>NC_134778.1:42237482-42404982 GCF_046742065.1 Oratosquilla oratoria | reverse complement strand
CTAGTGATGTTTCTACGTTACTGCGTCATTCGATGGAGGACTAGTAATGTTTTTTACGTTTCTGTGACGTGTCAATATGTCACCTGTGACGTGTCAATGACGCAGTTATTTTTCTCTTGAGGAAACCTACTTCTTTCCGGCCCAAGAGGGTATTCGGTTGATCCATCAAGACCTCCTGTATTTCAAAGTTGTTGTCTCCCCACTCAACACACACACACACTTCACTAAACTGCCAACAGCCAGAGTAACTGGAGCCCTTAGATATGTCGGGACTATTGGATAAACTTAAGCTAGAAAAATGCCTCTTCTTGTCACAATTTAATGCTGCCTTGCGAGTCGCTTCCAGCCATGCGTAGTTGACAGGAAGCTTCTTCTTAAAGTGGTTCTTAATGTTGTTTCTGTTGTTTCCCTTTAGGACACAAACTTTCGTGATGTGAACAGGCATTCTTAGGAAGCTCAGAATACTGATCCACCTCTGCTTGGCCGATATCACCCTCACTAGCCACTACACTTGACTGACTGTCCAATCTGTCTTGCGGTGATTGAGACGCCGTCACTATAACTTCTGTTGGCTCAGAATCACTATAGTGTTATTGATTAGACGATTCAAATGAAGATATAAAATTCTTCAGACCTAAAGTTAACAAGAAATGAATAACGGACTAACGGAAATCAACTGAAATTGTAACGGAAGTTAACGATAATCCGTTCACGGATTAAAACGTTACCCCCCCCCCCCAGAAAAAAAAGAGGGCAGGATAGATAAGATGGGGGAGAGGGAGGGAGGGGGGATTTGGGGGGGTTTAGTGGAAGGAAAGAATGAAATGGAAGGAAGTAAAAGTTATGATAGATGTGGGACAGATCCACTTGCTCGGTTAGTTTATAGTCTTTGGGACTCCCCCCCCCCCAGAAAAAAAATCCGTTATTTTTAACGCATTAATGTCCACAATTACATTACATATATTTTTAACGTTGGCCTTTCACATCAATAAAATAAGAT
Source organism: Oratosquilla oratoria (assembly GCF_046742065.1). Lineage (NCBI taxonomy): Eukaryota > Metazoa > Arthropoda > Malacostraca > Stomatopoda > Squillidae > Oratosquilla > Oratosquilla oratoria. The sequence continues at coordinate 42,403,982 of NC_134778.1, read as the reverse complement.
CAATTTACTTCCAAAATGAACTTTTTGTATAGAGTTTAGGTCTGTCGGACAACATTTCGCAACTACTGTTCTGTTCGCCCTTCCAGTAACGTGTTATGTGCAGTCCAGACTGAATTATTTCCATGATAATTATGTACTACACATTACAATTTCTATTATGACGTGGATTCTAGTTTTATAGACCAATTATTCCTATTCAACCAAGTAAAAGTTTTTGTTTAGCGTCAGGTAAAAAAAAATGGAGCTACATAGAACCCCTCCCTTCCCTTTATTCTTTCTCCTCCTCCTCATCTTCCTCCTGCTCCTCCTCCTCCTATTTCTCCACTCAAGCCTTTGAACTCAATTGGAGAGGGAGCTCTTGAAATTTATCTCGATGTTGAAGATTGCTCCGTCAACCATACGAAGGAAGGAAAACCACAGCAGGGCAGGACCCGTAGTAATAGATTTGAATAGGACAAACTAAGGTTTAAGGAAATAAGGAAATAGGGAAGAACTGGTTTACCAACGAGGAGGTTAACGAATGGAATAGACTGAGAACCATGTAGTGAAACAATTGGTTGTCTTAAGAGAAGGTTAGATAATTCATGAATGATAACAGGTGGTAAGGGACATAGAACTGCCTAGTGTAAGCCCTATGGTATCTTGCAGTCTCCTCCATGCTTATGCTCTTAGGTTCTTATGAAGATGAATATTCTGGCGGCAACCAGAAAGGGGCACTAGAGGCTCCAGAAGACCATTCGTTCCCGAAGGACATGCCCCGCGGAGATGAACAAAAGAGCTTGACAAAAAAAAAAAAAAAAAGGTGTCACTCAGTACGGAAGAGATTTAGGGCTGAGTATGTATGCAGGTGAGTCACCGTGATCACCTACTGGACCCGTGATCGACAGCTAGTGCCCTCTCAGATGTGAACTCACTCGAGGTCGTTAGGTTTGATCTGTGGATAATGTTGTGATCTTACACACATCACATACTCATCCCGTTGCTCAAGGGAGGCAGTAACGGGTTATAATGTAGCTGAGTTTTCATGTCTGCGCGGGGCACGGACCTGACGCTGCAGACTGATAGGCCTCGACATTCGCCACCACCAAGTAATTTGTGTGTGCTCGTACATTTGGTCCATCACGTTGTACTGTAGGTATTCTGTATTATTGGTAACTATGATGTGGCACTCACTAAACTACCTTATTTTCCATTGTCATTGTAATTTACGATAAACCCCCTTCCCAAGGGCCCAGAACTGTATTGCTGTTGAGAAATTCACATCCGTGTTTTTTTGTTTTTGTTTTTTGTTTTTTTACCTCTTCCTTCTTTATTGTTTTAAATCAAATAGGCCCTATAGTCAGCGCAAGGAGAATTGGCCGATAAGGCGGGGCTAGGAGATTTCCCGGTGTTGCCACATGTGGGCATCCATGGCGAAAACGTGCATGTGGATGCAATGTTTTCTGAATGCAGTATGAGGGGGGCGGGGCCAGAGATTAGATGTAGCGGCAACGTCGCTCTCTCATGCATATATGCCATATCTAGACTTAAAGAAACGAAACCTTTGTATAGAAAACATTGCTTTGATTTTTACCTCAGTGGTGGTGTGTGACAAAAAATTATAATATAATCATATGAGGCAACATTATAAAACTATAAAATAGAATTATAAAATAAAATGAAATTATAGAATAATTATATGTGGCACCACAGGGGAACTCCCAGTGCTCCGCCCTAACGGCCAGATCTCAGTGCAACGGGTATAGTCCAGTAGTGACTAACAGAGCAGAATAGCATTAGAAAATTGTTATTGATACTCTTAGAATCCGGGGATGCGACATTGTGCTTGTAGGTGTTCAAGGACACCATTAGGCTATGTGACATTTGACAAGAACTTATGAACCTACGGTATTCTCTTGAGATTAACATATTTTACTTGTGTCATGTAATGCTCTATTTTGTATTATTGGTATTTGGTGATATTATTTTGTTCATTTTAATGGGAACCACTAAACTTACGGTTTTCTTTTGCCGGCAGGTGGCTTACTTGCTGTGGCCATGACCCTGGTCCTTGCCCAAGCTCCCGCTGTGGTCGCCGGCGACATGGCCAAGATCCGCGCGAAGGCAAACTCCATTGTAACTTCGTCAGCGTTGACATGGGTCGACATCAAGGCGGGAGAGGAGGTACCGAAGTTCGCGGTCCGGATCTACGAAAACGGTCCCGCATGGTGCCGAGCCCGTGTGCACAGTCAACTGATACCCGGAGCGGTCATCGATGGCGAATGTCACACGGCTTTCCTGACACAGGTCAACAAGGACAAACAGTACGACGTTCTTGTTTCCATCAACGGATCGGCAAGGATCGAACCCGTGGAGTGGGATAACCTTCAGGCGCTGCCATCTCGTGGGATAACGACCGATAACATGCTTCTGGTGACACTGCCTCTTGGGAACCCTCCCGTTATGCGCGCCGGGTCCCTCCTCTACACGGCCCGAAAGGCAACCTTCCTCGTGGACGAGGAGAGTGTGCAAGAAGAGAAGGCACTGGTCCTGACAGAAAAAGAACCTGTGAGATACACACTGAACAACATCGTTCTCGACATGTCAGGTAAGGTGAAAGACTCCGATAAGGAGCTGGCTGAAACCATTCTCCGTAACGAAGGCGCCGAAGAAGAACGCATCGAAGAAACGCTGGAGTACACCTCTGAGGAGTCTGCGTACTGGGGCAACATTAAGGGTACCATCACTGGTTTACCAGCTGAAATCTTTCCTCCAGCAGGAAATAAGGTCGACCAGATGTGGGGTACTCACAACAAACTCGCTCGTGAGGTTCAGCAGGCTGTAGGCTATGTCCTTCCGCCCGGCGTAGGCGTCAAGGTCAAGCTCATCGGGGTCGTCCGAAAGTATGAGGCTTCCTACACCGGGAACTTGACATCGACCTACGTTGACGAATACCAGCTCTCGAGGACCATCAATGGCCTGCACATCGACACTCGCATCGTCGAACTCCGGGCCGACTTCGAACAGCCCTTCTGGATCCACAACATGACGGAAGTGAACGGGACGGCCCCCAGCAGCGAGATCGTCATGCACTCCACCACCACCACCACGTCCACCACTACCACCACCACCACGCCTTCGCCCGACCAAACCTCGGAGGCTGTGGATGCGCCGGGGTCACCGGCAACGGACAGTATTAAGGCTCACTCCATGGCCCCCCTCCAGAACCACTCTGCGGGATCCCTCCTTGTCCCTATTTGGACCTGTCTCGCCCTTCTTTTCCTGGTCCAGGTCTTCGTCCCCGAACCCTAAACTGGATCCTTGGAAGATGAGACTTTGCAAAGGATGGCGCCACAATAAGACCATGAGGACGGAGTGATAACGGGACGGAGGGACGATCTGATGAAGGTGGAGGAGGATGTTGATGGAGAAGGCAACAGGACCTTGTCGAGGTGGTAGGCGGAGGGCGGAAGGTAGGGGCGGGGGAAGCCTGCAGACTTTTTCAAGTTGGTGCCTATGAATGATGAAGATGAGTTGTGTTATAGTACTGTGGAAAGAACTATGAAACGTTGCATTGCGTAGTGCAAGAGGAAGCGTCATATAAGGGTTAACATTTTGTGATAATAAATGCAAATATGGAGGGTCGTTATTGTGCTGAAAAGATATCTTGTGCGGTACAAATAGAAATGTGTATATGGCGAAAAGGTTGCGACGTGTCTTGAAACGGGAATAAAAACCTGGGCATAGATGTACCAGCTCTTAAGCTGGCACAATTTTTTCAAAGACAGTCTGCGCTTGGAAGAAACGTGGAATATAATTTGCCATTTTTCTCCTAGCCGTGGAAAATAATTTTGCTGTTTTCCTCCACCGTAGAGGACTTTTTTTTTCTAAGATGTGGCTTTCCCCCACCCCCTCTATATCTTGTGCCCCAAAGGTCACGCCGTTAGCTTCACACAGGTCGAAGTTGTGCTACAGCATTCCGTTTTCTATATGCCTTGCACCTTTGCATATTTAACAATGGTGTAGTATTTTCCATGTTCTGTCAGGGATGATGCAAGTCAAAATGTGTTTTGATAGAATTGGCTGCTACAATTGGTTCTGTGTGAGACGAGCTTGCCAAATCCCTCCGTGTTTAGATCCAGAAATGTGTTGTTTGCCAGATTCCTTCAAGTACGTCTTTCTTATGAAGTGTATTGTTTAAGCTTGGGTCCAGGAGCCAAAAAGTATCACGCAATGACGTCAGGACGTCTTTAGTACCAGGGGATTTTGTTCGGTGTCTGTGGCAGCTGTTTTTAGACTTAAGGGTTATCTTTACACAATAACATGCGACTTCCTTCTCAAGTATTCGGCGATACCCGTCAGTCTTGACACCAGAAAGGTTTCTGTAACAAAGATATCTTAGCGCCATTTGTATTAAACAAGTTAAGTCTTGGCGCCTGCATATATCTTAAGCCTGAGGTATATCTTCGCACTTGAATATGTTGAATCTGAGATATGGCACCAGAGTGCATGTTGAGTATGTATTTATGTCAGAATTTGGGCTGACGCTAATTGTCTACTTGAGTCAGAGTGTTTTATCAGGTCTCTGACCTCGGTCAAAGACTTCGGTGAAGAGAACCAGAACCCACAAATATTTGCACCATTGAAGACAACTTCACAATAGTCCGCTTTGATGGCTGCTTCACACACCCATCAAAATGGACTAGAGGGAACCGGTCTTAACATTTGCTGACATGGGGACACCTGGGCAAACAGGGAGCGCCACAGGGAAGTCTGACGTGTGATACAGTGATCACACAAAGATCCTGTATATGTGTGTGTTGTCAGGAAGTACCAAGCACTTGTCACTAACTTTCGTGTCCCCCCCCCACCCCCACCCCAGACAGCCCCTGCATTCATGGTTGACATCTTTGTGTGCTAAGTGAGTTATAGCATGGAAGTTTAGTGTGTCGTTGCATGTGGTGCTAGTGTGTGTAGCACAATTATCTGCGCAGAACCTGTAGGTAAGATGAGGTTAAGGTCATTATTCGGTGAAGGTAAATTTACCTGTGTGGAGCTGCACATGTCACAGTTTGTTGCTTGTCTCTGCAGTCTTGATTATGTTGCTGCTGGCTGCATGTGAAGAAGACCTATACCATATAATGAATTGCAGAACTGTATGGGAACAGCTAGGACTGAGCACAGTGGACGACTTTGGAAATCAAACACCACTTGTCATTCCAACGTAGGAGTTTGCCCTACAGTAAAAAGAAAAGAAGAAATTGCTCGCCTAAAAGAAATCTGTGAAAGCTTTGACGCACCGCTGGCTTCCATCTAGAGCCAGCGGGATGGAAGCTGTACCCCTGGGTGGAGTATTGTCGCGAACATGGCACCAAGGAGGTAGCCAATGTTACACCTCCTCCTACTCTATCATGCGTCGCGGACCCTCACGCTTGTCGCAGAAGGTGAACCACATTTATAGCAGGGCCCCTAACAATGTTCATCGAGAGTTTGCCCTGTGGGGTAGATCTTTCACAGCTGACGATGAAACAAGTTAGGGTATCATGATAGATAGACTTCAAGGTGGCTTAGAAAAGAAGAACCATGTTGTGATCATTCTTTTGCTAGTAAATGGTCAGCATGTGTGTAAAAAATAAGTCACATTGTAAAGGTTGTACTAGCCTCATTGTTGTGACCGGTTCTTTTTGAATTTGTACAGTTCGGTTTCTAAAAGATTCGCTTTTATTTTTTTATAATTCGTTAGTTTTAGGATTCCATTAGCCGGACTCCTGCCAGTGCTGTGGCGCATATGGAGATTTTCTTTCGGATGTAACCATACCATGGAGATCCTGTTCAGATCCGGTGTCATTTCTCACCCGTTTGATCATCTAGCACTTGCCGTGATGAATGTCTGTAGAGTGCGCTTACAGCACTAGATTGGGGCAACACCCGCACAACAAAGGAGAGGCTTGAAAGACAACTACGGAAATACAATTTCTATTTTGTTTTTCTTTTCCTTCCTTTCCTTTTCAACTCTTTTCTTTCCTTGTCACACTCTGGATTGTTTATAAGTGGTCGTCCACCAGGTTTGATGTTGCCTGATCTCTCACCATTTCCTGCCTTCATTCACCCACCCACCAGACTAAGTTTTACCTTTCAACATCGGAATGTGTTATCACTTCTTGATTAAATGTTGAGATAAACGAGAGAGAGAGATCTGGTTGAAAGAAGAAAACTTCAAATGAGGAATAAAGTTTACATTAAAGGTTTGACAATGTTTCACTGTGATCGACATGATTTACTGTCAGACTTTACAGGACACTTCATCCCTCACATAATTTTCTTGTCTTTTAACATTTTATTTGGCCTTTGTTGTCTGCTTAACACAGAATGAAAGAGAGAAAGAGGAACTTCCTGTAGAAGGTAATCTGAAGTCTGTGATACGGGGAAGGATCAAGGAGCTAGACAACGGACACCTGACCTCACATTTCCCCCAGTTTATTGATTGGAGTTGTGCCTCTGGTGGGAATTAAGAACCTGTGAGACTGGAATGACCCTGCAGAGAACACTGATGGCAATGGGCCACTGGATACCCTCAGGGGGCCAAAGTTCACTAATGTCTCTACTCCTCCATTGGATAGGCACCAAGACGTTGGTCCATCTTGGATAAGGACCATCTTTAGGGTTGTTGGTTTGTATAGATTTTATTGTTGTAAACGCTCAACAATGTTACTGAGCAACTTGGGGGCGGTCTCAGGTGCTTAACATGATCGCACGATGTTTACCATAATAAAATTTAAACAACTCACTGTGGCATTGAAAGGGCAACTAGCCCTGTGGTTCGATCAGGTTATTGGAAAGACAGTTCAGCTGGTGCCATGTTATCACTCCCTTTCCTAATCTTAGTAGCCATAATGGTGGTTATAATGACCATAACGTTGAAAATAATGGTCACCCGCACTTAATTTAAATCCTTCCTCCAATCTTCCCACTACTCTTAAAATAACTGTCTTCACTTTATGTAAAAATTATGTATCATTAATAATAATTATCATATATGTTTATTTGTGCATTAAAATTGTGAGTCATGGTACTAGTTTTGAAATTCAAATGAGAAAGAAAACGGTTACAAGTTGTAACTGTCAAAGGAGAGACTGTGTTTTGAAGTCGAAGTTCTGAACCAATTTTAAAACCAGTCTTGACCATATGTCCTATTTCGATGTTACTTTAGTGTTATCAAAGTGTGACATTAGTATTACTATAAAGAAAGGTTGTTGCATTATGGTGTAAACAAATATAAACAAATTGCCTCCTAACATTGTTGTTTAGGTATTCCTCCTGGGAGGGATGGTAAGCCCATGGGATCATCCCACCAACAGGATGATGAACCTTATTGGTGCAGAAAAGTTGAGGAACTCCCAGAAAAATGTTGGAAGCTGTACTGAAGGCGAGGTGGTATTAAGAAATTGTGGAGAAGAGTAGTAGTGGAAAAATAATGTCACATTGAAATTATCAAAGTGTTGGAGATGGCCACGGAGGAGGAGGCAATCCATTGTATAGATTCGTTAGGCCTTCTTAATCTAAGCAGCCAACCTGCAGCCTCTGTAACTGTACATAGTCATAATATTAACAATAAATAGAGTGGAACAGGAACTGTGTTTTTCAACCTCCTTTGACCCATAGCAGAACACAGGACAGAGAACTTCAAACTTTTCAGTGGTTATGTTTTTTTTTTTTTTTTTTTTTTTATGAGAATGTACCTCTGCATATTGCTATACACCCTAAAGACAACAAGATTTCTAAGGTATATTTAGAGGCAACATACTTCCTGTGTGTTATTAATAAAATATTCCTGTAAAGTAAACTAACAATATATATCATAACTTGTCTGAAAGTGTCTAGAAATGGGGATCAAGAATACAGCCAGTGAGAACATACATGCATATACCACCGTCATATAAAAGAGGTGGCCAGCCAAGCCCTCATCTCACACCCATCCAACTCCCATCTCCCCTTCCTCCCAACCCATTTCCTTATGGACGAAGGGCCATCCCTGCCCCCATCCACTGCTTGGGTCAGAAGCATTGCAGCAAGACACAGCACTACAGCAGGGCCCAACAACCAAAGCTAGTTTATCCCCCTCCTCCATGCTTCATTATGTAGTGATCCTCCCCCACATCCACCTGAGAATTTACAGAGCAGACAAGAAGTAACGAGTTCCTCCAACACTACTACATTTACATTCCTCCCAAAACTCTCTCTGCAGTCTTAGATTTATATAAAAAGCAAACCCCTTTACTCTTCACTTTCTTCATTCACTGGACTATATCCATTACATATGAGTCTTGTATAGTTGCATTTTACTCAGGAAAGGGGTAAATATAAATGTAGTAGCTCTAGAGGGATCGGTCTGTCAAATGGAGTTGGTAAGGCATATGGATGTTAATTGAAAGGATTAGGAAAGGTGCAGGGGGAGTAATTGGGGAAGAACTGTGGATTCAGGAAAGGGAGAGGGTGCGTGGATTAAATTTTCTCAGTAAGACAGATATGCAGCATGTTTTTGGGAAAAAGTAAGAATGTCTTTTGGGCCTTTATGGATCTGGAGAAGGCAAATGATATGTTTGACGGGAAGGAAATGTGATAGGTGCCATAAATGTTTGGGGTAAGAGAAAGGATATTGAAGGCACTCAAAAGTTTTTTATGTGAGTAGAGCTTGTGTTAATAAAGGAAATGATGAGAGTGAATAGTTTGAGGTGAAGTGGGGCTGCACCAGGGTTGTGTAATATCACCAAAGTTGTTCAATGTGTACACGGTTGTGAAATGGATCATTAATTGACACATCCTGAAGGGATTTCTTCTTGTCTGCTCTGTAAATTCTCGAGTTGATGAGCAGGAGGATGGGTCGCCATTTAAATGAAGGGGTGGGGGTAGCTTCAGCTGTCAGGTTCTGACATGGAGATGATGTGTCTTGCTTCATTGCCTCTGAACCAGACAGTGGATGGGGACAAAGATGACCCTTTATTCACAAAGCACTAAGATGAAAGGGACAATAAGTGGGCGTGAGATAGGTAAAGGGTGGATATATGCCTTGGCTAGCCACCACCATATAAAGGGAAAAGGGGTTTTTGGTATATGAATGTGTCCTATTTTTATTTTTACATATGAATCCTGAAACTTTCAAAAACTTGAAAATTTTTAGTCCCTAGGCCCCATATCTTATTTCATAAGCCTCAGTTCTCTGAAACTCAAACCCAAAAACCACCAATAATAGGAGATAGAATTCAATCATGGGAAATTAACCAACCTTGTTTATAAACAACATAATATAATCGGCCTTCCTGGGACCAGTGATGCATACCTGTTTGTGGTGGTCTTGTGAAATGGGCGTTGGAGAGAATGATTTCCCCTCTCCTCCATCAAGTCCATCAACACCACTCCCTAAGGGGCTGGCACTCTATCCCTAGACTAATAATATCAACCCTATCCTTTACATATGCATTTTTTTTTTTTTTTTTTTTTTTTTTTTAAAGCTAATATCCGGCGACTGTGCCCTTCCTCTTCCTTCTGTCCACACATGTGCAGCACAAAGAATATCCTTTTTTTCCAATAGATTTGTAAGAGATCAGGAGGGTTGTTGCTGGCTCCTGTGGGCTATGAAGTTCCATAAACTTAAGACAACACTTAGAATGATCATTATCGTTTGGCTCTCCTGCATGTCGAGGTCTTTTTCTCAGTAACAAAGATCCTCAGTGGAAAACACTCTGCACCCCTGGACTCCCAATGATCTACCCAGGGATGATCCTGATTTAGCTCTACAGTGAGTCGAGTTATATTGGCTGTAGAAAAGTCTCATGGAAGTTAAAATAGATATCTAATTTCACTGCAACAATGGCAGGGTAAAACTAATTCAGACTAATTTCTTTCCTTTTTCTTTCATATAAGAATTCATAACTAGATGCTCTCTTCATCCTCATCCCCATTCTCCTCCCCTTCCCTACTATCCATTGACGCAGAAATACCACACACATACATACACAAATGGTCATTAGTATATTTCATTTATTTAATTTTGTTTTGATATGTCGTCATCGCGGCAAGTCCAGGGACCCACCTCTCAAATAGCGTCACGAACTACCCCTTATAGAATTTGTAGAGTAAAATTTAATTAAGTATGCCATTGGTCCAACTCGCTGGTGGCAGGGTTCGAACTACCATCACCTCGACCTCCGCTGCAAGTAGCGACGCTCTAAACCGCTCGGCCAGTGGGACAGACCTGCGAGGAATCTCAAGGACTGGTGTTGCGCACCGTGTGACCAAAGGTTTCCGGTCTGTGGAGTCTGTGGCAACAACCGATGGATTGATAAAAAATAGATAAATAAAATGATTAAAAAAAAAAAAAAAAAGGTAACTGCATCTGACTGTCGGTCATTTCGCATGATCACTGAAATAAGTTCTCTCGCCATATTCCTCTCACACGAGCCTCTAGTACAACATGGAACTGGCTCCAAACATTGGCACCCCTTCCCTTTTGGTTACTCATGTGTATGCCCCCCTCAAACACACACACACACACATTCGTCGGATGGACGGCGAAGATTAGAGCTCCGAAGAAAAAGTGAAATTTTTGTGGATCTCAACGTCAAGGAAGTACCTTTTTGTATTTACAGGGAATGGGGAAAGCTCGTGGTGTAGTGGGAAGGTGATGAAAAAGGAGAAGAGGAGGAATTACGGAGGGAAATGGAAGGAAATGAAGGAGAGGACTTGGTCCAGGCAGGCAGACGCCATATAAATAAACGCGGCCCAGAATTCAGTGACGAGGAAGGGACTAACAAAAGTGTAAAGATTAGAAATATAGATAAGAGCAGCACAATGGAAAGGGAAGATAACAATTTCCAAGGATTTAATGTGGCGGGGGAAGCCAACCCTCCCCGATTAGCAAACCTAGAAGAGAAACTTGAAAAAATTGTCAAACATTGGGAGGATAGGTTCGGTGAACTCACGAGGATCACGCAGAGAGTTGAAAAATTGGAAGAATTAGAGAAGGTGAACCAAAAACTAACTAAAGAAATAGAAGTATTAAAAAGACAGTTAAAAGAAGTAAAAGATGAGAATGAGGAATTAAAGAAGAAGAATAAAGAGAATAAAGAATCCATAGCAAAAGAAGCACAGGGTTGGAAAAAAATCCAAGAAAACAACAAAGTTGCATTTAATGAAATAGTAAAACAGCAGATGAAAGAACAAACTGAAGAAACAGTTATTAAAGTGATGAGACAGAAGGAGAATATAGTAAGACTTAGCAGATAAAAAAAATGTATAATTATTTTAGGGATGGAAAAAAAGTATAATCTAAATAAGACTACAAGAATTAAAGAGGAAAAATAAAAAGAAAACAGTTTATTAGAATTAGTGCAGAAAGATGAACCTGAAATAGGAAAACAAATCGAAGAGATGTATAGGCTTGAAAAATATAGTACAGATAAGACCAGACCAATTAAGATTAAATTCAGGTCACAAACGACAGCAGAGAATATCTTAGCGAAAACAGGGAAATTAGCAAACAGTGAACAATATAAAAAGGTATGGATAAATAGAGAAATGAATAGAGAGGAAAGAGAGGAAGAAAAAATGAAAAGACAAGAAGCTAAGAAAAAAACGAGAACAGAACAGAGTCAGAAAAAGAAGAATTCTATTGGAGAGTAGTGAATATGAAAGTGAGGAAATGGACCATAACAGAGAGAAACAAAAGGAAAACAGAAAATACAATGGAAATAGCAGAAAGTAATGAGTGTCTTACACAAATATAGATGGATTGATAACAGGATTGAATGAACTGAACGATTATCTGAAGGAGAAAGAACCGGACATAATGGGAATTGTAGAGACAAAATTAAAAGGTCCACTACCACCCAACAGCATAGGACACAATGCATATAATTATTGGATTAGAAACAGAGAGATAAAACAAGGGGGTGGAGTTATGTTCCTGACTAAGAAGGATATAAACGTGAGGTGTGTCACATATGGAAAGAATACAGTAGAGATGATTATGATAGAAGTAGAAGACAGAGATAAGAAGAGCAGAAAGTTTGTAATAAATTACGTGCCTCCAAAAACAGCCTCGTGGGAAGAGAGTGAACATAAAAGTATGTAAGAGGACACAAAGATAACATTAAATAAGATAATGGAAGATGAAGGAAGAATAGTTATAATGGGCGACTTTAATTGCAAAGAAGTCTGCTGGGAAGAGATGACAGTAAAGAGTGGAGAAAACTCATGGGGAAATGTTCTACTTGAGATGATTATTGACCATACAATGACATAATGGATTCAAGAGAACACTAGATATAGAAATGAAGAAGAACCATCGAGACTAGACCTAATAATCACATCAGAACCTGAAATAGTGGAAAAGATTGAATACAAGACACCAATAAGTAAAAGTGACCACATATTGATTGAACTGGAACTAAATGAGGAAAAATACATGAAAAGAAATGAACAATATAGAAAAGGAAGATTGATGTATGAAAAAACAAATTTTGATAAAATAAGAGAATTCTTTCAAAAAGAAAACTGGGAAATAATACACAAAGAGGAAACAACAGTAGAAGAGAAATGGAATATTTTGACAAAATTTTATAAAAGAAAAAATAATAATAATAATATATATATATAAAAAAAGGGAGTGGAAAAGTATGTCCCAAGACAAAAACAAGAAAAAGAATATGTAAAGTGCTGGTACAAGAAAAATTGTAGGGTGTTAAAAGACAAAAGAGACAAAGCTTGGACCAAATCGAAGAAAGACAAAAGACCCGAAAAATGGAAAATATATACTGGTTATAGAAATGAATATGTACAAGTGTGCAGAGAGGAAAAGAGAAAATATGAAAAAGATGTCATAGAAAAATGTTAAGATCAACCAAAACTATTTTACAGATTTGTAAACAACAAACTGAAAAACAAACAAGAATTAGAGAAATTACGACAAGGAGGAGTTGAATACACAGAGGAAATAGAAATGGCGGAAATTATGAACAAGCATTTTAAATCTGTGTTTACAAGAGAGAACATACAACCTGGGGAGATCGAATGGAAAGAGAAAGTCCCCCCTATGAAAGAAATAGAAGTAACAAAGAATAAAAAATGAAACACTTGAGTAATCTTGATGTCAGAAAATCGTATGGACCAGATGAAATAGCAAACTGGATTTTGAAAGAATGCAGGAATGAACTGGCAGACAAAATACAAAGCATAATAAACATTTCCTTGAAAGAAGGAAAAGTTCCAAAAGATTGGAAAAAACAAATATAGTGCCTATATATAAAGGAGGAAATAAAGAAGACCCTACCAACTATAGACCAGTCTCTCTAACAAGTACAATAGCAAAAATTTGTGAAAGAATTATCAAAAGTAGATGGGTAAAATATTTAGAAAAAAAAAAAAAAACAGCGTGCTAAATCCAAGGCAATTTGGATTCAGACAAGGACGATCATGCGTCACTAATTTAATATGTTTCTATTCAAGGCTAATAGATATAATACAAGAAAGAGATGGATGGGTTGATTGTGCATTTCTAGACCTAAAAAAAAGTTTATGACAAAGTACCACATAAGAAGTTGCTTAAGAAATTAGAAACTGAAGGAGGAATACTGGGCAAACTGCTTAAATGGATGGAAGACTTTGCAAGAAAGAAAAATGAGAATAATGATAAGAGACACTCAAAATGGGATGACGTAATAAGCGGTGTTCCACAAGGAACAGTTCTGGCCCCATTAATGTTTGCTATATATATTAATGATATGGATGAAGAAATTGAAAGTTATATGAGCTTCTTTGCAGATGATGCAAAACTATTAAAAAAAGTGAACACTGAAGAAGATTGTGAGTCACTACAGAGTGATCTCAATAAAGTATGGGAATGGAGTAGGAAGTGGGAGATGGAGTTCAATAATAAGAAGTGTAGTATAATGGAATTTGGAAAAAGCAAAAAAAGAATAGTAGGATTATATAAATTGGGAGAAGAAGGAATTAAAAAAGTAGAAAATGAGAAGGACCTGGGAGTCATTATTATGAATAATATGTCACCTGAGAAACATATAAACAATATTTTTTGAGAAACTTATAATTTAATAAGAACAATCAAAGTGGCATTTACATACCTGGATGAAGATATGGTGAAGAAAATACTAATCACTTTAATAAGACCAAGGTTGGAATATGCAGCAACGATGTGGTCACCAAGTACAAAAAAAAATGTATAACAAAACTTGAAAGAATACAAAGAGCAATTACAAAACTGGTACCAACACTCAAAACAAGCATATGAAGAGAGATTGGCAAAACTTGAGCTACAGACATTAGAGCAAAGAAGAGAGTTAGGAGATTTGATAACTATTTATAGAATCATGAAAGGCATAGAAACTATTGATAGAGAGGATCTAATAAAATGGGATGAAAGAAATACAAGAGGACACGGAAAGAAAATCAAGAAAGACAGCTATAGAAGAGATCTGAAAAAAGATCAGCTTTCCTCACAGAGTAATAGACATATGGAACAAGTTAGATGAGAAAGTGGTGTGTGCAAAAACAATGCATGAATTTAAAAACAGTTTAGGTAAAATGAGATATGAAGACGGGGACACCACGAGCATAGCTCCCCTTCCCATAAAATACAACTAGGTAAATACTAGGTAAATGCACAAAGAGAGAGAGAGAGAGAGAGAGAGTCTGTTCTTAATATGACAAATAAATAAATAACAGTTCCAAGTGCACATTTAAAGAATGAAGTACAGTTCATAAATCGAAGATCAAACACATCAGAAGTCACATCATGAAAAAAATCAGTGACTCCCAAGGAAATGTAAGTCTCTGGTAGATTACGTATGTATTCATTCATGGTCTAGTGAACACTTCAACACGCCTCTTATTTCCCCCTAGAAATGCCATATGCTCTCCCTTGAAGGGTCGCGCCCCTCGGTTGGGGAACCACTACTCCAGGCGAACTTTTCGCCCAGCTGATGACGTCAAGGGGTGTCCTGGACTCCTGGATACTGCTAACTCAGGTGTCAGGTCATAGGTAAGTGGTGATCCGATTATAGAATACCAGTGTATGATTGATGAAAATCAAAATGTAACTCATGCGGCCAATTTGAAGTGTGTATGTTGATTCCTGCCCCTGCGGACGCCCCTATACACTCGTATTCTCTATTCTTGGAAATCACAAGAGCTGCATTGTAATATTTCGGTTTTCTAGCAGTCATTGCTTCTTCCCTTAAATATTTTGCACCTCCTCACATAGAGCCGAATCTTTTCTTCTTGCCCATCTCTGTTGTGAGATAGTCATTGCAGCGTCTATTTCCTTACAACGTGTTAACATTCCTTAAGAAGAACAAATCTTGCGGGGACCTGTCATACATTCTTACTGTTAGTCATGCACTCCTTTTCAGTACGCATTGGGTCGATGTATAGTCTGTTTATGTCGAGTCAAGGTATTTTTGGGAACCACTCAGATGTGCTTGGACGCCCGCTAACCTGAGTAGGTTTGTTACTTCCTCTCTCAGAAAAGAACCCAGGAAACCCGCTGTCATGTCACTATAACAACCAATCATATGGCACAACACTTCTACATAATGTACGCTGCGCGACTACATGTGTTCAGCTCTGTAATACCTCCTCCCAGTAGTGAACGGGACAAACCGAACTTGATCTGTCCCTTCCATACACTTACTGTCTAATTCTGGCTAACGCTGTCTGTGAAGTGTCCTTTTTTTTCCTGTAAAGGAGCTTATCACCCTTCTACCCGACCCAAGTCCACTCGTTGCCCTTGCGTCCACACATTTCCGTGCCCTCGTCTCCTTTTAACTGGCACTAATTTCTGTCGCCCATTACCCGACCCCTGAGCCGACTGGCAGTTATTTACCACTGTCCTAGATCGGTGATGACCAGACAGGGCAGGGTCGTTGCCCTGTGTAAGGCACACAAGTGCGCGAACACGCACGCACACACGGTTGGTAGAGTCCTACACTGTCACTACGGCGGTCCAGGTTTGAATCCTGCCAAGGGCTGAAAATGATTTCAGTATCGCTGCGCTTCGAGTCGTTACTCTAACTCTCGCGGGCAGGGAGTTGGGTGTGTGTGTGCGTGTAAGGTCAAAGCATTACCCATAGATCGGTCATACAAGTTCTGAGCTCTCTTCCGGGAGGGAAATAGCTGTCGATCACGAGTCCAACACGTGATCCAAAGACCAAGGTGTATCACACAACTCGTGGCGCAGTTGGTAGAGTTCCCGGCTGTCACTACGGAGGTCCGGTTTCGAATCCCGCCCGGGGCTGAAATAATTTCAGTCTCGCTGCGCTGCGGGTTGTTACTCCAACTCTCGTGGACGGGGAGTTGTGTATGTGTGTGTGCGTGTAAGGTCACAGCATTACCCGTAGATCGGTCATATACGAGCTCTGACTCTCATCCGGGAGGGAATAGCTGTCGATCACGAGTCCAACACGTGATCCAAAGATCAATGTGAATCACACAGTACGAGATACAAAGGCGGGACACAACACGAGCGTAGCTCCCCTTCCCGTAAAATATAACTAGGTAAACACACACACACACACACACACACACACACACACACACACACACACACACACACACACACACACACACACCAAATAGTAAGCGCAAAAACCATTCACTAGTTTAAAAACAAACTAGACACTGAGAGATACAATGGCGGGACAACACGAGCATAGCTCCCCTTCCCGCAAAATACAACTAGGTAAATACAACTAGGTAAATACAACTAGGTAAATACAACTAGGTAAATAAAACTAGGTAAACACACACACACACACACACACACACGCGCGCGCGCGCGCGCGCGTAGGCAGGCACAGACGATTGGCAGCAGCGACGGTGGAACGACCAGAAAAAAATGTCGTTGTGAGATACTAGTAGGCCTTTGTAATAGCAGGAATGTTATTGTGTCATCTTAGCCATGATGAAAGTTAACACACACACACACACACACACACACACACACACACACACACACACACACACACACACACTTTTGTCGGATTGATGGCGAGGATTAGAGTTCTGAAGAAAAAGTGAAATTTTCGTGGACCTCAACGCAAAGGAAGTGCCTATTGTATTTACAGGGAAGGGGATAACTCGTGGTGTCGTGGGAAAGTGAGGAAAAAGGAGAAGGGGAGGGATTACTGAGGGAAATGGAAGGAAATGAGGAAGGGGAGGACTTGGTCCAGGAGGCCGGACGTCTTGTAAACAAACGAAGGACCGATGATTCTGGTGATGGGATTAACAAAATTGTAAAGATTAGAAATATAGATAAGAGCAGCACAATGGAAGGTGAGGATAATAATTTCCAGGGATTTAATGAGGGTGGGGGAGATACCAACCTCCCCCGATTGGCAAGACTAGAGGAGAAACTTGATAAGATGATCGAACATTGGGAAGACAGGTTCGGTAACGTAACCAACATTGCGCAGAGAGTTGAAAAGTTGGAAGAACTAGAGAAGGCGAACAAAAATTTAACTAATGAAATAGAAGAATTAAAAAGACAGTTAAAAGAAGTAAAAGAGGAGAATGACGATTAAAGAGGAATAATAAAGACAATAAAGAGGCCATAGCAAAAGAAGCACAGGGTTGGAAAAAAATCCAGGAAAACAGTAAAGTTGCATTTACTGACATAATTAAACAGCAAATGAAAGAACAAAATGAAGACTCAGTTATCAAAGTGATGAGACAGAAGGAGAATATAGTAAGAGACTTAGCGGATAAAAAGAAATGTATAATTATATTGGGAATGGAAGAGAAACATAACCTAGATAGAACTTCAAGAATCAGTGAGGAAAAATAAAATGTAAGCAGCTTATTAGAATTAGTTCAGGAAGATGAACCTGAAATAATGAAACAAATCGAAGAGATGTTTAGGCTCGGAAAATATAGTACAGATAAGACCAGACCAATTAAGATTAAATTCAGGTCACAAACAACAGCAGAGAATATCTTAGCAAAAACAGGGAAGCTAGCAGCAAGTGAACAATATAAAAAGGTATGGATAAATAGAGAAATGAATAAAGAGGAAAGAGAGGAAGAAAAAATGAAAAGGAAAGAAGCTAAAGAAAAAAACGAGACCAGAACGGAGTCAGAAAAAGAAGAATTCTACTGGAGAGTAGTGAACATGAAATTGAGGAAATGGACCATAACAGAGAGAAACAAAAAAGAAACAGAGAATACAATGGAAATAACAGAAAGTTAAGAGTGTCCTACACAAATATAGATGGATTAATAACAGAACTGAATGAACTGAACGAGTATCTGAAGGAAAAAGAACCGGACATAATGGGAATTGTAGAGACAAAATTAAAAGGTCCACTACCACCCAACAGCATAGGACACAATGCATATAATTATTGGATTAGAAACAGAGATAAAACAAGGAGGTGGAGTTATGTTCCTGACTAAGAAGGATATAAACGTGAAGAGTGTCACATATGGAAAGAATAGAGTAGAGATGATTATGATAGAAGTAGAAGACAGAGATAAGAAGAGCAGAAAGTTTGTAATAAACTACGTGCCCCCAAAAACAGCCTCGTGGGAAGAGAGTGAACATAAAAGTATGTTAGAGGACACAAGAATAACATTAAATAAGATAATGGAAGATGGAGGAAGAATAGTTATGATGGGCAACTTTAATTGCAAAGAAATCTGCTGGGAAGATAAGACCGTAAAGGGTGGAGAAGACTCATGGGGAAATGTTCTACTTGAGATGATTATTGACCACACAATGACACAATGGATACAGGAGAACACTAGGTATAGAAATGAAGAAGAACCATCGAGACTAGACCTAATAATCACATCAGAACCTGAAATAGTGGAAAAGATAGAATACCAGGCACCAATAAGTAAAAGTGACCACATATTGATAGAACTAGAACTAAATGAGAAAAAATACATGAAAAGAAATGAACAATATAGAAAAGGAAGATTGATGTATGAAAAAACAAATTTTGATAAAATAAGACTTCTTTCAAAAGGAAAACTGGGAAAGAATACACAAAGAAGATACAACAGTAGAAGAGAAATGGAATATTTTGACAATTATAAAAAAAGGAGTGGAAAAGTATGTCCCAAGACAAAAACAAGAAAAATAATATGTAAAGTGCTGGTACAACAAAAGATGTAGGGAGTTAAAAGACAAAAGAGACAAAGCTTGGATCCAAATGGAAGAAATACAAAAGATCTGAAAAATGGAAAATATATACTTGTTATAGAAATGAATATGTACAAGCGTGCAGAGAGGAAAAGAGAAAATATGAAAAAGATGTCATAGAAAAATGTAAAGATCAACCAAAACTATTTTACAGACTTGTAAACAACAAACTGAAGAACAAACAAGATTTGGAGAAATTAAGACAAGGAGGAGTTGAATACACAGAGGAAATAGAAATGGCGGAAACTATGAACGGGCATTTTAAAAAAGATCTGAAAAATGGAAAATATATACTTGTTATAGAAATGAATATGTACAAGCGTGCAGAGAGGAAAAGAGAAAATATGAAAAAGATGTCATAGAAAAATGTAAAGATCAACCAAATCTATTTTACAGATTTGTAAACAACAAACTGAAAAACAAAAGAATTAGAGAAATTACGACAAGGAGGAGTTGAATACACAGAGGAAATAGAAATGGCGGAAATTATGAACAAGCATTTTAAATCAGTGTTTGCAAGGGAGAATATACAACCGGAAGAGATCGAATGGAAGGAGAAAGTTCCCCCTATGAAAGAAATAGAAGTAACAAAGAATGAAATAATGAAACACTTGAGTAATCTTGATGTTAGAAAATCACATGGACTAGATGAAATAGCAAACTGGATTTTGAAAGAATGCAGGAATGAACTGGCAGACAAAATACATAGCATAATAAACAGTTCCTTGAAAGAAGGAAACGTTCCAGAAGATTGGAAAAAAGCAAATATAGTACCTATATATAAAGGAGGAAATAAAGAAGACCCTACCAACTATAGACCAGTCTCTCTAACAAGTACAATAGCAAAAATTTGTGAAAGAATGATCAAAAGTAGATGGGTAAAATATTTAGAAAAAAAAACAAAAAAAAAAACAGCGTGCTAAATCCAAGGCAATTTGGATTCAGACAAGGACGATTATGCGTCACTAATTTAATATGTTTCTATTCAAGGCTAATAGATATAATACAAGAAAGAGATGGATGGGTTGATTATGCATTTCTCGACCTAAAAAAAAGTTTATGACAAAGTACCACATAAGAAGTTGCTTAAGAAATTAGAAACTGAAGGAGGAATACTGGGCAAACTGCTTAAATGGATGGAAGACTTTGCAAGAAAGAAAAATGAGAGTAATAATAAGAGACACTCAAAATGGGATGACGTAATAAGCGGTGTTCCACAAGGAACAGTTCTGGCCCCAATAATTTTTGCCATATATATTAATGATATGGATGAAGAAATTGAAAGTTATATGAGCTTCTTTGCAGATGATGCAAAACTATTAAAAAAAAATTGAACACTGAAGAAGATTGTGAGTCACTACAGAGTGATCTAAATAAAGTATGGGAATGGAGTAGGAAGTGGGAGATGGAGTTCAACACTAAAAAGTGTAGTATAATAAAATTTGGAAAAAGCAAAAACAGAATAACAGGATCATATAAATTGAGAGAAGGAATAAAAAAAAAGTAGAAAATGAGAAGGACCTGGGAGTCATTATTATGAATAATATGTCACCTGAGAAACATATAAATAAGATTTTTGGAGAAACTTATAATTTAATATGAACAATCAAAGTGGCATTTACATACCTGGATGAAGAAATGGTGAAGAAAATTCTAATCACCCTGATAAGACCAAGATTGGAATATGCAGCAACGATGTGGTCACCAAGTACAAAAAAAATGTATAACAAAACTTGAAAGAATACAAAGAGCAATTACAAAACTGGCACCAACACTCAAAACTAGCATATGAAGAGAGACTGGCAAAACTTGAACTACAGACACTAGAGCAAAAAAGAGAGAGGAGATTTGATGACTATTTATAGAATCATGAAAGGCATAGAAATTATTGATAGAGAGAATCTGATAAAATGGGATGATAGAAATACAAGAGGGCACGGAAAGAAAATCAAGAAAGACAGCTATAGAAGAGATCTGAAAAAGAACAGCTTTCCTCACAGAGTAATAGACATATGGAACAAGTTAGATGAGAAAGTGGTGTGTGCAAAAACAATACATGAATTTAAAAATAGTTTAGATAAAATGAGATATGAAGACGGGACACCACGAGCATAGCTCCCCTTCCCGTAAAATACAACTAGGTAAATACACACACACACACACACACTCACCATCACTGCTCAACGTCTTCGTGAGCGATCCCGCAACTCCAGAACCAGAATTAAATACGAATTTTCTCTTATCAGCACAGTAGATACAAAAATAGCACCAAAGAGCTCCCAAGCCTATTTGAACAAATTGGAACAAAATAATGCTAAAAAGAATAACGGAATGGAATCTTCACCCCCAGAAATTAACAGTAAAATTACTCGCACCAGACAATCATGAATAATAAAAAAAGAGGCCTACAGTAAAATGAAGTGATCAAATCCTTCGATTAGAAAATAACCTAAAAATTCTAGGCCTCACATTTGACACTCGTGTGACTTTTAGCTCACGTATCAAAGACCTGACAGCAAAAATCGGCAAAAAACAAACATTAAAATCCATCGCAAGCACTGACTTTGGACAACAGAAAGAAATTCTTAATAACCATCTACAAGTAGGGTTGCCAACTCTGTTAAGCTACAGTAAAAGACAAAAACTTTATTGATATTTATTCAAGTGACTATAGATCATAATAGATGCCAATATTAAATGCAGTTCAAAATTATATATCTCTTACCTAAATGAAAATACAAAAACAAGAATGAGAAGACATTTATTTTACCTTAATCAAAGGATTCTAATCTTTAAAATTATATTTGCCCTGGATTTTTGCTGCCTTTAGAAAATTTATATCATCTTTGATGTTTTAGCGAATTCCAAGCAAGATGCTGTAATGATTATAATTTATTTTATATTATTTGTTTTTGTTTTGTTATCATTTGTCTGTTTGATTCTCATTTATTATTAGTTATATGTCAATTTATTATTTTTTTACTATTTATCTGTTTGTTGTTTGACTGTGCCTATGCGTTTATCTATGTATTTTATTTGATAGTTTTTATTTATTTATTTAATATAATTAGGATTTTTTTGGCATCCGACCTAGATATGGACCGGAAGGTCTCCTGTCGGCATGCTCCGCCTTTGTAATCCTTTGTTTTTGTAATATTTTATGTTAAAATATATGAGAACTTCATTCTTAATTCAACAGAGCATCGGTTCCTTTCATCTCGCCTTTTAGATAACATTAAACTAAAATCTCTCTCACAATAAGATGATATGCCAGGAATTGATAGTACAAAAGAAACTATTTTGAAAATATTGATACATTTAAAGTCCATAGATTTAAAAATAAAAGACCTCATTCAGCATCACATACCCCTTCGTGAGAACTCATAACCATGTTACATTCCCGCATACAGAATGCCACACAGTAACCACATGATTGCTCAGGACATCATTAAACCATAAATGAGTGAATGAAATTTTCCTCTCTTTGTTGTCCCTAAACACGATGGTTACTTTCGTCCAGTAGTAGAATTTAGGGAATTATATAAGCTAACTATCCCAGGTAGACACCCCATCCCTTTATTACAAGTCTTCTTATACTACGTTGGTGAAGACAACACAGTGTTCATGACCTTGGATCTTATGTCGGGATATTTCCAGATTCCCCTTGGTTCAGAGTCTAGACCCCTGACAGCCTTCAGTACCCTTACAGAACACTATCACTTCAAACGACTAGCCATGGGTCTCATTTCAGCTCCTTCTGTGTTTACACACTCATGCACACAGTCCTTGCAGGTCGCATAGGCCATTCTGTGTTTATGTACCTCGATGATGTGATCATTGCTTCGAAATCGGTTAGTGAACATTTACACACTCTTAACAATGTCTTCTCATGGCTAGCAAATACAGGTCTTAAAATGGAGCTTAAAAAGTGCCACTTCCTTCAGAAAAAAAATACTACGCTTCTTTGAGCATGTCCTTAACTCACAAGGAATTTTAACCTCGCAGGACAAGATCAAAGTATTCGTTGATTTTCCACGGCCTACTTCTGTTAACCACATACGTTCATTCCTTGGTCTACCAGGATTTTACAGGTGATACATTCCAAGTTACCCTGGGATAGCAGCACCATTAACTTCGCTATTTAAGAAAGACACACCCTTCACTTGGACACCTGACCAAGACAAAGCCTTTATTGATTTAAAAAGAGCCTTAACACGGCACCTATCTTTGCTTTCCCAAATCACAAGCTTCCTTTCACAATATTCAAAGATGCGTCCTACACTGAACTAGGCGCAGTTCTCATGCAACAACGCGACACAAAAAACAGGCCAATTATCTATGCTAGCTGCACACTAAACAAACACGAACAAAATTACTTATAAATATAGAAGCATTGCCTGTAATATACGCCCTCAGACACTTCAAAGAGTTCATCCTTGGTTACGACATACACATCTACACGGACCATCAACCAATCTTACACCTCTTCATAGGCAAGAATCTACCAGGAAAACTTGCTCGCTAGTTCCTCGTAATACAGGAGTTCATGATCATCTTTCATTTTGTTCAGGGTAAAGCGAACCTAGCAGCAGGCGTTCTCAGTCGTCATATCGCGACCATTACTCAAAATCCCATTTCAATAATTCTTACGCAAGCACGCATAGCTGCAGCGCAAAGATCAGATCCTCTATAGAAATGTGTTATATACATCCTCGAAATTGCAGACACAATTCATACTGATAATTTCCCTACCAATCTTGGCAATTACACGTTAGTTGATGACATACTGTATTACAAAACAACACTAACGAACAAACATTAACCCAACCGGTCAGTATTTCAGCTTGTAGTCCCTACGGAACTCATTCCTGAAGTTCTGAAGCTCCTATACAACTCTCCCAAAGCTGCACATTCTGGCAAGGAGAAATGCGTTACACAAGCCAGATTGCACTATTTCTGGTTAAAAGATGTTTTGGAAAGAAATTAAGAGAGGAAGAGGAGGCGAATCAAGTAGAGAAGAAAAGGTAAAAGGTGCAGATGGAGAGATGATAATGGAGGAGAAGGCAGTAAGGGGAAGATGGGCAGAATATTTTAGGGAGTTGCTAAATGTGAAGGAGGATAGGGAGGGAAAGATAGTTGCAGTGGGAAATGCTAAGAAAATGACCGTGATGAGTGAGGAAAATGGAGGAGAAATAAGGAAGGATAAAGTGAAGGCAGTTGTTAAGATGATGAAAGCAGGTAAGGCACCTGGTCTGGATGGATGCCGTGCAGAATGTCTAAAAAAAAAAAGGAGGTACAGTGATGGTGGACTGGCTGGTGAGGCTATTTAATGTTTGCTGGAGAGAGGGTAGAGTGCCGGAGGACTGGAGGAGTGCCTCTATAGTTCCACTTTACAAGGGAAAAGGGGACAAGTGTGAATGTAGTAGTTTCAAAAGGATTAGCTTGTTAAGTGTAGTTGGGAAGGCTTATGGGAGGATCTTGATTGGGAGGATTAGGAGAGGAACAGAGGGAGTAATTGATGAGGAACAGTGTGGATTTAGGACGGGAAGAGGTTGTGTAGATCAGATCTTTGTGGTAAGGCATGTGTGAGAAAGCTATAGGAAAGGGGAAGGATGTTTTTTGGGCTTTTATGGATTTGGAAAAGGCTTACGACAGGGTAGACAGAAAGGTACTGTGGGAGGTTTTGCGGATTTACGGGATAGGAGGAAAGCTTCTAGGAACTGTCAAGAGTTTTTATGAGGGTAGTAGAGCTTGTATCAGGATTAGAAATGGAGAGAGTGAGTGGTTCGAGGTTCAAGGATGCGTTATGTTGCCCTGGCTGTTCAACTTATACATGGATGGGATAGTGCGAGAGGTAAATGCATAGGTAGTGGGTCAGGGATTGGAGATGATTAAAGAAAATGGAGAAAAGTGGGAGGTGAGCCAGCTGTTGTTTGCTGACGACACTGCGCTTGTGGCAGGATCGGAGGAGGGATTGAGGAAGTTGGTGACAGAGTTTGGGAGAGTGTGTGATAGAAGAAAGCTGAAGATAAATGTGGGTAAAAGTAAGGTGATGAGGTGTACAAGGGGTGAAAGTGGCAGTAATTTGGAAGTGAGCATTAAGGGAGAGCGACTGGAGGAAGCGGATAGTTTTAGATACTTGGGTGCAAATGTGGCAAGAAAACGTGGAGTGAAGGTGGAGGTAGAATGTAGATTGAGAGAAGCGAGTAAATACCTTGGTGGATTAAAAAGTGTAATGAGGAATAGACATTTGGGAATGGATGCTAAGAGGAGACTGTATGAAGGAGTGATTGTGCCAACAGCACTGTATGGGGCAGAAACATGGAACATAAGAGAGGAAGAGAGAAGGAGTTTGAATGTGTTTGAGATGAGGTGTGTGAGAAGTATGATGGGGGCTACTATGCTAGATAGAGTGAGAAATGAGGAGGTGAGGAGGAGAACAGTGGTGGAAAGGTAGTTGGGAGATAGTGTTGATGAAAGAGTATTAGGATGGTTTGGACACATGGAAAGAATGAGTGAAGAAAGACTAGTAAAAGAGGTATGGAAGGCAGATATGGAGGGAGTGAACATGAGGGGACGTCCTAGGATGAGGTGGATGGATGGGGTAAAGGGGGTTTTGGGGAAGAGGGGAATGTCCGTTGAGGAAGGACGGGAGAGGACAGAAGACAGTGGTGAATGGAGAATGGTTGTATATGGATGATGTTGTGATGCATGAGGTGGAATGGGTGGGGGGATGGGGGGTGAGGTAGTATGTGTGACCAAAATTTTTGACGCAGCCCGAGGGGATTTCTCCCCATCTTCTCCTTTTATGCAAGGGGGGACGAAGAGGGGGTGGGTGTCGCCGATTTAATGAAGCGGCCTTGCTGTGGATGTGCTGTGTCTTGCAACACTGCTTCTGACCCAGGGCAGTGGACAAGGTGCAGGGATGACCCGTCATCCAGGAGGTGCTAGGATAAGAGGGAGGGTGGAGGGGTGTGGAGTGTATTCAGGGATGGAATGGGTGGGAATGATTTTATGCCTTTTCCTTTTTGGCTACCTTCCTTGTATGGGGGAAAAAGCCTTGGTATATGTATGTATGTAAGTTTCTATGTTGCTCTGTCAAAGTAAATGCTCAAGCGTTTCCTGTCCTCTAATTTGCATAGAAATTTGGAGCAGTTTGAAGCATATGGAGATAGATGCCAATGAACATAAATCCTTTAAACCACTGGCTGTAAAAATTTTCATCATTGAGGAGAATGCATATAAAGACCTCGAGAGTGAATGGCGAGAACCATAACAATAGTTGTTGGCGAATTAAAAGCTGTGAAATGTAAGCAAACAGCAGATGATTGAAAAGTTTTGCCATGCATTGTCTCTAGAGAAGTGTGGGGTTAACTCAGATTTCCAAATGTCTCAATGTAGAATATGAGCTGTTACTCCCACATTCATCTGCTGCAGCAGAAAATATTTTCTCTGATGACAAATACAATAGAAAGAAAGAAAAAAAAAAGCTCGACTGAACATGGACACACATTATATGAACTAGTTCACAATAAGCCGCTAATACTTAATGTGAAATGCATATCTTGGCAATTCCCAGCAACTATATATAGTGGGTGAAATGGTTAAATGGTTGTCGTTCACTATGGAAAAATCCCAGGAAGAGAGGGAAATACATTTCTAAATGGATAAATTCGATTTTCGTAATTTTTGTACGTTTTGTATTGAACCGGTACTTTTCAGTAGCCTGAATTTGTGGCTTTCGTAAAAGTAAACTGGTAACACTCACTGTTTGGGCATTTGGTACATTTCCCTGATGGTGATCTCACAAACAGGGCTATTTCCACGAGAAACTACTCTCGATGGAGGAGACGAAGGAGGCGGCCACAGAATTCATGGCTGGGGAAAGATGATCGAACTTGTCACGAGCAGTTTGGAATGGAAAGGGTGTATGCATGGGAGCTGGTTCGGAGAGACCGTGGCGTGTGAGTGAAACTACGCGCTCATCTCAATTGTTGATGATATGTCGAAGTACCAAGTGGTATTTTTACTTCTGATCTGGCTGCCCCAATTTACTCTATTTATTTTCGTGGTACCTCTTGATTAACCTTTTCTACCTCGAATTGCATTATTCCCTTATTCTAGCTGCTGCCAGGCTTTTCTACTCATCTCTATGACACCTCGGTAGCGAAGGGATATAACCTCATCTCGAATGCAGGAAAGATTGATTCATATAAAAATCAAACTATAGAAATTAAAATAGGTGCATTTTACAGAATAATATTGATGATGAAAATATAAATTATTAAACAAATAAATAAATAATAATAATATTTTTTTCTAAAAATCGTCTCCATAATCAAAACTCAGTATATTTGATTCTCGCGTACAAAGCTGATGCTTGGATCACCAATCCAGTTCACTGTAGAATAATGATCGCATCCAATTTCATCATGAAATTATATCGGGGACTTGTTTTAAAATCGAATGATTTAATATACTAGGACAGTCCTGTGCAAATGCTTATTCAATCTCTTAATTGCCCAGTAGTCTTTTGCATATTACTAGGTTCACAGGGGAGTAGCTATGTTTATTATTGTCCTTCCTAAAGCTTGAATAAGTTTTCTATTAAGATTTATGTACGTTTTCTTTCATTCTTCTCTCGCTGACATTATTCTTGATAAATTAATTTGTTTATTTGCCGGTGGGGGTGGGGGGGATTAGGTTGATGAACCTACGCCAGGAGGCGTGTAGCTACGACCGAAGCCGTCACCTTTGACCTGCAAGCTTGGGTTATTGGGGTAGGTACCAGTCAATGCTGGGAACAGGATTCGAACCCACAATTAAGTGAATTCGATATCAGTGGTATAACAGGGGAATTTTAGTAACATTATATATAATTACTGTATTGATACCTATTAAGGGCACCGTGAAAACACTAAAAGTGATATTTTTAAATGTTTCTTAAAGGCTGCAACAATGCCTTCATTACAACTGACGCAAATACGATATTCTGTTTGGCTACAACTGTAGTAATTCTTCTCTTTACTTACCATATAGTTACAGAAGCAGGTCAGAGGTCATGCCCCTACCCTGTGCCAGGCCCCCAAGCTTACGCCTGAGGGCAGAATGTACTTGGCTCTGGTCGTGCATATAGACCTACGAAATAAACTCAGTGGTATTTTAGCAAACGATGTTTCACTTAACCACACAACTGTAGGGTATTATTCTGTTTAAGAAACACTAATGTAGCCAACAACCTGCGTCGAGGCCCGGGTATGCTCCCCGGGAAGTGTCAGTTTGAGTCGCACTTTCATGGCCTGCCAAAAATCAGAGGTGGAGTATATCATTGCTGTAGCAGTGTGTCGGTGAGGAAAGTTGAAAAACGGGGTCTTGCTTTCTAGAGTTTATTAGCAAGCGGATGTAAACAAACAAGCGACGTCTAGAACGTCTTCGTATCAATAACTTGACATAAACAAAAGATGTCTACATAGGATTCAATTAGATACACACGACTAAAGGTGCTGTATAGGATCTAAACCTATTACAAAGTATAAAACATATGAGAATCACATATATAAGGAATCTACAGCACCAATATACAATTCTTTAACACCATCTACATGTATATAAAACTAATAATAAGACAATTAATCTCAATTTACCACATCCCTTTTCCCTTATTGAAAAAGGAGTATCCATAAGAACATAACTGAAACATTTATCTTTATAACACCACAATTATAGATTCAATCTATCAGGTGGTTTCACAACTCTGCTAGATCTTCTAACTGGTTGTGGACTTGGTACATTCACAGCATTATCATCATTATCAACATTTACAGAGGAATTTTCATCAGCCTTATCCATTACTTCTGAACTATCAGGACAGTGTCCTTGACCTGAAGAATACATAGGCACAAAAGGTTTACTGCTACCCGAGTTATCTTTACGTACAGTGTCATTACTGGGAACAGTTGGTGTATATCTAGGCATAAGTTGATCAGAATGTCTTTTCCAAACAATGTTCCCAAAATCTTTTAACATCACTTTGTAGTTTCTCACACCTAGAACTTCAATTACTTTCCCTTCCAACCATGAATGACCTTTGCCATAATTCTTTACAAAAACAGCATCATCAATCTTATATTCAGACTTTTCAAACTTACACTCTTTTTCCAAAACCTTTTCCTTCTTATTTTGTGGTTTAATTTTCTCAATTATACCTCTGAAGTTTCTGTTAAACATTAGCTCAGCTGGAGCTTTACCTGTGGAACAATGAATTGAACGTCTGTAATTATACAAAAATCTACAAATTCTGGTTCTGATATCACCTTCCTTAATAAATTTACTTAATCCTTCCTTGAAAGTTTTTACAGCTCTCTCAGCTAAACCATTAGATGATGGGTTATATGGGGCTGGTGTCATATGTTTTATTCCATTCTTTTCAAAGAAAGTCTCCATTTCCTCAGATACAAATGATGAGGCATTATCTGAAACTACAATGTCAGGTAACCCAAAATTACAACACGTTTTTCTCAGCATAGAAATTGTTACTGTAGATGTTGTTGACTTTGTTACATGAACATCCATAAATTTTGAGTGTGAATCCACAATCACTAAGAAATAATTTTCATTGATTGGACCTGCATAGTCCATATGGAGTCTACACCAAGACTTACCCGTTTCAGGCCATGATAAGGTAACTTCCTGAGAACCTTGAATTTTTTTTAAAACAAATTGAACAAGCTTTAGTAACCTCAGATATATCTTGATCTAACTTAGGCCACCATATCCAATTCCTGGCTTCAGCCTTCATAGCACTGATACCATTATGACCTACATGCAGCTGTGAAAGTACACTACTTCTTAATTCAGCTGGTATAACTACTCTATTCCTAAATAGCAACACATCTTCATATATACTTAAATCTGCTTTAACTGCTGCATATTCAGAAATAACAGGATTATCAATCCACCCAAATTTAACACATTGGAAAACCTTCCTCAAAACAGGATCACTCTTTGTCATAACCTTAACCCTTTCATAGGAAATATTTTGATCTTCCAAATTTTCAACTAAATTCACATATTCAGCAGGTGTATGTGAGTCTAAAACAGAATCTGATACAGGCAAACGGCTCAGGGTATCTGCTACAATGTTTTGTTTGCCTGATTTAAAACACAATTGGTAATCATACTGGGGTAACAATAATGCCCAACGCTGTACTCTTGCGTTTGCATTGACAGGAATCTGTTTCTCACTACCAAATAAACCAAGTAGAGGTTTGTGATCTGTACGGAGCACAAACTTACGTCCAAGCAAAAAATATTTAAACTTAGTTACAGCGTACACTAACGCTAGAGCTTCTTTGTCCAACTGAGAATAATTTAGCTCAGCAGCAGACAGCTTTTTACTTTACTTTTTACTTTTTACTTTTTGCAAAGTAAACTGGTCTTGGACTACCATTCATTTCTTGAATTAACACACATCCTACTCCTACTGGTGAAGCATCTACTTCAACAATAACATCATGTTCACCATCAAAATTGGCTAGTAAATCAGAGTTGGCTAACTCTTCCTTAACAGTCATAAATGCTTTTGCTTCAACAGAAGACCACTTAAATTTTGCATTTTTCTTCAGTAAATCATACAGAGGTGCTAATACACTTGAAAATTTTCTTACAAACCTACAATAATAAGTTACTAGACCCAAAAATGATTGAACTTCACCTACTGACTTTGGTATAGGTGCATCTAAAATAGCAGCAAGTTTCCTTGGTGAAGGTTTTATGCCATCACCTGAAATGACATATCCTAAGTATTCTAAGGAATTGGTATTCAGAACAGTTTTCTTTTTGTTAATAGCAACATTATGTTTCTGAAATACCTTCAACACTTTATCTAATCTCATATCATGTTCCTCTTTAGTCTCTCCTCCGATTAATATGTCATCTAAGAAGGCAACTACTCCATCTATATTCATCAATAATTGGGATGTCAATCTTTGGAAGATGGCAGGAGATGATGCAAGTCCAAAGGGTAATCTTTTATATTTAAACAGACCTTTATGAGTATTAATTACTAGCAATTCTTGACTCTCATCATCTACTGGCACCTGTAAGTAAGCATCTTTTAAATCCATCTTTGAAAATATCTTGCTTTTACCCACAACAGCAAGGATTTCATCAACTTTAGGCAGAGGGTACTGGTCACATGAAATACTTTTGTTTAACTCCTTGAAATCTACACAGATACGCATTGACTTTTTGTCAGCTTTTAACACTGGTACAATTGGAGCTGCCCAAGTACTAGAATGTACTGGTTCAATGATATTGTTATCAACTAACTCTTCTAAAGCATCTTCTACCAATTTTCTGTAGTGGTAGGGCACAGGCCTTGCTTTTTTCCAACTAGGCACAGCACCGCTCTTTAGGTGTACCTTTGCTACAACACATGAAATTGGCAATCTAGAATCAGCTGAAAAATTATCTAATTGTACCTTGGAATCCAAAACATTAACTCCTTCCTCTATACCTGTGAGTGCAATACCAATTTTAGGCATTAAATCTCTTCCACATAAGTTAGAGTTATTAGATTCAACTACATACAAACTTTGAATTACATTGTGACCATTATAAAATATATTTGCATAAACCTTACCCAAAACATGCAAATCATTATTACCATAAGCCTTCAAAATTTTATCACTAGGCTCCAAAGATAAATCTAATGTCTTAACCCAATGCAATGTTAGGGTAGACACACTGGCACCGCAGTCAATTTCATACGGCACATTATGACCTTCAATATTAATATCAACCTTATTTCTCACTAGCAAAACCTTACCTACAACACTGTGTACAGGTTCATGAGAAGTATCCACACTAACCACTTCTGGAAGGCTAGGTCGATCCTAAATGTAACAATTGGTTATCATCACTACCAGTATCTCTCTCTTCCTGAGAATTTCCCTCGAAAACCATATTAGTTTTATTTTTTCCAAACGTCGTCTTGTTGGTAAATTTTCCAAATGATCCTTTCTGGGTACTTTGTGGCTTACCATGAGTTCCTGTGTGTTTACCAGACACAGACTTATCAAGACGGCACACTCGTTTTAGGTGTCCTCTCGTGTTACAAACTGAACAAGTTAGGTGCTTAAACCTACAGTTCTCACTTTTGTGTGGATACCCGCAATGCTTACAACTTTCTTTTTTCTGACTATTAACATATTCAGAACTAACCCCCACTTTCCTCACTTCAGTAGTCGGGAGCTTTTCTCCAACAAAAGCTTTTTCCAAATTTAGAATTTTCTCTAAAATGTCCGTTGAAGACATAGTTTGTAAATCCAAATTCTCAGCAACTAAGTTCGGAAAATACACTTCATTTTCTATTGCCATGAATAGTTGGTCTCTCACTCGAGCATCAAATAAGGTACCAAAACTACAATCCTTGGCTAGACTTTTCAAGTCAGCATACAAGTCTCTTAAACTTTCATCAGATTTTTTCTTTCTATTCTGAAATTTGATTAAACTCCGATGATAGCTCGGTTTTACCTTGTAATGTGCTTCTAAAAGCTTCACTAAATCATTATAGGTTTTCACATGTGGCAAATCAGGTGAAG
Organism: Oratosquilla oratoria; assembly: GCF_046742065.1. Lineage (NCBI taxonomy): Eukaryota > Metazoa > Arthropoda > Malacostraca > Stomatopoda > Squillidae > Oratosquilla > Oratosquilla oratoria. The sequence goes on along the minus strand of NC_134778.1, from coordinate 42,371,183 downwards.
TCAGGGAGGCAAGCGTGCTATACGTATCACTTCCTAATGATACTAATAAAGAATTTTTCTTCTTGTTATCATCAGTGATTCCATTGTATGCAAAATGAGCTTGCAGCATACTAAGCCATATCTCCCATCTAATCTTATTGGGGTCAAAACAGTCAATCTTACCTGAGTTATTTGCCATTGTAAATCTACTTGCATTAAATCCTGTTTCCTTGTGAAACTAATGACTCGTAGCCTGCTAAACCAAGGCTATTTTCGAATCCAGAGTGGCCAGGACGGTTCCGATTGGGTGAATAGGCGAGTATATCTTCATCCTTCGATTTCTCCACCATCAGTTGGAATGGCAGCTATTTCTGTCTTCTAAAACTTAAATCAGTCCTTTAGCACACAAATCCACAAAATCCTCGTCGCCACTGTAGCAGTGTGTCGGTGAGGAAAGTTGAAAAACGGGGTCTTGCTTTCTTGAGTTTATTAGCAAGCGGATGTAAACAAACAAGCGACGTCTAGAACGTCTTCGTATCAATAACTTGACATAAACAAAAGATGTCTACATAGGATTCAATTAGATACACACGACTAAAGGTGCTGTATAGGATCTAAACCTATTACAAAGTAGAAAACATATGAGAATCACATATATAAGGAATCTACAGCACCAGTATACAATTCTTTAACACCATCTACATGTATATAAAACTAATAATAAGACAATTAATCTCAATGTATCACAATTGCCGTGTTTAAATCATGGCATCTAATTGTTATTGTCAAGCTAATTACATCGGTTTTCCAACCTCTTTGTAGCGGCAGTATAAAAGTGCCAATTTTAAGTGCTACCACCTCATCAATATTGTCGAAATTATTACATTGATTCCCCAACCCTTCTGCAACGACGGGCATCATAAATGTTGTATATTAATGCCACATTCAAATGGTAACACCAAATCAGTATGGCCAAGTTCATCACACTGGTTTCAGAATCTATTCACAATCACAGCCATACCAGTATGCTCGACATTCCACTTGTGTTTCACACCATTCATACAATCTTACCAAGTCGGATTAAGCTGCCGTGGTTGGGTGCAAAGGCTGTACTGCTCCCCCAGGGACGGTCTTTAAAGTTAGACACTCGCGTGCGCGGTTCGATGTTGCAGTGGTGCTGTTCTCGACCGTCAATTCAGCGATCTGAGTTCGAGATCCGCCCAAGATTTTCAAAAAGTTTCAACATCGTTGCACCGTGAGCCAGCATTCCAACTCTGGTGAGCAAGGAGTTGTGTATGTGTATGTTTAAGGTCACAACTTTATCCATTGATCAGGTCATGCGAGCTTTGAGCTCTCATCTGGGGAGATAATAGTTCTCAATCATGACTCCAATGTGTGATCCAAAACTGTGGTAAGTCACACACACAAATACTGTACATATATTGACACACATTATATGAATCAGATCACAATCATAAATACAGTCGGTAACTGGGAAGAATTATTTAGAATTTTAAAATATAACTGGTGGATGAATTTGATTGTAGAGAAGTGAAATGGGAGGAATGGGAAACAGGTGGAAATGAAGAAACATAAAGCAACACATAATTGAATATAACAGTGAATAACCTAATGACCCAATGAATGAAAGAACCATTGAATTTTATCTCCCAATTCAGGTTTCATTCATAAATATTATCCGAGTCTTCCTGGAGCAATTTGCAATCCTCTTCACTGCAGGATTGTACCCGCATATGATGAATAGAATTAGGAAACATTAACGATAGGTACCAATTACTTACGGTAGGCACAGATCACATAGAAGAGGTAGGGGCCGGTAGGAGCAATCGCGGAAGCCGGTACGCAAAGGTGTAAGTCTGTTTAGTCGTAATCGTCAACAATGTCTTACGTACCTGTCTCCGGATTGTCTTACCGGCGTCTTATGTGTCAACGTGTAAGTAGTTAAGTATAAGTTATTTTAGTAGGCGATATACTGCTATCCAACTGGAGTGCTCCTAGCAACTGACTACTCTGCTCGACTGGCTGATCCGTTCTACTGACGCCGGGCTGTCGTCCGCGCGATCTCTACGTCCGAAAGCGTCGTTCATTTGTTTCGTGTTTTTAGTAACTAGTTTATATGACACTACTGCATTCACCTATCGCTCTTTTTCATGATCTTGGCATCATCTGTAAATAAATCTGTGAAACTAACTCTTCAGTTCATTGTATCATTAATATACAATAAGTAGATTGCTGGTGCCAGTACTGAGCCATATGGTACTTCACCAAGGAGTAAGGATGGTAGTGAGGCAATAGGAAGTGGGTAGTTTAGGGTTGCATATAGCAGGGAATAGAGGAGTGTGGGTGGAGGTAATCTGTAGAATGATGGAAACGATCAAACGTCTTGGAGGAATGAAAAATGTCGTGATAATTATCTGGGGATGGACACAGAGAGAGGACCATATGAAGAGTATATTGTACTTTACAACACTTTAGAATGGAAGAGAGGCAAAAAGGAGAAATTCAAATATGTTTGATATAAAATGTTTGAGAAATATGGTGGGAGTTGCAAGGATGAATAGAATGAGAAATGAGGAGGAGAGCAGGGGTGGAAAAGGAGCTGGAAGATTGGGTTGGTGGAAGAATAGTAGGATTGTTTGGGTATATGGAAAGAATAAGTGAAGAAAGATTAGCAAAAAATTGTGGGAGGTAAAGGTGGATGGAGTGAACTCGAGGGAAACACCAAAAATGCGATGGATAGAAGGGGTGAAGGGTGAAGGGGGGCTTAGATAAAAGAGGAATGTCTGTTCAGCAAAGAAGGGAAAAGGAAAGGGATAAAGTTGTGAATAGGCAATAAGATTACATAGTTTAAAGGGATTTTCTCCTTGTCTATTTAAGCATGAGGAGAGAGGGTTGCCATGTCAGTGAAGCAATGAGAGTAAACCAGCTTGTTATGTATTGGCTTTTCCTTAGGTGCCAATTAGTTTCCCTGATCTCCATGGTTACACGGAAGGGTTGAAGGAAACATAGGCTTCCGGCACTGTGTGTATTTCAAACTCTGTTTACATTATGGCGCTCCGGGAAGCGCGCGAATTCAACATTGAACAAAACAGAAACAGAAGGCGCATGTCGCCATTAACCTAAACATTTATTTAATGTGAATACACTACACAGCTTAGGTTAATGGGCCCTGCTATGGATGTGCTGTGTCTTGGTGCATTACTTCTCACATGGGCAGTGGGAGCGGGGTCAAGGTTGGCTTTTCATCCACAAAGAGCTAAGATAATAAAGAAACAAATGAGTGTTGGATGGGCACATGCCTTGGCTGTCTATCTCCTTTATATAAAGGGGAAGAAGCCTTTTGGTATACAGATATGAATTACATGAATAGAAATTAATAATAGCAAAGGCAAAAGATTTAGGGATTTTAATTAGGGATAATCTATCTCCAGAAAATCATATAAATGAAATAACAGGCGAGACATATATAATTGCTGACAATACATAAAATTGGCATTTCACTTGATGAATGAAGAGATGAAGAAAATAGATTAAATTCTGATTCACCTCAGACTGGAATATACGGTAGTGATGCAGTCACCACACTTAAAGAAAGATACTGTATAGGGAAGGGTACTGGTTTATTTCAAATTATTCTAACTCATTCTTTATGTCCTCTGAGTACTCTTGCCAGTTTGCTTTTTGGTAGTTTAGATTCTCTTGAATGTTGGAATTATTTCCTCTTCCATTTTTATGGTAACCTTTATTAGGAAATGACCAGACGGAAGATCTTGAATGATTTCCCATACTGTTTCTGAGTGTTTGTGTTTGTAGGGAGGATGGGCACAGTGTTATGTCAGGGGAGTTGTTGATTGTGTTGGAGGAGCTGTCTAGTGGGGTTCTTTGAAAGAGCAAATACTGGGGGCTGCTACTATCCTTGAAGCTGCTCCCAAGAATCGGTGCCACCTGTGTAGGGCTGGTGGCAGGGTGATTTTGTGTGACCAGTTGGCTCCACTCTTGGGGTTCGGGGGTGGTCCCACAACAAATATGCTGTCAAACGCCCTGATATCCATCCCTCTAAATCCTTTGTCCCCCATAAGGACAGAGTCCACCTGGCCGGACTACGGTGAGTCCACCATCCAGCCCTTCTAAGCTACCAAAAGAGGCTGGATAACCATATTGCAAATAACTGTCCAGGATAGTAACACTTCATCTCATAGTATACAACACATTATGGAAGGCTGCATTTTACGCAATCACACGCCAACAACACAAAGGGTTTGTGTGAAAACCCCATGATAGCCATGGCGTTCCTTAACCACTACAGTACGACTCAAATTCTTGCGCGCAGCATCAGCTGCTATATGTAATTTGCATCACACTACTCGCATAAAATATAAAGTCACTGCTGTACTACTCGTTCTCTTTTACTCTGAGTAATGATAAACACAGAAAACGTAATCAAACCTGTTAACAGAATCTGGGGGTAACTGATGTACAACTACAAATACATATACTCAAGATGCTGATGTCAGCATTCTCATGAACCCACTCATGCCTCATGAAGCCTACATATGCATCATCGCACAACTATCAAAAACAACTATAATTTTCCATGAATGATGAACTGCAAGTAGGGTGGGGCTGACTATAACTCTTCAATACAAGTCAAATTTTCACTGGCAGCATCAGCTGCCTGACGTGTGACGATTCGATGATGCATCACAATACTTGCATTATAATATTTAAAGTTACAGCTGTATTACTCATTCTCTTTCATTTTGAATATTAATACATACATATATCAAAGGCTTTTTTTTCCCTTACACGGGGGGTAGCCAAAAGAAAAAGGCATAAAAACCACTCCCACCCATTCCATCCCCGACATACTCCACTCCCCTCCACCCTCTTCCCTCCCTCACATCTTGGCACCTCCTAGATGACGGGTCATCCCTGCATCCCGTCCATTGTCCTGGGTCAGAAGCAGTGTCACACATCCACAGCAAGGCCACATCATTAATTCAGCGACCACCCCTCTCCATCCCCTCATGCAAAAAAGGAGATGGGGAGAAATCCCTTCAGGCTGCGTCATTTTATTTCTCATACATACTCCCTCATCCCCTATCCCCCACCCACTCCCCATCATGCATCACAGCATCATCTATACACAACAATTCTCCATTCACCCCTATCCTCTCCCATCCTTCTTCAACAGACATTCCTCTTTCGTAATGCCCCTTTCACCCCATCCATCCATCTCATCCTAGGATGTCCCTCATATTCATTCCTTCCACCTCTGCCTTCCACACCTTTTTTACTAGTCTTTCTTCACTCATTCTTTCCATGTGTCCAAACCATCCTAATACTCTTTCATCAACCCTATCTCCCAAATCCCTTTCCACCCCTGTTCTCCTCCTCATTTCTCACTCTATCTAGCCCCTATCATACTTCTCAGGCATTTCATCTCAAACACATTTAAACTCCTCTCTTATGTTCCATGTTTCTGTCCCGTACAGTGCTGTCAGTACAATCACTCCATACAATCTCCTCTTAGCATCCTTTCCCAAATGTCTATTTCTCATTACACCAAGACATTTACTCACTTCTCTCAATCTACATTCTACCTACATCCCCACTCCTCCCTTTCCTACCACATTCACACCCAACTATCTAAAATTATCCACTTTCTCCAGTCTCTCTTCCTTAATACTCACTTCCAGCCTGTTGCCACTCTCTCCCTTGTACATCTAATCACCTTATTTTACCCACATTTATCTTCAGCTTCCTTCTTTTGCTCACCTTCTCAAACTCTGTCACTAACTTCTTCAATCCCTCCTCTTATCCTGCTACAAGTGCAGTGTCGTCAGCAAACAACAACTGGATTATTTCCCACTTTTCTCCATTTTCTTTAACCATCTCCAACCCCTGACCCACTACCCTTGCATTCACTTCTCGCACCACCCCATCCATGTATAGATTGAACAGCCAGTGACATAACACATCCCTGACGAAGTCCAACCTTTACCTCAAACCATTCACTCTCTCCATTTCTAATCCTAACACAAGCTCTACTACTCTCATAAAAATTCTTGACTGCTCTTAACAGCTTTCCTCCTATCCCATATATCTGCAATACCTCCCACAGTGCCTTCCTGTCTACCCTGTCATAAGCCTTTTCCAAATCCATAAAAGCCCAAAAAACATCCTTACCTTTCTCACATGTCTGTCTTACCACAAAAATCTGATCTACACAACCCCTACCTGTCCTAAATTCACATTGTTCCTCACCATTTACTCCTTCTGTTCCTCTCCTAATCCTCTCAATCAAGACCCTCCCATAAGCCTTTCCAACTACACTCAACAAGCTGATGCTTTACCTGCTCTCATCATCTTAACAGCTGCTTTCACTTCATCTCTCCCTATTTCTCCTCCATTTTCCTCATTCACCACTCTCATTTTTAGTGCTTCCCACTGCAACTACCTTTCCCTCCCCATCCTCCTTCACATTTAGCAACTCTCTAAAATACTCTGCCCACCTTCCTCTCACTGCCTTCTCTTCCATTATCATCTCCCCATCTGCACCTTTTACCATTTCTTCTCTACTTGATTCACCTCCTCTTCCTCTTTTCTTTCCAAAACATCTTTTTATCACTTTCAAAATTTTCTGTCATACTCTTACCCCATTTCACATCTGCTCTTCTCTTTGCCTCCTTTATCTTAAAAATATTAATAACCACAGAAAATATGATCAATCCAGTTCATAGAGTATGGGGCAGTCAGCTACAACTACAAAATAAATATAATCAAGACTCCAACACCAGCATCTTCACATACTCACTCGTGCCTCGTGATGCCTACATAGGCGTCATCATATGGAAGGGGTTAAACAGGTGCTGGTAACTTTTGACAGTGACTGAATACACAGCCAGATGAGCATACATCAGATGATGTTTAAGGCACCCTTCTTAAAACTTTCCCTGTGTGGTATGAGCAAGGTGGATCATGAAATGGGGTGCTGAGACATGCAGGCAGCTGCTGAGCTGTACTCTCACTCTTGTCACCTTTGGACTGGGTGATCACTGGGCCTGCACTACCTACCATGTAGATTGTGACTAGGGGCTTTCAGAGATCACCATTTCCTGCCCCATCACATACCATCACTGTTGGACTTGCATTAGTAAAAAGAAGAATTAAGTTATTGATAAATAGTATGAGAAGCTTGTACAGTGAGTGAATATACTGTTAGTCAGTCAACTGTTACCTCCTTGCATCAACTTTCTGATGAGAATCAATCCCAGAGGGCATGAAGAAGTGGTGAGTTAATAGTTAGCTCAATGGAGTCTTCACATTTAACAGAGGATGATGAAAGAAAAGGGCTTCCTCTTTAACAAGTATGACATAATGTGGATCCATTCTGTGATTTTTGCTATAGCTGGACAATATTTTGCACTAGATGGGGGGGAAAACATGTTTATGCATTTTTCTTTTGACTGGTTTTAATTTTTTTGGTTGAAAATTCATTCACATCCCCTGCACATCAATGTTTATTGTTTCCCCTGTTATACTATACCCATATTTTCTGTTGTGATGGCCTACCATCCTCTGTATATGTAAATGTCTGTATATGTATAAATTTGGTATTCATTGTATAATTATGTATCTGTCCTGTAATTGCTTGTTACATGTCTCTTCCCCCCTCTCCTGCCCTCCGATCCCCTTCCTACTGTTCGCCTACGAGCCCAGACTAGCTTTATTCCGGCTCCTCCTTCTCCTTCCTCCCATCCTCGCCAGCCCTATATAAGGCGACCAGTTTGCTATGACATAGCATTATGGAGGAAATCTAGGCACCAGCGTCTCAAGAAGGATTCTGACCAGCACAAGCCAGAACTCCGTCTCTTTCAGAGACAGGCTGACCTGGTGATGACCCAACTGATCAACCTGGGCTTTATGCTCTCTGCAGCAATGACTGTTTACATGCCAGTCCATGGCATAGGTTACAACAGAGGAGAGAGACTACCCTGACTGGAATTACATCAAAGTGGGTGGAACTCCCGTATACCCAGCTAAGGTAGTTCGATATTTAGGGGTCATCTTCTAGAGAGACGGAAAATGGACTAGCCACATAAATCAGGTCATAATAAATGCTAGACGAGCCCTAAACCTCGTCTGAGTAATCAGCCGAGAGCCCTGGGGTCAAAGGAGGGAAACACTGATATCCATAGTCAAGAGTTTGGTACGCTCCCGGCTCCTCTTCAGATCTCCTGCCATGCATGATCTTCCCCCGGGGGTAGTGTATAGATTAGCCAGAGTGGAGTGCCAAGCGCTCCGCCTGGGTCTCGGTTTGCCAGCATCAGTTCGACATGAACAAGTATATAATGAAGCAGGTGTTCTTCCTCTTCGGTATCAACTGAAGAAAGATGCCTGCAACTACTTGTCCACTATTGCTAAAGTTGCAAATTCTATGGATGAGGAACTCCAGGAGGATTGGTTACCAGCCTCACAGACAATGCACATTCAAGGTCTACCTGGCTCTGTCAAGGACCTCTGCATAAAAGCCGGGCTTCCTCCCGATGCTAGACAACTTGTTACCCAGTGTCAGGTGGATCTCTTTCCTCCCTGGGTACTCAAACCACCAACAGTTGTCTCAGAAATTCCGGGATTGGGATGCCAAGACGGTCCGCATCTTCTCCTAGCACATGTGAGGGAGATTATAAGGACAGAGTACAAGAAAGACTTCCTTGTCTACACAGATGGCTCTGTGCTTGAGGATGGCTGCACAGGTGCAGGGATATTCTTGGAAAACACACAAGAGTCCATCTCCATGAAGCTTCCCCCCACCTCCATCTTCTCGGCCGAATTGATCGCCATTCGGGAAGCCATAAAAATAGTTCTCGCTCTTCCCCATCCACCAACTTGCATCACCGTGCTCTCAGATTCAAGAGCCAGCCTTAAGGCACTGCAGAGCTGTCAATGCGACTCGCAACCTGACACCTTGCAGGAAATACTGCACCTCACTGCTGAAGCCTCCAACAAAGATATTCAAATAAGATATTAATGGGTTCCCTCTCATGTGGGGTTGCACGGTAATGAAAAGGCGGATGGGGCAGCCAAGAAGAGGACATGATCTCCATCAAGTTCACGGTCAGTGACGCCATGCACAAGATCAACAGAGCCATCTGGGAGACCTGGAAGGCAGACTACACCGCCAACATCAGCCTGCCTTGGAGGAAAATCCACAGCCTTCCCCTCTGTACCCCCCTATATGTTAGCCATGATATCCAGAATAAGGGTAAATCATTGGCGAACCAAATTCCTTAATATTCTCTGTACCTGTGGCAGAGAACAGGTCTCTTTCAATCACTGCCTTTTCATTTGCAGACAGTTAAGGGACCATTTTAAAAATTTAAGAAATCTCTTTGGAAATCCCTCCACCGCCCTAGACCAATTGAGGGCAAACAGCACATCAGACGCTGGAAAATCTCAAATAATCCTAGCTGCCAGCATGATCTGCTCTTCCCCCGTGGGAGGCCTACTCTGACCCCCTCCAGCCGGGTCAAATATAGCAAAATTCTACACTCCGGTGAATAAATAAAATAAATATATAATTGAATAAATACATAGTACATAAATAAATAAAGGAAATATATTACAGTCATAGATGTAATTAAAGACAGTCCTTAAATCGGCTAGTTCCGCAGGGACTAAAAAAATAAATAAATAAATAAAATAAACAGACTCTTTCGTTGGTTAGCCAAGGGTAACTCGCCCTCCCACATCGCTCCCGCTCTTTCCACCCCCCTGTGTTCACAAGTAACTTAAGACTATTCTCATAACTTAGTTTGTTCAGGTTAAGGAAATATTTGTTTTATGAAACATTACAAATTGTCTATTGGTTAATTTTTTTTGTAAAGATATAATTGTTTTGTTACCCTTTTCAATAATCAAAATAGTTTTTTGTGTTCCCTTCTGTTTGGATTTTGCCTTAACTACCTCAAGGCCATGAAGTACGAACCCCACCTAGACAGATAGTCATTATATCCTTGCGGAAGGCAACACTGTATACTGGAGTTTAAAAGAAAACAAAAAAATAATGTGCGCATACGAGTATATTTGTAATCAAGTACAATGGTACAACATATTTCAAACATAACTTCCAACCAAAATCTTTTATCACAGATTTCACAACATTAGATTCAGATACACAGTAAGTCACTAAGTTGCCTTGTAACTTATCAATCTATGGAACACGTATGATAGTGTGAACATTGGCAAATCCAATACAAATACTATGTATGATTACGATTAATTATAGGTGCAAAAAATAGCTCTCATGTTATCTCGTATTGTTTACTTAATTGAGGGACACCTAAGAATGTTAGGTTCTATTGATACATGTTCTTCTATGACAGTTGTGCTATTCTAATATTGCAAGTATAAAAAAAGAAATTATTACTTTTGAAATTGTGCAATTTGTGTGTACAAAAAACAATGGAAAGAGGCAATCACATCATGGTGACCATAAATTAACTGGGCACCAGCACATAATACTCCTGCAAGACAGACATCAGAGATGATCGCTACCCATCTTCAAAACTTATCAACACCTTCATCTCCCTCCTGAAGTGCCACACCAAGGGACTGACATTCAGTCTCTAGATCAGGCCTAAGATCTCTATGGACTTAATTGCATCTTCCGCACTTTTCATGTAAGGAAAATTGACATTTGATAACTGTTTCCTTCCTCCTACAACTATGAGCAAGTAACAAAGAAATAGACCAAAACTAATATAATAAAAACAACAATCCAATGTTCCTTCCAAGAGAGATGTATGGTAAGGCCAGAGGGCTGTTGAAAATTGAGGCAATAATTCTTATCATTACAGTAATGAACTAAGATATTACATACCCCTAACTGCATCTACTTACAGAACAGCAGTTATAGTTTCCTGAAGTATACAAAATATTCTTCTCATATCTGGGACATGAATCAATGAACACAATAGAAGACAATCCCTTACAATCTAATAATTCATAATGGTGTCATAAGGAACTGTACAAACCAAGTGCTGGCCACCACATAATATAATGAGTAAAGTTTATCCTTTTGATATGGACTACCTGCTCTTCCCAGCAATATTATATCTGCCCTCCCTTGTGCATACAAATCTGAACTGTGTGACAAAGAGGAGATTGTTGGTATGGACTGCAGTTTACTAGCACTTCCATCTTTATGGACAATCTTGTGCTGCTGCTGTTGTGTGTCATCTTATATTGTGTATGTTGTGTTAGTATGGGGTATTTATAGTCTGGTTAATAATACAGTTAAGTTGGAAATTGTGGAGAGATGATAGGGGTACTGGTGTAGGGTCAGTGTTGTTTGAAGAGGTAGATGACAGACGATGCCCCTTTACCATGTTCTGGTTTTATTTTTATTTTTTTTTTTTTTTACTGGTTTCCATATTTTGAAGATAGAGGTTTGGGTGGTGATTGAGGATATGTATGTTTGCCATGAAATTCAGCATGTTTGATAAATTATTTGTTAAGTTTGTCCTCAAACTTTTTTCAAAAATATTAATTTTTTGGAGGTTGGAGGTTTTTGGGGTCAGCAGAAAGCCAACTTGTTTGCTCCATACTGCCTACAGTGTGGTTTGTGACTAAGGACTTCCAGACCCCCACAGGCACGCACCATCACCAGAGGACTGATGGTTGTCAGTTAGAAAAAAATATATATTGTTTGATAGTGGGTGAGAAAGTGACTTAATATACTGTCATTCTCAGTCACTACCCAGGTGAGAGCAGGTACTGAGGAGCACCACATGGAGGTGGTTTGGCAGGAGATGGTCCTCCTTTTCCAGGTGTCCAGTACCTGAGTCTTGTTTCAGGAACTGTTAGCCTCTCCTTAATAGGTGGAGGGGGTGAAGTGCTGTAGAACCTTGAAACAAGATGTCTGATATGTACTGGATACCTGAGGGAGTTAACCTTTGCTTCTCTCAAAGAGGGGAAAGTTGGTACTGGAGCAATGTTTATGAAAGCTGCAGTTAATGGGGAGATGAAATGCAGTATGAGTGTACAGTAGAGATGAAGAGCTAGAAAGAGGAAGCACTATTCACTGGGCTTTATTTGAATCAAAAAGTCACGCCCCCTAATTATTGCACAAATGGGATGGGCACAATGAAGATAATATCCGAGCATATGTATTTACTGTATATTTTATTCAGTACCCACTTTTTTAATGAATCTAACTAGATGTAGGACTATGATACCAAAATAAACATCATCAATTATGACACCAAACAGGTGCCATCAAGGTTAATAGAAAATTTTTAATCAACATGGAATGACACCACCCACTGCTCAGAGTTGGGCATACAAAGGACTACTGGTAAGCTGCTCTTGAGAGCATCTGTGACAAACACAACAATGTTGAGTAATACATGGTAACAACCATCTTTGATGCTGCAACAGATACATTTTATTTTGAATAATGTGTCAATAATGTGTTCAAAAATGCTATAGAAGAGTGAAAAATATACTGAAGTATATTGCAACTTCAATGTCTTCTATTTTCAATATATATGTACTGCTGCCTTGTGGCTGGACATAAATCAGAATAAACATGCAACACAACTCTGTCAGCATAGGCCCCCAGTAACATTAATTGACTTTCATAAAATTAATTTGTACTTAATAATATTGACTTCCGAGCTTCACACTACACTACTGTTATACATGGTACACACTCTTAGTATTAGCTCAAATGGCATAAAACTCAACTAATAGCATATACTTTTCCAAGTAAAAGTGAATGTACCAACTTCCAAGTTCCTTCATGAAAACATTTGCCTTCAATTATCCTAATTAATACTTTTTGTCACACAACAACCAATACATAGAAACACAAATTGATAAAGGCTTTTGTGAGCACATTTACCTTTAATCCATCCCACCTATTATGGCAGCACACATGAACACAACATATCTGGAGTGGAGGAACTCTGATGGGAGCCCATGAGGATGATCTGTTTCCTTCACTGTTCCTTTGGTATGACTCCGTGACACTTTGGGCAGGTTAGCAACAGCAACAATAATAAAAGCAACACTTATCTAAGTCAGGATCAATTTGGCTGTCTTCCCCTCCCATTAATTTGTATTGAAAACAATCTTCTGCTATACAGACATGGCTTTAAAAAGTACTCACAAAAATATTAAGTTCTAGAACACAGAGTGTGAGCAAAAAAAGGTACAGAATTCTTTAACAAGCAACCAGTATTTCCATGTACTACAATCAGCCTTTACATGCCTAAGTGCCGCCCCCTAGGGCAAAGTTCTCAGTGATGCCCCCCACCCCCATCTCCACCATTCCTTAGAGCCTGTTTTAGCTATTGGCTTGCAAAATAATTAAACAGATTTAATTTTTTTTATTTAATGTCCTTATTGCGGAAAGGATAAGGGAAAAATATTTCATATTCCATTGATTCTAACGCAAAATTTGTATATTATGGTAAAATATTCAGGGCTCCTTTGACCCTTTTTTTTTATTATAATTATTCTATCAACCTTGTGGGCGACTAGAATTGCCGCCCCCCCTAAATATGCCGCCCCAGGGCATATGCCCCCGCCCCCCCTATAAGGGCCCTACCTACAATAGCTGCAATTTTATCTGTTCATTATAATCTGCCACTGAAGCTTTCATTTATGCCTTCTATAATTAATGCACCCTGATTGGTGATTTTTATTTCTATAAAAAAATATCTCTGCATAATTTCCTATAAAAAAAAAAAGTAAAAATGTAAATGTAAATAAAAAAAAATGCATGAAGTGTATTATCAAAATACTAACTGACATATGGGAATTGATAAGGCTTCAATCTGAACTTGCCAAGAACAGACAATTGTCTACTATCTACAGTAAAAAGAGCAGATATTTCTAATTTAATCATCTCTTTACAACCTAGGAAAGACTATACATGAAGCAATTTCTACAATGTAGTAATATGTATTAACTAAATTACAGAAATTTCGTATCAACACTAATCACATCCACATATTTTGTGTGCCATGGTCACAACCAAAATTATGAAAATCACTGCAGGTCTGTCAACTTAAAATTCTAGCATGAAATGTGATTAAACAATCACTTTTTCATATTTTTGCTACATGACAAATCTTTGTTCTGATCTCTAATAAGCAACATACACTACTGAGCTTCTTGAGGTCTTCTTTCTTAAGCTGAATCTTTGTATAACTATAATATTAAGGTATATTGCAAGGCACTATTGAAAATATTTGTCAGGAGCCAAAAATTCAATGTATCCATTAAAGTTCCATGTTTCAATTTGCTTTTTAGTAAGATTATTATTGGTACTTGTGATGCCCTGCACATATGACCATGGAGTAAATAATTATTTCCAAAATCAAGTACCTTAACCAGAACACTAAAATGCATACTTAGAACTGTATATTCTCCACAGGAACTATTTATACTCCAATGCATTATAGGAGCATGTGCTAACATAGCTATAATGTTTTGATATGTGTTATTACTTAAAACAGTGACCAATAATGGATACCTACTTGCAGTGGTCCTTTGAAATGTATGTCAAAAAGAATCCTCTCCTTGCCACTTGTTTTAAATCCCATTAATACAATCACCTCACAACCCAGGATCTCTTTCTATCAGCTGTGACTATCTTCTCTCCATTTTCTTATTTGATAATAACTGATAACTAGTAGCTGCTCCCATATTTCTCTTTCTCCTCCTTCTTCTTCTTCATCTTACCACCCACAGGCTGAAACATTCTAATACAACAAAGACAAGGTCCAACATTTCTTCTCAGAGATCTCTCTGGAAAAGTCTAAGAACCACTGCTTACTACTATGTGGCTGCAGGTTTTCCATCAGTGAAATGCAATGTAACAAGCTTTAAATTGCAAGCCAACTAAACCTGTTATTCAATAAGATGTAGTAAAAACAAATGAATCACCATGAAAACTGACCTAGAAACTAATTAAGACCCCAGAACAATCCATCACCAAAAGCATTTAATAGTTTTAATATATCTACAAATGCTGTACAATAAATGTAAACCATAACAACAACCTGCTATACCAAATGTTCAATATCACTAAAATGTTTATGTTCATAGAAACTATAAATGATTCCAGGAACTAATGATGAGTACCTGCATGTGGTGGTCTTGCAAGATGGACAGTGAAGCTGCCCATTTTCAAAACTCATCAGCCCCCCTCACCTCCATCAGGAGGTGCAGCCTTGAGAGGCTGGCACTCAGTCTCCAGACTGGGCCCAAGATTTTTCTCTATCAACTTAAACCGTATTTCTTACACTTTTTCACACATGGAGTGCTGACATCCGGCAATTGATTGCCTTTCCCTACCACTTTCATCATATGACAAAGAAACAACCCCATATTGATACAACACAGATGAAAATCCAGAATTTCTTCCCCAAGAGACCTGTGGTATATTCAAAGGACCATTGCCAGCCACTGTGGGGTAGGGGGTAGGGGTTCCATTTAGTAAAACCTGAAGCAACAGCTGATTGATTGATAAATGATCCAACAAAATCCTTGAATGACACTACAGTATGATTATCTGCTAAAATACTTCTATCTGATGTGTAACTTTGAGTAAAACTTGCCAGTCATGACCCAATATCATCTTAATTCCTGATAAATTCCATAACATGTTAACTGAACATAATAGCTGATAACTAATATATTTCTTTAGTAATGACAACAATCTTGTTCATTTCTGAAAAATATATTCAATATAAAAGTGCTTTCATATACGAGTCTGAAAAATTATAAAAAGTCTATCTACCAAAAGCCTATTCCCCTTATAAGGGTAAAAATATATAAATATTTCTCAGAGCATATTATACTGTGACTGGCACTGATGTGATAGCTTGGTGTACTACAAAAGGCACTGAAGTGCTGAGTTAAATCAGTCTAAAGCTGAGTCTGTTCTCCCAACTGCACCATACCACAGATGAATCTGAAGATGAACCATGAAACTGCATTTCTTCAACAAAAATCCAACCTCTAAACACTCTTCCCTGATTCATCTATAGCCTCTAGGTCATCTTTATAAGATACATCCAGTATCCAGAAAGCCAGCAAAAGCAACTTGCCACATACACAAATTTTCCAGGTCAAAATCCTACCACCATCAAGGAACTGAATGCTAGTTGATAGAGGCTTCTATGGCTGAGGGTAATCCAAATGTTCTGTCTTTGGGCACCAATGACACCATGTGCAAGCAACTCTAGCTTGCTAGTGACAAGAATATCAATATGAATAATAAAACCACTACAATGTTAAGAGTAAAGATTACTAACAACATCTCAGGACACCATCTAACATTAAGACAGTACCTTCATAAAATAGGGCTGGCCACAGATTCAAACTGCTCTAGATGTATCCCCCATACAGAAGACACAGAACACCTTATACTACTATGCCTCACACTAACAATCCCCAGACAACAGTAAAATATCTCTTCCCTAAGTGACTTATGGTCCTGCCTGGAGGCTGTTGCCAGTTTCCTTGAGGCTGTAGATCTGCAAGGAAGACCTGGGGCAACAGATTGACTGAACTTACTTTTCTCACAATATAAATGAAAAGGCCACTATACAAGTACCTGGTATGTTTGAGTGATACAACACATTCAGAGTTGCACCTTCAAACATATTCATCCTGACAAATCAAATAACCTTAATCAACTGGGGGAAAACTCCTCAGTGCCTAAAAGGATCAAACCCCTCTCATTTAATCTGTTTGGAGTGGCATCCTCTTGTAATCCATTCTGGTTACTGTCAAACAAGCTTATTCACCTTTTAACTGTACAAATTTTTAAAAAGACAATTCTTGTAAAGCCATACTCAATGAAACCATTTGAAAATTGTGAGACTATAGATTTTGTAGGTTAAAAACTTTGTTTCAAAATATGGGCTTCAAAATTCTTTACTAACTTGTAGCTCAACATTATATATAAGATATCATGACAAATACCTCCTTATATTTTTGACTTGTGCATAATAGAAGTACTTGAAAAGATGTTTCTTCAAATTAATCATACTTTTTGATGTCTAAAACATGAAATTTTGCTTTAAGGCCCCCAAAAATCTCCCTTAAATAGTGTATTACTTTTTTGTGAGGGTTTCATAGCTGCCTAAACTACTTATTTTGGCCAAGTTTCAATTTGAACTCTCTAGGATTATAATTATTATTATTATTATTTTTTTTTTTTTGGGGGGGAGGGGTTTGGATGGATGTGTTGTATACTTCATGTGACAAGCTTTCACATCCTATTGATAGCCTCTAGCTGCAATGGGTGTGGTAGAGCCAATGCACATGAGTATGGAAAGTTACCAATGTCAATTTTAATCAGTGCCTTTTCAATAAAAGTTCTCATAATTTTAGTAACTAGCAATATATCACATTTTCTCGTATGCAGCATGGGGTGTATTGGAAAAATCCTCACAACTACAAGACTAGAGGTGAGGAGCCTACACCAGGGGGCATGTGGTTATGGATGAAGCAGTCACCTTTGCCCTATGTGTTTGGACTCATGGGGCTGGTAACAGTTACTACTGAGAATTAAAGACAAGTGCAAAATTTGAACCCACAACTAAGTCAATGTGAAACCAACACATATCCAATGAAGGTGAATTTTTATATAATATTCCATGTATAGTAGAACCTCAGTTCTCGACCACAATCATTCTACAAAACTGTTCCAGAGCTGATTTGGTTGAGGGCTGAAAATGTTTACTGATCTGTGGACACAGCTTTATCAGGGTGATATTTTCCCAAAAAAAATTGAATCTAGCCCCTCAACTATTTGACTTGGATGAGAACTAATATTGTGATTGACATCCACACAAAAATTCCTTGAATTTTTTGGCCAAGAACTGGTTTATTTGATTTGTGATATATTCAAGAATTGAGGTTCTACTGTATACACAGCTAAAGGTCATTATGTTCAATATTTTTTTTCCAGTATTTCTGTATTTCTATTTTTCAGATTTTTAATTATTCTCAACAGGTAATAAGCTATCACTAGCAGTTATACAAGGAAAACTATTGAAATGGATGAAAGATTTCTTGCATGGAAGAGAAATGAGAGTGGTGCTCAGAGATTAATATTCTACTTGAGAAAAAATTATGAGTGGAGTCCCACAGGGATCAGTACTGGTTCAGATAATGTTTGCTATATAGTAAATGACATGGATGAAGGTGTAGAATGTTACATGAACTTCTTTGCTGATGACACAAAACTACTAAAGAAAGTACAGAAAAAGATTGTGAATTGCTACAGAGAGATCTGGACGAGGTTTGGGAATAGAGTCAGAAGTGGGAAGTGGACTTCAACATTAAGAAATATAGTATAATGGAATTTGGAAAAAGTGAAAAAAGAATATCAAGACAATGTAAAATTGGTGCAAAGGAAGTAAAGAAAGTTGGTTCTGAAAAGGACCTAGGAATAATCATCACCAAAGACATGTCCCCACACAAACAGATAAACAAAATGGTCAGAGAAGCCTACAATTTGTTAAGATCAATAAAAGTGGCTTTTAATTACTTGGTTGAGATAATGGCAAAGAAAATACTAGTCACACTGATAAGACCAAGACTGGAATATGCAGTGAGACTATGGACACCCAGTACAAAAAAGAATATAAGCAAACTAGAAAAAATCCAAAAAGCAACAACAAAGATGGCCCCAACACTTTCAAAACTGACATATGGGCAAAGATTGTCTAAACTGAAATTACCAACCCTGGAACAAAGAAGAGAAAGAGGTGATTTGTTGGTCATTTACAGAATTATGAAAGGCATGGAAGTCCTTGATCGAGAAGACTTATTAAATTGAATAGAAGAAAAACAAGGGGACATGAAAGACTCTCAAAAAGGACAGTTATCGAAAAAAAAGGAACAAATTGGATGAAACAATAGTGTGTGCAAACACCATTTATGAATCTAAGAACAAACTAGATGTTGTGAGATACAAAGACGGGTCACCACAAACATAGTTCCCCTTCCCGTAAATACACACACACACGTGTATATATATATATATATATATATATATGTACAAACACACACAAAACAATAGTGTGTGCAAAAACCATACTCAAATTTAAGAGCAAACTAGACACTGCAAAACCAACACTCTCAGAACTATCATATGAGGAGACTAGCAAAACTTGAGCTACAGACATTAGAACAAAGAAGAGAGGAGACTTGATAACTATTTATAGAATCATAAAAGGCATAGAAACTATTGGTAGTGAGGACCTAATAAAATGGGATAGTAGAGATACAAGAGGACACGGAAAGAAAATCAAGAAAGACAGTTATAGAAGAGACCTGAAAAAGAACAGCTTTCCTCACAGGGTAATAGACATTTGGAACAAGTTAGATGAAAATGTGGTGTGTGCAAAAACGATACACGAATTTAAAAACAGTCTAGATAAAATGAGATATGAAGACAGGACACCACGAGCATGGCTCCCCTTCCCGTAAAATACAACTAGGTAAATACAAGGGATGTGGAGTCAGAGTATAGGAGTCGAGGAGTCAGCAGTTTTTGCTCGCAGTTGGAGTTGCAACTTTCAAATTACCTAGAGTTGGAGTGAGAGTCAATTTTTTTCAGTGCAACTCACCTCTGGCACTTCTATTTCCTCTACCTTTTTTAGAGCTAACAACTGGTGAATGCTCCCCTCATATCTATTTTGTATATGGATAGAGTGATAGGACAAGAAGAACAGGAAAACCAAACACACTGTTTCACTTGTGCTGATGATACAGCAAAGACAGCAGAGAGCAGACAACAACTGTAGGACACCATTACAGAGTGGAGTGAGAGTTAACATCTATGAATTGAAGCTCAATGCTGCTAAAACAATTTATGGTAGTGTATCAATGCCATGAACCTATAACTATTCAGATAGAAGTTGACATTATTAGAATAGAATTTTAATAATTTAGGAAGTATTGTACACTGAACGATGATAACAGAATGATAGAAGTCAATAACAGGTTCTTAATTTTTTTTGGAATGTAGGATTCTTCTAACCCTTGTTCAAAGAAGCAAATATCCCAAGGAAAGTGAAAAGACATATAGAATGTAATCCACAAGCTGATCCTGTTGTATGGAAGTGACACATGGACGGTGACAGAGAGGGTGAGGAGCAAGCTCCAGGCCACAGAAATCTGAGTGCTGCGACTCATTGCTCACATAACTAAAGAGATCACATCAGAAATGTGGATATAAGAAACAGCTCAGGAGTAGATCTTTTGCTACTCACAATAAAGAAGAACCAACTGCAATGGTTTAGGCATGTCAAAAGGATGCCAGAGGGAAGACCAGCATGCAGGATGTTGGAGTAGGTACTGGATAGATAGAGGCTACGTCGAAGGCTGTGCATAAGATGGATAGATTTCGTGGCAGACATCCAGAGGAAGAACATTAATTTTCAGCATGTGGAGATGATGTGTCAAGATTGGACACAATGGAGGTCATTTGTCCGCCATCTCCCGACTGACAGGCTATCATGGTGAGCAAAGTGAACAGTCTAACCTTTCCTCTCAGATATCTATAGGAAGGCTCAAGGACTGCTGCCAGCCACTGAGGAGCTGCAGGTTTCCAGCCAATGAAACATGAGGCAATAATTATATTATTGTCAATTATTAAAATCTCTATTCAGTAAACCATAAACAGGTTGACATGCTAGTAAAGAATGTAGGAAGCATAAACAAGATAAACTTAATCTCTTCAATAGCATTCTTTTTGTGCATTAATTGAAATTAATGTACATTCTAGGACCAACAGGTAGTATCTACATATGATGCTCCTGCAAGGCAGATGCCATAAAGAACTATCTCTGTGCTGCCCATCTTCAAAACCCATCAGCACCCTCACCTACATTTGGAGGTGCAGCCTCAATAGACTGACACCTTGTTTTGTAACTAAACCCAAGGTATCTATCAACCTGACTATTTGCTCCCTTTCTTTAATATCTAAAGGCCTGACAACTGGTGACTTCTTCCCTACTTCTCCTCATTGTAGCCAGTGATACAGGAAATGAATAAAGATAAATATTACCTCTAATTTCACTGACTGAAAACCTGCAGCCCCATAGTAAACAGCAACACTCCTTGTGCTTTCCTGGGCAGCTCTCTGGGAAGATATGATAGACTGTGCTGTATTAGTGTGGGTTTGTCTCTGTGTCTGTGATTTGGTAGAGGTGGAAGGAAGGAGAAGTTGTCACTTTCAGCTCTTTTGTGAAAATATGGAGAAAAAAATTGTCCAAGTTGACAGACAGAGAGATTGGGCCCAGTTCAGACAATGAAAGCCATCTCCAAACCTCCTGATGAAAGTGAAGGTGTTGGGTTTCACTGATAGGCATCCAAGAATCACATACACATCTATAAAATATTCATGTGCATATGACTGTTGCTCTTGGATAAAAGTATACTTTCCATTAGATTTTTTCAATTAATCAGCCATTACCCATAAAGAGAGGTGACTGCTAAGTATGTAGCAGAACAAGATACAGTAATCCCTCGTTTAATTGCGCTTCAAGTTTCGCGCCTTCACTACATCACGGGTTTCTCAAATTATACTGTATATCAATTCAAATTTCGCAGAAATACCCGCCATACGCGCCAAATCCACGAGAAGCGAGACAGCGTGGGAAGGATGAGCTATGCATCACTCTTGTGTGCACTACGTTCCGAGACTCACGGTTCCTACCACAAGTTTACTTTTGCTTTGTGAAGTGAAATTTTATCTTTGTGAAAATCCTTACGATGGCTCCCAAATGTGCTGCAACTTCTAAGGCCTCTGGTACTCAGCCTAAGCGGCAAAGGAAGGTAATGACAATTGCAGAAAAGGTTGAACTTCTCAGTATGTTAAAAGCAGAAAGAAACTCTGCCGTGGTTGGCCGCCATTATGGCATCAACAAGTCAACCGTTAGCTACATAAAGAAAAACGAGAAGAAAATACGACAGATGGCGTCAATATTTTTTAAAAAAGAAGTGAAAAGGGTCATTACTTCCTGCAATAAGACCATAGTAAAAATGGAAGCTGCTCTTGCATTGTGGATTGCAGATTGTATGAAGAAGAACATAGGTTTGGATACCAACATGATCCGAACAAAAGCAAAGGCCCTTTACGATACCCTTGTGGTTGCTGCTGGACTTAACGACGACGGTGATGAAGAGGACATCGACGACCCCCAACCAGGAACATTGAGTGATTCTCCCAAGAGAGAATGAGGATTCGTGGTCAGCAAGGGCTGGTTTGAGAAATTCCGAAAGAGATTTGGCCTTTGGAGTGTTCTCCTGTACAGTGAAGCTGCTTCCGCTGATACAGCAGCAGCCCAATGCTACGTCGAGGAGGAATTCCCCCAGATTATTGAGGAGGGTGGCTATCTTCCCGAACAAGTATTTACTATGGACAAGATGGGTCTTTTCTGGAAGAGGATGCTGTCCCATATGTTCCTCTTCAAGGATGAGGTAAAGAAGCCGGGGTTTAAGGCCCACAAAGAGCGTGTGACACTCATCATGTGCAGGAATGCTACATGCTTTATGATCAAGCCCGGGCTTATTTATAAGTCTAGGGATCCACGTGCCTTGAAAAACAAGAACAAGGCTCCCCTACCCGTCTACTGGATGTACAACGTGAAGGCATGGATAATGAAGGCCCTTAAAAACGACTGGTTCATCAACTGCTTCATCCCTCAGGTTAAGCTGTATTTAGCTGAAAGGGGCCTCCCCTTTAACCTCTTCAGTACGGGCCTTAAATCTCACGGGCAGCAGCCAATGCCAGCCGTACGACATGTCGTAATAATACTTGCATCATAAAATATAGTCACCGCTTATATCGATCGTTCTCTCTTTCACCCGTGAATTTTGATAACCATAGAAAATGTGATTACATTCAGTTTAGAGAGAGTGTCATTACGGAGGGGCAACTACAATAAATATAAGCAAGACGCCGATATGGCAGCCTCGCGTATCCACTTGCTCCTCATGACGCCTACGTATGCGGCACCGTATGGAAGGGGTTAAGATGCTTCTCCTGATGGATTGTGCTAGAGGCCATGCAACTGATCTGCATTATGACGGTGTGCAGATCGACTTCTTGCCCCCAAACACCACAGCACTAATCCAGGCGTCATCCAGGCTTTTAAGGCGCTCTACACCCGGACCACCATGCAGGGCCTGATAGAAACTGTTGCCGAAGACCAAGATGACTTCACACTCTAGACATACTGGCAGACTTTCACAAAAGCTTCGTGCTTGAGGAATATCCAGCAAGCGTTACCTGACATGAAGCCCCAAACATTCATTCTTCATGGAAGAAGTTGTGGCCTCAAATTGTGAATGATTATGCTGGCTTCACTCCTGATGAAGTGCATCACTCAGCAGTTGATGAGGTTGTGAAATTGGCTAGACGTCTTCAGAAGGATGGCTTCGATGACATGACTTCCGAAGATGTCAACGGCCTCATTGAGTGCCACTCAGAGCCACTGACCAACGAGGACCTCACTGAAATGACTTAGTCAGCGAGTGAAGAAGAGGACGACGAAAACCCGCAAGAGGAAGAAAGAGAAGAGCATGGCTTAACTCTTGAAGGTCTGCAAGACATGTGCAATGTCATTAAGGACCTGCAACGACATCCACAAGTGATGGACGACGACATGATCCGAGCTGTGCACTTCAGCAACCTCATCAACAGTGCCATGACTGCCTACAAGAAGATTTTGGCACAAAAGAAAAAAGAACATCAACAACTCCCCATCACCATGTTCTTCACCCGCATGAAGCCACCAGCAACAAAACCTTCGCCTTTGCCGTCACCTTCATCGTCATAGCCATCATTTAAGCCAGATTGCAATAAAACCAATGGTGAGTAGAACCCCTTACTATTGGTACATATCATATGAGAGAAAGAAAATTAAAAAAAATTTAAATGTTTATTCTAACAATTGTTGTTACTAAAACTGTATATAGCAAAAGGAACTTAATGATTTTTTCCACTTTGCAATATGTTACTACATATAGGGGATGGGTAACAACTGATATTTCCGTGTACAGTACAAGTACTGTACACTTCATGTAACAGAGTTTTGTACAGTATGCAGACTAACTTTTCTTTAATACAAAAGTGTTTTAAACAGTCTATAAGAGTGTAGGAAAAGGTAATACAGATATAGGGTGGTTTAATATCAGTATGGGGAGGGTTCATAAACATTTAAATTATACGTAAATAATAAAATAAATATTTTGTCGCTATTTCGCAGATTTTCACCTTTCGCAGGTGGTCCTGGAACACATTAACCGCGAGTAACAAAGGATTACTGTAAATATCCAGGTAGCAAACCAAACTAACAAATAAAATGGTCTATGTATAGGTCAGCCGCTAGGCACATTTCTGCATGTGTTTATAAATACACACATACATCTATACATACATATATACACACATCCACTCACATACATACATTTAAACATTAAGCACCATAATTGAGCAACAATATATGCATTTACTAAAACAAAGATGAATACCAGTAAAGCCTCATGAAGTGTCTCACAAAGATGGTGTTTCATTAGTAGCTAATTTCACCCCTCTACATCCTTTGGTCTTATACATACAGTTAATATCAGTCCATGTACCTTCAAAAATGATGCCTCCAATCTACAAAAGAAAAAAGTAATAAACAGTTTTATGTATATACACACACAAATATATATATATATATATATATACACATATATATATTCATTAAATGACCTTTTTTTTTTTTTGTTAACAGTATTTATTCAAAGAAGTTTCATGTCATATTTTCATTACCTATAAATTTTTCAATATTTCATTTGAATAATAATTTAACCCTTCCTTGTAATGAAAAATAAAATAAAATAAAAACTCTGTCATGCCATAATTGAATTTAGAAAAAATCTAACCATAGGACCAATTGATTTATAGACAATATAATTTCAAGGCCTCTTTCCTTTATCTATAATAAATCCAATGAATGCCATTCAATTCTTTCTAATAAACAAGCTTGTATCTAACTGCTCTTTTACTTCAAATCAGTGGGGGTTTGTGTAGTTGGAAAGTCATATGGAAAGGTATTGATAGAGAGAATTAAGAGAGGAACAAGAGTAATTGGTGAGGAGTAGTGTGGGTTTAAAAAAGGTAGAGGGTGTGCGGATCATATTTTTGTGCTGGTCAGATATTTGAGATTTCCCCCCCCAAAAAAAAAGAAAGGATTTTTTTGGGGTCTCTGGATTTAGAGAAAGGTTATGACAGAGTAGACAGGAAGGCATTATAAGAGGTATTGCACATATACAGGATAGATGGAAACCTCCTGAGGGCAGTTGGGATCTTTCATATGAGTAACAGAGTGTTAGGGTTGGAAATGATGAGTGAATGGTTTGAAGTCAAGGTCGGGGTGCATCAGGGGTGTGTTATGATGCCATTGCTGTTCAATGCTTACATGGTTCAGATGGTATAGGAGGTTGATGTGAGGGTGATTGGCAGGGGATTGGAGATAGAGAAACTGTAGGGAAGTGGGAGGTGAGCCAATTGTTGTTTGCTGATGACCTTGTATTTGTGGCTATGACACATGGTCACAGGTAGTCAGTAATAGAGTTTGGGAAGGTATACAATAGTAAGATTATATATATATATATATATATATATATATATATATTCACACACAATACAAAAAAAAACATTGTCTGGTGAGGTACATGAGAGAAAAAGAAAAAGAGACAGCAATAGCAATCTTAAAAGAAATTCAGGATGGAGCCCAAGATGTAGGGAAAGACGTAGATGATGTATATAGGATTGGTCACTATTCTAAGGATAGAAATCGACCCCTAAAGATAAAACTAAGATCACAAATGGTAGTAGAAGACATATTTGAAAAAGTAGGTAATTTGGCAAGGAGTAAACAGTGCAATAAGATATGGATAAAAAGAGAAATGAGTATTGAGGAATTGCTGCTGGAAGTGCTCTGCCCAATGAGTGAGAATTTTGTCAGGGTTTGTAATTATGTTTTACCCTGAGCTGTCAAAAAGGGGGAGCTGCCTCTGGATTGGGGTCCATAAACAGCTTTAAATACAGAGTAGAAGGATTTCATGTCCTTATTATCAGCAGCAGCTTGTAGTTCTGTTGTTCTGTCCTGCCACTTGTCCTTAATTTCTCTTAAGATGAGTTGAGCTTGTTGTTTAGTTTTATCATATTGGTCTTTTTTGGATTGAGAGCTTTTGTCATTTGAGTATTCAACATGTTGTATATGGAGATTTTTTAATATGGGTTCAACATGGGCATCATTTTCACCGAACCAGTCTAGTATGTTTATGGCCTGTGAATCCAATGATTTCAGCACCAGCCTGGTATATGATTGAATCCAGGTCAGCCAGGTACTGGTCAACTGTTCCACTGGGGGTGAAGTCTGAGAGTGTGGTTTTGAGGTGGCTTTCTAGCTGGGACCATGTTTCTGCATCTGAGAGTTTTGCAACATTTAATTTCTTAATGTTTGTGTTTCTGCACTGCCTTTTTGGTTTGAAAGCAAGAGCGACTTTGCTGCACAGTAGTGCGTGGTCTGAGAGGTGCATTGTCCCCTTTGCTGCTCTTCCAAGGTTGACATCACAGTGGTCACGTTGTTGAGTGATCACAAAGTCTATTTGATGCCAATGGCCAGATCTAGGGTGTTTCCAAGTGGTTTTAAAGCTATCCTTTTGTTGGAAGAGTGGACCTGGGAGTAATGGCAACTAAGGGGCTATTCCACTTTCCCCAAAACTCTGAGAGTCCCCAATCAGAGCCTTGCTACTGGATGCAGTTTTTAGTCATGCCCAGGAACATCCCACAAAATACAACTAGGTAAACATATATATATATATATATATATATATATATATATATATATATATATATATATATATATATATATATATATATTCATATGTTGGCATTCTCATCCCATGATCAAAGAAGCCTTAGAAAGGAAGAGGTAGAAGTCTACAATTGGTAGAGAAGAGATTAAGAACAGTAGGAAGGAGGGATAGTAAAATATAATGCTGATCAGCATTTCTTAAGGAATGGAGATTAGTTTTTGAACATAAAATGACTGCTGTCACTATGGCTAATAGGAGTGCCAATGAAATTCCCAAAATATGTCTGCATCTAACTACACAAATAATAACCCAGTGTGGGAATCTCATCCTATATGAGATACTTAGAAAAGAAGTGCTAAAGCCCTAGAGATGGCAAAGGATGGATAGCAAAAGTTATTGTAATCCTCAACACTAACCTTGCCAATTCTCTTCCATTTATTTAGTCATTCAATCTCAAAGCTGTTCTTTTCGATGTCTACAAATCATGATCCATGGCAATCTGTTGTATGTTCGGTAGTTGTACACATTGTGGAGGAAGTTAGCAAGAAAGATAATAAAAACTAAAGCCACAGCCATGTTGAGGTAATCAATAGTATCCAGAGGCTTTCTGACTGGGCATTTCTCATCCACATCTACAAGTATGACAGGTTGATTGGTAACATCACATCGGATTCTCTGGAACTCAACATTAAATTTACCTTCCTGATTTAATAAAGTCTGAAAAAAGGGAAAAAAAATTATTAGAGGAAGAAGTAACATCAATCCAATCTTTTACACTGTGACTAATTTCAATGCAGAAATAACTTTAAAATAGTCTACACTAACTACTCTCCAATACTTACCTCACTCTTAACCATGGTTCCCTCAATCAAATAATATTGTCTAGCACAGACTAGAATGGAATCTCTGATGTCTATATCCCCTTAAAGATGCTCAGTAACATTGTTTACCGTCAATTAACAGTAACCAAAGAAGCTATCTTTAGTTGATTTACATGGTCAACCTCTCCCAGTGGACAAGCCCAAAATACTTGGTCTTACATATGACATACCACTTTCATTTCTTACACATACATATACCAACAGCTTTTCCCCCTTACAAGGGAGGTAGTCAAACTCAAAGGCATAAGTCCACTCCCACCCATTTCATCCTCACATACTCCACTCCAATTCACCATCCATCTCTTCCTCTTTTCTTGGGTCCTCCTGGACGAGTCATCCCTGCATCTCGCCCACTACCCTGGGTCAGAAGCAATGTAGCAAGACACAGCACATCCACAGCAAGGCCACTTCATTTAATCGGCAACCCCCCACTCTGTCCCCTCATGCAGAAAAAGAGATGGGGAGAAATCCCTTCAACTGCATCAAAATATCATTCACACATACTCCCTCACCCCCCATCCCACACACACTCCCTTCCATGCACCATAGCATCATCCATACACAACCATTCTCCACTCATCCCAATCTTCTGTCTTCTCCCTTCCTTCCTCAACAGACATTCCTCTCTTTCCCAATGCTCCTTTTACATCATCCATCCCTCTCATCCTTGGTTGCCCCCTCATGTTCACTCCTTCTACCTTTGCCTTCTACACATCTTTTATTAATCTTTCTTCACTAATTCTTTCCATGTATCCAAACCATCCCAACACTCTTTCATCAACCCTATCTCCCAACTCCTTTTTCACCCACACTCTCTTCCTCACCTCGTTTCTCAATCTATCCAGCCTAGTAACCCCTATCATACTTCTCAGGCATTTCATCTCAAACTCTTCCTCTCTTATGTTCCATGTTTCTGCCCCATACAGTGCTGTCAGCACAATCGCCCCTTCATACAATCTCCTCTTAACATCCATTCCCAAATGTCTATTTCTCATTATACTTTTTAATCCCCCAAGGCATTTACTTGCTTCTCTCAATCTACATTCTACCTCCACCTCCACTCCTCCCTTTCTCACCACATTCACACCCAAGTATTTAAAGCTATCCACTTCCTCTAGTCTTTCTCCCTTAATACTCACTTCCAATTTGCTGCCATTCTCTTGCCTTGTACATCTCATCATCTTACTTTTACCTACATTTATCTTCGACCCCCTTCTTTCACACACCTTCCCGAACTCTGTCACTAAGTTCCTTAATCCCTCCTCTGATCCTGCTACAAGCGCAGTGTCATCAGCAAACAACAACTGGCTTATCTCCCTTTTTTTTTATTTTCTTTAACCATTTCCAATCCCCGGCCCTTGCATTTACCTCTCTTACACAAAATACCTTAAAAGTGAACACAAGGGCAACAAGAAACTAAACATATTCAACATTTGCAGGCACAGGATTTGGCCACCAGACAGAAACACCACTGGGTACAAACAACCCACAAGACCCACAATTAACTGTGCTTCTAAAGCACGGTATTTAATAATTAAAATACAAAACAAAGAATCCTACATTACAAAATAAATCTTCAGTAACTGGTTGCACTAAAATAACTCCAACAGAACATCTCCATTCAGAGGAACATATGAGAATGATCAGCACACAATGCTATGCTACAGATCTCAAACCCAACCAAACCTTCACATTTCATCACACACACACACACACACGAAGCAGACACGGTCGAAGCAGGACGTGCCAGAACGAACGCTCTGAACCGCTAGCTAACGATTCATGAACGAACGATTTGAAAGCGGACCTGGTTGTTTACATAGATACGGTGTCATGAAAGTGAAGGCTCATTGGGACCAAAATGTAAACATCTTTGTATCTCCATTTTATCTTTTTTTTTTTTTTTATTCTTTCTAAAAAAAAAAAAAAAAAAAAAATGGAAAGAAGCGAAGAAACCCCGAGGCAAAGAACCAGTGAAGAGATGCTTAGAGGAAACTAGAATCGAAAGATGTGTCTTTTTCAGACACCAAGGGAATACCAAATGTTTGAAAGTTTTTTTTTCGGGATTTGAACGGGAAGGAAATATTATGCATAGAGGATTAGAAATAGATAGAGAACCCAGGTATAGAAATATAATGAGAAATAGAGATATTAACGACATTTTGGATGATTTAATAGAACTCAAAAGTGAGTACAAAACAATGTACAAAGAAGTATCTAAACTAAGGAAAGCCAATGAAGAGAATAATAGGGAAATAAATGACTTAAAAAAGGAATTAAATAAATTAAAGGTAGAAAATAAAATGTTAAAAAGTGAAGACATAAATAGGAATGAGGCATTAAAAAAAAAAGATATGAAAGATGAAATGCAAGAAGTGACTGAAAAGGCAGAAGAAAAAATAAAAGAAAATGACTTACAGGAAATAAAAAAAACAGTGGAAAGTTGAATAGGAATGTCAAAAAATGTCCCTTAAAGAAATAATGGAGCAACAGGTCGAGGAAAATACCAAAGAGAAAGGCAACTTAGGGACACAGTAGATAAAAAAAAGATGCATTGTAATCTATGGCATTAAAGAGAAGCATGAAGTACTTAGATATCAGAGGGAAAAAGAGGAGAAAGAGATTGATAAGGAGATTCTGAAAGAATTACAATCGGAAGGACAAGGCTTGGATAGAGAAATCGCGGAAACCTATAGCATAGGCAGATACTCTAAAGAAAAACAATACAGGCCACTGAAAGTAAAGCTTAGATCTAAAACAATAGCAGAGGAAGTACTATTCAATGAAATTAGCAAATAGTGAACATTACAAAAATATATGGATAAAAAAAGAAACAATTGAGGAAGAAAAAGAAAAAGAAAAAGAACTTAGAAACAAAGCGAATGAAAAAAAAACGAGAAGATAACTGAAACTGAAAAAAAAAATAAAAAAAAATTGAGAATGGTGACCTGAGGCTGAGAAAATGGTATATAAGGAAAAAGGAAACAAAGACAGAAAAAGACGAGGAGAAAGGAAATTAAAAATAGCTTATACCAAGTATAGATGGAATAATTTCAGGATTGAATGAATCAGATGATTACCTGGCCTTAGAAAAAACAGATATAATGGGAATAGTGGAAACTAAATTAAAATGTAATCCACCACCCAATACTGTGGGACAAGGTTTATACAACTGCTGGACAAAAAACAGAAAGGATAAACAGGGTGGCGGAGTGTTAATTTTAACTAATAAAGATTTAAATGTAACAAAAATAACCGAAGGAAAAAATAATGTAGAATCAATTATGATATATGTTGAAAGCAAACATATGAAGAGTAGAAAATTTGTAGTGGTGTATGTGCCCCCCAAAACAAAGTCCTGGACAGAAAGTGATCATTCCAAAAGATTAGGAGATACAAAATACGAATTAACTAATATACTGAAGGACAGAGGAAATACAGTAATCATGGGTGACTTTAATTCAAAAGAAATATGTTGGGAGGAAATGACAGTGAAGGGTAGAGAGGAACTCTTGGGCAACGTCCTGCTTGACATGACCATTGAATACACAATGACTCAGTGGATAAGGGAAAATACCAGATACAGAGGTAGTGAAGAACCATCAACGCTGGACTTAATACTTATGACAGAGCCTGAAATTGTCAATAAAATTTATTACAAAACTCCAATAGGAAAGAGTGACCATGTACTAATAGAATTTGAGTAGAAAGAGCAAATGGATCAAAGCAGAAAGGATAAACATAAAATAGGAAGACTAATGTACAACAAAACAAATTTTGAGAAACTCAAAAAATTCTTTCACAACGTGAACTGGCAAAAATTCCTAAATGAAGAAACTGGGATGGAAGAGAAATGGAATATACTAAGAGAAATTTACAATGAGTAAATAAATACGTACCACAAAAAAAAATGGAAAGAACATACATAAAAAGCTGGTACAACAAAAGGTGTAGTGAAGCTAAGGATAAAAGAGACAAAGCTTGGAAGAAATGGAAAAGAGACAAGAAAACAAGCAAATGGCAAATGTACATTAAACTAAGAAATGAGTACCTAAAAATATGTAGAGATGAAAAGAGAAACTATGAAAAAAAAAAAAAAATAGAAAATGCAAGGAAGAACCCAAACTATTTTATAGGTATGTAAATGGCAAACTGAAGAACAAACAAGAAATAGAAAAGCTGCGCCAAGGTAAACATGAATATACAGAAGAACTGGAAATGGCTGAAATTATGAACAACCATTTCAAATCAGTGTTCACAATAGAATACTCACCTAACTGTGAGGGAATAGAGATCCCCCTCAATAAAAGAAATAATTGTAACACAAAAGGAAATCAGCGACCAAATCAAAACCCTTGACATCAGAAAATCACATGGTCCAGACGGAATTTCAAATTGGATACTGAAAGAATGCATGGAAGAATTAAGACAAAATATACAATATCATTAAATTCTCACTTAAAGAAAGAAAAGTGCCACAGGACTGGAAGAAGGCAAACGTTGTACCAATCTATAAGGGAGGAAACAAGGAAGACCCATCAAATTACAGACCGGTCTCCCTGACAAGCAAAGTAGCAACAATTTGCGAAAAGGTTGTCAAAAATAGATGGGTTAAACATTTGGAAGAAAAAACTATACTGAATCCAAATCAATTTGGATTCAGACAAAAAGGATCATGTACAACAAACTTGATCTGCTTCTACTCAAGATTAATAGACATAATACAAGTGAGAGATGGTTGGGCACAATGTGCCTTTCTGGACCTACAAAAGGCATTTGATAAGGTACCACACAAGAAACTAATAAGGAAGATAGAATCAATAGGTGGCATCAGAGGAAAATTATTGGAGTGGATGAAAGACTTCCTGACTGGGAGGAAAATGAGAGTAGTAATTAGAGACAAATTCTCAAATTGGGAAGAAATGATAAATGGTGTCCCGCAGGGATCAGTACTGGCCCCGATCATGTTTGCTATATACATAAATGACATGGACGAAAGAGTGTTATATGAATTTCTTTGCAGACGACGCAAAAATACTAAAGAAAGTAAGAACGGAGGAGGATTGCGACTCATTACAACAAGTCTTGGACAAGATCTGGAAATGGACTCAAAAGTGGGAAGTGAAATTCAATATCAAGAAATGTAGTATAATGGAATTTGGAAAAAGTAAAAACAGGATATTGAGAGATTATAAAACTGGTGAAGAAGAGGTCAAAAAAGTAAACTCAGAAAAAGACCTTGGAGTGATGATAAGCATATTAATAAAATAGTCAGAGAAACCTATAATTTATTGAGGTCAATAAAAGTGGCATTTACCTATTTGGACAAGGAAATCATAAAAAAAAATTAACTACACTAATAAGACCAAAACTCAAGTATGCAGCAACACTATGGACACCCAGTGCCAAAAAGAATATAAAGAAGTTAGAAAGAATACAAAGAGCAACAACAAAGCTGGCACCAACTCTTTTCAAAATGACGTATGAACAAAGACTGTCCAAATTAGAATTACCAACATTGGAAAAAAGAAGGGAAACAGGAGACCTACTATCTATAGAATTATGAAGGGAATGGAAATCTTAGACAAGAATGATTTATTGAAATGGGACAATGGAAAAACTAAAGGACACGAAAAGAAACAAAAAAGATAATTACAGAATAGATCTGAAAAAAATAGCCTCCCACACAGAGTGATAGATACTTGGAACAAATTGGACAAAGAAACAGTGTGTGCAAACACTATTCAAGATTTTAAGAAAAAACTTGATGCTGAGAGATACAAAGACGGGTCACCACGAGCAAAGCTCCCTTCCCGTATAATACAACTAGGTAAATACAACTAGGTAAATACACACACACTGCCTACCAAACACATGATAACAACTCCAACAGCATTCTACTTAAACATTTACAACCTAGCCTTAGTACCAGCAACATCATTATCATACACTAGGGTTTGGGGGGAGGGGTTTACCTCACTCACACAGTCATTCCCCATGGTTTTCAAGAGTAAACCTGGTCCTGTACAATGGAAAGAGCTCAGTATGATGAAGTCAAAGCTTTAATATCCCTGACAGACACTCCAATCCAAGTAACACTATACAGAACATTTAAAACTAGTGGTTTACATTCCACCTCTATGATACCACACAGGAAATAATGGAAAGAATAGTAAGACAATTGAAAGTACACCTATTCCTCAATTTATCAGACAAAAAGGGGAGATATCAGTCCAATGAATATAATAGATATCAGTCCAATGAATATAATAAATTTAACATATTTATCGCAATTTAATATCAGACTTAACAAAGATCGTGAAGACAGTTTCTCAATATACTGTGATATGTGTATACATTTTTTTAGGGGGGGGGGACTCAGAAATTCACTCTCAGTTACTGGATTTTGTCTGTTGCCAACAAAATTCATAAAATGGGGCCTGTTAAATCAAGGTGCTGAGTGTACTAACAGGTTATGAAAACCATTAATGGTACAAAATTCAATATCTCCACACTAATAGTGACCTTCAATCAATCACAATGCCCAATTTGCACAAATGTAGGTTAGTTAAGATAAGAAATACAGACTACATCTCCATGTTTCTGCTTCAAGTGCCAGTGCTTTCGACAAACTTGGCAATGATGTCACCATCTAAAACACATGTGTCCACCACAACCCTCCCCCACAAACACATTCAATCCCTTCCCTCATACACCCCAAAACCAACAACCCTTCCCTTCCAAGAAAAGATTCACCCTCTCCACAAGAAACAACAGATACAATGAAGGACAATGAACTACATCTGACCAGTAAACTCTCCAACCCAAAATCACAAACCAATCCCCCTCCAAACAACCAAAGTAAATCCTCCCCATCCACAATACTTACTGGAGCACTCGCAGCCTCAGTTTCCCTTCTATGAAAAAATTATCTGACACTCCCCAACTCTCTCCCCTAAAAACATTAATCTTATGATGTTATATACCTCGACTTTAGCAAAGTGTTTGACAAGGTGCACATGGCATAGGAAGAAAAGTTTTTGAATGGATTAGAGCATAGTGACAGAAAACAGCAGGTAACCATATACAGTGTAAAATCCAAATGGGGTTGTGTTACTAGTGGAGTTCCCCAGGGCTCGGTTTTGTGACCCTTATTGTTAATTATGTATACAAATGACTTGGACAATGGTATTAATTGTGATGTTAGCAAGCCTGTGGACGACACTAAAACTGGAAACCTTATTAGGTTGGGGGAAGATGCTAGGATACTGCAGGAGGCTCTTAAATTGTTTGGATTGTTGGAGTAATGGCAAATGGACCTCAATATCTCAAAGTGCAGTGTGTTGAATATAGGATTACACAACACAGCTAACAGGTATAGCTTAGATAACACCATACTAAAAACAACAGAATGTGTAAAGGATTTAGGAGTGTTAGTGAGTCTGGACCTTCAATCCAAGAAACAATGCACAAGTACCTAGAACAGGGCTAACAGGACATTAGGATTAATTTTCAGAATGATAACAAACAAAAGTGCAGAGGTAATCATTAAACTCTGACAAAAGTTAGACCCATCCTTGCCTATGCAGTACAGTTTTAGTCTCTGTCCTAATGAATAAATATTAATTCACTAGTATTAGTACAGAGAAGAATGGCCAAAATTATACAAGGGCTTAGAAATTTTCTATACAGAAAGGCTTAAGCACCTTAACTTATGCTCTCTGGAAAGATGAAGAGTGAAGGGTGATCTAATATAGGTGTTCAAAAGGGTCAAAGGCTTTACAAAGGGTAATGCAGGCAAGGTCATCATATTACAACAGGGAAGGGACTTGTAGTAATGGATTTAAATTGGACAAATTTAGGTTTAAGAAGGAAATAGGCAAGAACTGGTTTTCATACAGAGTAAATGGAATGAATGGAATAGACTTAGTAACTATATAGTTAGCACTGAAACAACAGGCTGTTGTAAAATAAGATTGGACAACTTTATGGATAGGGATGAAAGGTGGTAAGGGATACGGAACTCCCTAGTGTAGGCCTTATGGTCTTTTGCAGTCTCCCCCATTCTTATGTTCATATGACTCTCCCCCAAACTCAAAATCACTGCTTCCTTTCAACTTAGTTTCACTTAATGCTAACACATCCATCTTCCTTCTCATAAACATACTGCCAATCTCTTCCCTTTTACTCTCATCTGCCCCACAACTATGCACATTTAATGACCCAATTTTTAGAGTTCTATTTGGAGTTCTCCCACTCTCTCTTGTGCTTTGACTTCTTGTAGGATGAGCATAAAGAACAGAATTCCTAGTCCCATCACTCCATCCCACTCAGTTGTCCTTTATGATATATTAGACAACTTTATGGATGGGGATGACAGGTGTTATATAGAGCAAACACTGGTAGAATTCTTTCCTCCCCATCTACCACAGGGTAGGTAGAGATAGATTCATGGAAGTGGTAAAGGACACTTTTATGGGAACAGCATAAAGGAGGGACAGTTATAGTACAAAAGTCGTATTATTCCTCTTTAAATAAAGATTTTACTCTAACCCAGACAAATGATGTCTAGCTCCATTGCATAGGGGTGCTCCAAAATAATCTTTAAAGCACTGGCTGTATGTTACCATGCAGTCAATACCCCAGTATTCATAATAATCATAATCATAACACATACATACATACATGCTTAAGCGAGACACAGACGTGAATAGACATGGGTAGACAGCTAGAAAACGAGCTCTTGTACAGCACTTTTTCAATAACAACAAAAGGAAACACCTAGTTGTACTTACAAAAGAGAAGCAGTTGTGTTTATCGAGTGACCAAAACGGTAAAATAAGTTTCAAGTAAATAGTGTATTAATACACAAAATGGAGAAAAAAAAAGAAGAAAAAGTGAACCAACAAAGAGAGGTTTGGACATGAGCAGAGTCAAGTCACTGCTGGGGGTAATACAAAAAATATCATGATGATTGATACCCTGAAATCAACTCAAAGGAGGGGCACCAATGTTTTTTTCAGGATTTCCAAAAGAGGATTATTAGGTTGAGGTTTAGATTTGGAGAGAGAAACTAGGTATAAAAATGTACTAAGAAATCAGGATATTGCTGATTTGATGAAGGAATTAATAGATTTGAAAGATGAATATAGGGCAATGTACAGAGAGATAAACCAGCTACAAAGAGCTAATGACGAGATAAACAAATATGGTCACTTAAATATGGTCAGAAGTGATAACAAAAGAATGAAAAATAAATGTAAATGTAAAAATGAAGTGTTGAAAAAAGAAGTCAAAGATCAAATACAAGCAGTGACTGAAAAAGTGGGAGAAACAATTAAGGAAACAGATCTCCTAGAAATAAAGAATCAATGGAAGCTAGAACAAGATAATCAGAAAATAACATTTAAAGAAGTAGTACATCAGCAAGTAGAGGAAAATGCTAAAGAAATGGTAATTAAAGAAAATGAAAACTGGGTAAGAGACAGCAGTTTAAAAAAAAAAGTATATTGTAGTTTTTTATATTAAAGAAAAACATAATGTACACAAATACCAAAGACAAAAAGAATAGAGAGAAATTGTAAAAGCAATTCTGAGAGAGATACAAGAGGAGGGACAGATAATTGACAAAGAGATAGAAGTACATAGAATGGCACAGTACTGAGAAAAACACTATGGGTCACTAAAAATCAAACTAAGGTCTCAAATGATAGCTGAAGAAGTACTATCAAAAGCAGCAATGCTGGCAAATAGTGAAAATTACAAAAATGTATAGCTAATAAAAGAAATGAGCAATGAGGAAAAAAAGAAAGAAAAGACACTTAGAAATGAAGCAACTGAAAAAATGAGAGAAGAATGGAGACTGAAAAGAATGAGGTTTTTTTTAGCGTACTAGACCTGAGTCTGAGAAAATGGTACATCAAAAAAAAAAAACAAGGAAATGTAGAAAAAGAGAAATCAAAATTAAAATTAACATATAATAACATAGACGGCATGATTTCAGGACTAAACAAATTAAACAACTATCTCTCAGTAGAGAAACCAGACAATGGGAATTGTGGAGCCAAAATTAAAAGGTCCACTACCATCAAATACTGTGGGATAAGGTCTATACAACCATTGGGCAAAAATTAGAATGGAGAAACAGAATGGAGTCATGTTTTTTGACTAAGAAAGGCTTAAATGTGACAACAATAACAGAAGGAAAAAATAATGTGGAATTGATTATGATTAAAGTTGAAAACAGAGACATGAAAAGTAGAAAATTTGTAGTAATATATGTGCCTCCAAAAAAACAGTATTGGACAGATAGTGATCATTCCAAAATTTTGGAAGACACAGAGAATGCATTGATTGAATTACTGAAAGAAGGAAACATAGTAATTATGAGTAGCTTTAATTCAAAAGAAATATGTTGGGAAGAAATGACTGTGAAAGGTGTAGACCTTTGGGGAAATATTCTACTGGATATGACCATTGAATACACATTGACTCAATGGGTAAAGGTAAATACCAGGTATAGAAACAATGCAGAACCATCAAGACTAGATTTAATATTTACATCAGAGCCTGAAATTGTGGATAAAATAAAATACAGGACACCAATTGGGAAGAGCGACCACATACTAATAAGAGTTCGAACTAAAAGAACAGATTGATTTGAGAAGAAATGAGAAACATAGAAAAGGAAGACTAATGTACAACAAAATGGATTTTGAGAAATTCAGAAAAATCTTTCAAAATGCAAACTGGGAAAACTTCTTAAACAAAGAAACAACGATGGAAGAGAAATGGAACAAATTAAAAGAAAATTATAATGAGGGAATGGACAAATACATACCAAAGAAGAAACAAGAACAGGTGTACATAAGGTGTTGATACAACAAAAAATGTAACAAGGCTAAAGATAGAAGAGACAAAACCTGGAAAAGATGGAAAAAAAGACAAAAAAATTAGCAAGTGGCAAATATATATCAAAGAAATGAATATGTAAAAATATGCAGGGAAGAAAAGAGAAACTATGAAAAGGACATAATAGAAAAATGCAAGGACCAACCTAAACTATTCTACAGGTATGTGAATGACAAACTAAAAGATAAACATGAAATAGTGAAACTGCATCAAGGGAATAATGAATATATAGATGATGTAGAAATGGCTGAAATTATGAACAAACATTTTAAATCTGTATTCACAATTGAAAGTACACAAAATTGGGAGGAAAGACAGAGAGAACGATCTCCCCCAATGAAAGAAATAACTGTGACACAGAAGGAAATAAAGGATCAAATAAAAAGGCTTGACATCAGAAAATCACACAGGCCAGATGGAATTGCAAATTGGATATTAAAAGAATGTATAGATGAACTACATACAAAATACACAAGATAACTGTTTTCTCATTCAAAGAAGGAAAAGTACCACAGGACTGGAAAAATGCAAATAACTAATATACAAAGGAGGGGACAAGGAAAATCCAACT
The DNA here is from genome assembly GCF_046742065.1 of Oratosquilla oratoria. Taxonomy (NCBI): domain Eukaryota; kingdom Metazoa; phylum Arthropoda; class Malacostraca; order Stomatopoda; family Squillidae; genus Oratosquilla; species Oratosquilla oratoria. The sequence continues at coordinate 42,331,904 of NC_134778.1, read as the reverse complement.
AACTATAGACCAGTCTCCCTTACCAGTACAATAGCAAAAATATGTGAAAAAGTTATCAAAAGTAACATTTGGAAGAGAATAATATACTAAATCCAAAACAATTTGGATTTAGACATGAAAGATCATGTGCCACAAACTTGATTTGCTTTTATTCTAGGCTAGTAGAAAAAATGCAAGAAGGGTTGATTGTGCCTTCTTAGATCTACAAAAAGCATTTGATAATGTACCACACAAAAAGCTACTAAGAAAAATTGAAATAATAGGTGGAGTACAAGGAAAGTTATTGGAATGGATGAAAGATTTCTTTAATGGGAGAAAAATGAGAGTGGTATTTAGACACAAGAACTCAACCTGGGAAACAGTTATAAGTGGAGTCCCAGAAAGTTCTGTATTGGCTCCAATAATGTTTGCCATATATATAAATGACATGGATAAAGGTGTGGAATGTTATATGAACTTCTTTGCAGATGATGCAAAACTACTAAAGGGAGTAAGTACAAAGGAAGGTTGTAAATCACTACAAAAAGACCTGAATAAAGTCTGGGAATGGAGTCAAAAGTGTGAAGTGAACTTCAACATCAAGAAATGTAGTATAATGGAATTTGGAAAAAGTAAAAATAGAATATTGGGACAATATAAAATTTGTACAAAGGAAGTTAAAAAAATTAACTCAGAAAGGGACCTAGAAGTATTATAAGCAATGACATGGCACGAGAGAAACATATCAATAAAATAGTTGTAGAAACTTTCAATTTACTAAGATCAATGAAAGTGGCCTTTGACTACCTGGATGAAGACCTAGTACTACATACATACATACATACATACATATACCAAGGCTTTTGAATACACTCCACACCCCAAATACCTAGTACTAAAAAGAATATAAAGATATTAGAAAGAATTCAAAGAGCAATGACAAAGATGGCACCAACACTCTCCAAACTGACATACGAACAAAGATTGTCCAAACTCAAACTACCAACCCTGGAACAAAGAAAAGAAAGAGGAGATCCACTGACCATCTACAGAATTATGAAAGGGATGGAAGTCCTCGATAGAGATGATTTACTAAAGTGGGATAAAAGAAAAAGAAGAGGACATGAAAAGAAACTCAAAAAGGATAGTTATAGAAGAGATCTGAAAAAGAATAGCTTCCCACACAGAATGGTGGATATCTGGAATAAATTGGATGAGGAAACAGTGAGTGCAAAAACTATACAAGAATTTAAGAACAAACTTGATGCTGAGATACAAAGATGGGTCACTCCAAGCATAGCTCTCTTCTTGTAAAATACAACTAGATAAATAAATACATACATATACCAACAGCTTTTCCCTCCTTACAAGGGAGGTAGCCAAAATTAAAGGCATAAAATCCACTCCCACCCATTTCATTCCCACATACTCCACTCCCATTTACCACCCTCCCTCCCTTTTTATCTTGGCTCCTCCTACATGACAGGTCATCCCTGCATCTCGCCCACTGCCCTGGGTCAGAGGCATTGTAGCAATGATAAAAAAAAAATAAAAAAAAAAATAAATACTACTACTACTACTACCACATACATACATATACCAAGGCTTTTTCCCCCTTACAAGGAAGGTAGCCAAAAAGGAAAAGGCATAAAATCATTCACACCCATTCCATCCCTGAATACACTCCACACACCTCCACCCTCCCTCTTATCTTAGCATCTCCTGGATGACGGATCATCCCTGCACCTTGTCCACTGCCCAGGGTCAGAAGCAGTGTCGCAAGACACAGCACATCCACAGCAAGGCCGCTTCATTAAATCGACAACCCCCCCTCTCCGTCCCCCCATGCATAAAAGGAGAAGACGGGGAGAAATACCTTCGGGCTGCGTCGAATTTTGCTCACACATACTACCTCACCCCCCATCCACCCGCCCATTCCACCTCATGCATCACAACATCATCCATATACAAACATTCTCCATTCACCTCTGTCTTCTGTCCTCTCCCGTCCTTCCTCAACAGACATTCCCATCTTCCCCAAAGCCCCCTTCACCCCATCCATCCATCTCATCCTAGGACGTCCCCTCATGTTCACTCCCTCCACATCTGCCTTCCATACCTCTTTTATTAGTCTTTCTTCACTCATTCTTTCCATGTGTCCAAACCATCCTAATACTCTTTCATCAACCCTATCTCCCAACTCCCTTTCCACCCCCGTTCTTCTCCTCACCTCCTCATTTCTCACCCTATCTAGCCTAGTAACCCCCATCATACTTCTCAGACACCTCATCTCAAACACATTCAAACTCCTTCTCTCTTCCTCTCTTATGTTCCATGTTTCTGCCCCATACAGTGCCGTTGGCACAATCACTCCTTCATACAGTCTCCTCTTAGCATCCATTCCCAAATGTCTATTCCTCATTACATTCTTCAATCCACCAACGCATTTACTCGCTTCTCTCAATCTACATTCTACCTCCACCTTCACTCCACCTTTTCCTGCCACATTTGCACACAAGTATCTAAAAATATCCACTTCCTCCTGTCGCTCTCCCTTAATGCTCACTTCCAGTCTACTGCCACTTTCTCCCCTTGTACATCTCATCACCTTACTTTTACCCACATTTATCTTTAGCTTTCTTCTATCACATACTCTTCCAAACTGTCACCAACTTCCTCAGTCCCTCCTCTGATCCTGCCACAAGTGCAGTGTCATCAGCAAACAACAGCTGGCTCACCTCCCACTTTTCTCCATTTTCTTTAACCATCTCCAATCCCTGACCCACTACCCTTGCATTTACCTCTCGCACTACCCCATCCATGTATAAGTTGAACAGCCAGGGCGACATAACGCATCCTTGACGAAGTCCCACCTTTACCTCGAACCACTCACTCTCTCCATTTCTAATCCTGACACAAGCTCTACTACTCTCATAAAAACTCTTGACAGCTCCTAGAAGCTTTCCTCCTATCCCATATATCTGCATAACCTCCCACAGTGCCTTTCTGTCTACCCTATCATAAGCCTTTTCCAGATCCATAAAAGCCCAAAAAAACATCCTTCCCCTTTCCTATAGCTTTCTCACATATTTGTCTTACCACAAAGATCTGATCTACACAACCTCTACCCATCCTAAATCCACACTGTTCCTCACCAATTACTCCCTCTCTTCCTCTCCTAATCCTCTCAATCAAGATCCTCCCATAAGCCTTCCCAACTACACTTAACAAGCTAATCCCTCTGAAACTACTACATTCACACTTGTCCCCTTTTCCCTTGTAAAGTGGAACTATACAGGCACTCCTCCAGTCCTCCAGCACTCTACCCTCTCTCCAGCAAACATTAAATAACCTCACCAGCCAGTCCACCACCACTGTACCTCCGTTTTTTAGACATTCTGCATGGCATCCATCCAGACCAGGTGCCTTACCTGCTTTCATCATCTTAACAACTGCCTTCACTTCATCCTTCCTTATTTCTCCTCCATTTTCCTCACTCATCACAGTCATTTTCTTAGCATTTCCCACCCTATCCTCCTTCACATTTAGGAATTCCCTAAAATATTCTGCCCATCTTCCCCTTAGTGCCTTCTCTTCCATTATCATCTCTCCATCTGCACCTTTTACCTTTTCTTCTCTACTTGATTTGCCTCCTCTTCCTCTCTTAATTTCTTTCCAAAACATCTTTTTATTACTTTCAAAACTTTCTGTCATACTCTTACCCCCATTTCACATCTGCTCTCCTCTTTGCCTCCTTTACCTTTTGCTTAACTTTTCTTTTTCTTTTCTTTTTTGTACCTCTCATATGACTCCCTCGTCCTATATTGTAACCAATCTGTGAAAGCTCACTTCTCTTCTACAACCTTCTTTGTTTCCTCATCCCACCATTCACTACCCTTCCTTCTATTTCCTCCTGTCCTTCTTGTTCCACACACCATCCTTGCACACTTTGTGACTCCCTCCTTGAACCATCCCCATTCCTCCTCCACACCTAGCTCTACTCTATCCTTCACTCCCTCCCACTCCTCCTTCAGCTTCATCTTGTACTCCTTCTCCTTTTCCTTTTCATTTAAAGAGTTCACACTAAGCACCTCCCTACCTTTTGTCCCTTTCCTCTTTCTCCATCTATCCTCCACTCTCAACTTACCTTCCACAAAAAAATGATCTGATATTCCCCCACCCTCTCCCTTTAGCACATGTACATCCTTAACTCTTCCTATCATAGTCCTATTTACCACTACATAATCCATCAACGCTCTATCTACCACCCTTCCATCCACCACCCTCTCCCATGTGTACTTATGCTTGACTTTCTTCCGAAACACTGTATTTGCTGTCATCAACTCTCTTTCTAGACACATTTCCACCATCAACTCTCCACTACGATTCTTTCCTGGAACTCCACATTTCCCAACCACTCCATCAATCGGACCATTTCCTACCCTAGCATTAAGGTCTCCCAGTACATTGACATTTCTCCCTAAATCCTCTATGCACTCATTTAAATCTATCCAAAAGGCCTCCCTTTCTTCTACAGTCTTCTCACTGCCAGGCCCATATGCACTTACAAAGACCCACATCTCCTTTCCCAGTTTCACCTTCATCCACATTATCCTTGAGGAAACCTCCTTCCACTCCACTACACGTTTACTACTACTACTACTACTACTACTACTACTAATAATAATGAATAAATAAATACATCAAAGAAATGTGGAAGTCAGAGGTGAAAGGAGTGAACATAAGGGGGTGACCAAGGATGAAATGGATGGATGGGGGTAAAAGAGGCATTGGGAAAAAGGGGAATGTCTGTTATGGAAGGGAGAAGACAGAAGACTGGGGTGAGTGGAGAATGGTTGCATATGGATGCTGTGATGCATGGAAGGGTGTGGGTGGGGGGATGGGTGGGGGTGAGGGAGAATGTATGAATGATATTTTGATGCAGCCCAAAGGGATTTCTCCCTATCTTCTCTTTTTCTGCACGAAGGGACAGAGAGAGGGGGTCGCTGATTAAATGAAGTGGTCTTGCTGTGGATGTGCTGTGTCTTGCTACATTGCTCTGACTCAGGGCATTGAGTGAGATGCAGAGATGACCCATCATCCAGGAGGAGCCAAGAAAAGAGGGAGGGAGGGGTAGTGAATGGGAATGGAGTATGTGAGGATGAAATGGGTGGGAGTGGATTTATGTCTTTGACTGACTCCTTTGTCAGGGAAAAAAAGCTGTTGGTATATGTATGTATAATAACAATAATACTCAAATCAACCCTTGAAAGACTAGTGTGACCATATGGTCACACAAATTTTTTTTTTGTATATATGCCATTAACACTAAAACAAGTACAGGATGGCAAAAAACAAGTACGCCACAAACTAGTGTATGATTCATTCTGCAAGAACTTATGCAGTAAACGTTTATAACATTTAAGATAATAAACATGAATTTAATAAAAATCTAAACAAAAATAATTCAGTCCTTAGAGGGTTAATAAACAGTAATAATGACAATAACGACTTACCTGCACAACACGTATAAAACTGCAGTCCACACAATCCCATGGGTTGCCAGCCAGTCTCAGCAGCCAAATGTATTTATCACTGTTCTTCTTTACTATATACTCCAGTACTGCTATTGGTAACTGAAGCATATCAACCAATATTTTTTTTAGTTATCTTGTGTCAAATAATAATGATTGTTGCCTTGAGGAAAACCTGCAGCCCCACAGTAGCTAGAAAAAGTCCTTGGGACCTCTCATAGTTCACTCTGGGAAGAAACTATGGATTGTTGTCTATGTTACAACTTCATCTGTATTTCTTACACTTTCACACATGAAGAGTTGACAATGGGCAACTGGTCTCCTCTCCCTACCACTTTGAACCAGTGACAGAAACAGTCCTACACTGTCCAAAGTTTCTTCCCAGAGATCTGTGGGAGGTTCTGAGGACTGTTGCCAGTCAGTGGGGCTGTGAGTTTCCCACTTAGTGAAACTTGAGGCAACAATTGATTAATAGACCTAATCAATTAATGACAGACCAACAACTCAAGAGGATATGACAGCAGTACCCAATAGTATGACAGGACCAAACAGGAGGGTAGGGTGGGGGGAGGGGGATTTGGGCAAGGACCAAACAATTTCACTTTTAATGACATATGGGCCAGCTGAGTCACCACTAGATCATAACACTAACTTTTGAGAAGGAGTTGACAACAGTTGAATAGTATGATATTCATCTCACAAAGAGACTTCCAAAGTCAAGTGCCTCCCCTCATTTTCCTATACATTTTGTAAAAAGATTTTTTACTGAGCATAGAATGTCTAAAAAAAAAAAAAAGGAGGTACAGTTATGGTGGACTGGCTAGTGAAGTTATTTAATGTTTGTTTAAGAGAGGGTAGAGTGCCAGAGGACTGGAGGAGTGCTTGTATTGTTCCATTTTACAAGGGAAAAGGGGACAACTGTGAGTGTAGTAGTTTCAGAGGAATCAGTTTTATAAGTGTAGTTGGGAAGGCTTATGGGAGGGTCTTGATTGAGAGGATTAGGAGAGGAACAGAAGCAGGTAGGGGTTGTGTGGATCAGACTTTTGTGGTAAGACAGATATGTGAGAAAGCTATAGGAAAAGCGAAGGATGTTTATTGGGCCCTTATGGATTTAGAAAAGGTTTATAACAGGGATAGACAGGAAGGCACTGTGGAAGGTATTGCAGATATATGGGATAGGAGGAAAGCTGTTAAGAGTAGTCAAGAGTTTTAAGAGAGTAGTAGACCCTGTGTTAGAATCAGAAATGGAGAGAGTGAGTGGTTTGAGGTAAAGGTGGGACTTCGTCAGGGATGTGGTATGTAACCTTGGCTATTCAATTAATACATGGATGGGGTGGTGCGAGAGGTGAATGCAAGGGTAGTGGGTTAGGGATTGGAGATGGTTAAAGAAAATGGAGAAAAGTGGGAGATAAGCCAACTGTTGTTTGCTGATGACACTGTGCTTGTAGCAGGATCAGAGGAGGGATTGAGGAAGTTAGTGACAGAGTTTGGGAAGGTGTGTGAAAGAAGGAAGTTGAAGATAAATGTGGGTAAAAGTAAGGTGATGAGATGTACAAGGGGAGAAAGTGGCAGCAGACTGGAAGTGAGTATTAAGGGAGAGAGACTGGAGGTAGTGGATAGTTTTAGATACTTGGGTGCAAATGTGGCAGAAAAAGGTGGAGTGAAGGTGGAGGTAGAATGTAGATTGAGAGAAGCGAGTAAATGCCTTGGTGGATTAAAAAGTGTAACGAGAAATAGACATTTGGAAATGGATGCTAAGAGGAGACTATGTAAAAAAGTGATTGCGCTGACAGCACTGTACGGGGCAGGAACATTCTTTCCACCTCTGCCTTCCACAACTCTTTTACTAATCTTTCTTCATTCATTCTTTCCATGTGTCCAAACCATCCTAATACTCTTTCATCAACCCTATCTCCCAACTCCCTTTCCATCCCTGTTCTCCTCCTCACCTCCTCATTTCTCACTCTATCTAGCCTAGTAACCCCTATCATACTTCTCAGGCATTTCATCTCACATACATTCAAACTCTTTCTTCCTCTCTTATCCTCCATGTTCCTGCCCCATACAGTGCTGTCGGCACAATCACTCCTTCATATAATCTCCTCTTAGCATCCATTCCCAGATGTCTATTTCTCAATATACTTTTTAATCCCCCAAAGGCATTTACTTGCTTTTTTCAATCTACATTCTACCTCCACCTGCACTCCTCCCTTTCCTGCCACATTCACACCCAACTATCTAAAACTATCCACACTTCCAGTCTCTCTCCCTTAATACTCACTTCCAGTCTGCTGCCACTTTCTCCCCTTGTACATCTCATCACCTTACTTTTAACCACATTTATCTTCAACTTCCTTTTTTCACACACCTTCCCAAACTCTCACTAACTTCCTCAATCCCTACTCTGATCCTGCTACAAGCACAGTGTCGCCAGCAAACAACAGTTGGCTTATCTTCCACTTTTCTCCATTTTCTTTAACCATCTCCAATCCCTGACCCACTACCCTTGCATTCACCTCTCACACCACCCCATCCATGTATAAATTGAACAGCCAGGGCGACATAACACATCCTTGACTCAGTCCCACCTTTACCTCAAACCATTCACTCTCTCCATTTCTATTCCTAACACAATCTCCAATACTCTCTTAAAACTCTTGACTGCTCTTAACAGCTTTCCTCCTATCCCATATATCTGCAATACCTTCCACAGTGCCTTCCTGTCTACCCATGTCATAAGCCTTTTCCAGATCCATAAAAGCCCAAAAAACATCATTACCTTTTCCTATAGCTTTCTCACATATCTGTCTTACCACAAAAGTCTGATCCACACAACCCCTACCTGTCCTAAACCCACACTGTTCCTCACCAATTACTCCCTCTGTTCCTCTCCTAATCCTCTCAATCAAGATCCTCCCATAAGCCTTCCCAACTACACTTATAAAACTGATCCCTCTGAAACCACTACACTCACACTTGTCCCTGTTTCCCTTGTAAAGTGGAACTATACAAGCACTCCTCCAGTCCTCTGGCACTCTACCCTCTCTTAAACAAACATTAAATAACCTCACCAGCCAGTCCACCATTACTGTACCTCCTTTTTTTTCAGACATTCTGCATGGCATCCATCCAACCCAGGTGCCTTACCTGCTCCCATCATCTTAACACCTGCTTTCACTTCATCTTTCCTTATTTCTAATCCATTTTCCTCACTCATCATGGTCATTTTCTTAGCACTTCCCTCTACAACTACCTTTCCCTCCCTATCCTTCTTCACATTTAGCAATTCCCTAAGATACTCTGCCCACCATCCTCTCACTGCCTTCTTTTCCATTATCATCTCTCCATCTGCACCTTTTACCTTTTCTTCTCTACTTGATCTGCCTCCTTTTCCTCTTAATTTCTTTCCAAAACATTTTTTATTACTTTCAAAATTTTCTGTCACACTCTTACCCCGTTTCACATCTGCTCTCCTCTTTGCCTCCTTTATCTTATGCTTTACTTCTCTTCTCTTTACTTTGTACCTCTCATACGATTCCCTCATCCTAATTTGTAACCAATCTATGAAAGCCTGCTTCTCTTCTACACCCTTCTTTGCTTCCTCATCCCACCACTCACTACCCTTCCTTCTATTTCCTCCCATCCTCCTTGTTCCACACACCATCTTTGCACATCTTATGACTCCCTCCTTGAACCATCCCCATTCTTCCCCCACTCCTAGTTCTACTCTATCCTTCACTCCTTCCCACTCCTCTCTCAGCTTCTTATACTCCTTTTCTTTTTCATTTAAGCAGTTCACTCTAAGTGCCTCCCTAACTTCTGCCCTTTTCCTCTTTCTCCACCTATTCTCTACTCTCAACTTACCTTCCACAAAAATATTACCTCATATTCCCCAACTCTTTCCCCTTAGAACATGTACATCCTTAACTCTTCCTACAATACTCCTGGTTACCACTGCATAGTCCATTAATGCTCTATCTGCCACCCTTCCATCCACCACCCTCTCCCATGTGTACTTATGCTTGACTTTCTTCCTAAACACTATATTTTCTATCATCAACTCTCTTTCGAGACACATCTCCACCATCAACTCTCCACTATGATTTTTTCTTGAAACTCCATACTTCCCAATCACTCCGTTTATTTCTTCATTTCTTACCCTAGCATTAAGGTCTCCCAATACAACTACATTGACATTTCTCCTTAATTCCTCTATGCACTCATATAAATCCATCCAAAAAGCCTCCCTTTCCTCTATACTCTTCTCACTACCAGGCCCATATGCACTTACAAAAATTCACTTCTCCCTTCCCTGCTTCACCTTCATCCACATTAACCTTGAAGAAACCTCCTTCCATTCCACTACATGTAAAGATAATATACAGCAACAAAATCTTTTACCATGATAATCATCACTCCTAATCAAGCCATTAACAAAATGATGTATTTGCATACCTTTCTCAGTTGATTGTTTTCCAAGAACAATACAATTTCCTCTTTTCTATGGACGAAATCCAGAAAATGCTCTTCATCTATCTCTTCAATTTTGTTGTTACTCAGAAAAGCATGCTTAACATTTTTGTAGTTTGGATTTATGAACAAAGCATTAATATTCTGCAACTGATATATAAGCTTTATAAGTCTTCTGAAATATTAACACAACTTTTCTTTCAACATGTAAATTAATCACTACAAAGTACATATATATTCACATATCTCATATTCAACACATGTGAGGATCCAAATAGGTATCAAACAATTCAAGATAAAAAAAAAAAAAAAAAAAATCAGGTGGTCTGGGACCGGCACCCCCACCCCATCACATAATTTCTAATATCAAAGGAGTAACACTTACCTCATTCTTAACAAACTCAATACTTGTGGTTATTGGTGGAATTTGTTCAGGCATCTCTTTTAATCCAAGATTTGAACAGTTCACACGAACAAATGGCTCCTTTTTATTCATTTGAAAACCTGTAACACTACAATGACAATTGGGTGGGCAAAGTTCTTCTGTTATCTGAAAGAAATACATAGGTGGACTGTTAGTTTTTCATATCACATTCATGGTTTTCAACACACGAAATATGAAATTCTGTGAAGACACTGCCAGTGACAGCCAAGACAACTGTTATCATATCATATCCAATTATATTATTTCCCTTTTGTATATTCCCTTGTAAGGGCTGTGTCATGTTGCTATGGCTGTTCAATGTGTGCCTGGATGAGGTTATATGGGAGGTAAATGTGAGGGTAGGGGATTGGAGATGGAGAGAAGTAGGAGGTGAGCCAGTTGACTGTGGATGACACTGTGTGGTGACAGTTTGTAAAGGTATGCAACAGGATGTAGTTAAAAGTAAATGAGGGTAAAAGTAATGTGATGAGATGTACAAGAGCAGTGATATCACTGCTGTATATTTCAATTTCAGGCAGATTCAGGTCTCTTATGATTTTTTTTTAATCAGCTCTTTATCCATCTAATGAAAAACCACTTCTACTCATTCAATAATGTTTCACCAACAACCTTACTGACATCTGTCATGTGACAGGTTCTGTAACAACACTCCCAGACCTTTCTCCTATTTTATTTCTCTACATTGCTCAAGTCAGAGGCAATGCAACATGACAACACTTCCGCAGTGAAAAAGGGAACATATATGAATGAAGTACTTTTGGAGGGATTAGTTTTTGAGCACAGTTGGAAAGGCATATGGGAAGGTGTTCACTAAGATAATTAGGAGAGGAGCAGAGGAAGTAATTTGTGAGGAACAGTATGGGTTTAGGAAAAGCAGAGGGTGTGTGGATCAAATTCTTGTGGTAAGGCAGATATGTATGAAGTTTTGCAGAAAGTAAATATATTTTTGGACCTTTACAGATCTAGAGAAGACTAGTGCCATGGTTGACAGGAAGGTATTGTGGGAGATATTGATATATGGGACAGGGTGAAAGCAGTTAAGGGTACCCAAAAGCTTTCATATGAGTAGAGGAACTTGTGTTTCGGTTGAGAAATGTAAGAGTGAATGGTCTGAATTGAAGGTGGAGCTGTACCACAGTTGTTTAATGTGTACATGGATGGGGTGATGTAGATTTGTTTGTCTACATTGGGTTTGGAGGCGTTGAGACAAATAAAGTTGTGATTTGTTTTCTTTAATCTCTCCATCTAGACTGATCATCTCAAATAATTTTACAAGGAAAACATTGGCAGTTATCAATGGTGCTATTTACATATAGATTTAAATGGTGCCTGTTGCCAAATGAAAAAGTTATATAATCTATTCTCTACTATCTACTGCTTAATCTATTTCTACAATGTACAATACATGAACTGAGTATAGACACTCGGTATTCATGCATAGTTTAGATATACATACAAGAATAGAATACATATCAAAAATCATATCATTGTATGACAACTTGCAGTTGGCAATGGTGGATGCAGGTATCCTTCCATGCACAGCCAAATGACCATGGTGAGGTCAAACACAATAGGGGGTCCAATGGGAATTCTTTGGAGAGGTCATGATCTGACATCCTGTAGTTATAATGTGTGCATGGGTGCATGTGGATGCTGGACATCTAAGGGATTGAATATTTCTTTCAATCATCTTGCAATAGATGCTCAGCTCAGCTACCAATCACTGACCACAATCAAGTAAATAATCAAGGAAGATAAGAAATAATACAAGAATTTTGGACATATATATAAATACACAGTGTTTGAGCAATGGTGGTACTAGGAAATACTAATGATTAGAATAAAATTTACTTAATTTTTAAGAACATGTGGCAGCGGATATTATTTCCGTTCACCTAGGCAAAATGTAGTCTTCTGAATCTGTGGCTCAACTGCAAAGGTTGAAACAAGGGAGAGGAATAGGAGGAAGCAGTGGAGAGGATTGGTAATGGTCTTCTATTGTAGGGGTAGTAGGGGTAGTATGTCAAGGCCACAGGGGACTCTTTTGATATGATCTTTGTTCAATACAGTCTCTGTAAGACTGTGCAACCTGAGTGCTTTGACTTTATTCTTTGACTCATGTCTAATGATACTATAGGGTCCAGAGAATTAGGGGGAGAGTTTTGAGGTGGGTGTGTGCTTGAAGGAGTAAACAATGTCTCAAAGTTCAAAGGTATAAGCTCTGGCTGATTTGTTATGTAGATGTACCATTTTATCCTTAGTCAGATGAAGAGTATTATGGATTCTTTCAAAAAGATTATTGAAATTTGCTACTCTGACCTTGACATAATCACTGAAATTGTAAATGGGAGGTAATTCTGAAACAAGAAGGTCATATGGGAATCTTTTGTCTGAGCAATAGAGGATGAAAGGAGGTGATTCTGATACTGACCTGTTAATGTCACTGTTAATGCAAGCTTGAAGGGTGAAGATCAGAAGCAAGATGTCAAAGAACATTGAGAATCTTTCAGTTCTGGCATTCAACTAAGCCATTTGAACTAGGGTGGTAAGCAGTGATATTACATTTTGTTATTTGAAAGTAATTACAAGAATCTCATTGTTGAACTTGGTCCCATTGTCAGAAATCTGAGTTTTGGGTGTAGTGAAGGATATGAGTTTGTCAATAAGGGTCTTTGCCACTTGTGCTGTCTTGTCTAGTTGGGGGAAAAGGATACGGAATCATGAAAAATGGTCAACACAAAGAGGTATTGGTTTCTGCTGGGTGTAAGTGGTAACTTAAGGAGATCAACAGCTACAATGTCAAGTGGTTTACAAGGGGTAGGATAAGTTAAGATGGGAACATGATCACTGGTATGACCTTTGTGAGTCACACCAGAGTGACAAGCATCAATGTAGGAGTGTATTTCCTTCCTCATGATTAGCCAGAAGTAGTGCAATCTGGCTTGTGTAACACATTTCTCCTTGCCAGGGTGTGTGGTAATAGGAGTATTGTGTAGGAGTTTCAGAACTTCCAGAATGAAGCCCATAAGGACTACGAGCTGAAACACTGACAAGTTGGGTTCATGTTTGTTTGCTAGTGTTGCTTTGTGATGTAGTATGTCATCAACTAATGTGTATTTGTCAGGACTGGGAGGGAGATTATCTGTATGAGTTGTGTCTACAGATTTGAGGAAATATATAATACATTTCCAAAGAGGGTCTGATCTCTGTGCAGCAGCTATGCACATTTGTGGAAGTTATTGAAATTGGATTTTGCATGATTGTCACAATATAGAGACTGAGAGTGTCTGCTACTAGGTTTGCTTTACACTGAATAAAATGAAAGGTGGTTCATATGTGTATGTTGTGAACAAGGATGATCTTTTTGAAATGTTTAAGTGCATATATAACAGCTAGAGCTTCTATGTCTGTGACTGGGTAATTTTGTTCATGTTTGTTGTTGTTGTCGTTCCCTAGACTGTCTGTCCGAGCAGTCCCGTCTCTCCAAGGAATGCTACAGCCGAAACTGGGTTTTCCCACAAATCCTTTATAGAGTGTATGTTGTGTTGTTTGCGTGCATGATTGTGTATAATGCAGTCTTCCATTATGTGTATGGTATGGGGTGAAGTGTTACATCCTGGGCAGCTGTTCACAATGCGGTCATCCAGCCTCTTCTGGTAGCTTAGAAGTGCTGGGTGGTGGCCGCACCGCAGTCTGGCCAAGTGGACTCTGTCCTTTCGTGGGAGGATTCAGAAGGGTGGATATCAGGGGGTCTGGCATGCAGCAGTGTGTTGTCTTTCAGAGTGTTAATGGAGCAGTGAGTGATATGATTATGAATATGTTTCCGGAGGCTGGTATTTGGTGGTTGTGGAGGAAGAGAAGAGAGTATTTGTGCGTAATAAAGGTCTTTGGGTGTTGTTTTAATGTTTCTTGGTGTGTGTGGGTGTTCTGTTATGTAGTGTAGCGGGTGTGATGTGTTTGTGGTGGCTGTGGCAAGTGTTTGTGTGCCTCTCATGTCGAGGTGGTCCTTGACTTTGAGGACTTTTGTTTCATGGTGTAAATGGTCTGTTGGTGTTGTATTTGTGCAGCCTGTAATTGTTTTTAGGGCTTTGTTTTGTATGATCTGAAGGGTGTTGTGGTGTGTCTCACTGAGATTAGGAGCCCATGCAGGACTCGCATAATTCAACACTGAGCGTATGCATTGTTTGTATATTGTTATATTAGTTTCTTTGTTTTGTCCAAATGTCGTTCCAGTGATTGACTTAAGTGCGTTAAATCTAGGTGTGCATTTGTTTTTTATGTTTGTGATGTGTTGTTTGAAAGACATGGATGTATCGTATGTTGCACCAAGAATTTTCGGTGTGTTTGTGTGTGGTATTAGAGTGTTGTTGATGTAGAGATGAGGTATGTATTTGTGTTCTATTGTCCAGTTGGTGAGAAGTGTTGCTGTAGATTTGGTTGGAGCTATTTTGAGTCTGTTTGTGATGAACCATGTGTCGAGTGTATCAAGGTATGGCTGGATTATTTCTGCAGCTTTGTCTGTGTTACGATGTGTGCATGTGATTGTTATGTCGTCTGCGTAGGAAGAGATTTGTATTTCTGAGTTGTCTGGTGTGGGTAAGTCATGCATGTATTGATTAAATAGTGTGGGGGATAGAACTGAGCCCTAGGGTACTCCATTCTTAATGTTTCTGATGTGCGATGATTGGCCATTATATGACACATAAGCATTCCTACCTGCCAGATAATTGGCCAGCCATCTTTTGGTGTTATTGTGCATGTCTGTGTTATATATTTTATTTGTTAGGTTGTGGCGGGGGATAGCATCAAAAGCTTTACTAATGTCTAATGTTATGAGAAGTGTTCTGTGGTGGGGCCTATCTGAATTGATGCCATCTAAAATTCTTTGTGTGAGGTTTATCAGAAGAGTGTTTGTGGAGTGTAGTGGCCTAAAACCGTTTTGTGAGTCAGCAAGGGGAATATGTGGTGTGACAAGTTTAAGTATTAGGCGTTTAATGACTTTAGAGGGGGTGCAGAGAAGTGTGATTGGGCAGTGCGATGTTGGGATTGTTGGGTCTTTGTTCGGTTTTGGAATGGTGATTATTTTACCATGCTTCCAGATGTCAGGTATAGTGTTGTGTGAATAGCTGTAGTTTGCAATGTTTGTGAGTGCGTGTATACCTTGTGGTCCAATGTGTTTTAGGTGGAAGTTGCTTATGTTATCAGGGCCACAGGCAGATGAGTGTTTGAGATTATGTATTATGAGTTTTGTCTGACTGTCTATGAAGGGTGTATAGTCTGAGTCTGTGGGGAAGTCTTTCTTACGTCAAATGGTGCGTCGGTCGTCAGGGTGAGAAGTGAGATGGCTTGTCTGTGCAAAATGACGTATGAGTGCGTTTGCTTGTTGTCTGTTTGAGGGTAGATTATCTGTTGTTGTGATTATTGCTGTGTGAGAGCGTGTAGTGTTACTGTTGGATAGTGTAATGCTGTTGAGTGTTTTGTACAATTTGCTGGTGTTTGTTTTGTGATCAAGTACATTGATAAAGTTTTGCCAATTTTGTGCTTTTTGTTTGTGCATTTTATTAGCAATCACAGTGTTTAGTGTTTGTATTTGGTCTGCTATGTTTTGAGGAATAGGTGTGGGGGTATCGTGTTTAAGTGTGTCACGTTGTCTGATGAGGTCTTGGATTTCTGGTGTGAAGTTGGGGTTGTGTGATTTTCTGTTGCCTCTAGGGATGTATCTCTTGTCTGCGTTTTGTATGATTGTATTAAAAGTGTGCACAGCATTGTTTATGTTTGTGATTGGTGTACTGTTAAGTGTTTCAAAATGTTGTTCTGTCTCTTCAGTAAAAGCTTCCCAGTTAGCTCTCTTGTAATTGGTGTATGTGTGTCTGTGGCCAATTGGGGTGCATCTTGTTTTGGTGGTGATGATGATTGGAAGGTGGTCAGAACCAAGGGTTCTGACCACTCTCCATGATGTTGTTGGGGTTAGGCAGGGGGAGCAGAAGGTGATATCAGGAGAGGAGGGAGTGTAGAGGGCTTGGTGTGGGATATGTGTATGATTATGTGTGTTGTTCATGATAGTCAATGTGTCAAACTGAGTCTGTATATCAAGCCCTCTGTCTGTGTCAGGGTTGTCGACATACCAGGCAGACGACATTTGTGGAAGTTATTGAAATTGGATTTTGCATGATTGTCACAATATAGAGACTGAGAGTGTCTGCTACTAGGTTCATGTTTGTTGAGTGTGTAGCTAGCATAGGCAATTGGTCTGAGTTTTGTGTTGTGTTGTTGCATGAGAACTGCACCAAGTCTGGTGTAGGATGCATCTATGTATACTGTGAAAGAAAGCTTGTGGTTTGGGAAAGCAAGGACAGATGCAGTGGTTAAGGCTCTCAAGTCATTAAAGGCTTTCTCTTGATCAGATGTCCAAATGAAGGGGATGTCCTTCTTAAGTAGTGAAGTTAAAGGTGCTGCTTTACCAGCATAACCTTGAATGTAATGCCTGTAAGAGCCTGATAGACCAAGGAATGAATGTATGTGATTAACAGATGTAGGGTGTGGAAAATCAATGGTTGCCTTGACCTTGTCCTGCAAGGTTAAAATTCCTTGTGAGTTAAGGACATGCCCTATGAAGCGTATTTCTTTCTGACTGAAGGAGAACTCCTTAGGCTTCAGATTGAGGCCTGCTTCTGCTAGTTATGAGAAGAGAGTGTGAAGAGTAAGTGTTCTCTAATGGATTTTAAAGTGATGATCATGTCATTGAGGTACATAAATACTGAATGACCTATAAGACCTGCAAGGACTGTGTGCATAAGTTGTGTGAACATTGAAGGAGCTGAAACGAGACCCATGGTTAATCATTTGAAGTGATAATGAATGGTAGGGGTACTAAAGACTGTCAGAGGCCTAGACTCCAGAAATATCCCGACATAAGGTCCAAGGTTGTAAACACAATGCTGCTTTCACCAACAGAGTGCAAGAAATCCTGTAATACAGGGAGGGGGTGTCTATCTGGTATTGTGAGCTTGTCTAATTACCTGAAGTCTATTATTGGGCAGAAGGAACCATCGTGTTTAAGGACAACAGAGGGAAATTCCATTCATTAATTGATGATTAAATGATGTCTTGTGCAATCATATCTTGGATAAGGTTATCTACAATCATGCATTTACTGTGTGGCATTGTGTATGCAGAAATGTAATGTGGTTTAGAGTTCTCAGGAAGGTGTAAATGCCTTGGGGGGTTACAAAGTGTAATGAGAAATAGACATTTGGGAATGAATGCTAAGAGGAGATTGTATTTACCTAGTTGTAATATACGGGAAGGGAGCTATGCTCTTGGTGACCCGTCTTTGTATCTCTCTGCATCAAGTTTTATCTTAGAATCTTGTATAGTGTTTGCACATACTGTTTTGTTGTCTATTTTGTTCCATGTATTTATCACTCTGTGTGGGAAGCTGTTCCTTTTCAAGTTTTTTCTATAACTGTCCTTTTTCAGTTTTTCCCATATCCTCTCATTTTACTGTTGTCCCACACTAACAAGTCGTTCCTGTCTAAAACTTCCATTCCTTTCATTATTCTGTAGATAGTCAGCAAATCTCCTCTTTCTCTTCTTTGTTCCAAAGTTGGTAGATTCAATTTGGACAGTCTTTGCTCATATGTTAGTTCGGTGAGAGTTGGTGCTAGTTTGGTTGTCGCTCTTTGTATTCTTTCTAGTTTTTTAATATTCTTTTTGGTACTGGATGTCCAAAGTGATGTTGCGTACTCAAGTTTTGGTCTTATTAGTGTAGTTAGTATTTTCTTTATCATTTCTTCATCCAAATAAGCAAATGCCACTTTGACTGACCTCAATAAATTGTAGGTTTCTCCAAATATTTTATCTATATGCTTATCTGGTTTCATGTCATTTCCAATCATCACTCCAAGATCTTTTTCCGAGTTTGCTTTCTTACTTTTTCATCCCCAATTCTGTAATCTTTTGATATTCTGTTTTTACTCTTTCCAAATTCCATTATACTACATTTCTAAATATTAAATTTTACTTCCCACTTTTGAGTCCAATTCCAGATCATGTCCAGATTTTGTTGCAATGAGTTGCAGTCCTCTTCTGTTTTTACCTTTAGTAGTTTTGCATCATTTGCAAAGAAATTCATACAGCACTCCACACCTTCATTCATGTCATTAATGCATATGGCGAACATGATCGGGGCCAGTACTGATCCTTGCGGGACACCGCTTTTTACTTCTTCCCAGTTGGAGAATTTTTCTCTAATTACAGCTCTCATTTACATCTGGAATTCATGTCCACAGCTGTCAGTAAAGTAGAAGAGTTAGATTTCTGGGGATGGGTTGGAGTGGTTGAGCACTGGGAACTCTGTTGTATGCAGGGGGTGGAACAATTTGTACAAGTAACTGGTGCATCCTTGTGTGAAGTGGATTGAATTTGAAGGGAGTACAAGCAACTGACACAGGGTATTGGTCTGCCTGTGCCTGCTTGGCCACATGAATGTGATTTATATTATGAGTTGCTGATGGCAATGCAGGGAGGAAATGGTTTGCATAAATTATACCATTTTGAGCAGGGTAAACAACCATGTTATGTTGCTTCATCAATGTTAAACCTATGAAAATATCAGCAGGAGAATTAATGTCAGCTATGTAGGCAGTAACTGGAATGGATGGGCACTCCTCTTTAAAGCTAATATCTAGGGAGAATTTACCAACTATCTGGAATGGTACACCATCTACATTGCAAAAGTTTATGTTGAGGGGGGGGGGTCCAAAATTGTGACACATTTAGTTGCAGTGCAGAATTTTTTGAAATTGTGTGTTGACATTATTTTCACTGGGAAACCTGTGTCAAGAAAGATTGTTACTTTGGTGTTGCTAGATGTAGTATTGAATGTTAAGGAATAGGAAGACATGTCTGGGATATCCAGGGTATGTACAGGTAGTGTTGATGGGGGAATTTCCAGGTATGGAGTAATTGTCCTTGGTGTGCATTGAATCTTGGTGTTCTGTAGTCATAAAGGAGATGTGTTATGTGAATGCCTTGCAGAAGAGTGATCTGGGAAGTTTGGTCTATGTTGCCTCTGTGCTAATAGCACATGGCAATGATCACTGGAAACATGTACTGTGATAATCGCAGTGTCAGTGTGGTTGTGAAGGGTTTCTGTGGTAACATGTTTGCAAGGTGTCCTGGTTTGTAGCGTTATATATACAAACCAGTTGTGTTCTTGATAGAGAGCATTGGTGTGAGCGATGTCAAGTGTGAGAGGTATGTCTTGATCTTGTGTTATATGAGGGGGACTGTGTGACCTTGGCTATTGTGTGGGTGGGTGCAATGGTGTACTGACTGGCTCTGGCTCTGGGTGATAGCTTTGTCCATGTCAGAGAATTTACTTGAGAATTTGTCTAGCGTGATACCTAGTGTGAATGGAACAGTACTAGCTTTCTGGAGTGTGTCTGGGTGTAATTTGGATAGTAGTCGAAAGTATGCCATGAGTGAGACGTGTTCCAATGAAATCTTGTCATTTGAGACCCAGTCTGAGTTTTTGAGGCTTTCTTGGAGTTCAATCTTAAATGTTTAAGCAATTTTGACAGATTTCTCTTTGGTGTGGTGTGGATCATGATTGTAAGTTCCAGCCAAAGAGTATAAGGGGAAAGTAATCCAAGTGGTTCAAATGATAGAAAGGATTTTTTAAAATGCTCTATAAAATCATAATAAGATTGTTTCCTCAAATAGATCAGACTGAATGATGTCACCAGCTAATGTGCTATTCTTGTTTATTCTGAATGTTAGAATGGATACTTTACCTTTGTCTTCTGTTCCTTCATGTTATCTCTGATTTAACCTTTGAGAGGAAATCATGTACAGGAATGTTCTTGCCACTACAAAGAGGTAATGTGGTCTCATCTTTGACTACAGTGATAAGATTTCATGTTGTCATGGTGTTTTGAGTAGAAGGTGAATTTTCTAAAGAGTTGTTAGCAGAAGGAGGAGACATGTCTGGTGTAATGGAAGTGAGTGTAGAGCAGCTGTGTGTACAGGATCTGTATGTCAAGTCAGAAAGAAGTTTGGACACATTTATGGACTAAACTGAAAAAAAAAAACATAATGCCTCCTAGGTGATACCAAGAATGGAAAAATATCTACTTATCCATGATGATGTAGGAGTTTTGGCTCTATGAATGAGGATAGTGGAACAATTCATGGAAAGATGCACTGCTGTAAACAGGGGTGGAGTTAATACAATGTATTGGGCTGGCGAGTTATAGAAACAATATATGCTAGAAAATATGAACATGCTAACATGCAAAAATAATAATGTCAAAAGAAAAATACATAGGTGACTTTGGTGTTCAAATCTGCACTTGTGCGAAGATGTAGATGATGCTGGTGCAAAGCTAGATGTGGGGGTGGAGGAGGTCATCATCTAAAATGGTGGTGGTGTAGAGAAGGCAAAGGTTGTCTGGCTTGTGGTAGTAATACTGGATAGGGTGACAAGGGTTTTCTTGTCATGGGTGCTGGATAATGCCATGGAGGGGTAATTGTCTTGTAGACTACCAGAATGTTGGTGGGAATGATGTAGGAGTTTGTTGCTTTGATTTTTCCCTGGGAGTAATGCAGCGAAGATGGATTTCCTCATAGTGGGCAGCTGGATGATGTAAAGAAGAGCACTGGCTCATAGTATGCTGCTTGGCAATACAGTAATGAGCTTTGGCTCATACAATGCTTAATGATACAGCAAAGCGTAGAGTTGGGAAGTGGTTATGTTCAACAAGAGTGTAGAACTCTGATGTATCTTCTTAGCACGTGGAATCCATTAATCCGTAACTGCTGCCGCCAGAATGTAGAGATGTTGCTTCAGAGGAATGTAGTGCTGAAGTTCGAATCCATAACCGATGCCACCAGAATGTAGAGTTGTTGCTTTGGAGGAATTGTAGAGCTGTTCCTTCAAAGCCACAGTTTGCCATCAGAATGTAGATCTGTTGCTTTGGAGGAATGGTAGAGGCGATGCTTTGGAGGAATGGTAGAGTTGTTGCTTTGGAGCCATTGCTTGCCAGCAGAATGTAGATTTGTTTGTCTACATTGGGTTTGGAGGCATTGAGACAAATGAAGTTGTGGTTTGTTTTCTTTAACCTCTCCGTCTAGACTGAACATCTAAAATCATTTTGCATGGAAAGCACTAGTGCTATTTACATATAGATTTAAATGTGGCTCTTGCCAAATGAAAAAGTTATATAGTTTATTCTCTACTATCTACTGCTTGATCTACTTCTACAATGTACAATACATGAACCAAGTATGGACACTTGGTATTCATGCATAGTTTAGATATATATATATATATACAAGCATGGAGGATGCAGGTGTCCTTCTGCACTCAGCTGAATGACCATGGTGAGATCTGACACTATAGAAGGTCCTGTGGGAGTTCTCTAGAGAGGTTGTGATCTGACAAACTATAGCTATAATGTATGCGTGAGTGTGTATGGACGCTGGACATCTGATTGAATATTTCCTTCAATCATCTTGCAACAGCGATATGGGAAGTAAATGCAAAGGCATAAGATTTGAGATTGTTAGAGAGATGGGAAGTAAGAGGAGAACCAGCTGTTGTTTGCTGACAGCATTGTTCTTGTGGCTAGGTAAGAGATGCGTTGGAAAATTAGAAATATTTTCATTTACTCCTGGCTAAACAACAACTTCCTAAACATCTGGAAGAGAACTCGTATAGTACCAATCTTGAAACCAAGCAAGCTTCCAGAAAAACCCACGTCATAGAGACCAATCTCACTACTATCAACAATATCCAAGCTGGAAAAGTTTATTGTTGCATGAATCAAGTCAAGGAAGGCCACTCTACCACTACTCTCCTCACAAACATCACATAAGTACTGGAAGGATTCAATAAAGAAAGCCTCACCAATATCTCCATCTTTATAGCGGGAAGACAAAGCAGAGTAACCCAAAAAAAACTCAACTTCAAAATTACTATACAATAGAGTCCCTCAAGGTATAATATTTCAACCTTTACTGTTCAACCTCTTTATGAGTAATCTACCAAATGAATGAGAACTAAACACCAATATTTTCTCATACAGATGATCTGACAATAATAACTAAGTACAGTAAATATAAAATAGCAGTAAAGAACATATAAGCCTACTTGAGCAAAGTGAAACAATGGCTCACAAATAATAGAATGAAAGCTTCACCACAGAAATCAATAGTAACAATGCTCTCTCCAGACTACCATGAATAAATTATATAATATATATATATATATATATATATACATATACACATATATATATATATATATATATATATATATATATATATATATGCGTAAGTAACCACTAGGAAAAGTAAACTAACGAAGCAGAGCGCTTTCGTATAATTACATCTTCAATGCAGATACAAAGAAGGAATTATAAAATGAAGAAACAAGGTACAGAATATATGACATAGTAAAGAGGGCATTCGGAGAGGTAGTGGAAGAAGTACATGTGACGGATGTTTGAACCGTCCTGGTAACCAACAAGTATGGGACAACTGCTCATAATCTATATTATAATTTAAATAATTTTGAAATTTCATGAGAAATATAACTATCTAATTTGTACAAACCTTGATGAAGATTAACATTTATCCCCTTACTAGATTTGATCAAACTGCATTCAATTAAATTTCTTTCTGTTATGTTGTTGTTGTATGTGATGACTTCAGCGTTATCCCAGTCAACTGGGTGGTTAAAATGGTTCATGTGGTTGAATATACAGCTAGATTGGTTTCCCTCTCTAACGTATTTCTTGTGTTGATTGATTCGTGTTTTGAGTGTTTTAGCAGTCTGACCAACATAAAACTGATTACATGATTTACAAGGTATTTTGTACACACACCCTTTATCACTATTGACAGAATTATTTATGAGCAATTGTCTTACAGTGTTCTTATTGTTAAAAACTACATAAATGCTAAATATACGTAATATATTTGGAATATTTTGCAGGTTCTCTTGGTACGGTAGAATTAGCAAGTTATTCATATTGAAAGTTTGAGTTGACCTAAGGTTATAAAATGTCCTTTTAGCACAATTGTAAGCTGTGTCAAGAACATGTGTGGGGTATTGTAGCTTAGTACCAATGTCGTAAATACATCTTATTTCATCATTGATGTACTCTGGGCTGCAAATGCGTAGGGCCCTGAGGAATATCGAAGAAAAAACAGACCTCTTTACGCCATCAGGGTGTGAGGAATAATAGTGTATATATGAACAAACATTGGTTGGTTTGCGATATACACTAAACTTCAACTCACTTTCACGGCGGTAGACATTACAATGAAGGAAAGGCAAAATACCTTCACTCTCTATCTCCACCGTGAACTTAATACCTTGTAAATCATGTAATCAGTTTTAATACCTTGTAAATCATGTAATCAGTTTTATGTTGGTCAGACTGCTAAAATACTCAAAACACGAATCAATCAACACAAGAAATACGTTAGAGAGGGAAACCAATCTAGCGGTATATTCAACCACATGAACCCCCTCTAAAGTCATTGAACGCCTAATACTTAAACTTGTCACACCATATATTCCCCTTGCTGACTCACAACACGGTTTTAGGCCACTACACTCCACAAACACTCTTCTGACAAACCTCACACAAAGAATTTTAGATGGCATCAATTCAGATAGGCCCCACCACAGAACACTTCTTATAACATTGGACATTAGTAAAGCTTTTGATGCTATCCCCCGCCACAACCTAACAAATAAAATATATAACACAGACATGCACAATAACACCAAAAGATGGCTGGCCAATTATCTGGCAGGCAGGAATGCTCATGTGTCATATAATGGCCAATCATCGCACATCAGAAACATTAAGAACGGAGTACCACAGGGCTCGGTTCTATCCCCCACATTATTTAATCTATACATGCATGACTTACCCACGCCAGACACCTCAGAAATACAAATCTCTTCCTACGCAGACGACATAACAATCACATGCACACATCGTAACACAGACAAAGCTGCAGAAATAATCCAGCCTTACCTTGACACACTCAACACATGGTTCATCACAAACAGACTCAAAATAGCTCCAACCAAATCTACAGCAACACTTCTCACCAACTGGACAAAAGAACACAAATACATACCTCATCTCTACATCAACAACACTCTAATACCACACACAAACACACCGAAAATTCTTGGTGTAACATACGATACATCCATGTCTTTCAAACAACACCTCACAACCATAAAAAACAAATGCACACCTAGACTTAACGCACTTAAGTCAATCACTGGAACAACATTTGGACAAAACAAAGAAACTAATATAACAATATACAAACAATGCATACGCTCAGTGTTGAATTATGCGAGTCCTGCATGGGCTCCTAATCTCAGTGAGACACACCACAACACCCTTCAAATCATACAAAACAAAGCCCTAAAAACAATTACAGGCTGCACAAATACATCACCTACAGACCATTTACACCATGAAACAAAAGTCCTCAAAGTCAAAGACCACCTCGACATGAGAGGCACACAAACACTTGCTGCAGCCACCACAAACACATCACACCCGCTACACTACATAGCAGAACACCCACACACACCAAGAAACATTAAAACTACACCCAAAGACCTTTATTACACACAGATACTCTCTTCTCTTCCTCCACAACCACCGAATACCAGCCTCCGGAGACATATTCATAATCATATCACTCACCGCTCCATTAACACACTGAAAGACAACACACTGCTGCATGCCAGACCCCCTGATATCCACCCTTCTGAATCCTCTCTCCCACGTAAGGACAGAGTCCACTTGGCCAGACTGCGATGCGGTCACCACCCAGCACTTCTAAGCTACCAGAAGAGGCTGGACGACCGTGTTGTGAACAGCTGCCCAGGATGTAACACTTCACCCCATACCATACAACACATAATGGAAGACTGCATTATACACAATCATGCACGCGAACAACACAACATACACTCTATAAAGGATTTGTGGGAAAACCCAGTTTCGGCTGTGGCCTTCCTTGGGGAGACGGGACTGCTCGGACAGACAGTCTAGGGAACGACAACAACAACAACAACAACAACAACAACAACCACATGAACCATTTTAACCACCCAGTTGACTGGGATAACGCTAAAGTCATCACATACAACAACAACATAACAGAAAGAAATTTAATTGAATGCAGTTTGATCAAATCTAGTAAGGGGATAAATGTTAATCTTCATCAAGGTTTGTACAAATTAGATAGTTATATTTCTCATGAAATTTCAAGATTTAAATTATAATATAAATTATGAGCAGTTGTCCCATACTTGTTGGTTACAAGGACGGTTCAAACGTCTGTCACGTGTACTTCTTCCACTACCTCTCCGAATGCCCTCTTTACTATGTCATATATTCTGTACCTTGTTCCTATAATTCCTTCTTTGTATCTGCACTGAAGATGTAATTATACAAAAGCGCTCTGCTTCGTTAGTTTACTTTTCCTAGTGGTTACTTACGCATTTGTGAACACACGCTCCTAGTGTTTTTATTGCATATATATATGTATATATGTATTCATATATATATATATATATATACATACATTCATACATACATATACCAAAGGCTTTTTCCCCCTTACACAGGGGGTAGCCAAAAAGAAAAAGGCATAGAAATCACTCCCACCCATTTCATTTCCCATATATTCCACTCCCCTCCACCCTCCTCCCTCCCTCCTATCTTGGCATCTCCTGGATGACGGGTCATCCCTGTATCCTGTCCACTGCCCTGGGTCAGAAGCAGTGTCGCAAGACACAGCATAACCACAGCAAGGCCACTTCATAAATTCGGCAACCCCCCCACCTCCGTCCCCTCATGCAGAAAAGGAGAAGACGGGGAGAAATCCGTTTGGGCTGTGTCAATTTTTTTTCTCATACATACTTCCTCACCCCCCATCCCCCACCCACTCCCCCTCATGCATCACAGCCTCATCTATACACAACCCTTCTCCATTCACCCCTATCTTCTGTCCTCTCCCATCCTTCCTCTACAGACATTCCTCTCTTTTGTAAAGCCCCTTTCACCCCATCCATCCATCTCATCCTAGGATGCCCCCTCATATTCACTCCTTCCACC
The DNA here is from genome assembly GCF_046742065.1 of Oratosquilla oratoria. Classification (NCBI taxonomy): domain Eukaryota; kingdom Metazoa; phylum Arthropoda; class Malacostraca; order Stomatopoda; family Squillidae; genus Oratosquilla; species Oratosquilla oratoria. Next base: position 42,305,307 of record NC_134778.1, on the reverse strand, counting down.
TCTGCCTTCCACACTTCTTTTACTAATCTTTCTTCACTCATTCTTTCCATGTGTCCAAACCATCCTAATACTCTTTCATCAACCCTATCTCCCAGCTCCCTTTCCACCCCTGTTCTCCTCCTCACCTCCTCATTTCTCATTCTATCTAGCCTAGTAACCCCCATCATACTTCTCAGACATTTCATCTCAAACACATTCAAACTCTTTCTCTCTCATGTTCCATGTTTCTGCCCCGTACATTGCTGTTGGCACAATCACTCCTTCATATAACCTCCTCTTAGCATCCATTCCCAGATGTCGATTTCTCATTACACTTTTTAATCCACCAAGGCATTTACTCACTTCTCTCAATCTACATTCTACCTCCACCCCCACTCCTCCCTTTCCTGTCACATTTGCACCCAAGTATCTGAAACTATCCACTTCCTCCAGTTTCTCATCCTTAATGCTCACTTCCAGCCTACTGTCACTCTCTCCCTGTACATCTCATCACCTTACTTTTGCCCACATTTATCTTCAGCTTCCTTCTTTCACATACCTTCTCAAACTCTGTCACTGACTTCCTCAATCCTTCCTCTGATCCTGCTACAAGCGCAGTGTTGTCAGCAAACAACAGCTGGCTCACCTCCCACTTTTCCCCATTTTCTTTAATCATCTCCAACCCCTGACCCACTACCCTTGCATTCACCTCTCGCACCACCCCATCCATGTAAAGATTGAACAGCCAGGGTGACATAACACATCCCTGACAAAGTCCCACCTTTACCTCAAACCATTCACTCTCTCCATTTCTAATCCTAATGCAAGCTCTACTACTCTCATAAAAACTCTTGACTGCTCTTAACAGCTTTCCTCCTATCCCATATATCTGCAGTACCTCCCACAGTGCCTTCCTGTCTACCCTGTCGTAAGCCTTTTCCAGATCCATAAAAGCCCAAAAAACATCATTACCTTTTCCTACAGCTTTCTCACATATCTGTCTTACCACAAAAATCTGATCTACACATTCCCTACCTGTCCTAAAACCACACTGTTCTTCACCAATTACTCCCTCTGTTCCTCTCCTAATCCTCTCAATTAAGACCCTCCCATAAGCCTTCTCAACTACACTCAACAAGCTGATCCCTCTGTAACTACTACACTCACACTTGTCCCCCTTTCCTTTGTAAAGCGGAACTATACAGACACTCCTCCAGTCCTCTGGCACTCTACCCTCTCTTAACCCCTTCCATACGGTGCCACATACGTAGGTGGCATGAGGAGCAAGTGGATACGCGAGGCTGCCATATCGGCGTCTTGATTATATTTATTGTAGTTGCCCCTGCGTAATGACATACTCTCTAAACTGTCTTCATCACATTTTCTATGGTTATCAAAATTCACGGGTGAAAGAGAGAATGATCGATATAAGCGGTGACTATATTTTATGATGCGAGTATTATTACGACACATCATACATCTGACAGCTAATGCTGCCCGCGAGATTTTGGCCCGTACTGAAGAGGTTAAACAAACATTAAATAACCTCACCAGCCAGTCCACCATAACTGTACCTCCTTTCTTCAGACATTCTGCATGGCATCCATCCAACCCAGGTGCCTTACCTGCTCTCATCATCTTAACCACTTCACTCCAGGCCAAAATCTCACGGGCAGAATTAGGTGCCACACATACGATGTTGCATCATAATACTCGCATTATAAAAAATAAAGTCACCACTGTATCAATCGTTCTCTCTTTCACCCGTGAATTTTGATAACCATAGAAAATATGATGAAGCCAGTTTACAGAGTATGGGGGTCACGCAGGTACAACTACAATAAATATAATCAAGACGCCGACATCGGCATCCTCACGTACCCACTTGCTCCTCATGACGCCTACGTAGGCATCACCATATAGAAGGGGTTAACAGCTGCTTTCACTTCATCCTTCCCTATTTCTCCTCCATTTTCCTCACTCATCACTTTCATTTTCTTAGTGCTTCCCACTGCAACTACCTTTCCCTCCCTATCCTCCTTCACATTTAGCAACTCCCTAAAAGCCTCTGCCCACCTTCCTCTCACTGCCTCCTCTTCCATTATCATCTCTCCATCTGCACCTTTTACCTTTTCTTCTCTACTTGATTTGCCTCCTCTTCCTCTTTTAACTTCCTTCCAAAATATCTTTTTATTACTTTCAAAATTTTCTGTCATACTCTTTCCCCATTTCACATCTGCTCTCCTCTTTGCTTCCTTTATCTTATGCTTAACTTCCTTTCTTTTTACTTTGTACCTATCATACGATTCCCTCGTCCTAATTTGTAGCCAATCTATGAATGCCTGCTTCTTCTCTTCTACACCCTTCTTTGCTTCCTCATCCCACCACTCACTACCCTTCTTTCTATTTCCTCCCGCCCTCCTTGTTCCACACACCATCTCTGCACACCTTATGACTCCCTCCCTGAACCATCCCCATTCCTCCTCCACTCCTAATTCTACTCTATCCTTTACTCTCTCCCACTCCTCTCTTAACTTCTTCTTATACTCATTCTCCTTTTTTTCCTCATTTAAGCAGTTCACTCTAAGTATTTCCCTAACTTCTGCCCTTTTCCTTTCTCCACCTATTCTCCACTCTCAATTTACCTTCCACCAGGAAATGATCTGATATTCCCCCACTCTCTCCCCTTAGAACATGTACATCCTTAACTCTTCCTACCATACTCCTGGTCACCACTATATAGTCCATTAATGCTCTATCTGCCACCCTTCCATCCACCACCCTCTCCCATGTGTACTTATGCTTGACTTTCTTCTTAAACACTGTATTTGCTATCATCAACTCTCTTTCAAGACACATCACCATCAGTTCTCCACTACGATTTTTACCTCAAACTCCATACTTCCCAATCACTCTGTCAATTGGTTCATTTCCTACCCTAGCATTTAGGTCTCCCAATACAACTACATTGACATTTCTCCCTAATCCCTCTATGCACTCATTTATATCTACCCAAAATGCCTCCCTTTCCTCTACGTTCTTCTCACTACCAGGCCCATACGCACTTACAAAAACCCACATCTCCTTTCCCAGCTTCACCTTCATCCACATCAACCTTGATGACACCTCCTTCCACTCCACTACCCACTTACTTATCTCTTCACTTACTAGTATAGCCACCCCTTCTCTCCCTCATCCCCTCTTCACTCCTGAGTACCTCCCAGCTACACTCCCAAACTCACAGTTGCCCTTTCCTTTCATTTTAGTTTCACTCAAAGCCAGTACATCCATCTTTCTCCTCACAAACATACTGCCTATCTCTTCCCTTTTACTCTCATCTGTACCACATCCACGCACATTAAAAGACCCAAACCTTAGGGTACTGGTTGGAAAACTCCCAGACCCTCTTATGCCTTAACATATATATATATATATATATATATATATATATATATATATATATATATATATATATATATATATGTGTGTGTGCGTGTGTATATATGTGTATAAATATATATATATATATATATATATATATATATATATATACACACATACATACTAGCCAAATTACCTGCGCATTGCTGCAGGCAAATGATGATCACCTTAATTTTGAGAGAATTTGTGGAGAAAAGTTACATATATCAATATAACTCAATTAGCCAAACTACCAGTGCATTGCTGCAAGTTTGTGAATAATCCCTAACCTAAACATGCCACACCTAACTTTAACCCTTAACCCTAACCAAAATAATTTTGTTTGGAAATGAAATTTAGTTATCCAAGTACCTGGAGTGATAGGGTATCAGAATATATATGGTTATGAGGGTCTATCTCCAAAACCCTAGGAGTTCATGAACAGACTGACAGACAAATGAAAGATAGCAATCCAAGTACAGTCGTACCTCGGTACTCGACCATAATCCGTTCTGAGGTGGTGGTCGAGCACCGATTTGTTCGAACACCGAAACCAATTTTCCCCTTATCACTGTCTTTCTTTGGACCCATTATTAAGGGCTAGAGCAACACGAAAAAGTTTAAATCTGGGAAGAAATACTCGAACAAACTGCGTACGTCTTACTCCGCTGGCGGTGTGAGTCGAACTGACGCTTACCCGCTGTTCGAGCTAGTCGAGTACCGAAAATCTGTTCGAGGTCCGATGCATTTTCTACTCGAATTTTTTGGTCGAGCACCGATTTGGTCGAGTATAGAGGCGGTCGAGTACCGAGGTACGACTGTACCTTGGTTTTATAAACCAAGGTACTTGGATTGCTATCTTTCATTTGTTTCAGAATATATATGGTTATAGGAGTTTATCTGCAAAAACCTAGGAGGAGTTCATGAATAATCTCTAACCGAACCATACCCCACCTAACTTTAACCCTTAACCACTTCCATACGGTGATGCCTACGTAGGCGGCATGAGGAGCAAGTGGATACTCGATGTTGCCAACGTCGCCATCTTGATTATATTTATTGTAGTCGTACCTACGTAATTTTCATTCTCTCTAAACTGGCTTCATCAGTTTTCTATGGTTATCAAAATACACGGGTAAAAGAGAACGAACGATTGAGCACTGACTTTATTTTTTATAATGCGATTATTATGACGCAACATCGCACATCGGGCAGCTAATGCTGCCAGACGTGCGATGTGCCCCGTAGTGAAGAGGTTAACCCTAACCAAAATATATATATATATTTTTTTTAATGAAATATAGTTATCCAAGTACCTGGAGTGATAGGGTATCAGAATATATATGGTTATGGGGGTCTATCTCCAAAATTCTACAAGTTCGTGAACCAACAAACAGGTAGATAAATGAAAGATAGTTATCCAAGTACCTTATGTTATGAGGTTTCAGAATACAAGTATATATGGTTATAGGTGTTTATCTGCAATGCACTGATTAATTCTAGGAAACATTTTAAATAAATTGCATATAACATATGATGGCTGAAAGGATTGAAAAAATTAATACAAGAGAATACTTGACCACACAAAAATCAATGTTGATGATTTTTTGTATCAACAGGTTTACTGTACTCACCTTCTTAGTTTCCATAAGTGTTTGAACAGGAATATTTTTGAATGTTGTACATGCAATAATCAAGAATGAAGAATTAACATAGCACAAGGTTTCCTTCGAGAAGTGTGGATTTACTTCAACCCAACTCCTGTACCATTCATCACTGCAATTACAGAAGACTGTTCCACCTAATGGAAAAAATTGGAAAACAAAAGTAAATATCCATATATTCGAGTTACCTAATGTGCAGTTAATATGTTCTAAACTGAAGCTATGGAACAGAAAAGTATATTGTACAAATAACTAAACCAATTTAGCTCTTTATCTTAGACTAAAGTCACCCTTTTAATTGTTCCTGCACCCAACTTTTTCCCACTAGGCTCAAGCAAATAAATCATTCAGAGCATGTATTATGCCCAAATTAAATCAGTCAATCCATGACCCCAGGTCTCTTGCAGGAGATACAGCTCCTAGGTAAATGGCAACAGCCACCAGGTTGGACCATTAGTCAATTAATATTGAAATATTATACTGTTGTCTGGGTATAGCTAGGATAAGGCAGTAGAAAAATTAAGTATTCTGTGTCTTCTGTGTGATGGCTGCAACTGGGGTTATTTGTTGCTGTGACCAGAGAGTAGGCATGCTAGTGTGGTTCTTATCTGGTGTGGAAGGGTTTTCTCTGTGGTATATCTAGGGGCTGTTGTTATTTAGTTAGATGGTCTTTCTTGAAGGGCTTGTTTAGTTACCTGGAAGTGAATGTGTTTCTGCATGGATGTTTTGTGTAATTTGTGTGGTAGGTTGAGGTAGATGTTTGAATAGTATGGTTCTGATATTTACCTAGTTGTACCTAGTTGTATTTTGCAGGAGAAGAGCTATGCTCATAGTGACCTGCAGTTGTATCTTTCCACATCCAATTCTTTCTTAAAATCATGTATAGTGTTATCACTCACTGTTTTCTCTTTCAATTTGTTCCATGTATCTATTACTCTGTGTGGAAAGCTGTTCTTTTTCAAATCTCTTCTGTAACTGTCCTTCTTAAGATTCTTCTCGTGTCCTCTTGTATTTCTTCTGTTCCATTTAAGTAGGTCATCCCTATCAAGGATTTCCATCCCTTTCATAATTCTGTAGATGGTTACCAAATCACCTCTTTCTCTTCTTTGTTCCAGAGTTGTTGTTGTTGTTGTTGTCGTTCCCTAGACTGTCTGTCCAAGCAGTCCCGTCTCCCCAAGGAATGCTACAGCCAAAACTGGGTTTTCCCACAAATCCTTTATAGAGTGTATGTTGTGTTGTTTGCGTGCATGATTGTGTATAATGCAGTCTTCCATTATGTGTTGTATGGTATGGAGTGAAGTGTTACATCCTGGGCAGCTGTTCACAATGCGGTCATCCAGCCTCTTCTGGTAGCTTAGAAGTGCTGGGTGGTGGCCGCACTGCAGTCTGGCCAGAGTTGTTGAACTCTGTTCCAGAGTTGATAAGTTTAGTTTGTCCAATCTTTGTTCATATGTCAACTTGCTAAGTGTTGGTGCCATCTTTGTCATTGCTCTTTGAATTCTTTCTAGTTTTTTTTTTTTTTTTTGTACTAGGTGTCCATAGTGATGCTGCATATTCTAATTATGGTCTTACCAGTCAACTTGTTAAGTGTTGGTGCCATTTTTGTCATTGCTCTTTTAATTCTTTCTATTTTTTTTTTTTTTTTTTTTTTTAACTAGGTGTCACAGATGCAACATATTCTAATTTTGGTCTTACCAGTGTAACTAGTATTTTCTTTACCATTTCCTCGTCCATGTAGTCAAAGGCTACTTTCATTGATCTTATTAAATTGTAAGTTTCTCCAACTATTTTGTTAACATGTTTGTCTGGTGTCATGTTGTTTGAGATAATTACTCCTAGGTCTCTTTCCGAGTTTACTTTTGTAACTTTCTTTGTACCAATTTTGTATTGACCCAATATTCTATTTTTACTTTTTCCAAATTCCATTATACATTTTTTAATGTTGAAATTCACTTCGTTCTTTACACTCCATTTCCAGACTTTGTCCAGGTCTTCTTGAAAGGATTTGCAATCTTCTTCTGTACTCATTCTCTTCAATAGTTTCGCATCATCTGCAAAGAAGTTTATATAACATTTGATGCCTTCATCTGTGTCGTTTATATAAACTTCAAACATTATCAGAGCCAATACAGAGCCTTGGGGGACTCCACTTATAATATTTACTCAATTTGAGTTCTTTTCTCTAAGTACCACTCTCATTTTTGTTTTGTTGAAGAAGTCTTTCATTCATCCCAATAATTTTCCCTGTATCCCACCTATTGTTTCAGTTTTTCTTAGTAGCTTTTTGTGTGGCACTTTGTCAAAAGCCTTTTGTAAGTCCAAGAAGGCACAGTCTGCCCAACCATCTCTTGTATTATTTCTACCAATCTTGAGTACAAGCATTTTAAAATTGTAGTACATGATCTTCCACTTCTAAATCCAAATTGGTTGGGGTTTAGTATGCTGTTCTCTTTCAAGTGTTTAGTCCATATATTTTTGATAACTCTTTCACATATTTTTGCAATTGTGCTTGTAAGGGATACCGGTCTATAGTTTGTTGGATTTTCTTTATCTCCTCCCTTATATATTGGTACAATATTTGCATTTTTCCAATCTTGTGGTACTTTTCCTTCTTTGAGTGAGAAGTCAATTAGCTTGTGTATTTTATCTGCGAGTTCATCTATACATTCTTTTAATATCCAGTTCACTATTCCACCTGGCCCATGTGACTTTCCGACGTCAAGTTTCTTTATTTGGTCCCTTATTTCCTTCTGTGTCACCGTTATTTCTTTCATTTTAGGGGATCTTTCTTGGTATAGTTTTTTATGCATTCTGTTGGTGATGCTTGTGAGATGTAATACCAGGGGTGTGTGTCATTACAGGGTCTGAGATAGAATTGTGTTCCTGTTATTTTCATGTGATGTTCTACTGGGAGGATATTGGTTTCTGTATGTAGGTGTTCTATAGGGTAGTTTTCGTACATCCTGTAATTATTCTTAGAGCTCCATTCTGTAGTGTTCACAAGTTGTGTTTGATTTGCTGATTGTTGGGAACCATGCTGTGGAAGTGTATTCTAGGACGGTTCTTATGAATTGTTTGTTGATGGTTATTAACCTCTTCAATATGAGTCAAATTCTCATGTGTTGCATTGGATGCCTGATGTACAATGATTCGATGATGCATCACAATACTCGCATTATAAAATACAGTTACTGCTGATTTATTCATTCTCTTTCAATCTGAGTAATAATAAACACAAAAAATGCAATCAAGCCAGCTCACAGAATTTGGCAGTAACTCAGCTACAACTTCAAAATAAGCATACATAGGCGTCATCATATGGAAGAGGTTAAAGTTTCTTTTTTGTTACCCAAATTCAGTGCTGGGGATGGTTTTCTTAAGGTTTGTTTTATCTATTTTTGTTGTTAAGTCCTTGATGTGCAGGGTGAATGTCACACAGGTCTCAAATGTTGGACCCAAAATTTTGGGGTTCCTTTCCAATGGAAGGGTTTGGCCACTTAATCTATTTTTTTTTTTTTTTTTTTTTTTATTCATGGTTGTCTGGAGCGCACAGTGTTACTATTGATTTTTGTGGTAAAGCTTCCATTCTGTTATTTGTGAGCCATTGTGGTTGGGAAATGTGGAGTCCCAGGAAAGAATCGTAGTGGAGAGTTGATGGTGGAAATGTGTCTTGAAAGAGAGTTGTTGATAGCAAATACAGTGTTTCGGAAGAAAGTCAAGCATAAGTATACATGGGAGAGGGTGGTGGATGGAAGGGTGGTAGATAGAGCGTTAATGGATTAGGTAGTGGTAAATAAGATTATGATAGGAAGAGTTAAGGATGTACATGTGTTAACGGGAGAGGGTGGGGGAATATCAGATCATTTTTTGGTGGAAGGTAAGTTGAGAGTGGAGGATAGATGGAGAAAGAGGAAAGGGACAAAAGGTAGGGAGGTTCTTAGAGTGAACTCTTTGAATGAAAAGGAAAAGGAGAAGGAGTACAAAAAGAAGCTGAAGGAGTGGGAGGGAGTGAAGGATAGAGTAGAGCTAGGTGTGGAGGAGGAATGGGGATGGTTCAAGGAGGGAGTCACAAAGTGTGCAAAGATGGTGTGTGGAACAAGAAGGACAGGAGGAAATAGAAGGAAGGGTAGTGAATGGTGGGATGAGGAAACAAAGAAGGTTGTAGAAGAGAAGAAGCGAGCTTTCACAGATTGGTTACAAAATAGGACGAGGGAGTCATATGAGAGGTACAAAGAAAAGAGAAGTAAAGCAAAAGGTAAAGGAGGCAAAGAGGAGAGCAGATGTGAAATGGGGTAAGAGTATGATAGAAAATTTTGAAAGTAATAAAAAGATGTTTTGGAAAGAAATTAAGAGAGGAAGAGGAGGCAAATCAAGTAGAGAAGAAAAGGTAAAAGGTGCAGATGGAGAGATGATAATGGAAGAGAAGGCAGTAAGGGGAAGATGGGCAGAATATTTTAGGGAGTTGCTAAATGTGAAGGAGGATAGGGAGGGAAAGATAGCTGCAGTGGGAAATGTGAAGAAAATGACTGTGATGAGTGAGGAAAATGGAGGAGAGATAAGGAAGGATGAAGTGAAGGCAGTTGTTAAGATGATGAAAGCAGGTAAGGCACATGGTCTGGATGGATGCCATGCAGAATGTCTAAAAAAAAGGAGGTACAGTGATGGTGAACTGGCTGGTGAGGTTATTTAATGTTTGCTGGAAAGAGGGTAGAGTGCTGGAGGACTGGAGGAGTGCCTGTATAATTCCTCTTTACAAGGGAAAAAGGGACAAGTGTGAATGTAGTAGTTTCAGAGGGATTAGCTTGTTGAGTGTAGTTGGGAAGGCTTATGGGAGGATCTTGATTGAGAGGATTAGGAGAGGAACAGAAGGAGTAATTGGTGAGGAACAGTGTGGATTTAGGATGGGTAGAGGTTGTGTAGATCAGATCTTTGTGGTAAGACATATGTGAGAAAGCTATAGGAAAGGGGAAGGATGTTTTTTGGGCTTTTATGGATCTGGAAAAGGCTTATGATAGGGTAGACAGAAAGGCACTGTGGGAGGTTATGCAAATATATGGGATAGGAGGAAAGCTTCTGGGAGCTGTCAAGAGTTTTTATGAGAGTAGTAGAGCTTGTGTCAGGATTAGAAATGGAGAGAGTGAGTGGTTCGAGGTAAAGGTGGGACTTCGTCAAGGATGTGTTATGTCGCCCTGGCTGTTCAACTTATACATGGATGGGGTAGTGCGAGAGGTAAATGCAAGGGTAGTGGGTCAGGGATTGGAGATGATTAAAGAAAATGGAGAAAAGTGGGAGGTGAGCCAGCTGTTGTTTGCGGACGACACTGCGCTTGTGGCAGGATCGGAGGAGGGATTGAGGAAGTTGGTGACAGAGTTTGGGAGAGTATGTGATAGAAGAAAGCTAAAGATAAATGTGGGTAAAAGTAAGGTGATGAGATGTACAAGGGGTGAAAGTGGCAGTAATCTGGAAGTGAGCATTAAGGGAGAGCGACTGGAGGAAGTGGATAGTTTTAGATACTTGGGTGCAAATGTGGCAGGAAAAGGTGGAGTGAAGGTGGAGGTAGAATGTAGATTGAGAGAAGCGAGTAAATGCCTTGGTGGATTAAAGAGTGTAATGAGGAATAGACATTTGGGAATGGATGCAAAGAGGAGACTGTATGAAGGAGTGATTGTGCCAACAGCAATGTATGGGGCAGAAACATGGAACATAAGAGAGGAAGAGAGAAGGAGTTTGAATGTGTTTGAGATGAGGTGTCTGAGAAGTATGATGGGGGTTACTAGGCTAGATAGAGTGAGAAATGAGGAGGTGAGGAGAAGAACGGGGGTGGAAAGGGAGTTGGGAGATAGGGTTGATGAAAGAGTATTAGGATGGTTTGGACACATGGAAAGAATGAGTGAAGAAAGATAAGTAAAAGAGGTATGGAAGGCAGATGTGGAGGAGGGAGTGAACATGAGGGGACGTCCTAGGATCAGGTGGATGGATGGGGTGAAGGGGGCTTTGGGGAAGAGGGGAATGTCTGTTGAGGATGGATGGGAGAGGACAGAAGACAGGGGTGAATGGAGAATGGTTGTATATGGATGATGTTGTGATGCATGAGGTGGAATGGGTGGGGGGATGGGGGGTGAGGTAGTATGTGTGAGCAAAATTTGACGCAGCCCAAAGGGATTTCTCCCCATCTCCTTTTATGTAATGGGGGGACGGAGAGGGGGTGTCGCCAATTTAATGAAGCGGCCTTTCTGTGGATGTGCTGTGTCTTGCAACACTGCTTCTGACCCAGGGCAGTGGACAAGGTGCAGGGATGACCCGTCATCCAGGAGGTGCTAAGAAAAGAGGGAGGGTGGAGGGATCTGGAGTGTATTCAGGGATGGAATGGGTAGGAATGATTTTATGCCTTTTCCTTTTTGGCTACCTCCCTTGTAAGGGGGAAAAAGCCTTGGTATATGTATGTATGTACTATGCTTGGTTACTTTTGTCAAGTCTCTTTTAATATATTCAAACCAGCATTCTTTTTTTCCTCAGGGAAAACTGATAACTAGCAACTGCTCCCCTCCCCTTCCTCCTACCACCTGGTGACATAGAAAATTACCCACATTCATACAACAGACAGATTTTCAGCACAAAATCCAAGGCAAGATTTTTTTTAAAAGTAAAAGGGACACTAGATGCAGAAGGAATGTTTAAGTAAGGAATAGTGAATGCAAAAGATGGAAAAGATAGGAGTGAATGGAGAGTGGTTAGAAATGAATGAAAAAATAATGCAGCCCAGAGAATGTTCTTTTTGTCTGCTGCACAAAATTTTCAAGAGGTTGGGGGAGAGGGGCACTGGACATTATAAGAGAGAACTGGCACTATATGTATGATGAATTTTTTTACTGTGTGTACATCTATCAAGAGCCACAATTTCATTTGTGACTCCCAGTATGGATTCACCAAGGGTAAATCATGTGGAACTAATCTTCTTTTTATACTAATGTCTACAAGACATCACATAATAATGACAGTTATGATATTATTTAACTTGACTTCAGCAAAGCATTTGAAAGGGTGCCCCATCAGAGACTAAATAAAGTCAAAGCACATGGCATAGGAGGAAAAGTGTTTGAATGGAGCAGAGGATGGATCAGTGACAGAAAACAGCAGGTCACCATAAATGGTGTAAAATCCAAATGAGGGAATGTTATTAGTGGAATTTCCCATGGCTCAATTTTGGGTCCCTTATTATTATGTATATAAATGGCTTGGACATTGTGATTAGTAGTGATGTTAGTTTGTAGATTACACTAAAATAGGACACCAAATTAGGTCAGAAGATACCAAAATACAGCAGGAAGATCTTAACAAAATGTTCACATGGTTGGTGAAATGGCAAATAAACTTCAATATCTCAAAGTGCAGTGTGTTAAACCCAGAAAGCAGGTATACCTTAGATAACACCTTTTTAGAGAAAACTGAGTGCAAGAGAGACTTGGGAGTTCTAGTGAATCCTGACCTTACATCCAGGAAACAGTGCATTAGCACCAGAAACAGAGCTAACAGAGCATTAGGTTTCATTGCTAGGACCATTATGAATAAAAATTCAGAAGTAGTTATCAAACTATCTGGCATTAGTTAGACCCAGTTTTGGTCTCTGTCCTATAGAATGGATATCAATTCACTAGAATCAGTACTGAGGAGAATGACCAAAATGATACATACATACATATACCATGGCTTTTTCCCCCTTACAAGGGAGGTAGCCAAAAAGGAAAAGGCATAAAATCATTCCCACCCATTCCATCCCTAAATACACTCCACACCCCTCCACCTTCCCTCTTATCTTAGCACCTCCTGAATGACGGGTCATCCCTGCACCTTGTCCACTGCCCAGGGTCAGAAGCAGTGTCGCAAGACACAGCACATCCACAGCAAGGCCGCTTCATTAAATCGGCGACCCCCCCATTGCATAAAATGAGAGGACGGGGAGAAATCCCTTCGGGCTGCGTCAAATTTTGCTCACACATACTACCTCACCCCCCATCCCCCCCACCCATTCCACCTCATGCATCACAACATCATCCATATATAACCATTCTCCATTCACCCCTGTCTTCTGTCCTCTCCCATCCATCCTCAACAGACATTCCCCTCTTCCCCAAAGCCCCCTTCACCCCATCCATCCATCTCATCCTAGGACGTCCCCTCATGTTCACTCCCTCCACATCTGCCTTCCATACCTCTTTTACTTATCTTTCTTCATTCATTCTTCCCATGTGTCCAAAGAATGAATGAAGAAAGACTAGTTAGAGTGAACATGAGGGGACGTTCTAGGAAATGATACATGGGCTCAGAAATTTACTTTATGAGGACAATCTTAGGCACCTTAATATACACTCCTGGAAAGACAAATGCAGGGTGATCTAATAGAACGTTCAAGTGGACCAAAGGCTTTAACAAGGGGGATGCAGATGAGGTCACCATATTAAGACGACAGGGCAAGACTTGCATTGATGGAATTAAATTTGGACATATTTAGATTTAAGGAAATAGACAAGAAATAGTTTACCAAAAGACTGGTCAACGAATGGACTAGACTTAGTAACCATATAGTGAATGCTGAAACTATTGTTTTAAGAAAATGTTAGACAACTTTATGGGTGGGGATGATAGGTGGTAATGTACATGGAACTGCCTAGTGTAGGCCTTATGGTCTCTTGTAGTCTCCTTCATTCTTATGTTCTTCTCTATATATCAAGGGCCTCTTCCCCCTTGTAAGGGAGGTAGCCAGTCATGGCATGCACCCACTCTCACCCACTCCACTGCCATCAACCACCCATTGTTTCCCTCTCATTTTAGCTCTTCATGGATGAAGGTTCTTCCCTGTCTGCCCACTGCCTAGGTCAGAAGCAATGCACCAAGACACAGTACATACACAACTGGGCCCCTACAATCAAGGTATATCAAGAACATATCTACATAATCCCAGGTCTAATAAAAAGAAATTACATTGAATATGTTGAATTTATTATATTTATTAGATGAATGTTCCCCCATTGCCAGTTAAATTGACAGATGGATGTACCCTCATTATTTAAACTTATATTTCACTCATACTTTCAAGATATTGGGTTATCAAGGAAACTTACTCAAACCAGATATCTTACTCCATAATTGCTACATATCAAACTAGTATCAAAAATCCATGCTCAAAACATAATACACTCCTCCCTCTATTTACGAACTAGTAACATTCTTGAAAAACCGTTCGTATATCAAATATACTTAAATCGAGCACTTTTTTCCCATATAAACCCATTATATTATGCGAGATAGGTTCTTACAAACAAATTTCATGTACCTATAAAGTCATCACATTATTAAATATGCATAATCTTGAACACTGTTCTCTGCTAATTACATACACACATAAAATATTAATATGCAAAGTAGATAATAACCAAACAAATGTGCGATGTCCTTCACTCTCATTCCTTCATCACTTTTCTTTAGCACAGACAACTTAGTATCTAAAGATATTGCTTTCCTAGCCCTCTTAGGCTTGTCACCATCCTTAATAGCGCTTCCTGGACGCTTAGGAGGCATAATGTCACTTGAAATAATGCTAATAATCCACGATTAACTGAGACCAAGTGAGTAGACCAAGCAGTACACGGCGTTGTTTTGAAAACAATAACAAACGTATGTATCTATTTTCACTTTTTTTTTTTTTTACCTGGATATATGGCAGTTTTTTTTTTAATATTTATGTAAAAATAATCTTTTTAATATTTATGATTTAAAAATACAGTAATTTTTTTCAACAGGATTTTATTCGTTCTAGCGAATTTTTAGTTCGTATTTCCATTTTTGGGAAAAAAATTTTTGTTCGTTATAGCGAAAATTCATATATGGAGCGTTCTTAAATCGAGGGAGGAGTGTACATAAATAACCAAGATTACCTTCAATATTTTTGTGTTCCAGTTTCTTCAGTAGGTGGACTGAATGTACACCTGACAAGGTGTTGTTATAAAAATTGAGTGTCTTGAGAGCAGGAAGCAGCTCAAAGTTCTCTGAGCTAAAAGAAAGTTCATACAAAAACCCAGATTTATGCCCCTTTGTGCTACTCCAACAAGCTTCAAAGGTTATGGATGAGAGCTTGGTTAAGTTTGCTGGCCAAGGATTTGAGTTTGATAAGAAGTTCAAAAAACTGAAATTCAATAAAAAGAAAATATCTTAATATCAGGCTGAACAAACAATGACAACAAAAAATCTATTATGATATTTCTTTTTGGATAACATTCATCACATATTTAAACCTAAAAATTAGGGATACAAGTTACACATAAGAACTACATGTTACCCCTTTTTCCCAGCTTAAGTACACAACTATCCTTGGGAAGACATGACCAAAAGGTTGATAAAATATATATAATCTGTCCAAGGTAACTAATGTGTAATGAAGAGTGAATCATTAATTTCAAAAGTTTGCATCATATACATATATATAAACACATACACACACACAGTAGCAAAAATTTGTGAAAAGGTTGTCAAAAATAGATGGGTTAAACATTTGGAAGAAAAAACTATACATACATACATACATATACCAAGGCTTTTTCCCCCTTCCAAGGGAGGTAGCCACAAAAGGAAAGGCATAAAAACACTCCCACCCATTTCATCCCTAAATACACTCCACACCCCTCCCACCCTTCCTCTCATCTGAGCACCTCCTGGATGACGGGTCATCCCTGAACCCTGCCCACCGCCCTGGGTCAGAAGCAGTGTCGCAAGACACAGTACATCCACAGCAAGGCCGCTTCATTTAATCGGCGACCCCCCCTCTCCGTCCCCCTTTGCATATAAGGAGAGGACGGGGAGAAATCCCTTCGGGCTGCGTCAAAATTTACTCAAACATACTACCCCCCACCCCCACCCCCTGCCCATTCCTCCTCATGCAGTCACAACATCATCCATATACAACCATTCTCCACTCACCTCTGTCTTCCGTCCTCTCCCTTCCTTCCTCAACAGACATTCCCCTCTTCCCCAAAGCCCCCTTCACCCCATCCATCCATCTCATCCTAGGACGTCCCCTCATGTTCACTCCCTCCACATCTGCCTTCCATACCTCTTTTACTAGTCTTTCTTCACTCATTCTTTCCATGTGTCCAAACCATCCTAATATTCTTTCATCAACCCTCTCTCCCAAATCCTTTTTCACCCCTGTTCTCCTCCTCACCTCCTCATTTCTCACTCTATCTAGCCTAGTAACCCCCACCATACTTCTCAGACACCTCATCTCAAACACATTCAAACTCCTTCTCTCTTCTTCTCTTATGTTCCACGTTTCTGCCCCATACAGTGCTGTTGGCACAATCACTCCTTCATACAGTCTCCTCTTCGCATCCATTCCCAAATGTCTATTTCTCATTACACTCTTTAAACCACCAAGGCATTTACTCCACCAAGGCATTTACTCACAAAAGTGAAGTGAAGAAAAAACTATACTGAATCCAAATCAATTTGGATTCAGACAAGGAAGATCATGTACAACAAACTTGATCCACTTATACTCGAGATTAATAGATATAATACAAGAGAGAGATGGTTGGGCAGACTGTGCCTCTCTGGACCTACAAAAGGCATTTGATAAGGTACCACACAAGAAACTAATAAGGAAAATAGAGACAATAGGTGGCATCAGAGGAAAATTATTGGAATGGATGAAAGACTTCCTGACTGGGAGAAAAATTAGAGTAGTAATTAGAGATAAATTCTCAAATTGGGAAGAAATGGTAAGTGGTGTCCCACAGGGATCAGTACTAGCCCCGATCATGTTTGCATAGATACATACATATACCAAGGCTTTTCCCCCTTACAAGGGGGGTAGCCAAAAAGAAAAAGGCATAAAATCATTCCCACCCATTCCATCCCTGAATACACTCCACACCCCTCCACCCTCCCTCTCATCTTAGCACCCCCTGAATGACATGGATGAAGGAGTAGATTGTTATATGAATTTCTTTACAGACAATACAAAAATACTAAAGAGAGTAAGAATGGAGGAGGATTACAACTAATTACAACAAGACTTGGACATGATCTGGAAATGGACTCAAAAGTGGGAAGTGAAATTCAATATCAAGAAATACAGGTACTCCTCGTTTAACGACCTACTCGGTTAACAACAACTCGGAGTAACGACGGGCTTTATGACGTCGTATAACGTAAATCTCCCGAAGTTACGACATCGTGTACGATAATTAAGTTGGCTGAGGCAAATTTGTATGATGTTATAAATGAATTTGTACAGTGGATATTAGCTGTGAGGTAAAGTTTTCTGAAGCTTAGGTCTACATTACCATCCTGCAAGCTGCAAAAACTACCTGGGGTACAGTGTATACCGGTAGTGGTAAATTATTAGTTTCGACCATGGGCGCAATATAACAATAGAAAATTAATTATTAATTTTGTAAATTATAATGTATCAACGTAATATGCAATTTTGTGAGCGGAAAAAAAAAATGCTAAAACAGATTTCGTAAGTAACGAAGTCATGTCGGACGAATGGTACACCATGTTTATGATAGATGCCGATGTTGAAGAAATAAAAGGATGATAAATTAATTCGTCTAACCTAAACTAAACTAACCTGTGTTTAATAAATCATTACCTGCAAATTAAATGTCATCTGGCTCGTACTCGTTGTCGTCGTCGTGAGAGACGTTGGCAGACGACAAGATGGCGTCCCGAGCCTATGCTACCGACTTCGTTCATTAGCATATTTTCTTGTAGCATGGTATTTATGTAATATGCAATTTTGTGAGCGGAAAAAAAAAATGCTAAAACAGATTTCGTAAGTAACGAAGTCATGTCGGACGAATGGTACACCATGTTTATGATAGATGCCGATGTTGAAGAAATAAAAGGATGATAAATTAATTCGTCTAACCTAAACTAAACTAACCTGTGTTTAATAAATCATTACCTGCAAATTAAATGTCATCTGGCTCGTACTCGTTGTCGTCGTCGTGAGAGACGTTGGCAGACGACAAGATGGCGTCCCGAGCCTATGCTACCGACTTCGTTCATTAGCATATTTTCTTGTAGCATGGTATTTTTTACTTTCATTTCCGCCCACAAAATTGCATATTATGTTGATACATTTTAATTTACAAAATTAATAATTAATTTTCTATTGCTATATTGCGCCCATGGTCGAAACTAAAAAAATACCCCGGTATTCAATATGGAATGTCAGCATACGCGGATTTGGTGATATACGGTAATTTTAGGAACCTAACCACCGTAAATAAACAGTAAATAAAGCTTTAATGTACTGTATAAAAGAAGGAAAATACACGAAAATAAAGATACATGTATTGCTGGACATTGTACATACAGTACATGTACGTATATGTATACACTTTCGCTTAACGACCAATTCGGTTAACGACGGCGCGCTGGTCCCAATTGTCGTCGTTAAACGAGGAGTACCTGTATAGTATAATGGAATTTAGAAAAAGTAAAAACAGAATATCAAGAGATTATAAAATTGGTGAAGAGGTCAAAAAAGTAAACTCTAAAAAAGACCTTGGAGTGATGATCAGCAAAGCCATGACACTGGACAAACATATTAACCTCTTCACTACGGGGCACATCGCACATCTGGCAGCATTAGCTGTCCGACGTGCGATGTTGCGTCATAATAATCTCATTATAAAAAATAAAGTCAGTGCTCAATTGTTCATTCTCTTTCACCCATGTATTTTGATAACCATAGAAAACTGATGAAGCCAGTTTAGAGAGAATGAAAATTATGTAGGTACTACAATAAATATAATCAAGATGGCGACGTCGGCAACATCGAATACCCACTTGCTCCTCATGCCGCCTACGTAGGCGTCACCGTATGGAAGTGATTAATAAAATAGTCGGAGAAACCTACAATTTATTGAGGTGAATAAAAGTGCCATTTGTCCGTTTGGATGAGGAAATGATAAAAATAAATTTAACTACACTAATAAGACCAAAAGTCAAGTACGCAGCAACACTATGGACACCCATAACCAAAATAAATATAAAAAAATTAGAAAGAATACAAAGAGCAACAACAAAACTGGCACCAACTCTTTCCAATATGACATATGAACAAAGACTGTCCAAATTAGAATTACCAACTCTGGAACAAAGAAGGGAAAGAGGAGACCTACTAACTATCTATAGAATTAAGAAAGGAATGGAAATCTTAGACAAGAATGATTTATTGAAATGGGACAATGGAAAAACAAGAGGATACAAAAAGAAACTCAAAAAAGATAATTACAGAAGAGATCCGAGAAAAAATAGCTTCCCACACAGAGTGATAGATACCTGGAACAAATTAGACAAAGAAACAGTGTGTGCAAACACTATTCAAGATTCTAAGAAAAAACTTGATGCTGAAAGATACAAAGACAGGTCACCACGACCATAGCTCCCTTCCCTTATAATACAACTAGGTAAGTACATATATATATATATATAT
This sequence comes from Oratosquilla oratoria, assembly GCF_046742065.1. Taxonomy (NCBI): domain Eukaryota; kingdom Metazoa; phylum Arthropoda; class Malacostraca; order Stomatopoda; family Squillidae; genus Oratosquilla; species Oratosquilla oratoria. Next base: position 42,285,741 of record NC_134778.1, on the reverse strand, counting down.
ATATATATATACATAAGTAGGAGGTAAGTCTTCCAGGAGAAAGGTTTGAGGAAATGGAGAGAGTTGGAAGTATATAGGATTACATGTAGCAGTGAATAGGGGAGTGGGGGTGGAGGTAAAATGTAGAGAGAGGGAAGCAAGTGAATGCCAAAAGGTGAATGAAAAATATTATGAGAAATGGGTATCTGGATGAAAAGGGAATACTGTACAAAAGAGTAATTGTGCCTATGACTCTGTATGGGGCAGAGATTTTGAATTTAAGGACAGCAGAAAGAAGAAATTTAAATGTTTGACATAAAGTGTTTGATAGATTTTTTCGGTAACAATTACTTAGTTCAGCATGTAAAAGAACCCACAAGACATGGAAACTTACTTGATCTATCAATCACTAGCCGTGAAAGCATGATAACCAATGTAGAAGTCGGTGAAACTATTGCAAATAGCGATCACAACTTAGATTCAAACTGCTAAAAAATTTTAGAATAGGCTTATGTTTCTAAAATACCCGATTTCAGTAAAGCTCAATTCATAGGACTACATCAGGAGCTTCAGCTTACAAACTGGGAGGCAAAATTAAGCAAAAGACCTGTAGATCAGATGTGGCAAATGTTTCAAAATATGCTTACTAAGATGATTCATACTTACATCCCATTTAAGGACAGACCCCCTCCCAAATCAGGCTTGTCCAAAATGGCTTGATAAAGAAACTGAAAAAAGTATTGCTAAAAATAGACAGGCTTATAAGAAATACAAGTGCTCAGGTGCACCTAATGACTATCAAAGTTATGTATTAATACAGGAGATTAAAAAAAAGAAAAAAAAAAGAAAATGACAATATGAAATGAATATCGCTGATAAATCCAAAGAGAATCCCAAAGAATTCTATAGTTACATTAGAGATAAAAAGGTTATTAGGAATCACATTGGCCCACTATTATCTGCTGACAGTCAACTTTGTGGTATAGTGTACTGGGCATAGGACTATGTGTACCAGTGCAAGGGTGGTGTACTGCGTGCCCGACTCACAGATGCCTCCCACTACAAGGACCCCTTTCATACTTATACAAAGCCCTCTGTATGTATGCGTGCTTACAGCACCCAAACACCTTCGCCCACAGGCAGTTGCTCTTTAGATTCCTTGGGTACTTGACGTGCCCCCTCTGTATGCATAACCTACCGATCAATAAACCCACAAACCACACAACTTGTTTCACTGCCGCCCTTGCAACGTGCTTGCGTGGGGGGGGGAGGTGTGGTATAGTGTACTGGGCATAGGACTATGTGAACTAGTGCAAGGGTGGTGTACTGCGTGCCCAACTCGCAGACGCCTCCCACTACAAGGACCCCTTTCATACTTATACAAAGCCCTCTGTATGTATGTGTGTTTACAGCACCCAAACACCTTCGCCCACAGGCAGTTGCTCTTTAGATTCCTTGGGCACTTGACATGCCCCCTCTGTACGCATAACCTACCGATCAATAAACCCACGAACCACACAACTTGTTTCACTGCAGCCCTTGCAACGTGCTTGTGGGGGGGGGAGGGGTATAGTGTACTGGGCATAGGACTATGTGAACTAGTGCAAGGATGGTGTACTGCGTGCCCGACTCGCAGACGCCTCCCACTACAAGGACACCTTTTCATACTTATACAAAGCCCTCTGTATGTATGCATGCTTACAGCAACCAAACACCTTCGCCCACGGGCAGTTGCTCTTTAGATTCCTTGGGTACTTGACGTGCCCCCTCTGTACGCATAACCTACCGATCAATAAACCCACGAACCACACAACTTGTTTCACTGCCGCCCTTGCAACGTGCTTGCGAAGAAACTTGAATATTCAAATGAAGGAATGTGTGATATTTTAAACAACTATTTTAGCTCAGTATTCGTAAACGAAACACCTCAAAGTGAACTCCAAATTGAAACCTGTGAAAAGTCTTGGGTAAACATACTACGGTAAATATACATACATACATACATATACCAAAGGCTTTTTTCCCTCTCATACAGGAGGCAGCCAAAAGACAAAGCATAAAATCCACTCCCACCCATTCCATCCCTATCATAATCCACTCACCTTTACCCTCTTCCCTCCCTCTTATCTTGGCATCTCCTGGATGACAGGTCATCTCTGCATCCTGTCCACTGCCCTGGGTCAGAAGCAGTGTCACAAGACACAGCACATCCACAACAAGTTTGCTTCATTAATTCGGCAGTCCCTCCTCTCTGTCCCCTCATGCAGAAAAGGAGAAGACGGGGAGAAAAAATCCCTTCGGGCTGTGTCAATTCATTTCTCATACATACTCCCTCACCCCCCATCCCCCACCCACTCCCCCTCATGCATCACAGCATCATCCATACACAACCATTCTCCATTCACCCCATCTTCTGTCCTCTCCCTTCCTTCCTCAACAGACATTCCCCTCTTTTCCAATGTCCCTTTTACCCCATCCATCCATCTCATCCTAAGACATTCCCTCATGTTCATTCCTTCCACATCTGCTTTCCAAACCTCTTTTACTATTCTTTCTTCACTCATTCTTTCCAAGTGACCAACCCATCCTAATACTCTTTCATCAACCCCATCTCCAACTCCCTTTCCACCCCTGTTCTCCTCCTCACCTCCTCATTTTGTTGCTCTATCTAGCCTAGTAATCCCTATCATACTTCTCAGGAATTTCATCTCAAACACCTGGAAGAAAAATCTATACCGAACCCAAATCAATTTGGATTCAGACAAGGGAGATCATGTACAACAAATTTGATCTGCTTTTACTCAAGATTAATAGACATAATACAAGAAAGAGATGGGTGGGCGGACTGTGCTTTTCTGGACCTGCAAAAGGCATTCGATAATGTACCACATAGGAAACTAATAAAGAAGATAGAGTCAAAAGGTGGCATCAGAGGAAAATTATTGGAATGGATGAAAGACTTCCTGATTGGGAGGAAAATGAGAGTTGTAATTAGAGATAAATTCTCAAACTGAGAAGACGTAAAAAGCGGTGTCCCGGAAGGATCAGTACTGGCCCCAATCATGTTCGCCATATACATTAACCACTTCCATACGGTGACACCTACATAGGCGGCATGAGGAGCAAGTGGGTATGTGATGATGCCGACGTCGGCATCTTGATTATATTTATTGTAGTCATACCTATGTAACCTCCATTCTCTCTAAACTGGCTTCATCATATTTTCTATGGTTATCAAAATTCACGGGTGAAAGAGAACGAACGATTGAGCACTGACTTTATTTTTTATATTGCGATTATTATGACGCAACATCGCACATCGGGCAGCTAATGCTGCCAGATGTGCGATGTGCCCAGGAGTGAAGAGGTTAATGACATGAATGAAGGTGTGGAGTGCTATATGAATTTCTATGCAGATGATGCAAAACTACTAAAGAAGGTAAAAACGGAAAAGGACTGCAACTCATTGCAACAAGATCTGGACACGATCTGGAATTGGACTCAAAAGTGGGAAGTAAAATCTAATATAAAGAAATGCAGTATAATGGAATTTGGAAAGAGTAAAAACAGAATATCAAAAGATTACAGAATTGGGGAAGAAAAAGTAAAAAAAAAAGCAAACTTGGAAAAATATCTTGGAGTGATGATTGGAAATGACATGAAACCAGATAAGCATATAAATAAAATATTTGGAGAAACCTACAATTTATTGAGGTCAATCAAAGTGGCATTTGTTTATTTGGATGAAGAAATGATAAAGAAAATACTAACTACACTAATAAGACCAAAACTTGAGTACACAGCATCACTTTAGACACCCAGTACCAAAAAGAATATTAAGAAACTAAAAAAAATACAAAGAGCGACAACCAAACTAGCACCAACTCTCGCTGAACTAACAAAGACTATCCAAATTGAATCTACCAACTTTGGAACAAAGAAGAGAAAGAGGAGATTTGTTGACTATCTACAGAATATTGAAAGGAATGGAAGTTTTAGACAGGAACGACTTGTTAGTGTGGGACAACGGTAAAATGAGAGGACACAGTAAAAACTGAAAAAGGACAGTTATAGAAAAAAACTTGAAAATGAACAGTTTCCCACACAGAGCGATAAATACAAGGAACAAATTAGACAACAAAACAGTATGTGCAAACACTATACAAGATTTTAAGATAAAACTTGATGCGGAGAGATACAAAGATGGGTCACCACGAGCATAGCTCCCCTCCCGTATATTACAACTAGGTAAATACATAAATACATACATCGTCGTAGAGGAAGGTTCCAAATATCGAGCTACGACCTAGTGCTTTATTGCTGAATCAGGAAAAATGCCTTGCTATTTTCAGGATGTAGTATTATGTTTTTGTGTGACCTGTAACGTATCCAATCCAGTTCTTGGAAAATATCATTTTTAGCACAGAATGGAGGATAGTAAAGATGAAAAAAGAATCAATAACCAAGAGGGGATTGGATATGACTAGAGTGTAGTTGCCACTGGGAGTGATCCCAAAGAAAACATGTATTAGTGTAACTCCGAAGGCGACTTACAGGTATGATTCTGAATTTTTTGGGGACTTCATAGGGATAGGGGAGCAATGGACAAAATTATAGACACAGAAAGAGATACTAGGATTAGCAGGGCAATAAGGAATTGAGACATCAACTTAGCAGAATTAATTGATTTAAAACTAGACCACAAAGCTTTGCAATTAGAGATATCAAACTTAAACAGAACTAACGATGAGATAATATGAGAATTAAACAATCTAAAAAGTGAAATAAGTATGATAAAAAGAATCAATGAACCAACAAAAAGGGGATTGGATATGACTAGAATGGAGTTTCCACTGGGAGTGATCCCAAAGAAAACATGTATTAGCGTAACTATGAAGGTGACTTACAGGTATGATTCTGAATTTTTTCGGGACTTCAGAGGGATAGGTGAGCAATGGACAAAATTATGGACACGGAGATACTAGGATTAGCAGGGCAATAAGGAATTGAGACATCAACAACTTGGCAAAAGAATTAATTTAAAACTAGACCACAAAGCTTTGCAATTAGAGATATCAAACTTAAACAAAACTAACGATGAGATAATATGAGAATTAAACAATCTAAAAAGTGAACTAAGTATGATTAAAAGAGAAAATGAAAGAAAGGAAAATGAGGTTAGAAAGAAAAACAAAGAACTGAAGAAAGAGGTCAAAGAACAATTACAAGCAGTAACCGAAAAGATGGAAGAACCAATCACAGAGACCAATCTCAATGAAATAAAAAAATCAGTGGAAACAGGAATGTGAAAATGAATAACTCTTATTCAAAGAAAAAGTACAGCAGCAGGTGGAAGGGAATGCAAAGGAAACAGTGATTAAGGTAATCAAAGAAAAAGAAAACTGGGTGAGAGATACAGTGGATAAAAAGAAATGCATTGTGGTTTATGGTATCAAAGAAAAACACAATGTATACAAATACCAAAGAGAAAAAGAAGAGAAAGAAATTGCGAAGGAGATACTGAAAGCGGTTTAGGACAAGGGGCAGGAACTGAAGAAGGAAATCGACTACATGCATAGGATGGGTACATACTCAAAAGAAAAAATATAGGCCAATAAAAATCAAACTAAGGAAAGCACGTATGGTCGCACTAAATTCTTTAAGTGAAGTCTTTTTTAGTTGTGCATTGAATGCTTCTCTTCGGAAATGTTTTATTTGCATGCATTTTATGCTCCTCTTCAGAGACATTTTATTTGCATGCATTGAGTGTTTCTCTTTGGAGATGTTTTGTGTGTTCTCTTTCCCTCACTGTCACTGCCCTTGTGGTCCTCACTTATGAATATGGTGACTAATTTCTTTTAGTTATGATCTTTTGTCTAGGAGAATGAAAATGTTGTAATCTTCTATATTTTTCTTAAGTCGAACAGTACACAACACTCTCTCTCCGAGGTTCTTCCAAGGAATCCCCAGGGAATACAAGATCCTACATGAGCTTTGCAGTGACAGTGATTTCCTTAGTCCAATGATCTTTAACTTTATACTTAAGATCCTCCCCAAAGGGCATGATCTTACAATCATGAACCAATTGAATTTTCTCCTCCTACATCCTTTTACCAATCAGATTCTTCATTTCAAGTTTTCACAGCAATATTATTTACTTAAAATAATCTCAAGTCTCTGCATAATTCTCACTTAGGTTACAAAGGAATGTCATATCAGCAATGTTCAAATATGCACTCAAGCTCCTGGGCTGTTTTTCACAATATTTTATTACCTATACAAAGCAGACAAGCGGACTCAGGCAGTTCGCTCATGTTGTTATTTACAAACAACCTACCTATAAAATGTAAAAACCTGTCTTCTACCTCTACCCTCTTTTCTACCAGCATCTTACAATTGTCAACAATTCTCTTCTTACTACTTTCAGTGGCAAAGAAACAGCCCCACAATGATACAGTGCAGATATAGCACAAAATTTCTTCCCAGAAAGATCTGTGAAAAGACATGAGGACTGTTCCCAGGTGTTGTGGGGCTCTATCTTCAAGTCAGCAAAACTAGGGCAGCAACCGATTGATTTATCAATAAGGATTTTACTCTAACACAGATGATGGATGTGTGGATTTGATCCATAGCAGTACCTCAAAAGTCCCTAAAGTATTGACCACAGTCACTACCTTAGTGCAGGGTAATACATATACCATAACAAAAGTTGACCTGAGTTTTACTGACTGGAAACCCAAAGTTCTACAGTAATTAGCAATGGTCCTCAAGCTTCCCCACAGATCTCTCTAGAAATTGGTGACTATTGTCTCTGTTGTATTCTTGTAGGTCTGTTTCTACATTACTAGTTAGCAGAATAAGATCAGGAGCACTTGCCAGTTGTGTAATCATTACTAACCATCACCTACCACGCACGTGATCCACATGCTTGCAACATAGCGAGACTCCCCTCTTGCTTACCTTGCATTTCCCAGAACATACATCTAACGAAACACATTTCAAGACAAACAAGATATAGATACCCAATGTCACCAAACTAACCTATTAAAAATCCTTTATTATAACTGCCCTATTATATTACCCATAAACCATTATATAATATACCTAACAACACCCACAAACCATACAACTAACCCTCATATATAAAACTGACCCCAATGTATAGAATAGTGAGACTAACACCTTTACTTACAACCCACTAACCCCCTATATTAACCTACGACACCTATGTCACGAACGCCAGAGCTGGGTAGGTGAAGAGCCTACCCGCCAGAGCTGGGTAGGTGAAGAGCCTACCCGCCAGAGCTGGGCAGGTCAAGAGCCTACCGGACAGAGCTGAGCAGGTCAAGCCTCCCAGCCAGGTGTGCCCGAGGTCAAGGCCCGGCACTTGCTGTATTTTACCCAAAGAGCCTATATCTATTCTATTTTGTTAATAACTCCAGATTAATAAATAGAAGAAAACTCCCCCTTTGGAGTTTATCTCGCCCGCATTAAGTCCATCTTATGTAACCACATCCATTATCGGTTACACTGGCGGCAGCGGTGCTCCCATGCTCTGAATAGAAACACCATACTCAGCCACACAACCAATCAAACTGGCGAGCGGTGCTCTCATTCCAAACTCCAAAGAGACAAGCCTACCTTATACCAAGAAACATTGGTTCCACTCGCGCCTACCACAGAAGGCTGAATAAAAAACTTCAGCCACTCAAGCCACACCTACCATTCAGATGGAACAGACCACGGTCTATGAAGAAGGAATCATCTATCTTCGACTTCTCATATCTTCAATCAAGCTCCCAGAATAAAGGAATCAAGCCACTTGATTCTATTCAGCTCCAACCAACGCACGCCAACCAGCCATGCCTACCATTCAGAAGGAACAGACCACGGTCTACAAAGAAGAAATTGTCTATCTTCAACTTCTCAAGCTCCCAGAATAAAGGAATCAAGCCACTAGATTCTATTCAGCTCCAAACAACATACACGCCAACCAGCCACACCTACCATTCAGAAGAACAAGATCATTGTCTATGAAGCAGACATCGCCTGTCTTCAACGTCTCATCAACCGCATCAAAAAGCAAGCCCATCACTTCATCAGCAAGCTTTCAAGCAAGCGCCATCATCTACACACTACCCCTCCACCAACCACATCCCTTCGAGACGACAGTCTGACTTCTAAGATAGCAGCTTTGCCTCTACAGTTGCACCAATCTTAGAATCGGTGGTGAAATCGTAAGGCATTCGATTTTAAACCACCTGGTGGCAGTACGCTACCAATCATACGACAGATGTCTACAGAGAGACCTCTGTCAGAATAGAAGAACCTGTCAACTCTACGCAGCACCGTATCAAGATTCCAATCCAATATCAAACAAGACTCCCAACCAAGTGATTGAAATCAAACCACAAGATTCCATTCTGCTACCACAAAACCCAATCTCCAAGAGAATACTCCACCTCACCTCTACCGTCCTCCACCGAGACAAATGCAAAATCTACAAACTCAGCACCTCACTCAGTAAGCAATTACCAATTCCTATCCCTTCAAGCAGCAAACCCAAGCTGAGACCAGACGAATTCAATCAGATGTAGAGATCCAGCGCACCAACTCCAAGATCGACACGACATCACGACTTCAGTCAAGATGCAGTGGACCCAGGCCAACGAGACACATCCAAGAGACAATCTCATCCGCCATCCACAACTACCGTCACCAATCACTGTGAGTATAAACCATAGACTCCCACTAATTCCCCCCTTTTTTTATAATTTAGGAGCCAGACGAGAACCAGCCTCCACCCCCACCCCTTCATGACCAGCCAGACCAGGAAATTCACAGCAGTTAGGCCCAGACCCACCTAACCCACCTCCAACCCCCATCATGACCAGCCAGACCAGGAAATTCACAGCAGTTAGGCCCAGACCCACCTAACCCACCTCCACCCCTCATCATGACCAGCCAGACCAGGGAATTTGCAGCGGTTAGGCCCAGACCAGCCTCACCCACCTCCAACCCCCTCCATGACCACCCAGACCAGGAGCCTCGCATTGGTTAGGCCCCGACCCACCTAACCCACCTCCACCACTTCCACCCACACCAGGAGCTTCACAGCAGTTAGGGCCGGACCCGCCTAACATACCTGCTCATCGCATCGGGTCAGCATCTTCGCTTACCCACCCCAACCATTCAACCTCACCCTCCACCCACCGCCACCCTTGGCTCACCGAGAATTGCTAACCCATGCATTGTTCAATGCCAACTAAGAATCAACACCTCAGCCCACACTAGTGTCACATCCACCCACAGTGCCAACCAGTGCTACCCAGACTTCAGTGCAGACCTACCATAAGTACCCAAATTTTTTAATTTTATACTTGTATATCATAAACCCATAGATGCATATAAATAACCCATGTATCAAAGACATAAAATAATCACTTTAATTAAAATTCTTTAGATGTAAAATAACCCACGCAGAACTATCAGAAATAACTATTAATTACAGTTATAGAATATCACCAAGACCACGATAGACAGAACTCAATAATCAAATAATAAAACATCCACCAGTACAATTTTAACTTATGAGATAATTTTTCAATTTCAACGTAGACTAACTCAAAATAACAAAATGTCACCGCGAAGAAATCTCCCAAACAGTCACCCGATAAATTAGGACAAACCAAAGTACATCGACAAATCCCAAGATGAACATAACTAACACTTAAACTATGAAATTACATTAATTATTCCTCCTTTGGACGCAGGACGTCATGCAATTCGACAGGTTAGGTCCTCACGATCATTTACTTATCAAACTTTTCCCACTATCTGTAAAAGTACTTCTTTACTTCCTTCCAACCGTGAAGCCCCGGAATAATACACTCAAAACTCCCCCACTCCAAGAAGATGAATAAGCATTCATACATTAGAATTTTTCAAAAAAATTAACTGCCTTAAATAGATATAAATATGTATAATCGCGATAATAAAAACAACAGAAAGCATAATTTCCCATGAAAATTGTAGCCAATAACCATTCACAATACTAGCAACTTTGTATATATCTCTATGCAATGTATAAATATTTACCAATATATATGAATATTTAGCTCTACACAAACTAACATATTAATTAAAAACAAACTAACCATCTAGGATGTCATGTCTTCAGTAAAGCTATGACTAGTGAAAGTGTACAAACTAAATATATCTCAGAGAAAAGAGATCATCAAAAATTCTCATTGAACAGAGAAAGAACACAAGTGAAAATTCATTCTCATTGAAAAGAGAATATACAAGTGTAAAATATTTACATAGCTTTATTGAACACATTCAAGACATGATAATATATGCAAACAAAAAAACTTTTTACTCATTCAAACAAATTTTATCATATCTTAAGATATGATAATATATGCAAAAAAAAAACTTTTTACTCATTCAAACAAATTTTATCATATCTTAAGATTTTTACAATTATGTATGCCAAACCCCACTGTCACGACCTTAACCAAAGTTACGCGGACGTACCTCAAAAGGTCAGGGAGCCAATGTAACCATTACTAACCAGCACCTACCACGCACGTGATCCACATGCTTGCAACATAGCGAGACTCCCCTCTTGCTTACCTTGCATTTCCCAGAACATACATCTAACGAAACACATTTCAAGACAAACAAGATATAGATACCCAATGTCACCAGACTAACCTATTAAAAATCCTTTATTATAACTGCCCTATTATACTACCCATAAACTAACATATATATAATATACCTAACAACACCCACCAACTGACCCCAATGTATAGAATAGCGAGACTAACACCTTTACTTACAACAACCCACTAACCCCCTATATTAACCTACGACACCTATGTCACAAACGCCAGAGCTGGGTAGGTGAAGAGCCTACCCGCCAGAGCTGGGCAGGTCAAGAGCCTACCGGACAGAGCTGAGCAGGTCAAGCCTCCCAGCCAGGTGTGCCCGAGGCCTATATATATTCTATTTTGTTAATAGCTCCAGATTAATAAATAGAAGAAAACTTCCCCTTTGGAGTTTATCTCGCCCGCATTAAGTCCATCTTATGTAATCACAACCATTATTGGTTACAGTTGTCACCTCTCCTTGTGTGATAAAAAATAGAGAGCAAGTGGTTATAGTTCAATAAGAGGGATCTTTAGCCCCAGGAAACATCATTAACCACTTCAGTATGAGACAAATTCTCGTGCACAGCATCAGCTGCCATATGTATGATGCATCACACTATTTGCATTATAAAATATAAAGTCACTACTGTATTACTTGTTCTCTTTCACTCATCACTGATCTCAATAATACCTACTTACTGATGCAAATAAAGAACATATCTGACTTACCTCCTCTTGAAAATTACATGCTCAAGCTCTGGAAAAGGTGGAAGGGTCAAAGAACCATCCTCAACAAATGTACCATTAATAATAGTTAGCTGCTGTACATCCTGTGTTAAAGTCTGCAGTCTGTCAAGTCTATCAAGATTGTGACAAACAATCTGAAATGAAACAAATTACATAATTTTTTATACTATTCAATCAAACAATTATTGCCTAGAGTTTTACTATGTGGAAAAAACCCACCCCCACAGTGGCTGGCAACAGTCCTTTGAACTTCCCACAGATCTCTTTGGGAAGAAACTTTGGAATGTTGTCTATTTCACCAGCCAAAAGTGGTGAAAAGAGAAGAGCAGTCACCAGTTGTCAGCAGCTCATGTGTGTAAAAGTGTAATGAGTATAAAGTTAATAAAGAATGATCTTTGGCCAAGTCCAGAGACTGAGTGTCAGCCCCTCATGGCTGTCCTACAACCACACACACTTAATGACCCAGGTTTTAGGGCTCTAGTTGGAGATCTCCTCCCAGATCCTCTTATTACTATAGATAATTCTTTATACAGTGGAACCCCGCCATTTGTCCACCTCTCTACTCATACAACTCATTATTCGTCCAACTTGTTCAAGTAAAATTCAACTCGTCATTCATACGCTTGCCCCGCGATTCGAACAGCGTCACCTTGTTACTGGCCGCGCCACGCGGTCACTTCAGCTCAGTCTCGTACATGACTTAGACGATGGGATAAATAGTGATGTTAGTAAGTTTGCAGATGACACTAGAATAGGACGCCTAATTGGGTCAGGAGATGATGCAGAGATTCTGCAGGATGATCTTAATAAATTGTTAACATGGTCGGAGAAATGGCAAATGAACTTCAATATCTCTAAGTATAGTGTGTTAAACGTAGGGCTACACAACCCTAAAAATAGATACATCTTAGATAACACGTTTTTAGAAAAATCTGAGTGCAAGAGGGACTTGGGAGTTCTGGCGAGTCCGGACCTTAAAACCAGGAAGCAGTGCATTAGTGCCAGAAATAAAGCTAACACAGCATTAGGTTTCATAGCTAGGACGGTAACGAATAGAAGTGCAGAGGTAATTATTAAACTCTATCTAGCGATAGTTAGACCCATCCTTGACTATGTGGTACAGTTTTGGTCTCCGTCCTACAGAATGGACATAAATTCACTAGAATCAGTACAGAGAAGAATGACCAAAATGATACATGGACTCGGAAATTTGCCTTACGAAGAGAGGCTTAGGCACCTAAACTTACACTCTCTGGAAAGACGCAGAGTGCGGGGAAATCTAACAGAAGTGTTCAAGTGGATCAAAGTGAGATGCAAACAAGGTCATCATAATAAAACAACAGGGCAGGACTCGCAATACTGGGTATAAACTGGACAAATTTAGATTTAAAAAGGAAATAGGCAAGAATTGGTTTACTAATAGGGTGGTTGATGAATGAAATAAACTTAGTAACCATGTAGTAAGCGCTGAAACTATCAGTTGTTTTAAAAAACGATTAGACAACTTTATGGAAGGGGACGACAGGTGGTGATGGATACGGAGCTGCCTAGTGTAGGCCTTATGGTCTCTTGCAATTTCCTTTATTCTTATGTTCTTATGTTCCATACGCTATGCATCATCCATGCAAGCTTCGCGAAACTTTGTGCTACTTTATTGCTATTATTTTTTTTTTTTTATTAAAAACAGTGCAGCCATGGGTACAAAAAAGATGAGTGATTCAACCAAGCTTAAAAGGAAAGCAGTGAGAACAACAACTGCAGAAATTAAAGAATTGTGTTATCACTGGGAGAAAACACAGAGTGGTGGAAAAATGGCATCCTAACACTGCTGTGGTCAACAGGAGCATCAATTTGTTCAATGACAATGTTATTGACCATTTTAGAAAAATTCTGAAAAATCATCAAAGGCAGACAACATTGGACAGGTTTTTAAAGAAAGAATCCCAAGATTCTTCTAGTGCAAAAAGACAGAAAAAAGAAAGAACACCAGAAAGAGAGAAAACACCTGAAGGGATGTTACCTGATGTTTATATGGAAGGTGACTCCCCTTCCAAACAGTAACATCAACATCCCTCCTCCTCCTCTCCACCTTCCACTTATGCCATCAGCTCACCTCAGTACAGGTAAAGTGCAGTTAAATTTTTATTTATTTCATGTACAGTACTGTATATTTATAGTTTTTATGTATTTTATGCTTAAAATATTATTACAAAGGTTTAAATAAGCAATCATCTGTGGGTCTGGAACAGATTAATCCAATTTACATTATATCTTATGGGAAAAAATTATTCGCCATTCGTACAAATCACCATTTGAACAGCCTCCTGGAATGGATTGTGTACAAATAGCGAGGTTCCACTGTATGTAATATTAAGGACACGCACATTCTTACAGTTTTTTAATTTTGAATCTGTCTTGAAGTTCCAGGACAAATCAGATTTATACCATACACCATAGTACCCAAGTCTAAAGTGATACTCTCCTTTGGGGCTTTTATCAAACAGAATCAACTACCACATTTGACGGCATATAGGATGCACTTTTTTTTCCCCAAAATTTTGGCTCAAAAAATCGACCTGCATCTTATACATCAAAGGTAAAGTTTGAGACCTCCCGTGGGCCTAGGCTAATCTTCTCTCTGACGCTCACTAACCCAGCTTACGTTCAGTACTTTTACCTAACCTAAATACCATGCATCTTTATTTTATTGCTGGTATTATTGTATTATTACCGGTGCTTTAAAATGAATTTGTAAAAATTAAAGCAATCTAATCTGAAATGCTCCAACTTGCATTTAGAAACATCAGCTGATCGGTGCTCTGACTTACCGGTAATGTCATCTGTTGGCGAAGAATAAAACTACAGTATGATCATTGCCAGCACTGCCAGATGTATGACCCAGTGCTGTATGACCTATGACATTTTGATTTAATTAGCAAATTTGTATGACTTTTTAGTCCATATGTACATTTTCAATGAATTGTTGATTTTCTAATGATTGTACAACATTTTGAAGCCTTATTGTACAACAATTGATTACAAAGTACGGTATGCAGCTCGTGCAGAGTGCACATAGGTTAGACATCTTGGTACGAAATTATTATTATCATTATTATTTGTGTTATTAATTATCAATTATTATTAATTATCAATTATTATTAATTATCAATTATTATTAATTATCAATTATCATTATTATTATCAGTTATTAATTATCATTATTATTATTATTATTATTATTATTATTATTATTATTATCATTATTATTATCATTATTATTATCAATATTATTAGCAATATTATTATCAATATTATTATCATTACTATTATTATCATTGATGATTTTTTTTTATTATCGATATTATTATCAATTATCATTATCATCATCATTATCATTATCATTAATTATCATTGTTATTAATTATCAGTTATTATCATTATTTATTATTATTATTATTATTATTATTATTATTATTATTATCAATATTATCAATATTATCATTACTATCATCATTACTATTATTATCATTGATGATTGATGAATCATTATTAATCATCAATTATCATTATTATTATCATTATTATTATTATTAATTATAATTATTATCATTATTATTATCATTATCAATATTATTATTATTATTAGTTCCTGCTATTGAGCTGTCTTGTGTATGCTTATTGCTTGCCTGTACTGTCAAATTCCTTTTATACAGCTATGTTTCTGCTTGTGTAATGTACAGCTACAGTTTTCAACAATATATGCTTAAATACACTAAAAACTTTTTTCTTTAATCAGATCTGCTAAAATGGGGGTGCGTCTTATATGACCATGCATCTTATATGCCGTCAAATACGGTAAGTATTATCAATTTTCTGGTTAATATTCTCAAACAGTACCCTGCTCAATAGCTTAAATGTATGACCTATAAATAAATGACAATTTCTTACTTTGACTTTGTCCGTCTTATTCTCCTCTACGTCACATGGCAAACTGTTTGTATGAACTACGATGGTTTCCTGTATGATAAGATTTTTTTTTATCATAAAACAGCACAGTAACTGATAGAATGATACAGAGAGCAAGAATTCATCTTTAGTTTTAATGTATCATAATTCATTTATGGCCAAAATGATCAATTCACTTTTATGTGAACAGAAAACTTACTAGTTCAACTGGTGAAATGAGAAATACTGCTATGCAGTACAGCTGCCACATACTTCCTATCATCTGAAAAGAAAAGATAATTAATTTTACTGGTGAAATGAGAAATACTGCTATGCAGTACAGCTGCCACATACTTCCTATCATCTGAAAAGAAAAGATAATTAATTTTACTATGTGCAAGAAACAAACACTTGTGGAGTTCCCTATTTTCTTTTGCTGCACTTTGTGACTTTAGTATAATACATATCTTTTTTATAGCAAAGTACAGTGGAACCTCAGATAACGAACTTAATCCCTTCCATAGCTCCATTTTCAAACTGAAGCATTTGCTGAAATAATTATGGCAAATGCACCAAAACACTACTGAACCAATGGAATTCTGACTGAACATGCTCTTGGTCTTTGATCAGATATTGGACTCATGATCAACAGCTATTACCCTCATGGATGAGAGCATTTGTATTTACCTAGTTGTATCTTATGAGAAGCGGAGCTAAGCTCGTGGTGTCCCATCTTTGTATCTCAGTGTCTAGGTTGCTCTTAAATTTGTGTATGGTCTTTGCACACACTAATATTTTGTCCAGTTTGTTCCAGATGTCTACCACTCTGTGTGGATTTTTTTTTTTCAGGTCTCTTCTATAACTATTCTTTTTGAGTTTTTTCATGTCCTCTTGTGTTCTATTTATTTAGTAAGTCTTCTCTATTAAGGACTTCCATGCCCTTCATGATTCTGTAGCTGGTCAGTAGGTTGCCTTCCTCTTCTTTGTTCCAAGTTGGTAATTTTAATTTAGCCAGTCTCTCCTCATATGACAGGTCTGAAAGTGTTGGGGCAATTTTCATAGTTGCTCTCTGGATTCTTTCAATTTTCTTTATATTCTTTTTGTACTGGGTGACCATAGTGTCACAGCATACTCCAGTCTAGGCATTATTGGTGTGATTAATATTTTTCTAACCATTTCTTCATCTAAATAGGTAAAAGCCACCTTTATTGATCTTAGCAAGTTGTAGGATTCTCCGACAATTTTGTTTGTTTATCAGAGGACAAGTCATTTGAGATAATTACTCCCAGGTCTTTCTTCACTTCCTTTGTTCCAATTGTATAGTGTCCTGATATTCTTTTTTTTACTTTTTCCAAACTCCATTATGCTACATTTCTACTTCCCACTTCTAATTCCACTTCCAAAGCTTGTTTAGGTTTCTCTGTAGTGGTTCACGATCCATTTCGGTTTTCACTTTCCTCAACAATTTAGCATTATCTGCAAAGAAGCTCATGTAACATTCCACATCACCATCCATGTCATTCACATAAATAGCAAACATTACTGGGGCCAACACTGTTCCCTGTGGAACTCCACTAATTACCTCCTCCCAACATGAACACTTTTCTCTGAGCATTACTCTAATTTTTTTACCATGCAGGAAATCCTCTATCCAGTTTAGTAAGTTACCTTGTATCCCTCATATGTTTTCCATTTTTTTTTTTTTTGTGTGTGGTAATTTGTTGAAGGTTTTTTGTAAGTCTAGGAAAGCACAATCAGTCCATCCATCCTTTTCTTGTATTATAGCTATTAGTCTTTAGTAGAAACAGATTAAATTTGTAGCACATGATCTTCCCTGTCTGAATCCAAATTGTCTTGAATTTATATTGTTTTCTTCCAGGTGTTTTATCCATCTATTCTTGATCAATTTCTCACAAAATTTGGCTACAGTGCTTGTGAGAGAGACCAGTCTGTAATTTGTTGGTTCTTCTTTGTTTCCTCCTTTATATATTGGTATAATGTTGGCATTTTCCCAGTCTTTTGGTATTTTTCTTTCTTTGAATGAGCAATTTATTATGTTGTATATTTTGTCCATTAGTTCTTCTTTACATTCTTTTAGTATCCAATTTGCAATTTGTTTGAGCTGTGTGATTTCCTAATGTCAAGGTTTGTTAATTGATCCATTATTTCTTTTTGTGTTATTGTTATTTCTCTCATGGGGGGAGATCACACTTCACTTCCTTCATCCCAATGCTGTACTTTTTCTCTAGTGAAAACAGACTTGAAGTGATTGTTCATGACTTCAGCCATTTCTAGATCCTCTGTGTATTCTGCATCTCCATGGCATAATTTCACCATTTTCTGTTTATTTTTGTGTGTACATGTATATACATATATTTGTACCACAAAAAATTATTTGTAAACAGAGACAATAAACTCTATGCATAGGTATGCAGTTCATAAAGTATCAAGTATCACCAAGAAGATAATACAGGTAAATAAAGAAACTGCTGTATTTTTCAATCCTCCTCCTCATTCCACATTCCTTCTTTGCATACTATGTCACTTCATCCTTAAAATAAACTCAATCCTCTCCTACTCTCACCTCTACACTATTCTTCACCACCTCCCACAGCTTCTCATTTAAATTGCTTAATCTATGAACCTCTCTACCTTCCATCCTTCCTCTTTCTCCAACTCCACTCAACTTACATTCGACCAAAAAATTGACATTTTCCCAATGTCTCCCCAACAAGCATGAACATCCAGAACTCTTCATACCCTTCCTTTGGATACAACTACCATCCACCACCTTTTTCCCATGTATACTTATGCTGGACTTTCTTCTTAAACACTATGTTTGCCATCATCAACTCATTTTCTAAACACATCTCCAACATCAATTCTCCTTTATAGTTCTTACCTGACATTCCAAATTTTTCTACCACTCTTATCTCTTGGCTCATCCCCTACTCTAGCATTGAGAAATCTTAGCACAACTACATTGATATTCCTCCCAAAACTCTCTGAGCACTCATTTGCATCTGTCCAAAGTTTCCCTTTCCTCTTCACTCTTCTCACTATCAAGTCTATATGTGCTTACAAAAATCCACATCACTCATCCCAGTTTCACCTTCACCCATTAACTTTAACAATACTTTCTTCTACTCCACAATCCACTTTCCTATCTCATCACTTACCAGCAGTTACCCCTTCCCTCCCTCATCTCTTCACTCTCCCCAACACACTCCCAAACTCAAAATCATCCCTTTCAACTTACCAGTTTCACTTAATACTAATACATCTATCTTCCTTCTCACAAACATACTGCCTATTTCTTTCCTTTTACTCTCATCTGTACCACAGCTACATACATTTAATAGCCCAAATTTTAGGGTTCTAATAGGAAATCTCCCTCAAGACTAGGGGTGTGCCAATTAATCAGCATCGGCAAGAATCAGCACTTTTTAGGTGAATTGGTTTCAGCAAGAATCAGGATTTTTTTAAGAAAGGGATTCAGCATCAGCATCGGCAAAATATTGCCGATGCTGATGCCGATACCAATTCAGTAATTCACCTATTATTCATTGTTCTGGTGGTTGTATAGGGTAATGCAGCATTTTATGTGCAATATGAGATACCACTACCAAATAATCATTGCTTTTATTTTCACATAGTATCACAACCATAGGGAATGAGATGGCTAGGAATATGCTGTGGTAGTGGTAAACGTACACTATCGTCTAGTGCCATAACACACGTTTCAAAAATATTATGCAGAGGTGATAAAATCTGCAGACATGAGGGCAAACAACCGGAGAAACTTTTAAAAAAGCTGCACAAGTCAGAGTAAATGTTAGAGCAAATTATATTAATTTTCTATTTTATTTCTTATATAAAATTCATTTTCTTTTTTAAACAGCAAAGTTTCTACAACAGAAATTAAACGAGAGAAATATGGGAGTAAATTGTTCGGGCATCCACGGACTCTGTTGATTTTACCCGCTTAGAAGTGCAAAAAATTGCCAGATGGATTTACTCCCACTTATTCCATAGCAATTTATAGCCAAACAAATAGTTTATAAAGAATTCTTTATGTATTTTGACAAGTAAATACATAACAATATATCTTTATGCTTTTAGACAATGACAGCTATGACTGAGTCATGTGTAAATGATTTGCTGCCAAATTCACAATCACACAAGTCAAATTTGGACAAAGTGAAACCTCAAAGAAAAATTTTATATTTTTATCTGTTCTGACACTACAAAGCAAAGTTAATAAATTTCACTCCCTCCCACTGGAACCACATGACTTGGATTCCTTGAATTGGCACAGAGATAACCACAACTCCTATCCTGAACTTGAAAAAGTTGCCAACAAAATGCTGTGCTCTCCATCATCTTTAGTGGAGAATGAATGCCTCTTCAGCATTGGTGGTAATGTCTACACCCCACACCATAACCGCTTGACTCCAGAAACAGGGGAGAAATTGATGCTGATAAACTTCAATTTGTGAATGTTTAACTTTGACTGTTGACCCATGGAATGCAGCAGTACTCAGGTGAGTCAGCATGTCAAAAAAGAAAGTTTAATTGAGTTTTTTGTTCTTTTTTGTATTTTATGCCAAGACACAGATTTTGAAAAAATATATATATATTATTTTTTGGCCATTTCCCGCATTCCATAGGTCAAATATTAGATAGTAGAGACTGAGTTAGGTTTAGGTTTTACTATTAAGTTAGGATTAAGAAATTGATTAATAAATTTTACACTCTGCACATGTGTTTTATTAAAACCATGCATTAAATGATTCAAGTTACTTGAAGTTAGTAGTTACATCAATCTATGAAATAGGTCATTTTTAACCTCTTTTTCAACTGACAGAGACTAATACAATCATACATTGATAATCATAAAGTGGTCAATCAATAAACACTTCATTAAGTTCATTCAATCATTAGCATCCAACAGCTCAACAGCTGGTGTGTATAAATCTACATAGATCATATAGCAAGTAAAAACCATAGTTTAATTACTTTATATTAAAAACTGATATACTGTAATTATATAAAGTAGAATCGGCATCAGCATTGACAACTAAGGGTGAATAGGAATCAACATCAGCAACTAAGAGTGAATACGGTAGGAATCGGCATTGGCATCGGCAAAAAAATGGAATCAGAACACTCCTACTCCAGACCCTCTTATGCCTTGACTTCTTGTAAGATAATTATCATAATTTGTTGGAGAGCAGGATATTCAGTCCCATCACTGTGTCCCACTTTGTCACCTCTCACAACTCACATGGGAATCATGGTGGCAGAATTCTTTCCTCACCATACCACAAAGGACAGAGGGGAAAAGAAAAAGTATACTCAAAGAAATGGTTCAGGACATTTTCAAGGGAACAGCATAACAAGGGGTTTGTTGCAGTACAAAAGTAGCATCATTTCTCTCAGAATAATGATTTTACTCTAACATAGACAAAATGATGTGTGGCTCTCATCCATAGGGGTGTCCCAAAACAGTCCATAAATTATTGGCTGCATGTTATTGTGCAATTAATACTACACAATAACATGCAGTCAATACCCCAGCACAGGGATGTACCAACAGAGAATGGTCCTGGTTATAGATTCAATCTGGCCCAGATGCAACCACCATACAGAAGACACAGAACATCTCATACTAAAAATTCCTACATTTAGTGTTTAGGCCAAGTTTAATGCAATTACTGGCAGCAACAGAGCTGGCTATGGTTCTGGAATCAGGAATATCAACAGTTTTTTCTTTCTGATTTTTGCAAAGTCTAAAATGCTAAGGAATGATGGATCCTGGTTCCAGAGATGACAGCTACAGTGATAGACATGGTATAGTAATGCTGGAGGAGTGGCCAAGGAGACATACAGTACCTGTTAGTACTCGTAAGAACATCCTACAGAACTGCAGGGTTTACCAGAGTGCTGAATTCTTAACCCATTCAACTCCGATGACAAGATGTCTTGTCATTTGGTCAAATAAAACAAAAAATCATAAAACACCAAAATGTTTGATCAAACACCAGAAAAATATGACGTCAGTCCTCGCTTCGCTGCGAGCGAAGCGAGGAGGACTGACGTCATATTTTTCTGGTGTTTGATCAAACATTTTGGTGTTTTATGATTTTTTGTTTTATTTGACCAAATGACAAGACATCTTGTCATCGGAGATGAATGGGTTAAGGAGTGATTATAGATTTGTGGTCACAATACTAAGACTGCATATATCAAATTCAGAAGAATCCTGAGATGTAACCTAACTAGGTTTCATCTGCAGAAGCTCAGGGATGATGCATGTGCACAGGAGTAATGGTAGCAATCCCTAATTGGTTTGAAGTTCTTGGCACTCTTGAGGACCCTAAAGAACTGTGGGACACTTTTAACATGAAACTATGAAAGCTGCCAAGGAGTATATTAGAGAGCATCTAAGATCAAGGAGTGGTGTGGCATCATGGGAGACACTGGAGAGAATAGAGTTGAGCTGTGCTGTTGGAATGGCTAGGGACCTGGACCAATACAGGAAAGGTACATCTGGTGAACCACTGAGGATGATCAGGCCATTTTAGTGCAAATGACCTCAGGCCTGCTTACCAAGCCCTGAAGAAACTCTGCTCCAAATCTGTGACACAGGAACACAGTCCAAACAACTGATCAATCCTGTTGAGAGTTGTTTCAAGTGGGAAGGGTAGCTGCATGAGAACTTGCTCAGAGACCACAGGGGGCTGCAACAGCATGTGAGTGAAGCAACATATTCCCTAACACATGCTCCCAATTGACAATGATGATAGTTCTATGCTAGAATCCTAATCACCACTCACTCGTCTCATTATATCACATAAGCATCACCATCTAAACATAAAAAACAGTTCATTCCTCAAATATATACATCCTACCACCAGGACCTAACTTGTGCACTTGCACTCAGGACACCATCCAATATTGAAACAGTTACCATCACAGAATAGGCCTGGTCACAGAATCAAACTACCCTAGATGTAACCATCATACATAAGACACAGAGCACCTCATTCTACAATGCCTCTCACTAACAATCCCTGGACAATAATGCACTATCTTTTTATTTCCTGAGAGGATGAAAGGGCTCGAAGGCCACCTTGGAAAGGGTAGTAATATTTTGACATGACACACTCAACCATCTGATATGGTGAGTACCAAGTCTTGGATGTTCCCTAAGAAGATGAAAGGCCACAAAGGTGTTTGAAAGCATTATGTCAACAATAATATAATGCATATCTAGAGTCAAGCCGGTCTAGGAAATTGAAGATAGATTAAAACCCTCAAGAACAACAGGCTTGTACTACTAGTGTGATGCCACCACATACACACACACACTTGTCATCAGACAGAAAGGAGGTCCAGCGATTGAGCTCCGACTTAGTGCTTTGTTTGAATCAGGAAAAATGCCTTGTTGTTTTTCGGGATGTAGCGTTGTGTTCTTCAGTGACCAGTAAGGTTTCTAATCCAGTACTTGAAAAAGTACAGTTTTTAGCACAAAATGGAGGAAGAAAAAAGAATCAACAAACCAACAAAGAGAGGATTAGATATGAGAAGAGTGGAGTCACCACTGGGAATGATCCCTAAGAGAATGTGTATAAGTGTGTGGCTCCCATGTTTTTTGGGGGTTTTATCGCGTAGGGGGAGTGCCAAAGGAGGGGATAGGTTTCTAAGTGACTTGTGAATGGATAATCTATGCATCTCTCACTGATGCAGTGATTAGCTGAGCCAGTGGCTGCTACAATTAGGAAAACAGATTTGAAATTTGAAAGAAAGAATCAAAATGCCCGAGGCCGAGCTTGTTTACAAGTTCAACAAGGGTGTCAGTGTGGCAGTGTTTGAGGGTCATAAACCAACATACCCCTCCTTCCCCCTCCCCCCAAACACAACTCGCACGCCGAGTAAACGGCTAGACCTACTCCTCCTCCCTCTCTCCTCCTTATCCCTGCTCTTCCCTCATCCAAGTCTCCTCCTCCCCCCTTCATATCCTTCTCTTTCCGATTTCTTTTCCAAACTTTTAATCATCCTGACTTCGCCGCTCGTCGTGGTAAGAAGGGCAGAAAGGATAAACCTGGCACACAGAAGTGATCTTAAACGACTTGTCTAAATCCCCGAGTGGGGCCGACGTTGTTGCTGTTGTTGTTGTTGCGAGTACATACGAGTGTTTTTAAGTGTCTCCAGTTCAAGAATTCGCAATCGGTGCTTCGGATCCTGCCATGAATAGTGTATACACGTGAAAATTTACAACATGGCATCAGGGATGACCGGTATGCTTTTAGCCCTGCTGGGAGCAGTCTTGCTGATAAACATAGCTACAGTGGTCAACCTTCATATGTTGCAGTGGGTATTCCTGGTTACCCTCTGCTCCTCTTTAACATTTTGGTGAGAGACAAAATCTCAAGGATCTCTTTTAAGCACCACACTCTGTGCCAGTTCCTTCCCCCGCCTGCCTCAACAACAAAAGGCAGAAAGTAGTGTCAGATTCATTTAGCTAAACAAAGGGGAAGTTCTCACATAACACCGAAGAGAAAAATCAACACTTCCAAGCTTCTGGTGTCCTACGCCCTCCTTCTCTGTGGTGATATACATCCCTGTCCTGGCCCAGCTGCAACAAGAGTCCCAAAACACCCATGTGTAAGCTGTCTAAAAGGAGTCCCTTACAACAAGAGAGCCATCAGCTGCAAGTCATGTGGGGAATGGACTCATATCAAGTGTTGTGGAATTTCTCTCAAAACCTACAATGCTGCCTTGGTGAATGAGGACATTCTCCACTTCAATTGCAATGGGTGTACACTCAAAGAACTACCAGGACCTCCCATGTCCGATGGTGAGGATGACCCTATACCTATTAACCCCGATTGCTGTACCTCGCCCCAGTCAACACCCAGGTATGATTTCAATTGCTTCAACAAGCAAGGCCTCCACTTCGTGCACTTGAATGCCAGAAGACTTCAACCTAAGATAGATGAGTTCCATCTACTAGCACAGCGGACCATGGCAGCAGTCATTGGTATCACCGAAACTTGGCTAGACAGTACCATCTCCGACTCAGAAATTGCAATACTGGGTTATAGTGTTGTGCATAATGATAGAAAGAGGACCGGAGGAGGGGTATGTACTTTCATTTGCAATGGTTTAGCATTCAACCCCCGTACAGACTTTATGAGTAATGAGGGGCTCAAAGCTATGTGGATAGAAATTCTGTTACCTAAATCGCATCCCATCTTATGTGGGGTCTGTTACAGACTACCGAAACAGATGTCTTTATCCTAGGTGATTTTAATACGAATCTGGCAAGTACAAATAATAACCTTGTTAAGGCAATGAGGGACTTGCTAAAATCTCATGGCCTGACACAACTGATTGATGAGCCCACTAGAATAACAGGCACATCCAGGTCCGTCATAGATCTTATCCTGGTCTCCGATTGTAATAAGATAACGCAGGCTGGTGCATGTGATTATGGTCTTAGTGACCACAAGCTCATAAATTGTAATAGGAAAGCTAGGAAGACGATTTACAACAAGCACAACACAGTGAACCTTCGACTCATGGGAACATTTTGTAGATGAACTGAGTAGGACTGACTGGTCGCCAATACTAAATTGTACCGATGTTTATGAGGCCTGGTCTAATTTCAAGTACATATTTCTTACTATCATTGACAGAGTAGTGCCTCTCAAAGAGATACAAATAAAACAGAGGACGGAACCATGGATGACAAACAAAGTACTGGGTTTAATTAGAGATAGAGACAGATTTATTGCTAGATTTAGGAAAAGTAGAAAACAGGAGGACTATAATGGCTTTCTGTACTACTGGGATCAGGTGAAATATTGGAAGGAAAAAGCCAAAGCTGATTATTGTACTAACATGGTGCACCAGAACAAACACGAAGCTTTGGCAAACTCTGAAGATCCTAGAAGTTCACACTAAGCCTAGTTAGAGAGCAGACAGGATAGGACTCATGATAAACGGCGAGCTTAACTCTGATAGGAACACCATAGCCAACCACTTCAACTCCTTTTTCACAACCATAGCCACTAAACTAGTCAAATCCCTCCCAATGGGTTCTGGGAAGTTTGGGCTGGGGTACGTTCAGGAGAACTATAAGTGTAAGTCCACAAAGTGTTTCCAACTACATAGGTCCACTTAAGAAGAAGTGTTTAAATTACTGGCTAGCATAAGTGCCAATAAGGCCACAGGGTTAGACGACATTCCTGCAAGGTTTGTTAAGGATGGAGCCACAATTATAACTCCTCCAATAATCCATATAAAAAAGTTGTCTATCAGTTCAGGATTTATCCCAAGCAACATGAAAAGGGCTTGGGTAACACCTCTTTATAAGAAAAACGCAAAAACTGAGGCAAGTAACTACAGGCCTGTTTCAATTCTAGGTATCATTTCCAAGGTTTTGGAATGTATCATATACAATCAGTTAGATACCTACCTCAGGGAACGTAATCTACTATATGCCATGCAATCTGGTTTTAGATCGAATTACTCAACAGACACCAGCTTAATATACCTTTACTATCCGATAAAACTTCAAGCATTAGGAGTGGCGAATATTGGCTGGTTCAAGTCCTACCTTACAGGTCACAAATAACTAGTACAGGTAAATGGAGCCTGCTCAGGTGAAAGAGAGATAACCTGTGATGTACCACAAGGTTCAATTCTAGGACCACTACTGTTCCTGGTCTATATTAACAACATGCCAGGTGCGGTGAACTGTAAGTTACTGCTATATGCAGATGACTCCGCACTAATTGTCTCAGGTAGGGACCCAGTTGAAGTAGAGGAGGCACTGAGTGTTGAACTGTCATCAGTCATGGACTGGCTCATAGATAACAGGCTGTCTTTATACCTTGGTAAAACAGAAAGTATTGTCTTCGCATCAAAACCCAACCTCAGGAAACACCACGATGTACAGGTCAGATGTGGGGATAATGTCTTGGAGTCAAAACAAGAGGTAACCTATCTTGGAATACCCTTAGATCAGTCCCTCTCAAGGAATGCCATATCGGATAAGATTGTATCCAAGTGTTCACATAAAGTAAAATTTATGTACAGAAAAGCCAGAAATTTTGATTTGGAAACAAAGAAGCTTCTGGTCTCAACCATGTTACAACATCACTTTGATTACACTTGTAGCCCTTGGTACAGTAGTCTGAACAGAAAAAACCAGTCTCAGCTACAGGTTGCACAAAATAAGATCATTAGATTCATGCTATATTTACCTCAACGTAGTTATATTGGTATAGTAGAATTTAGCAAGGTAGGAATGTTACCTGTAAAATATCATGTCCAGCAGCTAAAACAAAACCATGTTTACAATGTCATTCATAATTCTGCTCCCTCATATGTGAGCTGTAATTTTACATTATCTGCTGAGAATCAAACCCAGACCAGTCAAGGGTCTTATATTGTCTCATCCAGGTCCCTTCACCAAAAACAGCTTTCACTTCACAGGTGCTCAACTATGGAACTCACTACCTGTGTCCATTAAGCAGTCAAATATCAAGGTTACTTTAAAAAAAAAAGTCAAGGGTTACTATGTCTCAGCTATGGACAGAGAACAGCCTTGATTTTAAATACTACTAGCTTAGTAAGATTAGTGAGGGATACCTGACTCCATGAGTAAATACCATCCAAATCTGCATTCACCCATAACTGTTCTGACCTCCCCTTTTGTCCTTCAGAAGTTTAGTTTTGTATAACAATGTTTGATGTTACAAATTGGTTTCCACCTTTGTTTTACTAATCATAGTATGGCATATGTCTCAGGTAGGGTCCGAGAACAGTTATGATCTGACCATAATACAAGCCTGGTGAATCAGGGCACCAGACAACAAGGTAATTGGACTTTTTCCTTGTTCCCCTTGTTGTTTTCCTCATACGAGTACTGGTCCCCTGGACCCTACTTCTGGTGCTTCAGGTTATAATGTACTACTTCCTAGTGCTCATACTAATTACCCACTCTGTCCTGAGGTACAGGTAAAATTTTAGAATTAATTAATAGGTGACCCTAACTGCAATGTAGCATTCACTGTAACAACATGATACAGCTGTAGAATAATGTAGTATATCATTAATGGTACTATTCTGACATGGTACTCACTCACACTGTTTTGTTACCTTTTAGCATTATTTTGGGTATTTGTTCAGTTTTGCACCTAGACACAATACAACAATAGAAAATTAAATATTAATTTTGTAAATTATAATACATGAACGTAATATGTGATTTTCTTGGCGGAAATAAAAATAAAAAAAAATACCTTGCTATAAGCAAATATACCAATGAACAAAGTCACTAGCATAGGATCGGGACACCATCTTCTCTGTCAAGTGTTTGTTATCTGCCCGGTCTAGTTGAAATGTCAGTTACAAGGTGTACAGCCTCAGTGCTTCCAGCAGTACCTCGCAAGGTACATATTCTTGAAGGAATGCTATGGAGCTGAAATCCATGCATTCCTTCAAGCTGCAAGAACCCTATATACCCCGCAATCTGAGAGAGTGATTGAACAGCCCGCCAACATCTCTCACAACGACGAGGACAATCTGGATGACCTATAAATTGCAGGTACCGATTGGGTTAGGTTAGACAAATTTATCATCCTTTCATTTCTTTGATGTCGACATCTATCAATAACAAACATGGTGTACCATTCATCCGGAGCGACTTCGTTACTTACGAAATCTGTTTTAGCAACTTTTTTGTTTTTTATTTCCACCAAGAAAATTGCATATCATGTTGATACATTATAATTTACAAAATTAATAATTAATTTTCTATTGCTATATTGTGTCCAGGTGCAAAACTGAACATTTACCTTATTTTGTTGTTCCTTTGCTTAATGCAATGTTCCTTATTGTGATGGTGCTAAATTTTTGGTCTCAATATCCTATGTGTTTCGAACAATTTAGTACTTATATTAGCAAAACTATAACAAAGTTTATGTGTCATATGTGTACTGACTGGTATTACTCATGACTGTCTCTGGTCCCCTTAACTTAGTATAGAATAACAATCTAATGGAGTAATGTCTAATGAGGACCACAATGTTGAATGAAAATAACGTACATGCTTTTTTGTGTTATCTTCGCCCTCACTCCTCAGCAATTGCAATTGTTATTTCGAACTATGTGTTCTTGTCATTATCTGCACTTCATGTATATTGGTTCTTTGCCAAATAAATTTATTATTACTAGGATCAGCTGATAATCTACTGTCATGACTACCTTGGACTTGGTCTTGGACGAAGTTGGTTACAGCAGACAAAATTAAAACTTCTCTCTCTTCTGACATACTAACGTAATTACGAGAAGACAGGCATGACTCTTATACATACATTCCATTGATAAAAAAAATACATAATTCTTTACCTGACAAGGAGCAAAGTTAATATTTACTTAAGTTAAGAGTATCATCCTCGAACATCACTCCCGTATATAGGGCAAACTTGTTTACTATGTTGGACACATATGACGAGAGTATCGTTTGGATTACTGGGAAATGGCTTCAGACTGGTTTTACTTACAAAAGTCCAAACAAAGTTGTTTTTACTAGATAGTTTATTAAATAATTATATTTTTCTTTATCATTTTTATAAGTATTAACTATACCATGAGAGGAAATGAATAAGTAACTCACTTTCATGCGGAAGACTAACGCAAACGAACATGCTCAAGGACAAGTTGTTGTCTTATTTCCCTCTTCTTATTTTCTTTTCTTTTTTTATCCTAACTATTTTCTTCATTCATCCTTATTCTTCTCATTTTATTTTTAATTCTTCTTATCATTCTCATCCTCCTCCTTCTTCTCCTCCTCTTCTTTCTTCTTCTTCTTCTTGGCCCAAACATGAATATCATTCTTAACTTTGATTTACAACGTTACCACAGTAAAGATGAAAATCTATATAACATCCCAAAAGTTTGAAATTCCTTTCAAATGTTGGTTATTATGCACTAACACGCCAATACTTGAAAATATGCCCAACACAGACGTGACAAATAACTGCTTGCAAGCAGTTATCATATTTTTTTTAGTCAACATCCAGATGAATTCAACGTCGAATCTTTTTCTAGGGGCATTTAGGATTTGTAGCGCCCAATTTTTATATCAAGAGATAAATTCCATCAGGTCCCAATTAAACAAATTAGCTCCTCCATGGTTCCTGGATTAAGCCCTCAGCCAAGCCACAACCAGACTAAAGTGTGGTGACGCGGTGCTGGTCAAAACCGGACTGGCTGTCACACAACTCGGACTAGGCCTATATACTTGCCGTGGTTAGCAAGACGTCTCGGCTAGATCCAGCCAGCAGCCAATCAGAAACTCGGGAAAGCTCTCCGGGTACCTTCGCTGTGTCACCTGTCTCCTTTAAAAGAATGGCGTCTTGCCGAGACAAGCTGTTCTCTCCCGGGACCACTTATCTCCAGCAAGTTGCCTCGGGACCAGTTCCCTCCTGTGGCCCTTCTCTCTCAGCCCACGACACTTGAAGAGGCCCTCACTCCAGACCTTCCCTCTACGAGCCCTCGTCCGTGACCTCCGATCCTAGTATTCATTAAATCTTGTGTCTTAATGTTATTGTGAGTTTCATTTCTCTGGCTTGTCCGAACCTAACCACGACAAAGTCCCCCTTCTTTGGGAGCGAACGCCGCGGAGGGTAGGGCGAGACGCGAGTGATGTGGCAGCAGCGGCGGTGGCGGCAGCGGCGATGGCTGCGGCTGCAATGGCGGCAGCGGCGGTGGCTGCGGCTGCAATGGCGGCAGCGGCGGTGGCTGCGGCTGCAATGGCGGCAGCGGCGGTGGCTGCGGGTGCAATGGCGACAGCGGCGGTGGCTGCGGTTGTAGTGGCGGCAGCGGCAGTGACTGCGGCTGTAGTGGCGGGAGCGGCGGTGGCTGCGGCTGTAGTGGCGGCAGCGGCGATGGCTGCGGCTTCATTGGCTGTAGTGGCGGCAGCGGCGGTGGCTGTAGTGGCGGTGGCTGCGGCTGTAATGGCGGCAGCGGCGGTGGCTACGGTTGTACTGGCGACAGTGGCTGTGGTTCGGCGGCTACGGCGTCCACCTTCAAGTGCCGGTCATGCTTATGTGTTTAGTGTGTAAGCGATGTTCGCGGGCAGTGGGGTTGGCCAGAGCAGTCCTTGGCTGGGCATTGCGGGTCTGCGGTGCTAGCCCCGCCAGGGCGGCGGAGCTGGGCTGGGAATGAACTAGCCAGCTCTCCAAGTCATGGGAGAAACTGGAAAATTTAACCTGTGAACTGGTCCCGAGGCGACTTGCTGGAGAGAACTGGTCCCGAGGCAACTTGCTGGAGAGAAGTGGTCCCGGGAGAGAACTGAATTCTGAATTCCCAGGAAAGACCACCCGCTTGCGCGGGATCGGTTTTTGTGGGAGGGGAAGAATGTCTGTAAGAAAATGAAAAGATAGTAGTGTATAAAAGAGGGCTATTGCCACCGGGCGAATTAGCAAGCGATTAGGGGCTGCTGGTGGTCGTGGCTATGGAGAAATGGACTGGGAGCTTGGACGGCGGCGCCGGCGCCGGGATTAAAAACATATTACATTCACCAAAAGTTCAGAAAATGGTAGGAGGCGCAGTAGGAGAGAAAGGTGGAAAAACGGAAAAATCTTTAGTGGGAGGTAAACTGAAATGAGGAGATGAAGTATAAGAGAAAGTTCGAAAGGAAGCGAATTTTAGTCGAAGAAAAAGTAAGTGTAGATGTTTGTCCGTGGGTCGTGGCTCTGTTCGTGAGAGGTGTATGTGTATATCTTACGGGAAGTGAGTAGAGTTCACTTCCCACGTGTAGAGCGCGTTGCTGATGAGCCCCAGGTAAGGCATGAGCTCTCCTGCTTTTCCCCAGGTTGGGTTTGAGTTGTGTATGCTTGTAGTCTGTCAGTTATTGGGCTACATGCAATATCATTATTACTACTATTATTATTTCATCATTATTGCTATCACAAGTCAAAGCTGGTGAAGGGGTGTATTATTAATAGGTACGGTTATACACGTCTTATCGTGTACACCGCACGTGGGAGGGGCGCAGCTGACAGATAGTCTGTACGGTGTGGTCTAGGTGTAATGTGTTGTATCAGGTGTTTGTGTCTGTCGTGCAGTTTTTCTAGGTGTCTTGAGTGAAGTTTGTGTTTGTGTTGGTTGAGTGGACGGATGTTGGAAATTCGGTGTAGAGACTCAGTGGTTCTGAAGTCGCTCCATCGCGAACGCGTGTTGAGCTTGACAGTGGTATTCTGAACCTTCTGATGCTCGTAGTTATTAGTAGGACATGTCAGCTGGCTTAGTCCCGGGGACTGGCACAGAATCGGTCTGACGAGGGCTAGGTACAATCGACGTTTGGTGGTCAGTGTTGCAGTTTTGAAGCGTCTTAGCTTTCCCACCACAGCCCTAGCCTTCGCTCCCTGCTTACGGAAGTGTGGGGTCCAGGTAAGGCCACTATCAAGTGTGCTACCCAGCACACAGGTGTGGTCCTTCACTGGGATGTTTGTGTTGTTTATTTTAAGAGGAGTGTTTGTGATTGTTCTGTTTTAAGAGGAGTGTTTGTGATTGTTCTGTTGGTTCGCTTGCAGCAGAAGTATACTGCATTGCATTTCGACGCGTTGGTCTTAATGCGCCACTGTTGCTCCCACGCGTGTGCCCCGTCTAATATGTTTTGCATTACGTGTAACGCTCCCTGCAGCGTTTTGTGTCTGCTGATGTGGTTAGTGTCGTCCGCATACGAAAGAGTTAGAGCCTGGTTGCGTGGATAAGCTGGCTATGGCAGGTCATTCGTATATAGATTGTACAGAGTGGGGGCAAGGACTGACCCTTGCGGTACTCCAGCCTTCGGCACAGAAGGTTGGGACAGACAGCCCCGCCACTTTATTCTTATTGTCCTGTCGTCCAGGTAGTTGCAGAGCAACCTTGTGAACGGCAGGGCAAAGTCGAAATTGTGGTACAATTTGTACTTAAGGCCTTCATGCCAGACAGTATCGAATGCCTTCTCCACATCCTTACAAACCAAAATGGCCTTACCAGGGCGACCGTCTGGTGGTCTTTGAACCCATTGAGTAATCATGGATATTACGTCGTCTGCACCGCGCCCCGGCCGAAAACCAAATTGGCAATCTCTCAGCACATTCTCCGTCTCTAGGTACACGGTCAGGCGGCGGCATAGGACGTGCTCAAACACCTTACCAAAGTACTCCAGAAGGGAGATGGGCCGGTATGAAAGGGGGCCGGAGATGGGTTTCTGGGGTTTAGGAATGAGGATGGTGTGGGAGGCCTTGAATAGTTGTGGGAAGTACCCAGAGGCTAGTGAGCTATTGTATAGTGTCGTCATGTGTGAGATTATGTTGTCTGGCATACGTTTGAGTATGTGTGCATCGATGCCTGAGGGGCCTAGAGAGAACTGGATTCTGGATTCCAAGGAAAGACCACCTCGCTTGCGCGGGATCGGGTTTTGTGGGAGGGGAAGAATGTCTGTAAGAAAATGAAAAGATAGTAGTGTATAAAAGAGGGCTATTGCCACCGGGCGAATTGCGAGCGATTAGGGGTTTATTTGTTGTCGTGGCTATGGAGAAATGGACCGGGAGCTTGGAGGGCAGCGCTTGACGCCGGGGTTAGGATTAGGATCACCAACGAAAGTTTAGAAAATGGTAGGAGGCGTAGTAGTAGAGAAAGGTGGAAAAACGGAAAAATCTTTAGTGGGAGGTAAACTGAAATGAGATGTAGTAGAAGAGAAAGTTAGAAAGGAAGCTAATTTTAGTCGAAGAAAAAGTAAGTGTAGGTGTTTGTGCGTGTGTTGTGGCTCTGTTCGTGAGAGGTGTATGTGTGTATCTTACGAGAAGTGAGTTGATTTCACTTCCCGCGTGTAGAGGGCGTCCTGATAAGCCACAGGTGGGGCGAGCGTAGCCTGTTTTTCCCCAGGTTTTGGGTTTGAAGTCCTTTAGAGTTGATCCAGTGGCGGTGCGAGGGGGGAAGACGGGCGGTGTACACCCGCCTGCCGACGTCAACGAAGAGATCCGTAACCAGAACGGCAGCCGCAAGGAGATAACTCCTCGCCGCCACCGCTGGCGAGCGCGTTCCTGATGAGCCACAGGTGGGGCGAGCGTTGCCTGTTTATCCCCAGGCTGGGTTTGGATTCCGGAAGAGTTGATTCAGTGGCGGTGCGAGGGAGGGGCAGACGGGCGGGTGTTGTATGGTCTCTTTCCTTCCAATCACAACTCTGAAAATAGAGAATTGCGCGATTGGGAATTGAACTGCTTGTCTCGGCAAGACGCCATCCTTTTAAAGGAGACTGGTGACACAGCGAAGGTACCCGGAGAGCTTCCCGAGTTTCTGATTGGCTACTGGCTGGATCTAGCCGAGACGTCTTAATAACTACGGAAAGTATATAGGCCTAGTTCGAGTTGTGTGACGGCCAGTCTGGTTTTGACCAGCGCCGCGTCACCACACCAGTTTTTAACACCCCATCCGATATCACTAGATTATTCATCCATAAAAGTTCCCTATTCCGAATCATTCAACCCCATGACCAAAATTCTTCCCAAAGTAAAGATACATTTAGTTCACAATTAACTGAATACGATAAAAAAGTAGTTAACGCCCATCAGAGGTTGAAAGAACACAACTGAGGTGTCTACTCGCTACCATGTAAGGATTGTCATCTAGTTTAGAGGTGGGCACCGTTAACCAAAACGTTAACTTTGTTAATCCATTAACAAAAAAGTTAACTAATCGTTAAATTTAATAAGAATGTAACGGAAGTTACTGTTAATCCGTCACGCCACTGCCCATAGCCGTGATGCTAAAAGACTCCCCAATGTTTGTTGGGGTGCTTTCCTGGGAGATGACGGTGAATATGAAAAATCGACGAAGTGCAGCTACTCTAATTTAGGGAAGCCTAAGCTTAGCTTTCCCGCGAAAAGAACCTGTTTTCACCCTCTCCTCAAACTGTACGAACTTAGTAGTATGCGTTCTTTTCATGTGCTGTTTGAGATTGTTCAAACTTGACATATGCCCCTTCATTAGAACACACTTGAGTAGGCACACCTTGCAGCTGAAAATCAACTTCTCATCCTTGAGAAAGTAGTCCTCCAATTGAGTTCATTTTCAGCCGGTCTTTCCCAGTAATTGTGTTTGTCCACATCTTGGTGAGCTGGGGTTCTTTTGATTGTTGAGGTAAAGGTTCCCGGCGGATCCTCCAGCTGCATGATGTGGCCTTGTTTGTATCGAGCCCAAAGTTGTGAGCAGTAGTCGATGATAGGGATGACTTGGGCGTTCCATAAGGTTAACAAGGTTTCTGGTTCTCTGGTGTGGAATGTTCTAAGTATGTGTCCCATCGGTCGGAACACACACACACACACACACACACACACACACACACACACACACACACACACACACATCTATATATATATATATGTGTGTGTGTGTGTGTGTGTGTATGTGTGTGTGCGTGTATATATATATATGTATATATACATATATATATATATATATATATATATATATATATATATATATATATATATACATTACCCATAGATCGGTCATATACGAGCTCTCTTCCGGGAGGGAAATAGCTGTCGATCACGAGTCCAACACGTGATCCAAACACCATGGTGAACCATGGTTAATCACACGCACACACACACACACACACACAAACACGCCCACGCACGCCCACACACACGCGCGCATATATATATATATATATATATATATATATACATATATATATATATATGTATATATATATATATATATGTATGCATATATATACACACACATATATATATATATATATAATATATATATATATATATATATATGTATGCGTAAATAACCACTAGGAAAAAGTAAACTAACGAAGCAGAGCGCTTTCGTGTAATTACATCTTCAGTGCAGATACAAAGAAGGCGCTCTGCTTCGTTAGTTTACTTTTTCCTAGTGGTTATTTACGCATTTGTGAACACACGCTCCTAGTGTTTTTATTGCATATATATGTATGTATATGTGTATGTATGTATATATATATATATATATATATACATATATATATACATATATATATATATATATATATATATATACATGTACAACATTGAATGGCTCCCAATGATTAGATACATTTTTATCAACCACAATGCACTTTGATTCTAAGCCATCAACATCGGACGAACCGTGGAGGCAGGCGCGGATACAAGGGGGGGGGGCCTCCCCCCCAACGCTCCTCATCGGATCCCGGAAGAATAATACCGCAGCTCGGTGTACATTCCGTTCGTAGATCACGTGCTGTCTGAATTGAGATATCGTTTCGGCGAAAGCAGTGTGGCTGTAACACTTCAGTTGAAGGAACTCCTCAAAGGTCCGGACACAAACGCAGCAGCTGTTCTACAAGCTGCAGAGTTGTATCAAACAGATATTGAATCACTGCCTCATGTAAAAGCAGAAATAGAATGTTGGACAATATGTTCCGTTGAATCCGTTCCCCAACGTTCAGTTCTCTGATGGACGCGCAAGTGCTAACATGTTTCCCAACATATCATGCCTTTTGAAAGTTGTGTCGCAACCGGTATCAAATGCTCAAGCTGAGAGGTCTTTTTCAGCACTTAAAAGACTGAAAACATGTCTTAGAAGCACAGTTGGGCAGGAATGCATGAATGGTCTTGCATTGCTCTTAGTGCATAATACCATTCCCATTTCCGTGGAGCAAATCCTGAACAAATTCTCGGAAAAGAATCGCCGTTTACTTTTCACTTGATGTGTTGTTGCGTTGTGTTGTTGTATATTGGTGTCAATGGTGTATTACTGTTGTATTATGGTACCAAAACACCATTATTATCAATGGTGTGTTGTATTATTTGAGGGTAATTGAGTAGTGAGCACATTTGCAGAGCGCGATCTAATGTCATGTTATTTTCATTAATAAGAATATAATTTTTTCACTCATCTCGAGTTTGATTCTCCTTGGATAAACACTTTTTAGTGCGAATTTATGATTTGAGTTGTATTTGTGAATTATATATGATTTTACATGCAATTACGAGCAAAACAGACTTAGGTTTCTGGACCAATCTCCAGGCCAACAGCATTATTCTTGGGGTTAGAATATCGGCTTGTTTCAAGTATCGGTTATCGGTTCGCCCCCCCCCCCAAATAACATTCCTGGATCCGCGCCTGCTGGGGGACTGGCGAGTCTTTGGGATGGCTCTGCTGGCAGCCACCTGAAGGGCTGCAGAAAAGTCAGCCTCTAACGTTTCCACGTCCTGTGGTGGAACGTAGGAAGCTGCCCATTCTTCAACAGATTTCTCAAAGAACGACCAGTTTGCCAGAGCAGTCTTCCACCTGGGAACAGGTAATACAGCCGGTTTGGGTGGTGCATCCCGTATGTGCACACAGCCACCGAAGTTATCACTAATGACACTAGGATGCACCTCCCAGGAGGAGAGTGGCCGTCGCCTAGGTCAGATCAAGTCGTACACTTTGCACGTGCGTCGGATTACCACCATTCAACACCGCAATGTCAGGGCATTCCTCTAACACGTAATTCAAGTGGCACCTGTTTACGTGTCATATGTGTACTGACTGGTATTACTCATGAGTGTCTCTGGTCCCCTCAACCCCCTATGTATGTTTGTCCGTGTGACTTAATGTAGAAAAATTACCTGATGAGGACCACAATGGAAATAAGCGTTCATGCTTTTTGTGTTATCCTCGGCAATTTACATTTATTATTTCGAACTATGTGTTCTTGTCATTATTTGCACTTCATGTACATTGATTTATTGCCAAATAAAGTCTATCTATCTATCTATCTACCCAGCGACATTGGGCCTTTGGGGCGACATCAACATTGTATGATGGGCGTTGAAGTCCCCTCCTATGATGAGGAGCCTGTCCGCAGCAAGAGCACACACTTCTCCAAGGTCCAGCACCGCACTATGGCCCCTGTATATGTTATAGATGGTGTACGTTTCGTGGGCCCGATGGAGTCGAATAGCAAGAACTTCTACACCATCCCCACATGATACAGGGTTCATGATTTCACTACAGGGGATGGATGATTTAACTAGGATCATGCACCCCCTAGTAGTATGCGAGTGAGGTGTGAAGATGCGATATCCCGGAAATCGCACCTCATCACTCACCAATGTCTCTTGGAGAATTATGATATAGTTATCATACTCTTGCGCAAGCGCAAGGAGATACGAGCTTTTATTGTGGAACCCGTTTATGTTCCACTGTAGCAGCCTCAAGTAATTATTGAACAGGGCGACTTTCTCCCCTGTCGAATTTCGTTACGTCCTCATCGTGTCCTCCCCGGTCAGAAGACAAGATGGGTTGCGACTTTGTTACAGTGGAAGCATTTTCCTCCTCGTCAGAAGAGGAGTCTTCAAGCCGAAGGGCACATTGACGTTGGGGCTTAGCAGAAGGCACTTTCCTCGTCTTCGATGATGTTGTGGGTGTCGCTTTGCCAATAGTAAAAGTGAGTGTGGCGGGCTTGGGGGAAGTGGAAGGGGAGGAGGAGGAGGCAGAGGCGGGGGAGGAGGCAAGGGAGGAGGAGGAGGGGGAGGTGGGAGATGAGGAGGTAGTGGGGGAGGGAGTTCTCTCCTTTCGCCTGGGATTTTTGGAAGGGTTTCTCTTCGTTTTTAAGAGGTTGAGCACATTCGTGACAGCCTTATTCACCATGTCTAATGTCTTCTCTGCATCACTTTCCCCTAGGGTACTTGTGATTCCAGCGACGAACACTAGTCACAATCAGACTGGTATCATCTTCCCGCAGCGGGATGACATCAGACGGATATTGAGGTGGAGGGGGCTGCCGTTCCTGTGCTCGTGGGGTTAGTACTGGGGGCGTGGGCGTGGGGGCTTTTTTGGGAGCTGGCTGTGTTCTAGTAGGTGTATGTGTAGGAGCTGATTTAAGTGCGGGAAAGTGCTCCTGATTATTCAGATCAGGAGCACTAGGTGCAGGTGGCTGTGGTACGGTGGGAGAGTGCTTTCTGCTACCCCATACAAATGTACCTGGGGGGGCAGGTATGAAGTCATGTTGCTTCTCTGCCCTCTCCCTATAGACAATGTCCTGAGCTTCACGCACTAAACAAGAGGCATTCCAGGCGTGGTGCTTCTTGCCACAATTGGGGCACTTGGCAACAGTCTCAGTGCCAGCCTAAAACTTGTTAAGACAAGTCTCGGTAGTATGAGACATACTGCAAATGCCGCATTTGGGTTGCTTGGTAGTGCATCGCACATGGTGATGACCATAACGTTGACACTTGAAGCAACGGAGAGGATCTGGGATGTACGTTCGTACATCATAGCTGCCATACATCCCCAGGTCAATTCTATTGAACGGTTCATCTTCAATGGTGATCAAGACCTGGCGTGTGGGCATCTTATCCCAGCGGCGCATTCTCGTGGCCCCAATTACGTGACTGTGGTCTTCAATGGCTTCAGTCATGTAGGAGGTCGGGTAATCGCGTACCACGAATCTGTGCCGCTTGTCCTCGGGATTAAGTCGCTTCAGGGTCAGAGGCTTGCCATCCAATGATGTAATTGCCTCCAACTCCTCAACGAGTTGGTAGCTGCTCAGTAACAGAAGCAAGTTACCATCGCCAAGGGGTCAGGGGGGGGGGGATATAAGTTTGCCATGGAAGGGGCCTTTCTCCAAAGTTCTCACCACTTCAAAAGCTGTGTCGTATCCTGCCGAGGGTACGACCTTGAAAGTGGGGAGCCTGCCACCCTTATTACGAGGAGGGGCCACCACCACGGCAGTTTCATCATCAGATGGAGGCTCTGATCCTGGAGCGCAGCGCCGTCTTTTCGGCACGCCAGTCATGTTATCAGTAGCCGCCATGGCGGTACTGATAACGCTAAACGCTAAGTCTCGGTACGGTTCTTAATGTGAAATATATATATACCGGTATATATATATATATATATATATATATATATATAAATATATATATATGTATATATATATGTATATATATATGTATATATATATATGTATATATATATATATATATATATATATATATATACATATAAATATATATCACAACTAACACCACAGTCGGACGAAATAAAGGGTTGCGTAAGCGAAACTATATATTTCTTTTGCTAACTGCAATTCTCTTCAGTACTACAAAGTGGAAGGAGGATGCTTTCTTAAATAGGAACCTCTTACAAAAGAAAGGGAACATGGAAAATAATACCCGTCACTACCCCAACCTTTTATATATATATATATATATATATATATATATATATATATATGTATATATATAGTTACGTAAATCTAGGGGGGAGGGGGGCGGGCGCTCACGAGCACGTCGGCACTTTGTCGCTTAAAGCACGAAACCTGTCTATCTCGCAACAATCAAAGAATACGGGGTCCGAGTGCTCCTAAACGCGCGAGACCGGGCTATTCTTGACGAAGGGTTCCCCTCTCTTGTCGTAAAGGTAAGTTGAAAGCAGGGCTGCGGAGTCGGATGGTATAAGGTCCGACTCCGACTCCGACTCCGACTCCTTTGATTCCTCCGACTCCGACTCCGACTCCTTTGATTCCTCCGACTCCGACTCCGACTCCCGACTCCGACTCCGACTCCCGACTCCGACTCCCGACTCCTTAACTCCTTGACCCCTATGTGGAAATCTATTCTGCAGATCCATTTACCAGCCTCCCACACCTATTCAGGAAGCATTTTATAAATATTTTTCATGTATATTATTTTTTACGTGAAACATTCACTTGTATGATAAATATACTCACATATACACTCAACCAGCTTTATATATGTATATGCACACAAACACGTATATTCGTATAAACATATATATATATTAAATATATAATGGTATTATTTATGCTCATGATCATCTACCAGCTTATGAGCACTTTCAAATCTGTCATGGTAGAGTTGCCACTTCAAGCTAGATATTTTCTTTTTCCTTTGTGCCCTTCCCCTCCCCCCCCAAAAAAATCATCTGTTATTTCATTTGTCCAATCTCATAAACCTTCTGGCACAATATTAGGAAAAAAATTGACAAATCATGATGAGGAAAGGTTAATGGAGGATGCCCTACCTAGTACTTACTGCAGAATTAATTTCACCATGTTATCATAAAAACCAGGAATCAGTTCAGGAAAGAGAGAGACAACCTTCCCCTGTGCACACTGTTCATATCTGCTGTTGTTCCTCCCCTTTTCAGTCATCTTCAAATGCTGTGACATATGCTCTAATGTCACTCCTATCTGGCCTCTGAGACTGGTCAAAGTTTATCTCAGGGCACTTCCGTTGACTTTTACATACATGATATAGTGCATACGTAGTGGATATATACTATTGTCTACACTGTCATGTACGTGTGTACATGATGGAGTTCTAGATGTTAACATAATTTGAATTAATTAGACTGTCAACAAAGGTAAAGTAGCCAGTTTAAATTATTTAAAGATAAAAATCATCTCTATCACTTGACAGTTGACAAATTATTCAGGAATTTGAATTAATAATTATATTTATTGAGTATTTATTATAAATAGAAATACATTCCACTGGCTATAACTCCCATAGTATAGAATGAATGAAATATTAATACAAACTACATTTTGGAAACTTCTATAAATGGTAGATATCCTGTAACTAGCTATAAAACTATTCTATACTGGACGGTTATTAAATTTTCTCAACACAAAACGTATCAATTTTTTTTAGATTTTTTAAACTTGGAATAATGAGACCTGCTTTCTATTTGCACAATAGCAACAAATTATTTCACAGTGCACATCTATAGACAGTATTTTACAGCTATTGTTGGCTTGCAAGTTACTGTAATGGTAAAAATTCAGACAAAGCTTTCAAGAATATAACAAAATATATGTACTGTACCTTGAATACACCTGTATTATTACGTTAATAACTAGGTTAAAGATTCAACTATAAAAATTTCTTATAATAAAATATTTTATATGTTCCTTGAATCTACCAGTATTATTACGTTAATAACGAGGTTAAAGCTAAAATCTATAC
Organism: Oratosquilla oratoria; assembly: GCF_046742065.1. Classification (NCBI taxonomy): domain Eukaryota; kingdom Metazoa; phylum Arthropoda; class Malacostraca; order Stomatopoda; family Squillidae; genus Oratosquilla; species Oratosquilla oratoria. Next base: position 42,244,346 of record NC_134778.1, on the reverse strand, counting down.
AGATTTCTTATTTGTGAACATTAAAAAAATAGGCTTTATTCATAATTATAGAACTTATAGACTAAATTGAAATTTGCAAAAAAAAAAAATAGTATTTTGTACTTTATATAAGTAGGGTAAACTGATATCTTAATGTGATGAAATGGTTGGTTAGATTAGCCTATGAGAAATATAGGTTAGAGTCCTAGACTACCCTATGAATAGAGGCAGCCTATAGTCAAGGAAAAACAGATTCGACCCTACAATTTATGGTAAAAAGAAAGGTAAATGTGGATTATAAGGTTATTTTGGGATTATCTTTTTTTTTTTTTTAATGAAAAACGAAATAAAATGAATAAAAATAAAACAATAAAATAATTAAAAAAATAGAAACAAAATGAAAATAAAAGAATATTTTTTTCATTAATTCATTGGTTTTATTTTTTATTTTCTTTATTCTTATCTATTTATTATTTCTTAAAGAACCCGATAAACAACATGTACCAAAAGAAATAGGTTTTATCTGTATATATATATATATACTGTATATACACTCTCTTCATCAAAGTTTTAAAAATAATACAAACTGCTAATGATTCACTAGGTTAGCCTATCTCATAATCAGCATTTATCATACAACAGGTAGGTCTTTACAATTGGCCTAGGCTAAATCACTGAGAAAAGTAGGAAACTTTGGCAAAGTAATCTAAATTGTTCTTGCATCCAATGCTTATTGTTTACCAATTCCTACAAAAAGAAACATAGCCAAATCATGCAAACTGTATATCTTGTAGGTAATATTTAAGGTCCGGTAGTCACTCAATAGGCTACTATCAATAGTAGGGTTTTCCAGACTATTCCATATACCAGTATATCAATATTTGTCTTTACCAAGGTCACATTACACAATGTACAAAATTTGGCCTAAATATTTTCTTTTTACTATTATTAAGAGATTAAAAGAGGAAGGGAAGTTGATTCAAGTAGGGAAGAAAAGGTAAAAGGCAAAGATGAAAAGATGATAATGGAAGAGGAAGCGATAAGGGGAAGATGGGCAGAATATTTTAGGGAACTGTTGAATGTAGAGGAAGATAGGGAGGGAATGGTGATAGCAGTGGGAGGCGCAAAGAAAATGACAGTGATGGGTGAGGAAAATGAGGGAAAAATAAGAAAAGATGAGGTGGAAGTAGCGATTAAAATGATGAGAGCAGGTAAGGCACCTGGGTTAGATGGGTGTCATGCGGAGTGTCTGAAGAAGGGAGGTAAAGTAATAGTAGACTGGTTAGTGAGGTTATTTAATGTATGTCTAAGGGAGGGTAGAGTACCAGAGGACTGGAGGAGTGCATGTATAGTTCCGCTTTTCAAAGGAAAAGGGAACAAGTGTGAATGTAGTAGTTTCAGAGGGATCAGTTTGTTGAGTGTAGTTGGGAAGGCGTATGGGAGGGTTATAACTGAGAGAATTAGGAGAGGACCAGAGGAAGTAATTGGTGAGGAGCAGTGTGGGTTTAGGAGAGGTACGGGCTGTGTGGATCAGATTTTTGTGATCAGACAGATATGTGAGAAAGCTTTAGGAAATTGTAAGGATGTCTTTTGGGCCTTTATGGATTTGTAAAAGGCTTATGATAAGGTAAACAGGTATTGGGGGAAAGCTGTTAAGAGCAGTCAAGAGTTTTTATGAGAGTAGAGCCTGTGTTAGAATCAGAAATGGAGAGAGTGAATGGTTTGAGATAAAGGAGGGACTACGTCAGGGATGTGTCATGTCGCCATGGCTGTTCAATGTGTATATGGATGGGGTGGTACGGGAGGTAAATGCAAGAGAAATGGGCAGGGGACTGGAGTTGGTTGCGGAAAATGGAGAAAAGTGTGAAGTAAGTCAGTTGTTGTTTGCCGATGACACTGCACTTGTGGCAGGGTCAGAGGAGGCATTAGGAGAGTTAGTGACTGAGTTTGGGAGGGTGTGTGATAGAAGAAAGTTGAAGGTGAATGTGGGTAAAAGTAAAGTGATGAGGTGTACAAGAGGAGAGGATGGTGGAGAGTTGGAAGTAAGTCTTAAAGGGGAGAGGCTGGAGGAAGTGGATAGTTTTAGGTACTTGGGGTCATATGTGGCTGCAAAAGGAGTAGAGGTAGAGGTAAGCTGTAGATTGAGAGAAGCAAACAGATGCCTTGGGGGATTTAAAAAAGTAATGAGAAATAGACATTTGGGAATTAATGCAAAGAGGAGATTGTATGAAGGGGTGATTGTGCCGACAGTGCTGTGTGGGGCAGAGACATGGAATTTGAGAGAGGCAGAGAGGAAAAGTTTAAATGTGTTTGAGATAAAATGTCTGAGAAGTATGGTGAGGGTTACAAGGCTGGATAGAGTGAGAAACGAGGAAGTGAGAAGGAGAGCTGGGGTGGAAAAGGAGTTGGCTGAGAAGGCTGATGAAAGACTATTAGAATGGTTTGGACACATGGAAAGAATGGATGAAGGAAGACTGGTGAAAGGGGTATGGAAGGCAGAGATGGAGGGAGTGAATTTGAGAGAACGACCGAGGATGAGATGGATGGATGGGGTGACAGGGGCGTTGAGCAAGAGGGGAATGCCTGTGGAGCAGGGAAGGGAGGTGGCAGAAGATAAAGATGAGTGGAGAAGGGCTGTGTATAGATGATACTGTGATGACAAGAAAGGGAAGGGATGGGAGGATGGGGGGGTTTGGGGAGTGGGAAAGTGTGAATGATACTTTGACGCATCCCGAAGGGACTTCTCCCCGTCCTCCGTTTTCTATGTGAGGGGACGGAGAGAGAGGGGTCGCCAATTAAGTGAAGCTGCCTTGCTGTGGATGTTCTGTGTCCTGGATTGCTTCTGACCCAGGGTGGTGGGCGGGATGCAGGGATGACCCGTCATCCACGAGGAGCTAAGATGTGAGGGTGGAAGGGATGATGGGTGGGAATGGGTTTATGCCTTTTGACTTGGCTACCTCCCTGATAAGGGGGAAAAAGTCTTTTGTATATAGATAGATAGAATTATGGTTATGGGTTAAAGTATAAATATCGGTACACTTAGGCCTAATTTGCAATTGTCTTTATACCATAATCAGTTTTGAATTAGATTAAAATGGTTCGTGATTTTCTTTACTCTGATTTCTACTTTTCATTCCTTCACTTGTAGGCCTATTGTATTCACTAGTAACCATGATCAGTAGCCTGTTTCTATTTCGTATATTTCAAACCACTAAATTTCTTAGATAAATGTATGATTTTCATATTCTGAAGTAGCTTTATCATAATCTAGCATATTTCTATTAAAGGAAAATGTGATAAAACTACCGAAAATGAAGGAAAAGAAAATTCACTGGGAGACACTGCTTCAGGCAGAATCTACAGCTGTTTGTTTACATTAGTTAGTACTAGTAGCACATAATGCCGTCACATGGTGGCAGCACGAATTGATGTTTATTTATGTTGAAGTAAAAGCATTGCAGTATAGTACAAAATATTATATATATATATATATATATATATATATATATATATATATATACATATATATACATATATACATATATATATACACACATATATATATATATATATATATATATATATATATATACGTATATATATACATATATGTATATACATATATGTACATATATATATATGTATATAAATATATATATATACATATATATACATATATACATACATATATATACGGTATATATATAGTTTCACTCTCCTTACAGGAAACAACTACAAATACAGCTGCACAGAAAACTATCGTTAGTAAATCACGCTAATCATTTTGACACAAAACAACGAAACTATTTGAGACAAGTTGAAGTCTCCATCGGAAATAAGATTATCATGTCATAGTGAATCCATATGAACTCCGGAACTATTATTCGATTCATATTCATTCAGAAGGAATTCGAACCCCAGAAATACCAACCCTTCGGTATCATAAGGTTATGTTCATTAGCGAATGTTTCGACACCCCTACTAACGATAGTTTTCTGTGTAGCTGTACATGACCACAAACACTTATACCCAGACTGACAACGATAGCTTGTCAGTATTGTGTATTTTTCTTTTTCTTTTATTACACCGTGTAACAAAGGTTTTGTCTTTGAGTTGAAACTGTTATTTCCTAATTGCCTATGTCCAGAATACTTGAAAAAATACTTTTATTCATTTCTAATTTTGCTCTTGTGTTCAGGATAATGATATTTATGAAATTTACATATTCTCATAGGGACAAAGTGGTATATTGGAAATTTGATTTGAACAAAACAAACACAAAACGATATAATGCAATAATAGCATTTATTTATTCTAGATTTACAATAGAGAGACAATAGACACATTAGAAATGAGTAGTTCTTCTAGATTTACGCTTATACTGTAGATTACTTTCACGAATCTGCCCCCAAATATAGTCTCCCATCATACAGGTGAAATGATTATTGATGGATTGTTTTTTGTTTCCATCTGGAGAGACCACTTAGTGCATATACACTGCACACACTCACTATTGCCTCCAAAAATAAAAGCAAAACCATACAAAAACTGCTAAATTGTGCAACTGGTAAAACCAAACAGGGAAACCATGTTAAAAAAATAATTCTATTGGACTTAAGGAGTCGGAGTCGGATAAAAAATTCCGACTCCGACTCCGACTCCGACTCCTAGTACTCTTAGAAATTCGACTCCGACTCCGACTCCGACTCCAGCTAAAACCTCCGACTCCCTCCGACTCCGACTCCGACTCCGACTCCGCAGCCCTGGTTGAAAGACCACGCGGGCTATGCCGGTCGTACAAAGAGAGTAATGTGGGACATAATCCTGCCAGAGCGAGATTCCACGAAAAGGGGGAATTGGCTCGGGTAACAGTAATTTCGATTCAATTAACAGGGTTTGCCACGTCAAACAGAGCTATAATAGTGACTAGGGTAAGTTACGGCACAAAAGGCGTATCTGAAGTGGCGAGTCGATCTAGCGTGAGTGTTCTCTCTTCCAGAATTATCCTTTCTCTGCTACCCCACATGCCTACCGGTGCTATAGGGAAAATGTAAAGGAAAAAAGTATATATATGTATATACATTATATACAGTATATATATATATATATATATATATATATATATATATATATATAATACAAGGGTGTTGTGTGTGTGTGTGTGTGTGTGTGTGTGTGTGTGTGTGTGTGTGTGTGTGTGTGTGTGTGTGTTGTATATATATATATATATATATATATATATATATATATATATATATAATCTATATATAAAGTATATATGGGTCTTTTCCGTTTGGCGACACGCGGAATCAATTAATATAGTTTCGTATGCTGATTACAGAAATAACATTGCTTTTTTGGAGAAATTAAAAGTGCCGAAAAAATGGGTTTAAATGGGAACTAGTTAACATGGCGCGGGACAGTCTTAACGGTAAATATTTTACCGGCAACGCTTAATGGTAAAAATTTACCGAGACCTTAGCGGTACATACTCGCTTAATGGTAAAAGTTTACCGGTAAATTAGCGGGACACTGGTCCCGTCAGTACCACCAAGCCGAGACGCGCTTACCGAGACCTTAGCGGTACATACTCGCTTAATGGTAAAAGTTTACCGGTAAATTAGCGGGACACTGGTCCCGTCAGTACCACCAAGCCGAGACGCGCTTACCGCTCTCTGAGTGTTATGGTATAGCTTATCGGTTAACGGAACCTTAACGGTACCAGAATTTTTACCGGTAAAGTATCGTTAAGGTTGTTACCGGTTTTACCGGTAACTTTACCGGTACCTGCCCACCACTATTCACAGGGAGAGTACAGGCGATTCTCAGGGCAACCCACAGATTGGGATGCAGTTCCTCCAAATGTTTTTTTTTTTTTTTTTTTATGTGAATAAAGGTGAGGAGCTCAAGAGCAGTCATGTTATCTGAGGGTAAGCTTGGCAAGTTTTTTTACTTCCACAACCAGTTCCTTTCCATCAATGTCAAATTTCCAGTGCTTAATCTTATGGAGAGGTTGTTATACTGGTTGCTCATACCTGATCATCCAGTTTTTGGGAACTAAGCAGCACTCCAAATCTGTCTCTCACTTCACCCAGTGTTTCAAACCTATCAGTTAAGGATTGAATGGCTGTATCAACAACAATATTAAAGAATGTTGCTTCTAGCCTCTTTTGGGAGACTACAGGAGCTTGCTGACATGGTTCACATGGTGTAGAATGTCATACCATACGACTGTGCAAATGAGAATTTGGTATGACCCCACCTCTTCTGCCAAACTTTGGGCCTCAACCTTGGTTAGAGAATCCATCACTTCCCTGATCTTCAGCAAAGCTTCCCTTATATAAAGGGCCCTACACACGCTCAGACTTTTACTCAGACTTGTCTGCGCATACATGGTTTGTGCAGACAAGTCTGAGTAAAAGTCTGAGCGTGTGTAGGGCCCTTTAGAGGTCTGGTACCGCACAGCCTCTATGCTGTTAATACGGGTCTCCCACCTTGTGTCACTCCAAGTCTTGAGTGCAACAGTGACATGATCCCTTAGGATTGCCGATCTTTGTGGTGATTCTGTACATTGCCGAAATAGCTGGTGGCATCTGTTGAAGCTGTTGCTGACAGTTGTAGTTTAATAAAAGCGTCATCATTTCTCAATGAACAGAGTCTTCCTCTATCACAGACAAAATGATGTATGACTCTGGTCCGTAGGGGCGCCCTATATAGACCCAAAAGTATCATCTGCATACTACTTTGCCATAACAACATGCAGCCAATACCCCAGACGGCGATATAAATAATAATGATAATAATAATAATAGTAATAATAATAATAATAATAATAATAATAATAATAATAATAATAATAATAATAATAATAATAATTATAATGAT
>NC_134778.1:42152482-42234982 GCF_046742065.1 Oratosquilla oratoria | reverse complement strand
TCATTTAAAAATGAGTTGCTTATTCCTCAATTTTCTTTGTATAACTAACGTTGGTAAGGTTTTTGGTTATAAAATATATTATATTTGAATTATAATCTAACAAGAACAACACTGTTTGTAGTTTTTAAAGTAAAAATAGTTTGAAGCCATTTTCCAGTAATTCAAACAATACTCTCGTCTTGTGCTCGTATTTCTCCGTCATAGTAAGCAAGCCTGCCCTACATACAACACCGCTGTCCGAGGATAATACTCTTATCTTAAGGAACTATTTACCTTGCTCTTTGTCAGGTGAAGAATTACATATATTCGTTATCAGTAGAGTGTATATATAAGAGTTATAGCCATCTTTTTGTAATTATGTTAGTATACGAAGAGAGAGAGAGAGAAGTTATTTATAGTAATTTCGTCTGCCGTAACCAGAGTCGGCGAGATCGTCCGCTGATGCTAAACTATTAGTTTGAAGTTCCTTTATAAATATATATATATAGATTGTTTCCTGTATTGTTAGGAAGTGTGATGAGATGAAATGAAGGCAATTAGATACATCGACATTCAGTGTATCAAATTGTAGTGTTCACATAATTATACTCGTTTATAAGTGATGTGCTAGTCAGGTGAGGCAATTCTCTAACTGTACCATTGTAACTCCGTACAACCTGCCGCATGGCCGGGTTATCGACGACTAAACCGGCTCCACCGCAGGTCACCCACCAATGAGGAGGTTGGACACCCAAATGGAGGATAGATAAAACAATCAAATGGGCTGAAGGTATTAAGTGCACACCTACGCGATGTATCAATACAAAATCAAACATCAATTTGGTAAATTGAAATACATCAACGTGAAAATTTTATTATTCTATTTAATTCAATAACAAAAAACTTGCTAAAAGCAAATACACAACTGAACGGAGCTACGACGAGGGTTTACAGACGCCATGTTTGTGTCTTCTGTCCAGTCCCGTTAATGTCATTTGGACGATGGCGATGGCTACCTCGTGCTCACCTAAGCGATGTAAATCAATATGTAACTCCGCCAGTACCTCGCACACTACATGTTTTTAACGGTGGTGCGGAGCTTAGCTTCATGCTTTTCTTGAAGCATTGAAACTGCTTACACTCTCCCATTCCGATCAGATGCCAAAACCAGCCGTCACTATCCCTGACGACGACCGCGACCCTAATGAATTCCAGCATTACAGGCACCGCATTTCTAAATGCAGGTTAGGTTAGGTTAGAACATAAATTTTTCACTAATTTCTTAGACTTCCGCATCTATCAAAACACTCGTCGCGGCTCTGTTCGGTAGTGTATCGCTTTTTAGATTTTTTTTGTTTATTGATTTCCGCCAATAAAACGTATGTTACGTTGATGTATTGTACTTTATAAAATTGGTATTTGATTTTCAATTGCTATATCATTGAGGTGTGCACTTTAAATTTACTGGACTAAGTCAATGGCCATCCATTCCCATTATGTTACTAACCCACATGTTTGCTGTGTGTAGCATTACTGCAGGGTCTTGAGATGGGAATTCTGGAGGCTGAGTGGTGTCCCAGTGCTGTGTTTGCACTGAGGTGTCCCTTTGGTACTAGCAACATTCCTCTTTGGTCCTCTATTCAAGCCAGGCTGGGCAACCCCTCATGATTTGGAGAAGCAAATTGGTTGGGCTGTTTGACAGTCTTTGAGGGTGAGCATACCCTGTGTCAGATAACTACCACCTGGGCCAACACTGCATGGTCCACGGTTGTCTCCCTTAAGTGGTGGGTGCGTATACTTTCCCATGACTCATGGGACTATTGGGTTGACATGTAGACCTAAATCCTAGTCCCCCCTCATTGGGCTTGGTGGTGGATGGGGTAGTGGTAGGGTGAATTATAGGCATACATGGCAATTACAAGCAGCACATATAATGGAGGTAGGTTTGCAGCCTGCCCCTATCTAAATCACTAAGTCCATTGTACAGGTTGCTTGGGTGTTGGCATGAACCTCTTGTGGGGTCTTATTGTGGCTGCCAGGAACATTCTTTCTCTCCCCCAGGATGACTGACTATTTTTTGTCAGCTAAGCTGAGGAAGCTTAGATTGTATATGGTGGCTCTCACAGAGGTGAGAAGACCAGGCAATGGAGAGATCATTTGTGAGGGTTACACCTACTCATGGTCAGGCCAAACTGATGGGGCCCACCTTGCGGGAGTAGCTGTAGGCATATCTAGGCCAACTACTGCATGCCATTGTAAAGGCTACTCTATTTGATGAGTGTACGATGCTGGTTAGGCAGAAGGACACCTTGAGCTTCATCTCCCTTATTGCAGTATGTGCTCCTAATAAGGCAAAGAGAGAAGAAAGGATGTTCCATGCCAAGCTTGAATCTATAGTTGATCAGTGCCGACCACAAGACAGTCATTGTTATGGGTGACTTAAAGGCAGTGACTGGCACTTACAGAGCTGGCTATGGTGTATGTATTGACTCCCCATGGCTCAAAAACGAGGAACATTACAGTTCTTTCCTGAATTTTGCAAAGTCCAGCAGGCTGAGGATTAATGGTTCCAGGTTCCAAAGATGGTAGAATTGTGGAACACTTAAATGTGAAAGTATGAAAGCAGCTGAGGAATGCGTTGTAGTATATAGATTTGGGTGGTGCTGCCTTAAAGGCTGGGGACCTGTATCAATACAAGACTGAATGGGTGGACTATAGCTCTCATGAGGATGGATGAGGAAAGGTTTGTCAGGGGAATTGCTGAGGATGTTGAGGGCCATTTTAAGGTAGATAACCTCAGACCTTCTTACTGAGTCCTGAAGAACCTGCTCCATATATATATATATATATATATATATATTTATATATATATACATATATATATATATATATATGCTTGTAACCACGAGGAAAATAAAGATCGGAATACTGAACGTTTTCGTCTATTAAGACATTTTCAAAGTACATAGTGTCACAACAAAGAATAACTTAAATATAATAATATAGAAAACAGGAGAGGTCACACAACGTAAATACGAAAGGAATATCATACAAAGAAACGAAAATATAAAAACAATAAATAAAATGGGTGACAATTGAAACAGGTGAAAAAATGTCACACAACATAAACCATAAGGATGACCAATGACAAGGTAAAAAAAAAAAAAAAAAAACATTCAACATAAAAGATAATAACAAGAAATAAGAAGGGTGACAATTGACACATGTGATTCAACATAAAGATTGACTTACAAAGAAACAAATTATATACATATGCATACATACATATAAATATATAATGGAAAATAATAATAACAAGAAAAAATAAATAAAAATGGATGACAGATGACACAGGTGAAAAAAGGTCACACAAGATGGCTAAGGCGGAGCTTTGGGACATTGTCCTACAATATGGTTAATCACAAAATTATCTAATTTAAAAAGACCAGTGCTTAAATTAAGATTTTCATTAAAAGTTTTTTTAATGATACACGATTCCCTTGTCTCCTCTGTTGAGTAATTTGTACATGGAGTTTTTTGAAAGGGAGTTGTTGTCTCGTATTCTTCCACGTAATGTTATTTGGTACAGGTATGTCGATGACATACTATGCATTTGGCCACTTGCTCACAACTTGGATAATTTTTTAGTTAGTTTAAACAATTTAGTACCTTCTATAAAATTTAAAATTGAGATAGAACAAGAGAACAAATTACCCTTTCTAGATGTTACTATTCACAGAAAAGAAAGGTACTTCAGGTTTGATGTTTTTCGTAAACCAACTAACGTTCTTTCATATGTTCACTATTATTCTGCTCACCACCTTAACACAAAAATATCAGTTTTTACCTCCATGTTTCTTAGAGCTTTTAGAGTTTGTAGTCCTGAATTTTTAGATGAAGAAATAAAAAAGATTTATGAAATAGCATCAAACTTGAGATACCCAAATCATGTGATAGTTAGATCACAACATAAGGCCAAGAAGTCCTATGTTGATTCTTCCCCAAAAGATCCTTTTAATAAAAAGAATCTTTTGGTTCTTCCCTTTCATCCTAATTTGGTAAAACTTCCTCGTTTCCTTAAGATGTTTAATGTTGATGTTGTGTTTAAGAACCATACTATCAAAGAACTTCTTATCAAGAATTCACCGGATAATTCGGCAGGGTGCGTCTACTCTATCCCGTGCAAGAATTGTAATTCGTGTTACATTGGCCAGACTGGCAAAGAATTAAAACTTAGATTGAACCAGCATAAGTATAGTGTCCGTACTGGCCAATCTTCAAGTGGGATTTTTGCTCACATTAGAGACTATAATCACTGTATTGATTGGGACAATTCCCAAGAAATTGTTTCAAGTAATTCTTATTTGATAAGAAATATAATTGAATCGTGTATCATTAAAAAAACTTTTAATGAAAATCTTAATTTAAGCACTGGTCTTTTTAAATTAGATAATTTTGTGATTAACCATATTGTAGGACAATGTCCCAAAGCTCCGCCTTAGCCATCTTGTGTGACCTTTTTTCACCTGTGTCATCTGTCATCCATTTTTATTTTATTTTTTTTTTCTTGTTATTATTTTCCATTATATATTTATATGTATGTATGCATATGTATATAATTTGTTTCTTTGTAAGTCAATCTTTATGTTGAATCACATGTGTCAATTGTCACCCTTCTTATTTCTTGTTATTATCTTTTATGTTGAATGTTCTTTTTTTTTTTTTTTCCACCTTGTCATTGGTCATCCTTATGGTTTATGTTGTGTGACATTTTTTCACCTGTTTCAATTGTCACCCATTTTATTTATTGTTTTTATATTTTCGTTTCTTTGTATGATATTCCTTTCGTATTTACGTTGTGTGACCTCTCCTGTTTTCTATATTATTATATTTAAGTTATTCTTTGTTGTGACACTATGTACTTTGAAAATGTCTTAATAGACGAAAACGTTCAGTATTCCGATCTTTATTTTCCTCGTGGTTACAAGCATAAATCTTTATTCACGTGTTTTATGTGATTACTGTTGTATATATATATATATGACCCAGAGGAGCATAGTCTGAACAGCTGATGTTGAGTAGTGTCAGGTGTAGAGGGGTGTAGCCCCTTTTCTGAGTTATTTGAACAGTAGCTCATGGGTGACCCTCCAAGTGGACCATTTGCCCTTGATGGTGTTTGGGTGATAGTTGATGATCCACCTATAGATGAATCTCAGTCCTCTCAGACAGAGGTCAAAGAGGCTGTAAATTGAAGGGTGGAAAGGCAGTGGGCATCTGCAACATCAGTGTGGATTTGTTGAAAGCTGTAGGTGAGGTGATGATCTGCAGGTTGTATGTGGTACTGTCCACTATCTGGCAGTCCAGTAATATTTTCTGACTGGAAGAGGGGCCTGGTCATCTCTGTCTGGAAGGGGAAAGGGGGCTGGCAGAACTACAGCAACAATAGCAGTATTGCATTGTTCAGTGTACCAGTAAGACACTTACCCATCTGTTTCAGACACAGGTTTGTTCACATCTGTTAAAATTTCAGTCTAGGTTCATGCCAGGCAAGTCAACAACTAGTTGGATCATAGCACATTGGTATTCTTGTGGAACACCAATGTGAGTTTCAACAGGGGTTTCTTGCAGCTTATATTTATATCAAAAGGGGATTTGACTTGCTACATTGTGGGGTGCTTTGGGATCTTCTGTCGATCCATGGGATTCCTGCAAGGATTATTGACTTGATGTCTGGCTAGAACTCTAGAGCAAAGAATGCTGTAAAGTATAAAGGGTGCATATCCAGTTTCTTTCTGTAAATTCAGGAGTGAGGTAAGGTTGCAACCTCGCCCTAACAAATTCAACACCTGCATGGACTGGATATTGGAGTTGGGGAGTATCTATTGATAAATAGACAAATATCAATATCACACATATGGAGCTGTTTTTCCTACACAAGTGCAACATAAGCATAGCATTGATAAGAAAGCTAAGTTAACATCACAATCCACAATACATACATTCACTGAATATGTAGAGAAGACTGCACTAAACAAAAAAGTGAACTAGTAACACTAATGCACAACAGCATATGCTTTTCCAATAAAGCAAAAGAAACTAAAACACTAACAGACACCACAACTGAAATAATTACAATCCAATCACAAATAAAGAAAATAACTTTCATCATCACTGAAGGTGTAAAAGAGTTAAGGTGATGCAAAGCCGAGGTGAGTGTTTTGATGTCTGTGGTGTAGATGTTCTTGCTCTGGAGAGGTTTTCTCCACTGAATAAAGTTGTATGATGGCAAACTAAAACTAGAATACAGTAAAAGGGTTAATTGAGATAGATTTGAGCTTATTGTGAAGAAAGAGGTTTCTTTTAGTTGAATCATAATGACTGTATGCAATTAGAGTAGATACTAAAGTCATAAGGTGCAACAAAATAAATTAGTTTATGGGGAACTCCAAAAGTTTTGGTCTTGCACATATTGAGATCAGTAATTATCTTTTCTTTTCAGATGGTAGGAAGTATGTGGCAGCTGTATTGCACAACAGTATTTCTCCTCTTTTCCCCAGTTGTACCTGTAAGTTGTCTGTTCACATAAGAAAGAATTTATTATTTTGGCTATAAGTACTGAAATTTCTACCTATTTATATACCAAGAGCTTTTTCCCCCTTATAAGGGAGGTAGCCAAGTCAAAGGCACATACCTACTCCCACCCATTTCACTTCCATTCACCACCCTTTCCTCCTCATCTTAGCTCCTTGTGGATGATGGGTCATCCCAGTATCCTGAGGGGGTGCTTATGTGTGAATGGTATTTTGATGCAGACTGAAAGGATTTCTCCCTGTCTTCTCTTTTACTGCATGAGAGGATGGAGAAGGTGTGGTTGCTGATTAAGTGAAGCACCCTTGCTGTGAATGTACTGTGTCTTGCTACATTGCTTCAAGTGAATTTTAATACATTGAAAATGAAGACAAGTTCTTACTTTCTGTATCATCTTATCTATTACTGTGATGTTTATGATAAATTTTCTTTTTATCCTACAGGAAACCATCATAATTCATACAGACAGTGATGTTTATGATAAATTTTCTTTTTATCTTACAGGAAACCATCGTAATGCATTCAGACAGTTTGTCATGTGACATAGAAAGAAATGAGACAGACAAAGTCAAAGTAAGTAAGAAATTGTCATTTATTTGTAGTTCATACAATAAAGCTATTGAGCAGATACGTGAAAATATTCACCAGAAAATTAATAATAGTTGATAAAAGATCTAACAAGAGTATTACGTAAGACTTGGTACTGTGATGTATAGTATCAGTCTGATTAGTCCTGGAGTCTCAAAACAGACTCAAAGTTGAAAGGAAGTGTGAGTGTCCTTAATGATCATACATATGAAGAAAGATCTAGATCAATACAAACAAGTCTTTACATTTATTTCTGATGATTTGGTTGTAATTAATATCTTGTATGAATGAATATCTGGGTAACTGTGGCCAGCATTCTTTAGCTTTTGTAGTCTCATTGAGCCTGTGGAGCAAAGATGTGTATTTACATAGTCGTAGTATACAGGAAAATAGTTCCAACACAGGATAAGCCTGGCCACAGAATCAAACTGCTCTAGGTACAGTCATTGCATAGAGTTCACTGAACACCTCATCTTACACTGCCCCACACCAACTATCCCTAGACAACAACACAATATTTCTTGCATGAGTGAGTTATGGACCCATTAGGTGGCCATTGCTAATTATGTGGAAGTTGTGGGTCTTGTGCAAGAGAGACCTGACTGGATTAATTGGTTGAGATGTGTTATATTATGTATAGGATGCATAAGAAATATCAAGTTTGCCCATGGATCTATGGGGTGGGGCAAGTGTAATTTAGCAGACACTGAGAAATGTGCCTGATTTTACAGTTGGGTGTCTAGTTGGTAATGATATGCTAGTGGAGGAAGTACATGTATCTATCTGGGCAGTTTCACTTTCCATATTCCTTGGCCTACTCAGTTGTTGATTGCAAGCCAGACCTTAATTATTATATTTTTACTTCTACTACTAGGAACTTCAGCAAGTTATCTGTTGCAGTATCTCCTATAAGAAATTTATTTCCACAAGCATAAAAAAGTTGATGACCTGTGCATGATAAATAGCCGCAAAGGCTCAAAGGCTTATATAGACCATATATGATCATCATGATTTGCAGAATGCATGAGAATCTCGGTGGCAGAATTCTTTTCCTCCCCACCACAGGTATCCAGAAGTAGTCATAGAAACAGTAAATGACAGATTCAAGGAAACAACATAGAGGAAAGATACCAGAAATAGTATCATCATTCCTTTATGATGTGTACCTACATGTGGTGGTTTTACAAGATGGACAGCAAAGCTGCCCATTTTCAAAACTTGTGAATCCCCTTGCCTCTAGCAGGAGGTGCAGCCCTGATAGGTTGACACTTGGTCTTTGGGCTGGGCCCAAGATCTGTCTCTTTTTCAACTTCAGCTGTATTTTTTACACCTTTCTTATGTGGAGAGCTGACAACCGGCAACTGCTCCCCTTCTGCTACTTTCAGCTGGTGAAATCCCACTCCAGTACAACACAGACAGTAATCCTATTTTTTTTTCCAGAGAGATCAGTGGGAGGGCTCAAGGATGGTTGCCAGTAACAACTATTGTTATTAGAAATCTTTAACTCTTCACATATAAGAATGATGTGTGGCCCTGGTCCATAGGGGCACTCCAAAACCATCCCTAGAGTTTTGACTGCATGTTATCTTGCAGTCAGTATATCAGTACAAGGAATTAGTATCCCAGTACAGGGTAGATATAAGAGTGTTATATACATTGTTCTGCCAACTGAGCACAACCTATGTTTTGCCCACACTGCAACTTGCAGTAAAGGATGATTTACAAGAAGCAGGGTAACTAAACTTGGCTTTCCATAAAGCTTCTAAAATAGCATCTTATAGAATCAAAATGTACCAATACCGCTTATGTTTTGGAAGGTGAGAATTTTTTTTAAATTTGAGTGTACTACACATTGAAACAATTGAAGGTGATTTGATTGGTGTTAAATGTTCCTGAACACGCACAACAAAAGCAAAAAAAATAAAAAAATAAATACAATAGATGGTGCCTCTACACTAAATGTGTGTGATTGAAATTTATATAGACTTGCTGGAGGTCTTTATTGAACACTAGATGTTCTCCCTAATCTAAATGTGTATGATTGAAATTTACATAGAGACAATCTGGAGGTCTTTGAGCAATTTGAGGAAGTCTTGGATTGTGCACAAAAATTAAAGTTTCTGTCTCATCATATCTTACATTAGGGGACTTAAATCTAATTGTAATTACATGGAATTAAAGTGTAATCCCATAATGGTGACAGAACTCACAAAATCAATAGAGAAATGTATAAAGTGTTATGAGAACAGAATTTTTTTTTTTTATGGTAGCAATAATTCTAAATCCATGGTTTAAGCTAGAGTGGTGCAGTGAAACTATATTCATTACACTTTTTCACACATGAGAAATTAACAACTGGCGGCTCCACTTCTCTTTCTACCACTTCTGCTGGGAACATAGAAACCATCCCACACTGATACAACAGAGAAAGTAGGCCAAAGTTTCTTTCTAGATAAATCTGTGAGAGGTTTCAAGGACTGTTGCCAGCCACTGTGGGTTTTTCACTTAGTAAAACTAGGCAACAATTGATTGATTAATTGAATGGTATAAAAATTTGAAAAATTGTGTAATTTATTTTATTTCAGATTGTTTGTCACAATCTTGATAGACTCGACACACTGCAGACTTTAAAACAGGATGTACAGCAGCTAACAATTATTAATGGCACGTTTGTTGATGATGTTTCTTTGACCCTTCCACCTTTTCCAGAACTTGAACATGTCATTTTCAAGAGGAGGTAAGTCAGTTATGTTCTTTATTTGCATCAGTGAGTGGGTGTATATTTTAATGGGCTTTAAGTTTCTGTATTGGGATTGGTGATGAGTGTCAGCTTGTGGTGATTCTTTGAGATGAATGTCAGGGAGAATTATCACAATAATACAACTGGGACATACATACATACATACATGTACCAAGGCTTTTTCCCCCTTACAAGGGAGGTAGCCAAAAAGGAAAAGGCATAAAATCATTCCCACCCATTCCATCCCTGAATACACTCCACACCCCTCCACCCTCCCTCTTATCTTAGCACCTCCTGGATGACGGGTCATCCCCGCACCTTGTCCACTGCCCTGGGTCAGAAGCAGTGTCGCAAGACACAGCACATCCACAGCAAGGCCGCTTCATTAAATCAGCGACCCCCCTCTCCGTCCCCCCATGCATAAAAGGAGAAGACGGGGAGAAATCCTTTCGGGCTGTGTCAAATTTTGCTCACACATACTACCTCACCCCCCATCCCCCTGTCCATTCCACCTCATGCATCACAACATCATCCATATACAACCATTCTCCATTCACCCCTGTCTTCTGTCCTCTCCCGTCCTTCCTCAACAGACATTCCCCTCTTCCCCAAAGCCCCCTTCACCCCATCCATCCACCTCATCCTAGGACGTCCCCTCATGTTCACTCCCTCCACATCTGCCTTCCATACCTCTTTTACTAGTCTTTCTTCACTCATTCTTTCCATGTGTCCAAACCATCCTAATACTCTTTCATCAACCCTATCTCCCAACTCCCTTTCCACCCCTGTTCTCCTCCTCACCTCCTCATTTCTCACTCTATCTAGCCTAGTAACCCCCATCATACTTCTCAGACACCTCATCTCCAATACATTCAAACTCCTTCTCTCTTCCTCTCTTATGTTCCATATTTCTGCCCCATACAGTGCTGTTGGCACAATCACTCCTTCATAGAGTCTCCTCTTAGCATCCATTCCCAAATGCCTATTCCTCATTACACTTTTTAATCCACCAAGGCATTTACTCGCTTGTCTCAATCTACATTCTACCTCCACCTTCACTCCACCTTTTCCTGCCACATTTGCACCCAAGTATCTAAAACTATCCACTTCCTCCAGTCGCTCTTCCTTAATGCTCACTTCCAGTCTACTGCCACTTTCACCCCTTGTACATTTCATCACCTTTCTTTTACCCAAATTTATCTTTAGCTTTCTTCTATCACATACTCTCCCAAACTCTGTCACCAACTTCCTCAGTCCCTCCTCCGATCTTGCCACAAGCGCAGTGTCGTCTGCAAACAACAGCTGGCTCACCTCCCACTTTTCTCCATTTTCTTTAACCATCTCCAATCCCTGACCCACTACCCTTGCATTTACCTCTCACACTACCCCATCCATGTATAAGTTGAACAGCCAGGGCGACATAACGCATCCTTGATGAAGTCCCACCTTTACCTCGAACCACTCACTCTCTCCATTTCTAATCCTGACAAAAGCTCTACTACTCTCATAAAAACTCTTAACAGCTCCTAGAAGCTTTCCTCCTATCCCATATATCTGCATAACCTCCCACAGTGCCTTTCTGTCTACCCTATCGTAAGCCTTTTCCAGATCCATATAAAAGCCCAAAAAACATCCCCTTTCCTATAGCTTTCTCACTTGTCTTACCACAAAGATCTGATCTACACAACCTCTACCCGTCCTAAATCCACACTGTTCCTCACCAATTACTCCCTCTGTTCCTCTCCTAATCCTCTCAATCAAGATCCTCCCATAAGCCTTCCCAACTACACTTAACAAGCTAATCCCTCTGAAACTACTACATTCACACTTGTCCCCTTTTCCCTTGTAAAGTGGAACTATACAGGCACTCCTCCAGTCCTCCGGCACTCTACCCTCTCTCCAGCAAAGATTAAATAACATCACCAGCCAGTCCACCATCACTGTACCTCCCTTTTTCAGACATTCTGCATGGCATCCATCCAGACCAGGTGCCTTATCTGCTTTCATCATCTTAACAACTGCCTTCACCTCATCCTTCCTTATTTCTCCTCCATTCTCCTCACTCATCACGGTCATTTTCTTAGCATTTCCCACTGCAGCTATCTTTCCCTCCTCCTCCTTCACATTTAGCAACTCCCTAAAATATTCTGCCCATCTTCCCCTTACTGCCTTCTCTTCCATTATCATCTATCCATGTGCACCTTTTATCTTTTCTTCTCTACTTGATTTTCCTCCTCTTCCTCTCTTAATTTCTTTCCAAAACATCTTTTTATTACTTTCAAAATTTTCTGTCATACTCTTACCCCACTTCACATCTGCTCTCCTCTTTGCCTCCTTTACCTTTTGCTTTACTTCTCTTTTCTTTTCTTTGTACCTCTCATATGACTCCCTCGTCCTATTTTGTAACCAATCTGTGAAAGCTCGCTTCTTCTCTTCTACAACCTTCTTTGTTTCCTCATCCCACCATTCACTACCCTTTCTTCTATTTCCTCCTGTCCTTCTTGTTCCACACACCATCCTTGCACACTTTATGACTCCCTCCTTGAACCATTAAATTATAAGTCTCTCCAAAAATTTTGTTTATATGTTTCTGAGGGGAATATTATTCATAATAATGACTCCCAGGTCCTTCTCATTTTCTACTTTTTTATTTCTTCTTCTCCCAATTTAGCTTGTATTTACCTAGTTGTATTTTACGGGAAGGGGAGCTATGCTCGTGGTGTCCTGTCTTCATATCTAATTTTATCTAAACTGTTTTTAAATTCATGTATTGTTTTTGCACACACCACTTTCTCATCTAACTTGTTCCAAATGTCTATTACTCTGTGGGGAAAGCTGTTCTTTTTCAGATCTCTTCTATAACTCTTTCTTGATTTTCTTTCTGTGTCCTCTTGTATTTCTATCATCCCATTTTATTAGATCCTCTCTATCAATAGTTTCTATGCCTTTCATGATTCTATAAATAGTTATCAAATCTCCTCTCTTCTTTGCTCTAATGTCTGTAGCTCAAGTTTTGCTAGTCTCTCTTCATATGATAGTTTTGAGAGTGTTGGTGCCAATTTTGTAATTGTTCTTTGTATTCTTTCAAGTTTTGTTATACATTTTTTTGTACTTGGTGACCACATCATTGCTGCATATTCCAATCTTGGTCTTATCAAAGTGATTAGTATTTTCTTCACCATTTCTTCATCCAGGTATGTAAATGCCACTTTGATTGTTCTTATTAAATTATAAGTTTCTCAAAAAATCTTGTTTATATGTTTCTCAGGTGACATATTATTCATAATAATGACTCCCAGGTCCTCATTTTCTACTTTTTTTATTCCTTCTTCTCCCAATTTATATGATCCTACTATTCTTTTTTTGCTTCTTCCAAATTCCATTATACTACACTTTTTAGTATTGAACTCCATCTCCCACTTCCTACTCCATTCCCATACTTTATTGAGATCACTCTGTAGTGACTCACAATCTTCTTCAGTGTTCACTTTTTTCAACAGTTTTGCATCATCCGCAAAGAAGCTCATATAACTTTCAATTCCTTCATCCATATCATTAATATATATAGCAAACATTATTGGGGCCAGAACTGTTCCTTGTGGAACACCACTTATCACTTCATCCCAATTAGAGTGTTTGTCTCTTATCACCACTCATTTTTCTTTCTTGCAAAAAGTCTTCCATCCATTTCAGCAGTTTGCCCTGTATTCCTCCTGTAGTTTCTAATTTCTTAAGCAACTTCTTGTGTGGCACCTTGTCAAAAGCTTTTTTCAGGTCTAGAAATGCACAATCAGCCCATCCATCTCTTTCTTGTATTATATCTATTAGGCTTGAATAGAAACACATTAAGATTGTGATGCATGATCGTCCTTGTCTGAATCCAAATTGCCTTGGATTTAGTACATTGTTTTTTTCTAAATGCCTTACCCATCTACTTTTGATAATTCTTTCACAAATTTTTGCTATCATGCTTGTTAGAGAGACTAGTCTATAGTTTGTAGGGTCTTCCTTGTTTCCCCCTTTATATATAGGTACTATATTTGCTCTTCTCTTATCTTTTGGAACTTTTCCTTCTTTCAATGAACTATTTATTATGCTATGTATTTTGTCTTCCAGTTCATTCCTGCATTCTCTCAAAATCCAGTTTGCTATTTCATCTGGTCCATGCGATTTTCTGACATCGAGATTACTCAAGTGTTTCATTATTTCATTCCTTGTTACATCTATTTCTTTCATAGGGGGGACTTTCTCCTCCCATTCGATATCACTAGGTCGTATGTTCTCCCTTGTAAACACCGATTTAAAATGCTTGTTCATAATTTCTATTTCCTCTGTGTATTCAACTCCTTGTTGTAGTTTCTCTAAATCTTGTTTGTTTTTCACTTTGTTATTTACAAATCTGTAAAATAGTTTTGGCTGGTCTTTACATTTTTCTATGACATCTTTTTTGTATTTTCTTTTTTCTTCTCTGCACACTTGTACATATTCATTTCTATAACTAGTATATATTTTCAATTTTTCAGGTCTTCTGTATTTTTTCCATTTTGTCCAAGCTTTATCTCTTTTGTCTTTTAACTCCCTACAACTTTTGTTGTACCAGCACTTTACATATTCTTTTTCTTGCTTTTGTCTTGGGACATACTTTTCTCCTTTATAAATTCTTGTCAAAATATTCCATTTCTCTTCCACTGTTGTTTCCTCTTTGTATATTCTTTCCCAGTCTTCTTTTTGAAAGAATTCTCTTATTTTATCAAAATTTGTTTTTCATCAATCTTCCTTTTCTATATCGTTCATTTCTTTTTATGTATTTTTCCTCATTTAGTTCCAGTTCAACCAATATGTGATCACTTTTACTTATTGATGTCTTATATTCAATCTTTTCCACTATTTCAGGTTCTGATGTGATTATTAGGTCCAGTCTCGATGGTTCTTCTTAATTTCTATACCTAGTGTTCTCTTGAATCCATTGCGTCATTGCATGGTCAATAATCATATCAAATAGTACATTTCCCCATGAGTCGTCTCCACCCTTTACTGTCATCTCTTCCCAGCAGACTTCTTTACAATTAAAGTCACCCATTATAACTATTCTTCCTCCATCTTCCATTATCTTATTTAATGATATCCTTGTGTCTTCCATCATACTTTTATGTTCTCTCTCTTCCCACGGGGCTGTTTTAGGAGGCACATAATTTATTACAAACTTTCTGCACTTCTTATCTCTGTCTTCCACTTCCATCATAATCATCTCTACTCTATTATTTCCATATGTGACATTCCTCAGGAACATAACTCCACCCCCATGTTTTGCCTCTCTGTTTCTAATCCAATAATTATATGCACCATGTCCTACACTGTTGGGTGGTAGTGGACCTTTCAATTTTGTCTCTACAATTCCCATTATGTCCGGTTCTTTTTCCTTCAGATAACCATTCAGTTCATTCAGTCCTGTTATTAAGCCATCTATATTTGTGTAAGACACACTTAATTTTCCGCTACTTCCATTGTATTTTCTGTTTCCCTTTTGTTTTTTTCTGTTATGTGCCATTTCCTCATTTTCATATTCACTACTCTACAATAGAATTTCTCTTTTTCTGACTCTGTTCTCATCTCGTTTTTTTCTTTAGCTTCTTGTCTTTTTGTTTTCTCATCCTCTTTTTCCTCTTTATTCATTTCTCTTTTTATCCATACCTTTTTATATTGTTTACTGTCTGCTAGTTTCCCTGTTTTTGCTAAGATATTCTCTGCTGTTGTTTGTGACCTGAATTTGATCTTAATTGGTCTGGTCTTATCTGTACTATATTTCCCGATTCTACAAATTTCTTCAATTTGTTTCCCTATTTCAGGTTCATCTTACTGAACTAATTCTATTATTTACTTTTTCTTTTTCCTCCTTAATTCTTGTAGTCCTATTTAGATTATACTTCTCTTCCATCCCTAATATAATTATACATTTCTTTTTATCTGCTAAGTCTCTTACTATATTCTCCTTCTGTCTCATCACTTTAATAACTGTGTCTTCAGTTTGTTCTTTCATCTGCTGTTTCACTATATCATTAAATGCAATTTTGTTGTTCTCTTGGATTTTTTTTTTCCAACCCTGTGCTTCTTTTGCTATGGACTCTTTATTCTCTTTATTATTCCTCTTTAATTCCTCATTCTCATCTTTTACTTCTTTTAACTGTCTTTTTAATACTTCTATTTCTTTAGTTTTTGGTTTACCTTCTCTAGTTCTTCCAATTTTTCAACTCTGCGTGATCTGCGTAAGTTAACCGAACCTATCCTCCCAATGTTTGACAATTTTCTCAATTTTTTCTAGGCTTGCTAATCGGGGGTGGTTAGCTTCCCCCCTCCTCATTAAATCCCTGGAAATTATTATCTTCACCTTCCATTGCACTGCTCTTACCTATATTTCTAATCTTTTCATTTTTGTTAATCCCTTCTTAATCTCCAAAATCCTCCGGGCCGCGTTTGTTGACATGGCGTCTGCCTGCGTGGACCAAGTCCTCCCCTTCCTCATTTCCTTCCATTTCCCTCAGTAATCCCTCCCCTTCTCCTTTTTCATCACCTTCCCACTACATGAGCTTTCCCCTTCCCTATAAATACAAAAAGGTACTTCCTCGACGTTGAGACCCACAAAAATTTCCCATCTTTTTCGGAGCTCCAATCTTCGCTGTGAATCTGTCTACGTGTGTGTCCCGTTTTCGTATCTCATTTTATCTAAACTATTTTTAAATTCATGTATTGTTTTTGCACACACCACTTTCTCATCTAACTTGTTCCAACTGTCTATTACTCTGTGAGGAAAGCTGTTCTTTTTCACATCTCTTCTATAGCTGTCTTTTTTTATTTTCTTTCCATGTCCTCTTGTATTTCTGTCATCCCATTTTATCAGATTCTCTCTATCAGTAATTTCTATGCCTTTCACGATTCTGTAAATAGCTATCAAATCTCCTCTCTCTCTTCTTTGCTCTAGTGTCTGTAGTTCAAGTTTTGCTAGTCTCTCTTCATATGATAGTTTTGAGAGTGTTGGTGCCAATTTTGTAATTGCTCTTTGTATTCTTTCAAGTTTTTTATGCATTTTTTTGCACTTGGTGACCATATCGTTGCTGCATATTCCAATCTTGGTCTTATCAGAGTGATTAGAATTTTCTTCACCATTTCTTCATCCAGGTATGTAAATGCCACTTTGATTGTTCTTATTAAATTATAGGTTTCTCCAAAAAATCTTATTTATATGTTTTTCAGGTGACATATTCATAACAATGACTCCCAGGTCCTTTTCATTTTCTACTTTCTTTATTCCTTCTTCTCCCAATTTATATGATCCTGTTATTCTGTTTGTACTTTTTCCAAATTCCATTATACTACACTTTTTTGTATTGAACTCCATCTCCCACTTCCTACTCCATTCCTGTACTATATTTAGATCTCTCTGTAGTGATTCACAATCTTGTTCCGTGTTCACTTTTTTCAATAGTTTTGCATCATCTGCAAAAAAGCTCATATAGCTTTCAATTCCTTCATCCATATCATTAATATATATAGCAAACATTATTGGGGCCAGAACTGTTCCTTGTGGAACACCGCTTATTACTTCATCCCATTTTGAGTGTTGATCTCTTATCACTACTCTCATTTTTCTTTCTTGCAAAAAGTCTTCCATCCAATTTAGTAGTTTGCCCTGTATTCCTCCTGTAGTTTCTAATTTCTTAAGCAACTTCTTATGTGGTACTTTGTCAAAAGCTTTTTCTAGGTCTAGAAATGCACAATCAGCCCATCCATCTCTTTCTTGTATTATATCTATTAGCCTTGAATAGAAACATATTAAATTGGTGACGCATGATCGTCCTTGTCTGAATCCAAATTGCCTTGGATTGAGCACGTTTTTTTCTAAATATTTACCCATCTATTTTTGACAATTCTTTCACAAATTTTTGCTATTGTACTTGTTAGAGAGACTGGCCTATAGTTGTTAGGGTCTTCTTTATTTCCTCCTTTATATATAGGTACTATATTTGCTTTTTTCCAATCTTCTGGAACTTTACCTTCTTTCAAGGAACTGTTTATTATGCTATGTATTATGTCTGTCAGTTCATTCCTTCATTCTTTCAAAATCCAGTTTGCTATTTCATCTGGTCCATGTGATTTTCTGACATCAAGATTACTCAAGTGTTTCAATATTTCATTCTTTGTTACTTCTATTTCTTTCATAGGGGGGACTTTCTCTTTCCATTCGATCTCTTCAGGTTGTATGTTCTCCCTTGTAAACACTGATTTAAAATGTTTGTTCATAATTTCTGCCATTTCAATTTCCTCTGTGTATTCAACTCCTTGTCTTAATTTCTCCAAATCTTGTTTGTTTTTCAGTTTGTTTACAAATCTGTAGAATAGTTTTGGTTGATCTTTACATTTTTCTATGACATCTTTTTCATATTTTCTCTTTTCCTCTCTGCACGCTTGTACAGCTGCACAGAAAACTATCGTTAGTAAATCACGCTAATCATTTTGACACAAAACAACGAAACAATTTGAGACAAGTTGAAGTCTCCATCGGAAATAAGATTATCATGTCATAGTGAATCCATATGAACTTCGGAACTATTATTCGATTCATATTCATTCAGAAGGAATTCGAACAATTCGAACCCCAGAAATACCAACCCTTCGGTATCATAAGGTTATGTTCATTCGCGAATGTTTCGACACCCCTACTAACGATAGTTTTCTGTGTAGCTGTACATATTCATTTCTATAACAAGTATATATTTTCCATTTTTCTGGTCTTTTGTTTTTCTTCGATTTGGTCCAAGCTTTTTCTCTTTTGTCTTTTATCTCCCTACAACTTTTGTTGTACCAGCATTTTACATATTCTTTTTCTTGTTTTTGCCTTGGGACATACTTTTCTACTCCTTTTTTATAGATTTTTGTCAAAATATTCCATTTCTCTTCTACTGTTGTATCTTCTTTGTGTATTCTTTCCCAGTTTTCATTTTGAAAGAATTCTCTTATTTTATCAAAATTTGTTTTTTCATACATCAATCTTCCTTTTCTATATTGTTCATTACTTTTCATGTATTTTTTCTCATTTAGTTCTAGTTCTATCAATATGTGGTCACTTTTGCTTATTGGTGCCTGGTATTTTATCTTTTCCACTATTTTAGGTTCTGATGTGATTATTAGGTCTAGTCTCGATGGTTCTTCTTCATTTCTATACCTAGTGTTCTCTTGGATCCATTGTGTCATTGTGTGGTCAATAATCATCTCAAGTAGAACACTTCCCCATGAGTCTTCTCCACCCTTTACGGTCATCTCTTCCCAGCATATTTCTTTGCAATTATAGTCGCCCATCATAACTATTCTTCCTCCATCTTCCATTATCTCGTTTAGTGTTACTCTTGTGTCTTCTAACATGCTTTTATGTTCATTCTCTTCCCATGAGGCTGTTTTTGGGGGCACGTAGTTTATTACAAACTTTCTGCTCTTCTTATCTCTATCTTCTACTTCTATCATAATCATCTCTACTCTATTCTTCCCATATGTGACTCTCTTCATGTTTATATCCTTCTTAGTCAGGAACATAACTCCACCCCCTTGTTTTATCTTTCTGTTTCTAATCCAATAATTATATGCATTGTGTCCTATGCTGTTGGGTGGTAGTTGGCCTTTTAATTTTGTCTCAACAATTCCCATTATGTCCGGATCTTTTTCTTTCAGATATTTGTTCTGTTCATTCAGTCCTGTTATTAATCCATCTATATTTGTGTAGGATACTCTTAACTTTCTGTTATTTCCATTGTATTCTCTGTTTCTTTTGTGTTTCTCTCTTTTATGTTCCATTTCTTCAATTTCATATTCACTACTCTCCAGTAGAATTCTTGTTTTTCTGTCTCCGTTCTGGTCTCGTTTTTTTTCTTAGCTTCATGTCTATTCCTTATTTCCTCCTCTCTGTCCTCTTTATTCATTTCCCTTTTTATCCATACCTTTTTATATTGTTCACTTGTTGCTAGTTTCCCTGTTTTGGATAAGATATTCTCTGCCATCGTTTGTGACCTGAATTTAATCTTAATTGGTCTGGTCTTGTCTGTACTATATTTCCCAAGCCTGAATTTCTCTTTGATTTGTTTCATTATTTCTGGCTCATCTTCCTGAACTAATTCTAGTAAATTTCTTACTTTTTCATTTTCCTCTTTGGTTCTTGTGGTTCTATCTGGGTTATGTTTCTCTTCCATTCCTAATATAATTATACATTTCTTTCTATCTGCTAAGTCTCTTACTATATTCTCCTTCTGTCTCATCACTTTAATAACTGAGTCTTCAGTTTGTTCTTTCATTTGCTGTTTGATTATGTCAGTAAATGCAACTTTACTGTTTTCTTGAATTTTTTTCCAACCCTCCTTGTTGTCTGTATTATTCTCCTTTAAGACTTTATTCTCCTCTTTTACTTCTTTTAACTGTTTTTTTTATTCTTCAATTTCCTTAGTTAAGTTTTTGTTCGCCTTCTCTAGTTCTTCCAATTTTTCAACCCTCTGCACAATGTTGTTAACGTGACCGAACCTAAGTTCCCAGTGCTAGATCATCTTATCGAGCTTCTCTTCTAGTCTTGTTAAACAGGGGGGGGGGGGGTGTTGTGTCCCCCCCACCCTCTTTAAATCCCTGGAAAATATTCTCATCACCTTCTACTGTATTGCTCTTATCTATACTTCTGATCTTTACATTTTTGTTAGACATTTCGTTGTCGCTAAATTGGTCCGGACCTCTTTTGTTTAGATGGCATCTGCCTGCCTGGGCCAAGTCCTCACCTTCCTCATTTCCTTCCATTTCCCTCAGTAATCCCTCCCCTTCTCCTTTTTCCTCACTTTCCCCTACACCACGAGCAATTTCCCCCCACCCTGTAAATACAATAGGTACTTCCTTTGCTTCGGGATCCACGAAATTTCACTTTTTCTTCAGAACGTCCTCTAAGCCGTCCGTTCGTTGAAGTGTTTGTGTGTGTGTGTGTGTATATATTATGTGTGTGTGTGTATATATATATATTTATGTATATGTGTGTGTGTGTATATATATATATATATATAATATATATATATATATATATATATATATATATATATATATATATATATAAATTACACACACACAATGTAGTTCATACTTGTCAAAACTAGTGATTTGAACTCTTCATTGTACATGAATGAGCTTCAACAGATTATGAATTATCAAATTTTTCGTTGTGTCTACCCAAGTATAGGTTTGTATTTAAAAAAAAGGGGGGGGGCTTACATTTACCGGTAGTTCTTGTGTGGAACTTGTATTCCTAAATTTCATATTTGAATATTTGAAATAGAAATGTAGGTAATCCCTGAAGAAATAACCATAAGAGACTTTTTGTTGTCATTGTTTGCAGCTTGACATTCATGTTTTCTTTTTATTGAATTTCAGCTTTTTGAACTTCTCATCAAACTCAAAACCTTGGCCAGCAAACTTAATCAAGCTGTCATCCTTAACGTTTGAAGATTGCTGGAGTCAAAAACAAAGACATGAGTTTGGACTTTTCTATGAACTTTCTTTTAAATCGGAGAACTTTGAGCTGCTTCCTGCTCTGAAGACACTTAATTTTTATAATAACACCTTGTTAGGTATACATTCAATCCACCTACTAAAAAAACTGGAACATAAAAATATTGAAGGTAATTTTCTTGATTTAGCTATTATGTTTTGAGTTTGTATTTGGGATACCTTTGTGATATGTAACAATAATAGAATAAGATATTTGGTTAGAATATGTTTCCTTTTGAAAGTGTGAGTGAAATATAAGTTTGAATAATGAGAATTCACTCTTTTGTCAATGTAACAGACAAAAGGGGTAGGTACATTGGTCTGATATAATAAATTCAACATCTATACTGTAATTTGATAATAGACCAAAGATTATGTGGATGGATTTGTAACATACATAGGAAGGCTATGAAGATGAGTCCAATGAGGCATTTATTGACTGAATTAGAACTGATTTACATGCGGCCTGGGGTCTGTATTTATACTACAGGTAGAGCTACATTTTGTGAGTGCTGCATTCTTATTGGCTGACAGAATGTGGAGAGGTAGAAAAGGTGAGGTGATGATCCAACTTCCACTGCTTCTCTTGGTACGTTGTGTGGTTGATTGCTGTGTGTGAGGTGTGGTGGTGCTCTGATTTCCTCTGCTTCTCTAGCTTTGTCATGTTGTTGCTTGCTATGTGTGCTGTACAGTACTCCCATCTCAAAGTTGCCTTGGCTTCAGAGGGCATCCTGCCTGTAAAAATTGAATGGGTGGTGTGTTGCTGGCATTGAGGTAAGTTTGTTTCAGGTAGCTGATGGAGACCCAGCCTGGCCTGCTGGAGATAGAGATGCAGAAAGTCTTGTCTTTCTGTTTGAGGACAAAGTAGAGACCAGTGTAGAGTTGTGTGAGTGGTGGTGTTGTGTGTGTGTGTTGGTCCTAAGGAAGACATGCATAGAAGTTTGGAGGTCCTTTGGGAGGTATCTACTGACTTGGTGATGTGTTGGCACCCATGGGGCAAGTTTACCGAGAGTTTATGTAGCTGTTGCAGGTTCTTGGGAGACTCACGTGGAGGGAAGAATTCTTTGGGCATGATGAGGGGCTGGCTGAAGACCATTTCTGCTGGAGAAACATTTACATCATCCGTAATGGCTGTCCGGAGGCCAAGGAGTATCCATGGTAGTTGGGGCAGCCAGGAGTTGTTTTACTCTACCATAAGAAATGCATTTACGGAACAATGGGTTCATTTGACTATATCATTGGCTGCAGGGTTTTAGGAGGTAGTGTGGTGGACTGTGGTACCCAGGAGTTCAGTGAGGGTCTACCACAGCCACAACTTGAAGGATGTTCCTTGGTTGGAGGTGATATGCTCCAGTAGGTAGAATTTAGTGATCCACTCACTGAGAGGGATTGTGGTAGCAATGGTGTCCTCTGACCAGCAGGATGATCTGTCAACAGCAGTTAAGAGTTAGTGATAGCCTTCTGCATGTGTTTTTTATTAACTGTCCCAAACTGGCCAAGATTTGAACAATCTTACCAATCCAAGCAGTGTGCCTATTTACCCTTTATTGGGATTCCTCTTTCACCAGGTTGAAACAAAGTTAAGGTACAAAAAAACATACTTTTACTTGCATCTGTGTAACAGGTATGATATTCTTCCAATTTAAATTGAAATCCCAATTTTTTTCTTTTCCTGACAATGATCTCGATTTTTTGTCATTAATTCCCAATTGTCATTAATTCCAGATTATAATAAACAATCCTGTTAAAAAAAAATTGTTGTGGTCGAATAATTTTTGGTTGATGTTAAGTTTTGGGCGATTTGTATGTCGGCTGTACCTGTGTGGAAGCGGTTTGTTTTGTGCTGGCCTGCATGTGATTCGTTTTATGTAGCATTGCGTGGTGTGGTGGGCACATGTATGTATAGCAAGGTGATGACTGGGGTAGATTTTATTTTGGCCTAATTATATTGATAGCAACATCAATGCACCTTGCATGCATTTGTTTACTAGTGATTCAGCCCCTGAGGGACTCAGCCTAGGCCTGTGGCCCCCTGACCCCTACTGGGGGCTCTGCCCCTGGACCCCGGCTGATGTAGATTTTTTTTTGGTTACCCACTATCAGGCCTGGTGTAATTAACAGGATGAGAATGAGGGCATGAGAAAGAGAATGACGCACAGCCCTCTAAATATATGACACTCACAGATGCCACAATTTCTAGCTTAGTCTGTATATTCCCATTTGCCTGTCTTCACACATTCACCTCTTTATTATGTATGAGGAAGGCATGGAATTTCTTATCAGCTGCCTATCTATTTCCTGCTCGGTTATACATTTGTAAATATCATGGCACTACTTCTATGTGCCATTTTCAACCGCCTGAGTACAATGAAAAACATTAAAAAGGGCCAGTCACTAGGTAAAGCAGCAAATGTAATTCACTGGCCGAGAGGATTGTGCAGAGATAATATTGTTTAGAAATCCTGGTCCATCTGGCTCCAGATTTACAAGTGATGCATTCAGGAACAAGTGATGAATGGAGATGGTTATCGTATAAAGTTCAGAGCTGACACATTGTCATAGGGAAAATCATGTGGGACCACAAAAAATTAAAATAAATAAACAAATAAAAATAACTTGGCACATCCAAAGAAAACTGTTCTTGTGCCAAGCACGCAAAATTTTGTTTCATGTCTTGGTATTAATTGGTTCAATGGCACTGAATAAAATCACATGGGTGACCTGGCTGCAAAAAAAAAGAAAAGAAAAAAAAGGGTAGAGAAAACAAACACATAATGCCATGAAACTGACTAGCCAGAAATTTTGAATGTTAAAGTTCAAAATAGCATCTGAAATACAAAATGCACAAAAGAAATGTTTACAATATAGTATTAAGCTGCCACCATATGTACAAGAGTGGCTAATGAAATAATACTAACAATGTAAATTATTGTATCAAATCACATAAATAAGCACTACAATCAAAAGCGTGCACATACTTGAAAACGGCCATCTTGGGGACACCAACCTTGGCGGGAAAACTCTTGAGTGAGCAGAATTTTTGGTTCTTACAACATATTCATAAATACAAAATACAAACAAAATATACAATTATAATAATACACAACAATTCTATGACATATAATGGGAAGACACATATCTCCCAATCCAATAATATACATGTATAATATACAATAATAGATAGACAATGCTACAATTACACCATTGCAATGGTCAACAAGTCACCTCCTTATCTTCTTTGTTCCAGAGTTTGTAATTCTAGTTTTGACAATCTTCACATGACAGTTTTGATAGTGTTGGGGTCATCTTTGTAGTTGCTCTCTGGATTCTTTAAATCTTTCTTGTATTCATTTTTAGTACTGGGTGACCATAGTGTCACTGCTCTCCTCTTCCTACCACTTTCAACCAGTGACTTAGAAACAAGACTCCATTGTCCAACAAACTCTCCCAGACTTTAATGCCACTATAAAATCCCTCCTAAGAGAAGCAAGAGCCCCACTTCCATGGTTGTTTAGGTCACCACTGTACAGCACTAAGTACTAACACAGAATAGGCCTGGCCACAGATGCAAACATCACACAGAAGACACAGAATACCCTAATATATACTGCCCCAACTGAGCCAAACCTAGACAACAGTAAAATATTTCATCCTTAAGTGACTTATGGCTAACCCAGTGGCTGTTGCTAGTTACCTGGGAGGTGTGTCTCTCCTGCAAGAGAGACCTGGGACATTGGATTGATTGATCAATGTAATATGTGTGTAATACATGCATAGAATAATTTATAGATTATTTGCCAGAGCCTAGTTGAGAAAATTTGGTCGTAGGTATAGATGGAAGGCTGATTTTGGTTTAAGATAAAGAACCAATTTGGTTTAGTTAATTGTACAAATATACTTTTCTATCAACGTTCCCTCAAATCTTTTGCTGTGTGTGTAGAAATTTGCTTGTGTGCAAACTTTGATATCTGAAAAGTATGTGCGCACACATGGCGGCAAAGTCATTTTGTTTGCAATGGAAGCACTAGAGTTAGAAGAGAGAGAGAGAAAAAAAGAATCAATTATTGGTTTGATGGTTGGTAAGTTATCATATTTTTAGAGAATTTATAAGTTGATGTTTGGGTGGAACTTCTTTATTGAATGGTTTCTAATATCATTTGAAAACCTTTTGTGCTCACATTTTTTCTTTATGTGCACTAGTTGTAAAACATATGTGCACGCACATGCGCATAGCTTAGAGGGAATGTTGTTTCCTTTGCCATGGCTGCAGTTGAGAACCAATTAACTGCACATTAATTGACTAGACTGTATAGCTATTTACTTTTTTTTTCACTTTTTCATTAGGTGGAACAGTCTTCTGTAATTGCAGTGATGAATGGTACAGGAATTGGAGTGAAGTAGATCCACACTTTTCAAAGGAATCCTTGTGCTATGCTTACTCATCATTTTTATCTGGTGCATGCAAAACTGTAAACAGTATTCCTGCCCAAACACATTTGGAAACTATGAAGGTGAGTACAGTAAACCCATTGATACCTAAAATCAACATTTATTTTTGTTTGGTCAAGTATCCTCTTATATTAAGTTTTTAAATCCTTTGAACCATCATATGTTATGTGCAATTTATTTGAAATATTCTGTAGAATAAATCATTCAGTGTATTGCTCCTGCTCTCTCTTGCAAAAGAACTGTAGCTTTCAGGTAACCAGCAACAGCCTCTAGGCAGGTCAACAAGTTACTTATGGAAGATATGTTTTGTTGTCTAGAGATTGTTACTGCAGGGCATTGTAGTATAAGGTGTCCCATTTCATTGGTGTGATGATTGTACCTAGGGCAGTTTGAATCATTAGCCAGGCTTATCCTGTATTTACCTAGTTGTATCTTATGGGAAGGGGAGATGTGCTTGTGGTGTCCTGTCTCTGTATCTTGCCATGTCTAAATTGTCCTTAAATTTGTGCATTGTTTTTGCACACATTATTGTTTCGTCAAGTGTGTTCCATACATCCACCAGTCTGTGGGGAAAGCTGTTCTTTTTCAGGTCTCTTCTAGAGTTATCCTTTTTGAGCTTCCATGTCCTCTTGTGTTTCTCTTATCCCAATTTAGCAAGTCTTGTTGGGGCCATTTTTCTTCCATACAAAAAGTCCTCCATCCATTTCAGTAGTTTACCTTGTATTTCTCCTAAGGTTTCCAGTTACTTAAATTTTTTTTTTTTTTGTGAGGGACTTTGTCAAAAGCTTTTTGTAGATCTAGGAATGCACAATCAGCCCATCCATCCCTTTCCTGTATCATATCCAGTAGTCTTGAGTAAAAACAGATCAAATTTGTGGAACATGATCTTCCATCTAAAACCAAATTGTCTTGGATTTAGTATATTTTTCTCCTCCAGATGTTTTATCTATCGACTTTTCATAACTTTTTCACAATTTTTGGCTACCATACTTGTAAGGGAAACCAGTCTGTAATTTGTTGGGTCTTCCTTATTTCTTCCTCTGTAAATTGATACTATATCAGCATTTTTTCAGTCTTCTGGTATTTTTCCTTCCTTGAGTAAGAAAATTATGTTATATATGTTGTCTATTAGTTCTTCTTTACATTCTCATAGTATCCAGTTTGCTATTCCATCCAGGCCATACAATTTTCTGACATCAAGGTTCATTATTTGGTCCATAATTTCTTTCCATGATACTGTTATTTCCCTCATGGGGTTGGGGGGAGTCTTACTTCTCTTCCTTCATTCTGAAGTTTTACATTTTCTCTAGTGAAAACTGACTTGAAGTGCTTACTCATGACTTCGGCCATTTCTGTATCCTCTATGTATTCCATATTTCCTTGGCATAGTTTCACTATTTCCTGTTTGTTTTTTAGTTTACCATTTACATATCTGTAGAATAGTTTTGGCTAATTTTTACATTTTTCTATGATGTCTTTTTCATTTTTTTTTTCCCTACATATTTTTATATATTCATTACTTTGTTTCAGTGCTGGATGGCATCCTGAGTGTAATCATGTCAGTGTGTTTCATACTAGATATGGGATAGTTTTACTTTGGTGCTTATGTTGGATGTTGTTGGTGGAGTATTGGGTCTGGTGGTCTGCCTTTAACCACTTCAATATGAGTCAAATTTTCACTTGCAGCTTAGGCTGTCATATGAATGATACATCACAGTACTCGCATTATAAAATATAAAGTCACTGTTGTATTACTCATTTTCTTTTTACTCTGTGTAATAAACATGGAAAACATAATCAAACCAGTCCACAGAATCCAGGGGTAACTTATATACAATTACAAAAAAAAAAAAAAATGTATAATCGAGACACCAACGCTAGCATCCTTGTGTATCCACTTGTACCTCATAATGCCTATGTAGGCGTCATCGTACCAAAGTGGTTAAGGGCTTATTTAGTGATCTGAGTGAGCATCTGTTTTTGTGTAGATTTTTTTGTGGTACAGCTGGTATGTTGTTGAATGTTTGAGTGGTAAATTGCTTTTTTTTTTTCTCATTATGTTGGTAGTGTGATGGATGTGTGGTGGTAAGGCTTCTGGATTTGAATTGTGCTCTTATCATTTATTGATCTTATTGGGAGTATTTTTGTTTGTGTGTGCATGTGTTCAATTGAGGTGGTTTTGTTGCATCTGGTTATTACTTTCAGTGCTCCATTTTTAAAATTTGTAAATCATTTATGTTCACCTTGCTGATTGTTGGGAACCATAATGTGGCGGCGAATTCTAGGATTGTTTTTATAAATTGTTTATATATGATTATTAGAATTAATTTTTTGTAGTCCAAAGTCAGTGCTAATAATGGTTTTCTTGTTGAATTTTGCTGTCAGATCCATGATATGTGGGCTGAATGTCTTAATGAGTATCACATGTTAGACCCATGATTTTTGGGTTGCTTTCCAGTTGAAGGGTTTGGCCATTTGGTTGTCTGGAGTGAGCAATGTTTTTGTTGATTTCTGGGGTGAAGCTTCCATTCTATTATATCCGAGCCATTTATTCCACTTTATACAAGTAGGTTTGGTTATTCTTTGCTGTTATTTTACATTTACTGTGCTGGATTATTATTGTTAAGTCATCTGCATATTTACCTAGTTGTATCTTGGGAAGGGGAGCTATGCTCATGGTGTCCCATCTTTGTATCTCGCAGTGTCTAGTTTGCTCTTAAATTTGTGTATGGTTTTTGCACACACTATTGTTTTATCCAATTTTGTTCCAGATGTCTACCACTCTGTGTGAAAAACTTTTTTTTTCAGGTCTCTTCTATAACTATCCTTTTTGAGTTTTTTTTTTCATGTCCTCATGTGTTTTTCTTCTCCCAATTTAGTAAGCCCTCTCTATCAAGAACTTCCATGCCTTTCATGATTCTGTAGATGGTCAGTAGGTTGCCTCTCTTCTTTGTTCCAAAGTCAGTAATTTCAATTTAGCCAGTCTCTCCTCATATGACAGGTTTGAAAGTGCTGGGGCCATTTTCATGGTTGCTTTCTGGATTCTTTCAATTTTCTTTGTATTCTTTTTGGTACTGGGTGACTATAGTGTTGCAGCAGATTCCAGTCCAGGTCTTATTAGGATGACTAATCTTTTTTTAACCATTTCTTCATCTAACTAGGTAAAGAGCCATCTTTATTGATCTTAGCAAGTTGTAGGATTCTCCAACAATTTTGTTTATTTGTTTATCAGGGGACAAGTCATTTGAAATGATTACTCCTAGGTCTTTTTCAGGTCCCATTTTCTTTATTTTCTTTGTTCCAAATGTATATTGTCCTGATATTCTTTTTTTTTTTTTACATTTCTGAACTCCATTATGCTACATTTCTTAAATCTACTTCCCACTTCTGACTCCATTTGTTTAGGCCTCTCTGTGGTGATTCACAATCCATTTCGGTTTTCACTTTCCTCAACAATTTAGCATCATCTGCAAAGAAGCTTGTGTATCATTCTACATCTTCATCCATGTCATTCACATTAATAGTGAACATTATTGGATCCAATACTGATCCCTGTGGAACTCCATTAATCACCTCCACCCAACATGAACACTTTTCTCTGAGCACTACTCTCATTTTTCCACCATGCAGGAAATCCTTCATCCAGTTTAGTAGATTACATTGTATCCCTCCTATGTTTTCCAATTTTTTAAATAATTTTTGTGTGGTACTTTGTCGAAGGCTTTTTGTAAGTCTAGGAAAGCACAATCAGCCCATCCATCCCTTTCTTGTACAGGTATTTCTCATTTTGTGTGAGATATGGGTTCCTACAGGCATTGCACAGACTGAAATAACACACACAAAAAAAAACTGTTTTCCCCATAAGAAACAATGGATAATAGGGGGAGAGGGATTTGGCCAAAAAAAATCCATTTTTTTTTTAACAAAAAACACATTTGACTGACAAAGTGAACATGTTCTAAAAATACACCATTCTAAACCTATATGTAACACTAAGGTGTAAATAAAGTATAAATAAAGCACCCATTAACACTTAACATGATGCTCCCTCACTTCTCACAGTCACTCACTAGACTGGTTGTGACTAAACACACGACGAGAGGGCTGTAAACATTGAACTGGGAGTGGGAGCAGCAGCCTGTTGGCAGGCAGCGGAACTATGCATCTGGCACACTGTTTGAAATGTGGTTGGGGCAAATCGCATCTTAGTGAACATATCGCACAATTTGAATTATAATATTTCTAATGTCACATCTTAGCAAATTCGCACCTAAAGAACACCCACAAAATGAGAAATACCTGTATTATATCTATTAGTCTTGAGTGGAAACAGATTAAGTTTGTAGCACATCAGTGTTTAGTCATGGTTCAGGAGGTGGTAGATTGCACATGAAGACGTTGAACAGTTAAAGGTAAAAGGTACTCCATTGTATAATCTTTTTGTACTTGAAATATGGTTGCTTTGGTTTACTCTGCAATGTCTTCCTGCTATGAAGTTGGTTACTTGTCATTGTTATGGATATATGTCTTAATGATCTTTTTGGATAGTATGTGCCTGGGGAATTTGTCAAAAGTCTTTACACCTATAGCATCCATAACTGGTCTTTTTTTTTTTCTCTCTTTTCTTTTCTTTCTTCCTTCCAGTACTTGTATGATATTTGTAAGCAGTGTTGGTAAAGTGGCCCTCTTTGAAACCATATTGATACAGGGAAGCTGGCATTTCTGAGTTGACTCGTGTTGCAATCAATCTTTCCATCAGCTTTGATATTGTGAAGAGTAGTGACATTGGTATGTATGATGCAGTTTTTTAGATTTCTTTGGTTTCAAGATTGGTACTATTTGAACTGTTCTCCATGTGTGTGAGATGTTCAGCCAGAAAGTTGAAAATATTTCAAAACTTTCAGCCATCTGACCCAGCCACGAGCAGTGTCATCAGCAAACAACAACTAGCTCGCCTCATACTTCCTATCCTTCTCTCTAACCATCTCCAATCCTTGCATTTACTTCCTATATCACCCCATCTATGCACTCATTGAACAGCCATGGTGATAGAACACAACATTGGTGCACCTTCACCTCACACCACCCACTCTCACGTTTCCCAGCCCAAACACAAATTCTACTGCTTATGTAAAAACTTTTGGGTGCACCTAAACAGCTTTCCCCATATCCTTTATATATGCATTACCTTCCTGTTGACCCAGTCAAAAACATTCTTTAGATCATTAAAGGCCTTAAATACATCATTACCTTCTGCAAAAACTTCTTGCATATCTGCTGTACCATTAATATTTGATCCACATACTCTCATATTTCCCAAACCCACACTATTCCTCACTAATTAGTCCCTCAGTTCCTCTCTTAATTCTGTTATTTAACACCCTTTCACTTGCCTTTCCAATTCTGGTCAACAAACTAATTCTTTTAAAGCTACTACATTCACATTTGTTCTCTTTTCATTTGTACAATGGAACTTTCCAAGCACTCTTCCAGTCTTCTGGCACCCCCCTCTCATATGCACACATAAACAACCTCACTAGCCAATCCACAATAATTGTTCCTCCCTTTGTCAGACACTCCACATGACACCCAGCTAATCCAGGTGGCTTTCTAGCTTTCGTCACCTTCAATGCTTGTTGCACCTCAGCTTTTCTTATAGCTTTTTCATTTTCCTTTACCATAATTTTCCTAGCTTCTTCCACTGCTACAATGAAAACCTCATAACATCCCCCACATTCAGTTAGTCTGAAATATTCTATCCATATTCCCCTAAATGCCTTTACTATCATTAATGTCAATTCATGTTACCTAGTTGTATTGGTGGGAAGGGCAGCTATGCTTGTAGTGACCCGTCTTTGTATCTCGCAACATCTAGTTTGTTCTTAAATTCTTGTATGGGGTTTGCACACACTATTCTTTTGTCCAATTTGTTCCAGACATCCACCACTGTGTGGATGATTTTTTTTTTTCTTCTTCAGATCTCTTCTATATCCTTTTCAAGTTTCTTTTCATGTACCCTTGTTTTTCTTATTATCCCACTTTAATAAGTCTTCTCTGTTAAGGACTTCCATGCCTTTCATGATTCTGTAAATGGTCAATAGATTGCCTCTTTCTCCTCTTTGTTCCAGGGTTGGTAGTTCCAATCTAGATGATCTTTGCTCGTATGTCAATTTTGAAAGTGTTGGGGCCATCTTTGTTGTTGCTCTTTGGATTCTTTCTATTTTCCTTGTATTCTTTTTTGTACTGGGTGTCCGTAGTGTCGCAGCATACTCCAGTCTTGGTCTTATCAGTGTGACTAGTTTTTTGTTTTTTTTTACCATTACCTCATCCAAGTAATTAAAAGCCACTTTTGTTGATCCTAGTAAATTGTAGGTTTCTTCGACTATTTTGTTTATCTGCTTGTCTGGTGACATGTCTTTGGTGATAATTACTCCTAGGTCTTTTTTGGAACTAACTTTGTTTACTTCCTTTGCACCAATTTTATATTGTCCTGATATTCTCTTTTTATTTGTTCCAAATTCCATTATACTACATTTCTTAATGTTGAAGTTCACTTCCCACATTTGACTCCATTCTCAGACTTTGTCCTGGTCTCTCTGTACCCTTTATCTTGCCCTCCATGCCTGACTTGTCCCCTTTTTACTCCATTTCCTTCCAAAATATATATATATATATATATATATGTATATGTATTTTTGTTTTTTTTCAAAATTAACTGTCAGACCGCTACCCCATTTTGCATCTGTTCTCCTTTTTGCCTCCCTCACCTTGCATATTGCTTCTCTTTTATTCTGGTACCTCTCATATGCTTCCCTTGTAGCTAATCCACATATGCTTACTTCTTCTATTCTATCATTGCCTTCACCTCTTCATCCTACTACTCATTACCCTTCCTTCTGTTCCACCCATTCTCATCATCACACATACCATTTTTGCATAGTTTTTTCACTTCCTGAAGACATGATCATTCTTCTACTTCCCCTTAATCCCTCACCACCTCCCACACCTTTCTCATCTTTTCCTGGTATTCAGTTCTCCTTTTCCTTGTCATTCAGTTTGTTAACTCGCAGACCCGCCTTATCTTCCACCCTTTTCCTCCTCCAGTTTCCCTCCATATTCACTTATCTCCACCAAAAAATTATCAGACACTTCCCAGGTATCTCACTAGAAAACATGAATATCTAGAACTCTTCCTGCCCTTCCTTTGGATACCAGTAGTCCATTAATGTTTTATTTACCACCCTTCTGTCCACTACTCTTTCCCATGTATATTTATACTTGGGTCTCTTCTTAAACACTGTGCTTATAATCATCAAATCCCATTCTAAACACAACTCCAATATATTTTCTTCACTAAGATTCTTACCTGGCACCCCAAACCTCCCTACTACTCTATTGGCCTATCCCCAACTAGTATTGAGGTCCCCCAGCACCACTACATTTACATTCCTTACAAAACTCTAAATAATAATTTAAATCTATCCAATAAAACTTTGTTTCTTCATTTTTCTCACTACCAGGTCCATATGCACACACAAAAACCTACATCTCCCAGTTTCATCTTCACTCACATTAACCACGAAGATGCTTTCCTCCACTCTACTGTATAACACCATTTCTTATCCTTGGACGCTCTCAGATGTATTCCTTGGCAGCTTTCAGTGTTTCTTGTTTGAAGGTGTCCCTAAGTTCTTGAGGGTCCTCAAGGATGCCAAGCACTTCAAAATGATCAAAAGGAACCAATACAAACTTCATAGCCAGCTCGGTTGGTGCCAGTAACCGATGTCATGGACATTTGTCATGGACATTTGTATTTGAGTTGCTGCATTGAATCTTGGCTGTGATCTGAACAGTTTCTGCAATCCACTGGCCAGGGTGATATTTTGCCCCCCCCCCCCCCTTTTTTTTTTTTTTTTTTTTTTTGTTTGTTTTAGATATTTTCAACTTCACTTGGATAGTAAAAGTGGGTTATGTGCAAATCATTTAATTTACATTATATGATTAAATAATATATCGAATTGCAATGAAGTTGGGTGTAAACAGTGTGAGTGCACAACATGAGTGTCAAGGACAGGTGCTGATGTGTGCCTACATAAGCCTGTTCTATCAATATTTGCTCAGCTCCACACAACCATCTATTTTTTTTATTTGTGTGAAGAAGGCTTACATAATTTCAGTCATTACCTATCTAAAAAAAATGGAAAAATGTAAGTACACATTCAAAGCTACTACTTCATAGAATCATCTTGTTTAAATGCACTCTAACCTCTGAGGGGCAAAAGGTTCAATTGTGTACTCCTTTGCCATTGGCTTACAAATCTCCTGCAACTAGTCATGTATCATAAGAAAAAGCCTAATGTAAGTTTTATTTTATTATCTAATTTAAGGTAACCTACTATTGTAATCAATTTACTAAGAATGGCAAGCACTATGGCTCTTGCTAGGATGTGGCTTATGGCGCCATACCCACATCCCTTTGTGTCAGTGACGTGTCATGGAACATGACATATGCCCCTTTCCCGGATAAAAATATTTAAGTGTGAGAAGCAAGGCTTCAACATTTTGTATCAGGACACAACAAGGGATCAGCTACTACATTTGTTTTTCCCGGGATATGTGGAATACTTAGATCATATCCCTGGAGTGCTAATGCCCATCTGGCTAATCTGTCATTCTTTGTTTTCCCACCTATGATATACTTCAAGGGATTAGGGTTGCTCAGGATGATTACCTTTTTGTCCAGGAATATCTGGAATTTCTTCAAAGCTAATACGAGGCTGGGGGTCCTCCTTTTCAATGGTAGAATACCACTTTTGATAATCATTGAAGATCTGATACATGAATGAGATTGGCCTCATGACACCTTAGTAGGGGTTGACTAACAATGTTAGATACAAATATATATATTTAACTTACTCTGGATGGGGTAAAAGGGGCATTGGGAAAGAGTGTAAAGTCTGTTGAGGAAGGATGGGAAAGAACAGAAGATAGGGGTGAATGGAGAATGGTTGTATATGGATGATGCTGTGATGCATGAGGGGGAGTGAGGGAGTATGTATGAGAAATAATTTGACACAGCGCGAAGGTATTTCTCCCTGTCTTCTCCTTTTCTGCATGAGGGGCTGAAGAGGAGGGGTTGCCGAATAAATGAAGCAGCATTGCTATGGATGTGCTGTGTCTTGTGACACTGCTTCTGACCCAGGGTAGTGGACGAGATGCAAGAGTGACCTGTCATCCAGGAGGTGCCAAGATAAGAGGGAGGGGAGAGGAGTATGTAGGGGATGGAATGGGTGGTTGTGGTTTCTATGCCTTTGTCTTTTGGATACTTGCTGTGTAAGGGGGAAAAAAGCCTTTGGTATATATAACTTACTCCAGCAGCTTTGCTAGCTTATGAGGGTTCTGCATAGTTTATTTGTATATTTGTGTGGGTACTTCCTTCTGTGTAGCACTATGTATATTAATGTTGGTAGAGCAGGGACCTAATCAAACAATTTTAAAGGAATTTTTATCTAATATATAACATATCAGTCACATTGATAAAGTCCCTCATAAAAAAACTATTAAAAAAACTGGAAACCATATGAGGTATACAAGGAAAACTAATGAAATGGATGGAAGACTTCTTTGCATGGAAGAAAAATGAGAGTAGTGCTCATAGATAAGAGTTCTACTTTGGAGGAGGTAATTAGTGGATTTCTACATGGATCAGTATTGGCTCCAATAATGTTTGCTATGTGAATGACATGGACGAAGGTGTGGAATGTTATATGAACTTCTTCGCAGAAGATGCAAAATTGTTAAAGAAAATGAATACTGAAATGGACTGTGACTCACTACAGAGAGATCTGAACAGGGCCTGGGAATGGAGTCAGAAGTGGGAAGTGGACTTCAACATAAAGAAATGTAGCATGATACCCATCCCACACCCATCCAAATACCCATCTATTGTCCCTCTGATCTTAGCCTTATGGATGACTCATGCCTGTCCTACACCACACAGCTTAGAGGCAGTGCAACTGGACACATCATTTCCTCAGTGGGGCACAATAACTGAAACTGGTTTATCCCAACTGCTTCATTATATGGCAACACCCCCTCATCAATTTGAGAAACATGCAGAGTGGACAAGAAAAACTTGCCTTCAGACCATGTCATTCTTAATACATGTACAACCCTTCTCAACAGATGTGGCAATGATGTATCCCAAAAGAATATTCTTGTCTGTTCCATATATTTCTTGAGTGGATGGGGAAGGAAATGGGTGCTTACCATATAATGAAGTGGTGGGGGTGAACCAGCTCTGGCTGTCAGGCCCTGTGGAAGTGTTGTCCTATATTGCATTGGCTCTGGCCTGAGGAGTGTAGAAAAGCAGAATAGGAGAAGGATCTGGGAGTATTGTTAAGGAATAATCTGTTATGATAGAGATATCAGGTTGTTGGTAAGACATGCAGATTACTGATGGATGCAAAAGTGGTTTTTGAATACGTTAATGAAGAAATTGTTAGAAAAAATTATGAGACCCAAATCTGCCTGAGATTAGAATATGTAGTAGTGGTATGGCCCCCACACAATATAAAAGATACAAGTAGCATTGGGAGAATTAAAAGACCAGTGACCAGAATGGTTTCTGGCCTTAAAGGTTTCCAGTCTATGAAACTTGGAGCAACAAGAGATTGGGGGTTGAGTTTTTTTTTTTCCCTTAATTCCTTATTTTAGAAAATATACAAAAAGGAAAGCATAGAATTGGAAATGATGAAATAGCAGTTGGCTTTCACTGGCAGTCTTTACAGAATTTTATATTTCAAGTGTTGAGAAGCAAGGATGTGATATGAAAAACTAACACTGGTTATAAATCCACCTATCTTTATCTTTCAGGTAACAAAAGAACTTTGCCCACCCAAGTGTAATTGTAGTCTTACAGGCTTTAAACCAATCTTAAAGGCCCCATTTGTCATGGTGAACTGTACAAATATTGGATTAAAAGAGATGCCTGAACAAATACCACCAATGGCCACAAGTTTTGACTATCGTAATAATGAGGTAAGTGTTCTTTTCAAATTGAAAATTATGTGATGGAGGGATATGCTGGTCCTAGAGCACTTTTCTTTTTTTATGTGTTTTAACCCTCACCTGTATGGACTAGGGCCACACATCAGTTGTCTTTGTTAGAGTAAAATCTCTGTTTCTAGAGGAATGATGCTACTTTTTGTACTATGACTATCCCTCCTTTATTACGTTCCCTCCCTTGAGACTGTCCTTTACCACCTCTTTGAGTATATCTTTTCTTTTCCCTGGTGCCCCTGTAGTATGGGGAGGAAAGAACTCTGCCACCATGATTCCCATGTAAGTCATAAAAGGCGACAAAATGGGACAGAATGATGGGACAAAGGATCCTGCTCTCAGTATGTTCATCCTGCAAGAAGTCAAGGCATAAGCTGGCTACCTTCCTTATAAGGGGAAAGAGGCCCTTGGTATTTAGATAGACGTGTGCTGAATATGAGATATGTGATTGTACATGATGAAATGAAATTTATGTGTAAATGATATTTTAGAAGACTTATATAGCTTTTA
Organism: Oratosquilla oratoria; assembly: GCF_046742065.1. Lineage (NCBI taxonomy): Eukaryota > Metazoa > Arthropoda > Malacostraca > Stomatopoda > Squillidae > Oratosquilla > Oratosquilla oratoria. Next base: position 42,197,508 of record NC_134778.1, on the reverse strand, counting down.
TTTCAGTTGCAGAGTATTGATGCTTTGTTCAAAAATCCAAACTACAAAAGGATTGTAGATGCTTTTGTGGGTAGCAACAAAATTGAAGAAATAAATATAAATAAAGAACTTTTTTCAGATTTTCTCCACAGAAAAAATGATGTTGTGTTGCACTTGGAAAATAATCAACTGAGAAAGGTATGCAAATACATAATTAATTTTGTTGATAGCTTTATTAGGAGTGATGATTTTTATGGTGAAAGATTTTGTTGCTGTATATTATCTTTGATAGACAATGTGCAAAATGACTGCATATTAGTATTTATCAAATAGGTTACTATTTTATTTGTGATTCTTTTGATACAGTATTACCTAGTAAAAAAAAAAAAAAAAAGTACAAAAAAGTATAGGAGGATGAGGGGAGGAAGACGCTTGACTTTGGAAATGCCTTTGTTAGATGAATAACAACACTATTCAACCAGTCTCAATTTTTCCTTCCTAAAAGTTGGTGTTATGATCTATTGGTGACTGCTGGCATATACGTTCATTAGTAGTAGCATAATGGAATTTGGAAAAAGTAAAAAGAGTATCAGGACAGTATAAAATTGGAAACGAAGTCAAAAAAGTCGATTCAGAAAGGGACCTAGGAGTAATTATTTCAAGTGACTTACACACATACATATACCAAGGCTTTTTCCCCCTTACAAGGGAGGTAGCCAAAAAGGAAAAGGCATAAAATCATTCCCACCCATTCCATCCCAGAATACACTCCACACCCCTCCACCCTCCCTCTTATCTTAGCACCTCCTAGATGACGGGTCATCCCTGCACCTTGTCCACTGCCCTGGGTCAGAAGCAGTGTCGCAAGACACAGCACATCCACAGCAAGGCCGCTTCATTAAATTGGCGACCCCCCCGACCCCCCCCCCTCTCCATCCCCCCATGCATACAAGAAGATGGGGAGAAATCCCTTTGGGCTGCGACAAATTTTGCTCACACATACTAACCTCACCCCCCTTCCCCCTGCCCATTCCACCTCATGCATCACATCATCCAAATACAACCATTCTCCATTCACCCCTGTCTTCTGTCCTCTCCCGTCCTTCCTCAACCGACATTCCCCTCTTCCCCAAAGCCCCCTTCACCCCATCCACCCACCTCATTCTAGGACATCCCTTCATGTTCACTCCCTCCACATCTGCCCTCCATACCCAATCCTTACACAAGCTCTACTACTCTCATAAAAACTCTTGACAGCTCCTAGGAGCTTTCCTCCTATCCCATATATCCGCAAAACCTCCCACAGTGCCTTTCTGTCTACCCTGTCTTAAGCCTTTTCCAGATCCATAAAAGCCCAAAAAACATCCTTCCCCTTTCCTATAGCTTTCTCACATATCTGTCTTACCACAAAAATCTGATCTACACAACCTCTACCCGTCCTAAATCCACACTGTTCCTCACCAATTACTCCCTTTGTTCCTCTCCTAATCCTCTCAATCAAGATCTTCCCATAAGCCTTCCCAACTACACTTAACAAGCTAATCCCTCTGAAACTACTACATTCACACTTGTCCCCTTTTCCCTTGTAAAGTGGAACTATACAGGCACTCCTCCAGTCCTCCGGCACTCTACCCTCTCTCCAGCAAACATTAAATAACATCACCAGCCAGTCCACCATCACTGTACCTCCTTTTTTTAGACATTCTGCATGGCATCCATCCAGACCAGGTGCCTTACCTGCTTTCATCATCTTAACAACTGCCTTCACTTCATCCTTCCTTATTTCTCCTCCATTCTCCTCACTCATCACGGTCATTTTCTTAGCATTTCCCACTGCAGCTATCTTTCCCTCCCTATCCTCCTTCACATTTAGCAACTCCCTAAAATATTCTGCCCATCTTCCCCTTACTGCCTTCTCTTCCATTATCATCTCTCCATCTGCACCTTTTACCTTTTCTTCTCTACTTGATTTGCCTCCTCTTCCTCTCTTAATTTCTTTCCAAAACATCTTTTTATTACATTCAAAATTTTCTGTCATACTCAAGCGACTTGACACCTGATAAACATGTCAATAAATTATTTGGAGAGTATAACTTATTAAGATCAGTGAAAGTGACCTTCAACTACATAGATGAGGAGATAGTAAAAAGAATAGTTGTTACACAGATAAGACCTAAACTAGAATATGCTGCAACACTATGGGCACCTAGCACAAAGAACATAGCTCTTGTCCCATAAAATATAGCTAGGTAAATACAACTAGGTAAGTTGAAAGTGACAGTGTCTGGTGCCTGCTCCCCACCCCACCCTCCTTGTTGGTCCTGTCATACTACTGAGTGCTGCTGTCATTCTGTGTGACCTGGTGTCTTGCCATTACTGATTAGGTCACTCAATTAGTTATTGCCACAAGGTTCATGAAGTGGAAAACCTGTGGGCCCACAGTGGCTGGCAATGGTTCTTGGAACCTCCCACAGATCTCTCTGGGGAAAATCTTCAGACAGTTTTCAGTATTGTATCAGTGTGGAACTGTTTCTATGTCACCAGCTCAAAGTGGTAGGGAGAGGAAAGAATTGCTGTTTGTCAGCTCTCTGTGTGTGAAAAAGTATAAGAAATACAGATGAAGTTGATAAAGAGAGACCTTGGGCCCAGTCCAGAGACTGAGTGCCAGCTCTGCACATCCTGATGGATTTGAAGGGGTTGATGGGCTTTGAGCATGAGCAGCTTCACTCCATCTACCTCTACTTTCCACACCTCTTTTACTAATCTCTCCACATTCATTCTTTCCATGTGCCCAGACCACCCCAGTAATTTTTCATCAACTCAATCTGCCGGTCCCCTTTCTGTTTCCACTCCCCTCCTTACCTTGTTTCTCACTCTATCCTCGTAAACTTCTCCATACTTCTCGGACTCTTGATCTGTAACACGTTTAAACTTCTGGTTCCTGCCTCTCTTAAATTCCAAATCTTCACCCTGTGGAGTGTCATAGGTACAATCACCCCTTCATGTAATTTTACATCCATTCTCAGATACCATATTTTTCGGACCATAAGGCACTTCGTACCATAAGGCGCACCCGTAATTTGCTATTCCCTGTCCTTACATAAGGTGCACCTGGTCTCGTCATCGGATAATCATGCATATGTGAGTGCGTTCAGAACTGAACATTTTCGTTGTTGAATGAGAAAAATTGGTTGGGATTTAGCAAAATTACAAAAATAAATTATGTATTTTTTTTATCTTGGTCAGTGAAATCAGACCACCTCCATGGACGGTCTGCCCTGCCAATACCCCAAAAAAACAACATAAACACGTTATGGGAATTATGGGGAATAAAACCAACATTAGCAGTTTTATTCCCAGAATTCTCTACTCACTTAAAAACACAAGATTTATTACAAATGACGGTCAATTTTTAGTTTCGACCATGGGCGCAATATAGCAATAGAAAATTAATTATTAATTTTGTAAATTTTAATGTATCAACATAATATCAATTTTGTGAGCGGAAATAAAAAACAAAAAAGTTGCTAAAACAGATTTCGTAAGTAACGAAGTCGTGTCGGACGATTGGTATGCCATGTTTATGATAGATGCTGGCGTCGAAGAAATGAAAGGATGATAAATTCATCTAACCTAGCCTAACCTTACCTGTGTTTAATAAATCATAACCTGCAAATTAAATGTCATGTGGCTCGTCCTCGTTGTCGTCGTTGTGAGAGACGTTGGCGGGCTTTTCAACCACTCTCTCAGCTTGCGGGGTATACAAAGTTCTTGCAGCTTGAAGGAATGCATGTATCTCCACTCCATAACATTCCTTCAAGAAAATGTACCTGGCGAGGTACTGTTGGAAGTACCGAGGCCGTCAGTTGACAGACAACAAAATGGCGTCCCGATCCTATGCTACAGACTTCGTTCATTAGCATATTTGCTTGTAGCAAGGTATTTTTTATCTTCATTTCCACCCACAAAATTGCATATTACATTGATACATTTTAATTTACAAAATTAATAATTTTCTATTGCTATATTGCGCCCATGGTCGAAACTAAAAAAAATACCCAAATGACTACAGTCGGAGTGGAGCGAGACTAGACCAATGTAAAATGGCTGTCTGTGTTGGGGATGCTATCATGTCATAGCCATGATAGCGTGAAAGAATGCGGTGGCATGGACTTGAAAACTGTTGAAGTTTTCGCAATTTTCTTGTCAAGATACATGCATCTTGGTTATAACTTGGTTGTAACTTTTGCTAGGCCTATGCACTGTCGCTGTCGGCAGGCTAGCTACGAAACGTGTCAAAATAGTACGTCACTATCCGAGGCATTTTTTTGCACTGAAGCCACACATAAGGCGCACCTCACGATAAGGCGCACCACCCGATTTTGGCCGATTTTAAGGATTTTGCCCACGCCTTATGGTCCGAAAAATACGGTACTTATTTCTCATGACATTTTTCAATTCTCCAAATCATGTACTTCCTTACCTTACTCTACAGTTTACCTCCACTCCCACTCCTCCATTCCCTGCTACATGTGACCCTAAATATTTAGAACTATGCATTTCCTCAAACCTCTCTCCTCTAAGACTCACCTCCAATATATTGCCATCCACTCCCCTTGTACATCTCATCTTGCTTTTACCCATGTGTATTTATTTATCTATTTATGTGTTTAGTTATCTCTTTATTTTTAATTTTATTTATTCATTTTATTGATTTAATTTTTTGCTTGTGAGACATAGTGTGCTGGTTGTGTGGTGTTAAAGGTTCTGGTTTAGAATTGTGTTCCTGTCATTTTCATGTGGTGTTCTATGGGGAGGATTTTATTTTTGTATGCAGGTTAGTTGGGGTGGTTTTGGCACATCCTGTTCCATTCTGTAAAGTTTGTAAATTGTGTTTTTGTGGATGATTGTTGGGAACCATGCTGTAAAGACATAGTCAAGGGCGTTTCTTATTAATTACTTGAAGATCACTATTAGTTTCTTTTTGTTGTCCAGAGTCTGTGCTTGCAATGGTTTGAAGTAGGTTTATATCTTTAGTTGATTTTTGCTGTCAGGTCTTTGATATATGGGCTGAAAGTCAGAGTATCAAATGTTATGCTTTGAATTTTAGTGTTCTTTTCTAATTAGAGGGTTTGGTCACATAAATTCATTATAGGGTGGTTTTCTGATTCATGGTTGGTGCAACATCACTGTTGATTTTAGGGGTGAGGCTTCCATTCTGTTATTTTTGAGCCATAATTTTAGTTTATTCAAGTAGCCTTTGGTGTTCATTGCTGCTATTTTATATTTACTGTGCTGGGTTCTTATTGTGAGGTCATCTGCATATGACCAAATGTAATTGTTTAGTTCTGGTTCTGAAGTTGGGAGATCATTCATGCAGAGATTGACCAATATGTGAAAGTATAACCATGAGGGACTCCATTGTATAGCCTTTTTTTTTTTTTTCTGAGATATAGTTGTTTTGGGTTAGTCATCATGGTCTTCCTGTTATGAAGTTGGTTAACAACTTCCTGTTGTTATGTCTGTCTGTCCCAGTAATCATTTAGGATTGTATATGTCCAGAGACCTCGTCTAAAACCTCGAATCCATGGCTACCATAATTATTTTTTCTGGTGGATCTTTTTTTGTGAATCCTTCCAGTACTTGTGTGATGTTTATGAGCATGTGTTGGTGGAGTGGTTTTCTTTGAATCCATGTTGGTGGGGGGAGGTAGTTATTTCAGATTTGATTTTTGTTGTTATTGGCTTTTCCATTAATGATACTCTGGATAATAGATTGATCTGTTTGATGCAGGGGTTACATGTGGTTTATTTAGTTTCTTAACACAGATTATGTGAGTTCTCCAGATGTTTGGTATTTTGTTGTGTAACCAAGAGTAGTTGAAAATGTCAGTTATCCCCTTGCATGTGATGACGCCTATGTAGGCATCATGAGGTGCGAGTGGGTATTGATTTCAGGATCAGGTATTCGAATAAAAAGTTAGTGAAACTTCGTATCCTTTGAAGATATTATATTCTGGTACTTTAAAAGTACACTGCTTCTGACCCAGGGCAGTGGACAGGGTGCAGGGATGACCCGTCATCTAGGAGGTGCTAAGATGGGAGGGAGGGTGGAGGGGTGTGGAGTGTTTTCGGGGATGGAATGGGTGGGAGTGATTTTATGCCTTGTCCTTTTTGGCTACCTCCCTTGTAAGGGGGAAAAAGTCTTGGTATATGTATGTATGTTACAGGGTTGATGCTAACTCAGTTTCTGGAGGGGGAGGTTATCAGTTTTTACAATCACTAACCTGTTATTATTACAAATGGGAAATCCAGGAAGGTTTGATGCTATAACAGTTTTAGACACATTGTGTGGTTGTTTCTTGTGACTCAATTTGTGTTCAGGTTTATTTGGGGTGGGGGGGTGATATATGTGTGCATTGGAGATAGTGTAATTGGTCATGTGATGGAATAATGGTCTCCTAAGGCTGTGGGTGCATGTTTGTTCATATGTGTGTTATGGTGTAGTTTTCCATGGGTGATGTTACAATATTTAAGGTTACAGGTATACAAGAATACCAGCATCGGCATCTTGGTTATATTTATATTGTAGTTGCAGTTGAGTGAACATCGAATTGTGATGCATCATTGAATCATTGTACATCAGGCAGCCAACAGTGTGCATGAAAATTTGACTCATTGATAAGGTTAAAGTTTTTATAGTTATTTGACTAGTGTTTTTTATGTGGATGTTTGAGATCCTGTCAAGGCTTTCAGCTTTGGAAATTTGGGATGGCTTCAGTATCTGGTTTGATTTTTCTGTACTTTTTAAAATATTTTTTTCTATTCTCTGATGTGGGCTTGAAGCTTGTTTTTGAGAAATGCTTGTTGTCGAAGTTCCATTGCTGTTTTGGTAATGGTATTTTACCTTGAGTTGCACCAACTGTTTCATGGGGAGGGATTGAATTTGAGTGATGGTTCTTAACAACAGTCCATAATTTGCTCATCAGTTTTTCTGTCAATTTTTTTTTTTTTTCCAGTTTTCTTTCTGTTTTTGATTAGATATATGTTTCTATTTAAATGATTAAATAGTTCGTTTTCAAAGTGTACATGGATGGAATGGTATGGGAGGTAAATGTGAGGGGGCAGGGGTTTGGAGATTGTCAGAGATAGTGGAGAGAAGTGAGAGGTGAGCCAGTTGTTGTTTGTGGATAACACTGCTTGTGGCAGGGTCAGAGGATGGATTAAGGCTGTGATGGAGATTGGGAAGGTATGCAGTAGGAGAAAGTGGAAGGTAAATGTGGGTAAAAGCAAGGTTAAAGGAGAGATACTGGATGAAATGGACAGTTTTAATTATTTAGGGTTGCATGTGGTAGGAAATGGAGGAGTGGGGGTGAAGGTAAATTGTAGATTGAGAGAAGCAAGTAAATGTCTTATGGGATTGAAAAGTGTCATGAAATAGGCATCTGGGAATGGATACAAAGAAGATTATATGAAGGGGTGATTGTGCTTACAACACTGTATAGAGCAGAGACTTGGAATTATAAGAGAGGCAGAGAGAAGTTTAAATGTATATGCGTATTCCAATTTTGGTCTTACCAGTGTAACTAGTATCTTCTTTACCATTTCTTCATCCATATAGTCAAAGGCCACTTTCATTGATCTTATCAAATTCTAAGTTTCTCCAACTATTCTGTTAACATGTTTGTCTGGTGTCATATCATTTGAGATAATTACTCCTAGGTCCCTTTCTGAGTCTACTTTTATAACTTCCTCTGTACCAATTTTATATTGACCTGATATTCTATATTTACTTTTTCCAAATTCCATTATACTACATTTCTTAATGTTGAAATTAACTTAATTCTTTTTACTCCATTTCCAGACTTTGTCCAGATCTTCTTGAAAAGATTTGCAATCTTCTTATGTACTTACTCTCTTCAGTAGTTTCGCATTGTCTGCAAAGAAGTTCATATAACATTCCACAGCTTCATGTTGTTTATATAAACAGCAAACATTATTGGAGCCAATACAGAGTCTTGGGGGACTCCGCTTATCATATCTACCCAATTTGAGTATTTTTCTCTAAGTACCACTCATTTTTCTTCCGTTCAAGAAATCTTTCATCCATTCCAATAAGTTTCCTTGTATTCCACCTATTGTTTAAATTTTTGTGTGGTACTTTGTCAAAAGCCTTTTGTAAATCCAAGAAGGTACAGTCTACTCAACCATCTCTTCCTTGTATTATTTCTATTAATCTAGAGTAAAAGCATATTAAGTTTATAGTACATGATCTTCCACTTCTAGATCCAATGTGTTCAAGATGAATTGTATGAGAAGTATGGGAGGGGTTACAAGGTTGGATAGCATTAGAAATTAGGAGGTGAAGAGGAGAGTAATGGAGTAAAGGGAGCTGGCAGATAGAGTTGATGAAAGATTATTGGGATGGTTTGGGGACACAGTAAGAGTGAGTGAAGAAAACCTAACAGAAAGAGTGGAAATCAGAGGGGGATGGAGTTAATTTGAGGGGACAACCAAGGATGAGATGGATGGATTGGTTGAGAGGGGCTTTGAGCAAGAGGAGAATGTATGTTGAGCATGGAGAAGAGAAGGCAGGGGATAGTTGTGAGTGGTGAATGGTTGTGTATGGATGATGTTTTGAGGCAGCCCAATGGTGTTTCTACTCATCTCTTTTATTTTCTGCGTGAGGGGACAAGGAGGGAGGGTTGCTGTGTAAATGAAGTGACCCTGCTGTGGATGTTCTGTGTCTTGCTGCATTGCCTCTTACCCAGGCAATGGGCAGAAGAAAAGGATGACCCTTCATCCACGAGGAACTAAGATGAGAGGTAAACAATGGGTGGTAGATGGGACTGAAATGGGTGGGAGTGGGTGCATGCTTTGACAGGCTACCTCCCTTAAAAGGGGGAAGACACCCTTAGTATATAGATAGATAATATCAGGAAAGTCTAGAATGTTGCAAACAAGAATCTTGTTAAAGAATATTCTCACTATTCACTGTGGATCTAATAATTGGGTGACCCAATATGAAACAAGGCATAATTTGGACATATTAAGATGTTATCAAGAGTCTAGAATGTTGCAAGCAAAGTTGGCTTGTAGCTACTGAAATAAATTATTGTCAATGAAAACATGCATAGCATGATGTGATCTTAATGTGTAGAAATTCAGAAGCATTCATGGAGGCTTTTTTCTGTGAAATACATATTTTTTCTATAATTTTCTTGCTCATGGGAATGAATCTCATTTTCTTTATTATTGGAAATCACTTGTTTTGTACTCCCACCTAAACCTCACCCCAACAATCTAAGGGAACACATTGGGAATTGGGGTTGAGGTTGGTGGAAATGAAAAGAATGATTTCATATGTAAATCAATATGAAATTCATTCGGATAATCAGTTGTTTTATATCTTTTTCCTGCAGTTTGAGAGAACATAGGTATTTAGGGTTTTGGTTGGGAAAACTAACAAATATTGATTTTAAAGCCCTATTTCTTCACATTAACAAGAGAACTATATAAAAAATCAGTCTTCCACAGAAAAATGCAGGCAGTACATTACCAAAGATGTTGTGCCCTGCAAATGATTTATATAATTTATTTACCTAGTTGTATTTTGCGGGAAGGGGAGCTATACTCGTGGTGTCCCGCCTTCATATCTCGTAGTGTCCAGTTTGCTTTTAAACTCATGAATGGTTTTTGCACATACTATTTCATTATCTAGTTTATTCCAAGTGTCCACTACTCTATATGGAAAACTGTTTTTCTTCAGTTCTCTTCAGTAGCTATGTTTTTTTATTTTCTTTCCATGTCCTCTTGTGTTTCTCTTGTCCCAGTTTAGTAAGTCCTCTCTATCGAGTATCTCTGTGCCTTTCATGATTCTGTAGATGGTCAGTAGGTCACCTCTCTCTCTTCTTTGCTCCAGCATCGGTAACTCCAGTTTAGCCAATCTCTCCTCATATGATAGGTTTGCAAGTGCAGGTGCCATTTTTGTTGCTGCTCTCTGGATTCTTTCTATTTTCTTTATATTCTTTTTGGTACTGGGTGACCACAATGTTGCCGCATACTCTAGTCTAGGCCTTATCAATGTAACCAATATTTTTTTTATCATGTCTTCGTCCAAGTATGCAAATGCCACTTTTATTGATCTTAGCAAGTTGTAAGCCTCCCCAACAATTTTGTTAATCTGTTTATCATAGGACAAGTCATTTGTGATAATTACCCCCAAATCTTTTTTGGATCCTGCCTTCTTTACCTCCTTGGTTCCAATTGTATATTTTCCTGATATTCTGTTTTTGCTTTTTCCAAACTCCATTATGCTACACTTCTTAGTATTAAAGTCCACTTCCCATTTCTGACTCCAGTTACATACCTTATTCAGGTCTTCCTACAGTGCTTCACAGTCCTTATCAGTTTCTACTTTCCTTAACAGTTTGGCATCATCTGCAAAGAAGCTCATGTAACATTTCACATCCTTGTCCATGTCATTCACATAAATAGCAAACATTATTGGTGCCAATACAGATCCTTGCGGTACTCCACTGATCACCTCTTTCCAATCTGAATATTTTTCTCTGAGCACTACTCTCATCTTTCTACCAGTCAGGAAGTCCTCCATCCATTTTAGTAGGTTCCCTTGTATTCCTCCTATGTGTTCCAGTTTTTTTAGTAATTTTCTGTGTGGTACTTTGTCAAAAGCTTTTTGCAAGTCTAGGAAGGCACAATCAGCCCATCCATTCCTTTCTTGCACTATGTCTATTAGTCTTGAGTAGAAGCATATTAAGTTTGTGGTGCATGATCTTCCTTGTCTGAACCCAAATTGTCTTGGGTTTATTATGTTGTCGTCATCCAGATGTTTTACCAATCTGTTCTTGATGATTTTCTCACAAATTTTGGCTATAGTGCTTGTTAGTGATATTGGCCTATAGTTGGTGGGTTGTTCCTTGTTCCCTCCTTTATATATTGGTACAATGTTAGCATTTTTCCAGTCTTTAGGTATCTTTCCTTCTTTGAGTGAGCTATATATTATGTTGTGTATTTTGTCGGTTAGTTCTTCTTTGCATTCCTTTAGAATCCAATTTGCAATTCCATCCGGGCCATGTGATTTTCTGACGTCAAGGTTTGATAGGTGTTCTGATATTTCTTTTTGTGTTGTAAACTCACTCATGGGGGGAGATTGCTTGTTATTATCTTCGTCCCAATTTTGTATTTTCTCTCTGGTGAAGACAGATTTAAAGTGATTGTTCATGACTTCGGCCATTTCTAATTCTTCTGTGTATTCTATATTTCCTTGGCATAGTTTCACCATTTCCTGTTTGTTTTTAAGTTTACCATTCACATATCGATAGAATAGTTTGGGTTGATCTTTGCATTTATCTATAATATCCTTTTCATGGTTCCTTTTCTCCTCTCTTCTCACATTAACATACTCATTTCTATAGTTTATATAAATTTGCCATTTACTAGTTTTTTTTTTTATCTTTTCTCCACCTTTTCCAAGCTTTGTCCCTTCTGTCTTTTGCCTCACTGCATCTTTTGTTGAACCAACATTTGATGTACTCTCTCGCTTTTGTCTTGGTACATGCCTGTTTACCCCTTCATTGTAATTTTCCATCAAGATATTCCATTTCTCATCCACTTTTGTCTCTTCCATATAGAATTTTTCCCAGTTTGCATTCCTGAAAAATATCTTTAGTTTTGCAAAGTCCGTTTTGTTGTACATCAATCTTCCTTTCCTATGCTTTTCATTTCTCTCCATGTCTATTTCTTCCTTTAGTACAGTTTCGATGAGTATATGGTCACTCTTTCCAATTGGTGTCTTGTAATGGATTTTGTCCACAATTTCAGGTTCTGTTGTAAATATTAAATCTAGTTTTGATGGCTCTTCATTGCTTCTGTATCTGGTGTTTTCACTGACCCATTGGGTCATTGTGTATTCCATGGTCATGTCCAGCAGTACATTACTCCACAAGTCATCTCCTCCTGGCACTGTCATATTATCCCAACAAATTTCTTTGCAATTGAAGTCCCCCATAATTACCAGATTACCCCTGCCCATTAGTATCTCATTTAGTGATTTAGTGTGCCCCCAAGCATTCGTTTGTGGGGGTACAAAGGTCACCACAAACTTTATACTTTTCATATTCTTGGCTTCAACTTTTATCATGATCAGTTCAACATTACCTTTGCCCTCCGCAATTTTTGTCACGTTTGTCTTTCTTGGCCAAGAACATGATTCCTCCTCCCTGTTTCTTGTCCCTGTTTCTTATCCAGTAATTATATAGTCCATGTCCAATATCGATGGATGGTATTTCACCTCTTAGTTTAGTCTCTACAATTCCCATTATGTCTGGTTTTTCTTCTAGCAGGTAATCATTGAGTTCATTCAGACCTGAAATTAATCCGTCAATGTTAGTATAGGCCACTTTTAATTTTCTTCTTCCTCCATTATTTTTTCTGTCTTTGGTTTTTTCATTTTGATGTGCCATTTCCTCAATCTCATGTCGATTACTCTCCAATGGAATCCCTTGCTTTCTGTCTCTGTTCTCATTGAGCTATTTTCCTTTGCTTCTTCTCTTAGTGACTTTTCTTTTTCTAATTCCTCAGTATTCATTTCTCTTTTTATCCATATCTTATTGTGCTTTTCACTCCTTGTCAAGTTGCCTTTTTCAAATATGTCTTCTACTACCATCTGTGACCTTAATTTTATCTTTAGAGGTCGATTTCTGTCCTTAGAATAGCAACCGATTCTATATGTCTCGTCCAGGTCTTTGCGTGCACCTCGGTCTCCCCCCTGAATTTCATTTAGGATTTCTACTGCTGTCTCTTTTTCTTCTTTTTCTCTCATGTACCTCACCAATCCCTGTTGTTCTTTTAGTCCATATACCACAATACATTTTTTCCTATCTACTGTATCTCTGACCCAATTAGTTTTTTGATTAATCCCTTGGATAATTGTGTCTTTTGCATTATCCTGCATTTGCTGCTTGACTATTTCTTTGAAAGCAATTTCCTTATTTTCAATGTTTTCCTTCCACTTAATTTTCTGAATACTTTCTTTACCTAGGTTCTCTTCAATTTTTCCCGTCATTTCTTGTATTTCATTGTTCACTTCTTTCTTTAAGTTTTCGCTATTGGTATTATCATTAATTCTCTTCTTTTCATTATCACTCTTCAGTTCATTTATATCCCTTTTCATTTCTTTAATCTCGTTTGTAAGATCCAAGTAGGTTCCTCTTAGGTCAGAAATTTCGTGATTTGCTTGTGCTAAGCAGTCCATTAGGCCAATGATATCCTTTCTTAAGTCCATAATTTCATTCTCCCACCGTATCCTATTTTTGCTCATATCCCTCTCTATCTCTAATAATCGACTTAAGTTCCTGCTTTCATATTTACTAAATCCTGGAAAATCTTCTTTGTCTTTGTTGATACACGTGTTTCGGGAATGTTTGTTTACATTGCAGTTCGATAGACTGACGCCAGATGACTCTGGTTCATGATTGACTTTCGAGTTGTTGTTTTCTTTCATTTTTGCCAATTCTGTGTTAATACAATTGACTAGCACTGCAGAGATAATATTTCGAACACTCACAATCACTCCCCGCCCCTACAATACAAACCAGGTTTCCTTTTTTGTCGTAAATCCTCTTCTTCTTATTCCGCGACAACGACGACAGCAATGTGTGTGAGAATTTATGATGGGCTAGCAGTAAATTTGCCATCAAAATTTGATATGTTGAAATGGAAACTCTTGAAACTTTAGGTTACACTAGACCCTCATAAGTGCAACTCATCTCACTGTCTTTTAAAAGTACACCCATTTATTTACATTTTTGTTTGACTACCTGGAATACAGGCAGTGTTATACCATGTATATGGTGCCTTCCCCTGGTGGAGCTTGAAATACATTACACATAACAGAAGCTTTTTCCAGTAACACTTTAAAGTGAGGTTCAGCAACCCTAGGGGTGCCTGTACCATAGGTGCTGTCCAGAAGGCAAGGTTTCCACCTATGCTAACTCCTAATGGTACTTACTCTCCAAACTGGACTGGAAACTTGATTACAATGTAGGTCTTAGTTATAGGTATTGTTGGCTTTCCAAAAGTTGCATTGTTCAAATGAGACCTTCAAGTTATAGATTACATAACAGAAAGGAGTTTATTTTGCAGAAAACACTATCTTTTGCAATTTTGTCTCTGCTTGTTGTGGTCCTGTAAGATAGACATTGGAGCTACCTGTCTTCAAAACTCATCAACCACATCACTTTCATCATTAGGTGCAGCTTTGATGGGCTGACATTTGGTCTATGGACTTGGTCCAAGATTTTCCACTATTAACTTCAACTGCTTTTCTCACCTTTTATACTCGTAGAACCCTGACAATTGGTGACTGCTCTCTTCCCATTTCCAGTTGGTAATATAGAAACAGTCCCACACCAATATAACATAGACAGCAGTTCATAGTTTCTCCCCAGAGAGATCTGTGAGAGGGCCTGAGGACTACTGCCAGCCATTGTGGGGCTCCAGATTTTCCACTTCTGAATCTCAAGGCAACAATTGTTAGGAAGACAAGGGAAGGGAAACATGGGACTTTGAAAGTGCCTATATTGAGATTGTAACTTTTGAATCAACCTGTCTAAGCATCAATTATTATTATTTGACACAAGAAAACTAATAGAATGTTGGTTAATTTGCTTCAGCTACCAATAGAAGTGCTGGAGTATATAATCAAGATGGACAAGGATAGAGCATTTTTTATGTTTTTGAGTGGCAACCCATGGGATTGTGTGGACTGCAATTTTATACGTAATCTGCAGGTGAGTCGTTATTATAATCATTATTATCATTTACCATTATAAGTATTGTTATCATTATTATTATTGTCTCCAAGTACTACTACTACACACAGAGATTTTCCCCCTTATAAGGGAGCCAGCCATTCCCATCCATTCCACTCCCATCTTCCACTCTTTCCCCCCTCTCATCTTAGCTCCTCATAGATGACATGTCATCCCCATATCCTGCCGTATACAGGGTCAGAATAAATTATTATTATAATTGATTATTATGATTACTCGGGAATTGACGGGATGGTAAAATACAGCCTATGCTTCAGGGACTATTTTGGGACCCCTATGGACTGGAGCCAGGCATTATGTGTCCATGTTAGAGTAAAATCTCATCTCATAAAGGAATGATGCTATTCTTGTACTAAAATTATCCTTCCCTTATATCATTCCCTTGAAACTGTCCTTAACTACTCTAATTCTAGCTCTTTCTGTCCCCTGTATTAGGTGGGGGAAGGAATTCTGCCATATTGTTCCTATGTATTTACTTAGCTGTATCTTATGGGAAGGGGAACTACACTTGTATTTACCCAGTTGTATTTTGCGGGAATAGAAGCTATGCTCGTGGTGTTCTGCCTTTGTATCTCAGTGTCTAGTTTACTCTTAAACTCATGAATGGTTTTTGCGCACACTATTTCTTTGTCCAGTTTGTTCCAAGTGTCCACCACTCTATGTGGAAAACTTTTTCTTCAGATCTCTTCTGTAGCTATGTTTTTTGATTTTCTTTCCATGTCCTCTTGTGCTTCTCTTGTCCCAGTTTAACAAGTCCTCTCTATCGAGTATTTCTGTGCCCTTCATGATTCTGTATATGGTCAGTAGGTCACCTCTCTCTTCTTTGCTCCAGAGTCGGTAACTCCAGTTTAGCCAATCTCTCCTCATATGACAAGTTTGCAAGTGCAGGTGCCATTTTTGTGGCTGCTCTCTGGATTCTTTCAATTTTCTTTATATTCTTTTTGGTACTGGGTGACCACAGCGTCGCCACATATTCTAGTTGAGGCCTTATCAGTGTGACCAATACTTTTTTGAAAATTTCTCCGTCCAAATATTTAAATGTCATTTTTATTGATCTTAGCAAGTTGTAGGATTCTCTGACAATTTTTATCTGTTTATCATAGGACAAGTCATTTGAGATAATTACACCCAAATCTTTTTTGGATCTCTCCTTCTTTACCTCCTTGGTTCCAATTTTATATTGTCCTGATATTCTATTTTTGCTTTCTCCAAACTCCATTATGCTACACTTATGTTGAAGTCAACTTCCCATTTCTGACTCCAGTTCCATACCTTATTCAGGTCTTCCTGCAGTAATTTATAATCCTTTTCAATTTTTACTCTCCTTAACAGTTTGGTGTTGTCTGCAAAGAAGCTCATGTAACATTTCACATCCTCAGCCATGTCATTCACATAAATAGCAAACACTATTGGAGCCAATACAGATCCTTGCGGTACTCCACTGATCACCTCTTTCCAATCTGAATATTTTTCTCTGAGCACTACTCTCATCTTTCTACCAATCAGGAAGTCCTCCATCCATTTTAGTAGGTTCCCTTATATCCCTCCTATATGTTCCAGTTTTTTAAATAATTTTTTGTGTGGTATTTTGTCAAAAGCTTTTTATAAGTCCAGGAAGGCACAATCAGCCCATCCATTCCTTTCTTGCACTATGTCTATTAATCTTGAGTAGAAACATATTAAGTTTGTGGTACATGATCTTCCTTGTCTGAACCCAAATTGTCTTGGGTTTATTATATTGTTGTCTTCCAGGTGTTTTAACCATCTATTCTTGATGATTTTCTCACAAATTTTGGCTATAGTACTTGTTAGTGAGACTGGCCTGTAGTTGGTTCTTCCTTGTTTCCTCCTTTATATATTGGTACAATGTTAGCATTTTTCCAGTCTTTTGGTATTTTTCCTTCTATAAGTGAGCAACTTATTATGTTGTGTATTTTGTCCATTAGTTCTTCTTTGCATTCTTTTAGAAGCCAATTTGCAATTCTATCCAGGCCATGTGATTTCCTGATGTCAAGGTTCCATTAATTCTTTTTGTGTTATTATTATTATCTCGCTTATAGGGGGAGATCGCCTTTCATTTCCTTCATCTTAGTATTGTGCTTTGTCTCTAGTGAAAACAGATTTGAAGTGATTATTCATGACATCGGCCATTTCTAATTCTTCTGTGTATTCTATATTACCTTGGCATAGTTTCACTATTTCCTGTTTGTTTTTAAGTTTACCATTCACGTATTGATAGAATAGCTTGGGTTGCTCTTCGCATTTATGTATAGTATCCTTTTCATGGTTCCTTTTTTCCTCTCTTCTCACTTTAACATACTCATTTCTATAGTTTATATAAACTTGCCATTGAAACAGATTGTGAATCACTGCAGAGATACCTGAACAAGGTTTGGAAATGGAGTCAGAAGTGGGAAATTGACTTCAACTTCAAGAAATGTAGCATAATGAAATTTGGAAAAAATAGAAGAAGAGGGTCACATGAAGAATTTTCACCCCAGAATGCCCATATGAAGAAAAGTCACCCCATGAGATCCCACCTGAAGAACTGTTACCCCATATGCCGAATATCAACAGTGGAATAAAGATTTGGTTAGGTTACGTTAGGTTGAATGAAGGTTATGATTATTGTCATCAACTTATACAAATGAAGAATCATAAACCCAGGATGGCCCACATGAAGAATTGTCACCCTAGGATAGCCCACATGAAGAATTGTCACCCTGTCAAAGTCTGGGGTGATGATTCTTCATGTGATCCAAAAAAGAATATCAGGACAATATAATATCGGAACAAAGAAAGTAAAGAATAGTGGAATCTGAAAAAGACCTGGGAGTAATCATCACAAATGACATGTCCCCTGATAAAAAGATTATTTTGTTGGAGAATCCTACAACTTGCTAAGATCAATAAAGGTGTCTTTTACGTATTTGGATGAAGAAACGGTAAAAAAAATACTAGTCACATTAATAAGGCCTGGACTGCAGTATGCTTAAACAAAAGAACATAAGAATGAAGGAGACTGCAAGAGACCATAAGGCCTACACTAGGCAGCTCCGTATCCATCACCACCTGTCATCCCCATCCATAAAGTTGTCTAATCGTTTCTTAAAACAACTGATAGTTTCAGCGCTTACTACATTGTTACTAAGTTTATTTCATTTGTCAACCACCCTATTAGTAAACCAATTCTTGCCTATTTCCTTTTTAAATCTAAATTTGTCCAGTTTATAACCATTACTGTGAGTCCTGCCCTGTTATTTTAATATGATGACCTAGTTTGCATCACCCTTGTTAAAGCCTTTGATCCTCTTGAACACCTCTATTAGATCACTCCGCACTCTGTGCCTTTCCAGAGAATGTAAGTTAAGGTGCCTAAGCCTCTCTTTGTAAGGTAAGTTTCTGAGTCCATGTATCATTTTGGTCATTCTTCATTGTACTGATTCTAGTGAATTGATGTCCATTCTGTAGGACGGAGACCAAAACTGTACCACATAGTCAAGGATGGGTCTATCACTAGATAGAGTTTAATAATTACCTCTGCACTTCTATTCGTTACCATCCTAGCAATGAAACCTAATGCTCTGTTAGCTTTATTCCTGGCACTATTGTCACCCAGTACTAAAAAGAAAATTGAAAGAATCCAGAGAGCAACTACAAAGATGGCCCCAACACTTTCAAACCTGTCATATGAGGAGAGATTTTCAAAACTGAATATACCAACTCTAGAACAAAGAAGAGAAAGAGGTGACCTCCTGACCATCTACAGAATCATGAAAGGCACGGAAGTCCTTGATAGAGAGGACATACTAAAATGGGATAAGAGAATTACAAGGGGAGATGAAAAGAAACTCAAAAAGGACAGCGGATATCTGGAACAATAGTGTGTGCAAAAAATATACACAAATTTAAGAGCAAACTAGACACCGTGAGATACAAAGACAGGGCACCATGAGCATAACTCCCCTTCCCATAAGATACAACTAGTTATATATCTGCCATGTGGGTTGTGACTAAGTGCTTCCATAAATAACCAGACCCCCCTCCCATTACATACTTTGGTTGTTAGTTGGAAGACTGAAGTTATTGTTAGTAAGACAGAAGATTGAGAGGTACTGAATATATTGTAGTCTCAGCTACTATCTCACTCTTGGAATCAACTCCTGGATGAGAGTCTAACTCAGGGACATGACTTAAGAAGTGGTGAGGCAGCACTTGGTTTTCCATCAGCCTGCTTTTAATTCCTGGTTCAATATCTCGTTTCCCACTTCTTAATAGGAAATGAGAAGGAGAGGGCTACATGACTTCAAAACAGATTTCATAATAGGTAAGGAAAACCTAACCCTTTGTGATGGGAATAGAAATGTAACAAATTATCTTCATGGTAGATTTCCTATACACCACGTTTCAATTGGTTACCATGTTTGAGGAGTGTCCTGAAGTGGATGAGAGTTGTCAGTCTCTTGTTGTAGAGTAAAAGGAATTAATGTTTCTACACCATGGAATGGTTTCTAAAGTTTACAGAAATTGAATAACATAGGAATGATTACAAGGGTGTCCATGTAGCATTACAAAATTATGGAATTTAGAAGAATTTTCACAAAGGACAAAGGTCAAATTATATAAAACAGAATAAGGGAATATTCATCATTGCAAATACTATAGAAGAGAGCAAGGGAATGTTCAAATTGCACCCCTCAATAATTCATATATTTCCCATGATGAAATAGGTTTTGGAAAGTCATGACATTCCTTGGCCAAGTGACCTTCCACAACTCTTCTTCATTCCCTTTCCCTTCTCCATTCCATCCCATACCTGCATCATCCCCACCCCTTCCAAGGCTTTTATATACTTCAAATTTGTATTTTTCATGGTAAGAAACATTGGATTGTCTGTATTATATAAATGTGGGTCAGTTTCTGTCTATGACTAATAGTTGTGAGAAGGGAACAGAAACTAGTTGTCAGCTCTGCTTGTGTGAAGAGGTTGAAGATATATAGTTAAAGCTGATAGACTGCAACTCCAGATAGAGGTGAAGTTGATGAATTTTGAAAGACACCAGGGAAATGATCACCTTTGATCTCCATTGTGCAGGACCTCCACTTGCAGGTCCATGTCATTGGTCCTTCCTGTATATCAGACCAGTGACTACTCTGACAAAACAAAAGCCTGTTACCAGCATAATTTGTGAACATTACCTTTGGTTTTATAGACACATGGCATGATGTCTTGATGTTGATTCCATTTACAGGATTATTTCAACAAGAGAGAACCCTCGGTGGAGGAGACAGGAATCATGGCAGGGGCAAATTGACCAATCCAGTTGAGAACTACTTAGAATGGGTTGGGTGGCTGTATGGGGGCTTACTTTGGGAAAATGGGAAATGACAGCAGTGTGAGTGAGGTAACCCCCCAACTCCAGTGCATGATAATGATGTTGCAGGTACTAGGGCTAGGTTGTAGATGTTTTAGTAGAATGTTTTTGGAGTTGCTTTTATGTTGTTTGATTGGCTGTATTTGTGTGATATAGTGTGAAGGGTTGGTTGGGTTTTAGAGCTGTTGCATAGCATTATGTGCTAATAATTTTCTTATGCTGGCCTAAGTGGAGATGTTCTGTTAAAAGTTATTTTAGTGTAGCCAGTTATTGGAAATTCTATTTTGTATTATTTGTAAGATTCTTTTTGTTTTTTCAAATAATTGGATACCATGCTGTGGAAACATGTTTGAGTCTTGCAAGTTGTTTGTATCCAGTGATGAATGTTTCTATCTGCAGGCCAAATCCCATGCCTGGAAGTGTTGAGTACCCAGTATAATCATTTTCTTATTGGCCTTCACTTTTAAGGTATTTTGAGTAAGAAATGAATGTGGTGTGTCATATATAAGGCTAGATACTCGAGTTTTTTTTTGTCCAGTGGGAGAGGTTGACCATGTAAATTGACCACCTATTGGTTCTTTGGTTCATGTTAATTGGGGATAAACAATGTTACTGAGGACTTTTAAGGGGATACAGATATTAGATATTCCATTCTGGTCAGTGCTAGACAATGTTATTTAACTGAGGGAACCATGGGCATGAGTGAGGTAAGAATGGATGAGCAGTTAAAGAAGACTATTTTCATGTTATTTCTGCATTGAAATTAGTCACAGTATAAAAAATGGTTCTGATGCGACTCCTTTCTCTAATATATTTTCTCCTTTTTTTCAGACTGTATTAGTAAGACATGGAGGTAAATATTATGAGGACTTTCACACAATCCGATGTGCTGTTACCAATCAACGTGTCATACTCGTGAAAGTGGATGAGAAATGCCCAATCAGAAGGCCTATGGATACCATTGATTACCTTAACATTGCTGTGGCTTTAGTTTTTATTAGCTCTCTTGCTAACTTCCTCTACAATTTGCACAACTACCGAACACACAACAGATTGCCATGGATCATTTATAGGCTTCGAAAGGGACATCAGTGGAACTGAATGACCAAATTAATGGGAGAGAGTTGGTCAAGTTAGTACAGTATTCTTTGGTTTTTAATGTTTGTGAACTGAATTGTTCACAATAAAAGTTGTCTGTGACCCAAGGTTCCTTTTAATATATACTCGTATTTACTTAGTTGTTGTATTTATCCAGTTGTATTATACAGGAAGGGAGCTATGCTCGTTGTGACCCGTCTTTGTATCTTTCAGCATCAAGTTTTTTCTTAAAATCTTGATTATTGTTTGCACACACTGTTTCTTTATCTAAATTATTCCAGATATCCAGCACTGTGTGGGAAGTTTTTTTTTTTTTTTTTCAGATCTCTTCTACAGTCATCCTTTTTGAGTTTCTTTTTGTCCTCTCATTTTTCCATTGCCATTTTTTAGTAAATCCTTCCTATCAAGGATTTCCATTCCTTTCATGATTCTATAGATAGTCAGTAGATCACTTCTTTCTCTTCTCTGCTCCAGTGTTGGTAGTTCCAATTTGGATAATCTTTGTTCATATGTCAATTTGGAAAGAGCTGGTGCCAACTTTGTCATTGCTCTCTGTATTCTTTCTAATTTCTTTATATTCTTTTTAGTACTGGATGTCCATAGTGTCGCTGCATATTCCAGTTTTGGTCTTATTAATGTAACTAATATATTTTCAATCATTTCCTCGTCCAAATAGTCAAATGCCACTTTCACTGACCTTAACAGGTTGAAGGTTTCTCTGACTATTTTGTTTATATGTTTGTCCGGTGTCATGTCTTTGCTAATTATTACTCCAAGGTATCTTTCGGAGTTCACTTTTTTTATTTCTTCTTCACCAATTTAATTTTTTTTTTTTTATTCTGTTTTTACTTTTTCCAAACTCCATTATACTACATTTCTTGATATTGAAGTCCATTTCCCACTTTTGAGTCCATTTCCAGATTTTGTCCAGGTCTGATTGTAATGATTCGCAGTCCTCCTCTGTTCTTGTTCTCTTTCCAAGTGTTTGTTGTTGGGGGCACATAAATCACCACAAATTATTTTACTTTTATGTTCTTGTGTTGTGTGGACCATGATTGTAAGTTTTTGCCAAAGAGTATAGGGAGGAAAGTGCTCCAAGTGGCTCAAATGCAGCAAATGACTTTCTAAAGTGCTGTACAAATTCCTGATAGTCTATGGTTTCCTCAAATAAATCAGACTGAATGACATCACTAGCTAATGTGTTATTTTGATCTATTTTGGATGTTGAGATGCATATTTTGCCTTTGTTGTCTGTGATGTTTCTTTGTGTTATCTTTGATTCAACCACGGAGAGGAAACTGTGTACAGAAATGTTCTTGCTGTTAAAGAGAGGTAATGTTGTCTCATTCTTGACTATGGTGATAAGGTTTTGTGTTGTCATGGTGTTTTGAGTAGCAGGTGAATTTTCTTAAGAGTTGTTAGTAGAAGGAGGGGACATGTTTGCTGTATTTGAATTGAGCGCAGAGTGGCTTTGTGTACCAGGTTGGTGTGTTGAGTCAGAGAGGGGTTTGGACATGTTGGTGTACAAAAATATTGGAGAAATGGTTGAGACCATGTTGCTCCTAGGTGATAATGAGAATGGAAAAATATCTACTTACCCAAGATGATATAGTGTTAGTAGATGAAGGTGCCACAGTGGGTGGATCAGTGGGAAGATGCACTGCTGGAAATGGGGAGTAATTAGTACAGTGTATGTAGTTTGTGAGTTGAAATATATATATATATAGACATGTCATATATACAAAGGAAATAAGGGAAAGGGAGATGGAGATTTTGCAAAGGTAGATGCGTGGAGTGGGGGTTGGCTGTTGACAATCATTGGTGTGGAGAAGATGATCATTGGAGCATTGTAGTGTTGGCTCATAGGAGACAATTGTTGAAGCATTGTTGCAGTGACATGCAAAGCGCGATGCGATGTTGGAGTAGGAGGTCGTCCGACTTGTCTTGGTGTAGAGGTGGTGGGAGTTATGGATGCTGGAGAATGCCATGAAGAGGGTTTTCCTCATAGTAGATGCTGAAGAATGCAGTGAAGCAGTGCAGCAGTGCTTTGTAGCAGGATGCCAGATGAATAGGGATTTGCTTGTATGATGGAGTGAATGCAGTGGTGCTTCTTAGTAGATGCTGGATAATGCAGCTAAGAGAGGTTTCCTCATATTGATTTTTGATTTTGCGAAGATCATAGCGTTGTTAGACGACTTATGTTCAAGTGGACCCACTGTCATAGAATTGTTGCTTCAGAGGAATGATAGAGTTTTTGCTTCGGAAATCCCTTACTGCTGCCAGATGTTGATGTGTAGTTCTATCTACATTATTGGGAGAGACAAAATCTGAGTGTTGGAGGAGCAAAGGCTGAGTGGTGTCTTTTCTTTACCAATTCCAGTGTTCTTTCTGGTTTCTACATGCAATACAACCTCCAGGGTAACCAGATTTTATTTACAAATGTATAATTTTACAGTGGTGCCATATGATGATCGATACATCAGAAGAAAGGGTTTTGGTTGAGTGACAATGATAGCACCAGATAGTCACCCTTCTCATTGTAGTTGAGTAGTGTATCAGGGTGTTTCCCTGAAACACTGGTGGCTCCTATTGTTTTAACACAGGTGTTGTGTGGAAGCCTGGTCTTTGGGTCACTAACAACAATTGAATGTCCCTTGCTTGAGATCTGGATGCTTTCTGCAGAGTTGATTGGAAGACAGAGAGACATTTGAATACTTCTCACTCCATATGCATGTTTGCGTGCATGTGCACGCTAGACATTGAAGGGGTTGATAACACTATTTTTGGAGGTACTTTTTAAAGTCCCACCTGTATACCACAAGATTGTTTTCAGTACAGATTAATGGAAAGAGAAGACAGCCACATTGATCCTGGCTTTGAAAGACAAGTGTTTTTGTTGTTGCTGTTGCTGATCTGCTCAATGCCATTAAGTTGTAATACTGAGCAGTGGAGGAAACAGATCATCCTTATGGGCTCCCATCAGAGGTCCCTCACTATATGGTGTGTTCATGTATGCTGCCATATTAAGTGGTATGAATTAAAGGTAAATGTGCTCACATAAGCCTTTATCAAGTTGTGTTTGTCCATGTTGGTTGTTCAGTGACAAAAAGTATTGATTAGGATAATTGAAGGCAAATGTTTTCATGCAGGAGCTTAGTTGGTATATTCACTTTTACTTTGAAAATTATATTATTTGTTGAGTTTTATAACATTTGAGCTAATACTAAGAGCACATCCCATGTATACCAGTAGTTTATTGTGAGGTTCAGAAGTCAATATTAATCACAAATTAATTTTATGAAAGTTAATGTTACTGGGGGTTTATGCTGGCAGAGTTGTGTTGCATGTTTGTTCAGATTCATATCCAGCCACAAGACAGCAATACACATATTGAAAATAAAAAACACTCTTCTGTAACATTTTTGGAACACATTAAAAAAAATATCTGTCACAGCATCAAAAATGGTTGTTATATTACTTGATTTTGTTGTGTTTGTCATAAATGCTTTCAAGAGCAGCATTGTCTATGCCCAACTCTGAGCAGTGGGTAGTATCATTCCATTTTGATAATTATATTTTTCTACTCTTTGTCTTTCATGTCATAATGTCATAAACTGTTTGATGTCTTAATTAGTAATGCTTATTTTGGTGTTATAGTCCTATAGTTAGATTTATAAAGAAAAAAAATTGTATTGGGTAAAATATATAATAAATAGATGTGCTTGGACATTGTCTTCAGTAAGGCTATCACATTCATGCAGCAATTAGGGATGTTTCTCTTTGGTTGAAATAAAGCCCAATGAATAATGCTTCCTATTTTTAGCTCTTCACCTCTAGTGTATACTCATACTGAGTTATACCTCCCTATTATCTACTGCTTTCATAAACATTGCTACCAACATCACCCTCTTTGAGAGGAGCAAAGTTAACTCCCTTAGGTATCCAGTTATTATTAAGAATCTCATTTTGAGATTCTGCAACTCTTCACCCCCTCCACCTATTAAGGAGAGGCTGACAGGATCCCAAAGCAAGACTCAGGTACTGGACACCTGGAAAAGGAGGACCAACTACTGCCCCATCACTTCCATGTGGTGCTCCTCAGTACCTGCTCTCACTTGAGCAGTGACTGAGACGGACAGTATATTAAGTCACTTTTTCTCCCACTAACAATAATTTCTTTTTTCTTATAATTAACAACCATCGGTCCTGCGGTGATGGTGTGTGACCCCACAACCCAACCACTTGCCCTACACCCATCTGAAATACAAGACCCATGTATGCAACCTCCAACCCCTTCTACTTCACTATAACCTTCAACCACAAATCCATTCATTATTTCCCCCCACCCATAATCCTCTCACCAAAAGAAAAGAATACAAGAACCTCTTGTACAAAATCCCAACTCCATTGGTCCACTTCAACTTCTGTACCTGCTCTCACTTGGGCAGTGACTGAGACTGACAGTATATTAAGTCACTTTTTCTCCTGCTAACAATAATTTCTTTTTTCTTGTAATTAACAACCATCAGTCTTGCGGTGATGGTGTGTGACAACACAAACCACCACATCCCTATAATCACTCTTACAAAAACCCACAACCCAACCACTTGCTCCACACCCATCTGAAATACAAGGACCCATATATGCAATCTCCAACCCCTTCTACTTCACTATAACCTTCAACCACAAATCCATTCATTATTTCCCCCACCCATAATCCTCTCACCAAAAAAAAAAATACAAGAACCTCTTGTACAAAATCCCAACTCCATCGGTCCACTTCAACCTCACCCACAAACCCATTCATCCCCTCCCCTTATCCACCCACAAACCCATTCATCCCCTCCTCTTGTACACCCAAAAACCAACAACCCTTCCACCCCAAGAAAATATCTAACTCCCCAGGAGAAACCACAGAAGACAATGGAGTACATCAACCATACCACACCAATAAACTTTCCACCACAAAAATATCAACAAAGGAATAAATCTCCCTCGGCCATAATGTCCACAGCATCTTCAATATTAGAATAACAAACTGAAATCCATCCCATCCTAGTACTGACCAAACACTCTTAACAAACTGTATGTGAGCCTCCTAGATCTCTCAATGCTCCCACCAGACCCAACTGGAATGAATGAATGCAGTTCATACCAACAACAACCTCCTTTTTGATAGCTTAGATTAGGATTCACAAGGGAGGTCAGATATAATATTGGTGGGGAGAGCAGTTCATATCAAGAGGATAAAACTTTTTACTTGGTATATTACATGGTGGCCAGTACTTAGTTTGCAAAGTTCCTTATGACACAATTATGAATGGTTACATTTTAAGGGATTGTCTTCTATTATGTTTTTTGATCCATGTCATAGATAAGTGAGGAATGTTTTGTCCAGGAAATGTCCAGGAAACTACTGTTCTATAAGTAGATGTAGTTGGAGGTATGTAATATCTTTGTTAATTACTATTATGATAAGACTTATTGCCCTCAGTTTTCACTAACTGGAAATCCATACACCCACAGCAGTCCCTCCTGTTGATCTTTCTGGGAAGAAGCATTGGACTGTTGTCTGTGTTGTATTAGCATGGGTCTGTTTCTATGTCACTAGCTCATATGTGTAGGAGAAGGGGAGCAGTCATCAATTGTCAGACTTCCTCTTGTGAAAAGTGGGGTAAATACAACTGAAGTCAATAGAGGTTTTGGTCCTGGTTTGGAGACTGCATGTCATCCCCTTGGTGTGACATTCCTGATGGAGTTGAAAGTGTTCATGAGTTATGAAGATGGCTGACAGATAAGTGAATATTTTTGACATCTGTCTTGTAGGATCATTATTTGTAGGTACCCATTTCTTGTCCCAATTAATTGCTATACTCCAAGTGACCTGACCAGAGCTTTTAGGCATGTCCATGGGAAACCCCCATTGTTTACACATCTACCATTGACCTGCACATGGTGATCTGTCTCGCTGTTGGTCTGTACATTATTTATGGAATATATATATATATTCATAATACGACTGTATGGTGTTATGAATTGGTTGGAATTTGAAGGAAAACATTGACTGTAAACTTTCCATTTTACTAACTTGGCAACGTGGCTCTTGCAAGAGGTTGTTGTTTTTCTCTCAAATCCCAAGTCATCCATAACACCATGCAGTCATATTATGAATATGTGTGTATATATATATATATATATATATATATATATATATATGTATTTACCTAGTTGTATCTTATGGGTTCGTTGGTTTATGAGTTTTAGGCTCAAAAGCCAAGCACTGGAGCATCAAGGGCTATTCAGCGCTATGAAAGCTAAAAGTTCAGTGATTTCATTAAAAAGATAATAATAAAATTGAAAATTACAGTGAGTTATAATAGGTGATAAAACTTGATAAGCTTTAAAAATCTGACCACATGGGCTACTTCACAGTTATCATCAAGCAAGTTCCTTGTCAAAAATCACACCAAGGAACTTCACCTCACTCTCATATGGGAGGATAACTCCCTTCAAAAACAGAGTTGGTATCTCTTCTCACTTCCTACACCTTGTAAATCTGATGGCCTTAGTTTTTTGAGGTGAGAACTTGAAACCTCTCCTGTCAGCCCATTTAGTGACTGCATTTATCGTAGCTTGTATTTTTCTACCAGCTTCAAGGGCTGTTGGGGCACTACAGTAAATAGCATGGTCATCAACAAATAGGGTACCCTGAACTGTCAGTGGTATTTGGTCCATGAGGCTATTAATGGCCACTGCGAATAGAGTAACACTTAGCACGCTACCCTGGGGATAAGATGATGAAAATACAGATCCAACTCGGGAGTTTTAGTTGTCGGTGTGATAAGAAGTTCTGTACAAATGCAAACATGTGGCCTCCAATGCCCCATGATGCTAGCTGTTTCAAGATGCCACCCTGCCAGGTTGTGTCATAGGCCTTCTCTAAATCAAAGAACACACCAATGGTTTGATGTCTTCTAGCTAAGGCATTTTGGATTTCTCTTGAGAGTATTAGCAAAGGGTCAAGTGTGCTGTGATTCTTCCAGAATCCAAACTGCCTGTTTGACAGTAACTCTGGATTCTAGATACCAGACAAGTCTGTTATTAACCATTCTCTCAAAGAGTTTACAAAAACAGCTAGTGAGGACAATAGGTCTATAGCTTCCTGGAAGTTCTGGGTTTTTCCCTGGCTTATGACAGGGGATTAGTATCGACAGATCCCAGGTATCAG
The DNA here is from genome assembly GCF_046742065.1 of Oratosquilla oratoria. Taxonomy (NCBI): domain Eukaryota; kingdom Metazoa; phylum Arthropoda; class Malacostraca; order Stomatopoda; family Squillidae; genus Oratosquilla; species Oratosquilla oratoria. Next base: position 42,168,974 of record NC_134778.1, on the reverse strand, counting down.
GTGAAGAGTGTGTGATCCATAGACCGTTATATACCGTAAGCAGGAACAGCTGTGAACACTGGGGAAGGTTGGCAATCATCTCGTATCTAATGTCATCATCGCCAGGGGAAGTGAGGGCTGAGCTTGATAAAGCATGTTTCATTTCATTGAAGGTGAAAGGTAGATTAAAGGACTCTGTATTGTTTGAAGGCGGAGGGAGAACTGTTGCCGAGTCACGATGTATTTGAAATTCAGGAGCATAATTAGCTGCACTTGAAACACTAGCGAAGTGGGCACCCAAGATGTCTGCAACCCTCTTTGGGTCACAAATTTGAGTACCGTTAGATTCTAAAATGGGCAAGGCAGTCGGTACAAATTTACCTTGTAATTTACGGATTTTATTCCAAATCTGACTCGTAGGGGTAGCGATGGTTTATTCTGAAACATATTTCTTTCAGGATTCACGCTTGACTTCTTCAAATATTTTCTTCTGTCTCGCATAGGCTCTAGAATAAGCAAGTCGGTTTGCCTCGCACAGTGACCTGAGCAATCTACGAAGGCATGTCCTGGTTATTTTCCTAGCAACCTCACACTGTTTATTCCACCAAGGGACTACAGGGCACCTGCCTAGGCCAGCAGTTTTGGGGATGGTTTGTTGTGCAGAATCTATGATGGTCTGTGAAAGGTGGGCATAAGCAGCAACAGGGGATAAAAAATTGGTGTGCGATTCATTGATAGCTGATGATTTAGTGAACTCTTTCCAATCAGCCTCCTTGATCTTCCATTTTGGCAGGCAGGGTGATGGGATACTTTTAACATATTGAAGTAGTATTGGCCAGTGGTCACTGCCATGCAGATCTCAATCAACAGCCCAATTGTACTCCAACCGGAGGGATGCTGTGCTTATAGTTAAGTCGATGGCTGAGGTGGTGTTATGAAAAATATCATATCGAGTGGGAGAGCCATCGTTCAGCAGCACTAAATCATTATTGGCATCAAGTAGCTGCTCAATGATGTAACCCCATCTATCACAGTGTACGTCACCCCATAAGGTGTGTTTGGCATTGAAGTCACCCATTAAAATAAATGGTGGAGGGAGCTGGTTCACTAAGTCTTGGATATCTGAGACATCCAGCTGTCTATTTCGCCTAAGGCCATCGAAAAGGTGGTCTTCAAGTTTAGGGTCTAAATAAAGGGAGCACAAAGTGATCTTTCTCTCGAGCTGAACCTGTACAGCACAGGCTTGAAGGTCTGTATTGAATTGGATTGTAGAAAATCTAATAGACTTGTGAATTATGAAAGCAATGCCACCCTGTGCCCTCTCCTCAATAATAGGGTGTGATCTATGAAAATTATAATTGAGTCCAGGATTATAACTTGTATCTCCTAGTTTTGTTTCTTGAAGGCACAAAATCATGGTGTAGTCTCTAAACAGTGTTCGGATGTGTTCAGAGCTACTGTTGAGACATCGGCAGTTCCATTGTATGATGGACATTTTTATTTAAGGAGCTTTCCACTTCCGAATTTAAGAGACTTTTTCTTTTCTGCCTGATCAGTGTTTTGTCTAGAGATGGTAGGCCTGCCAGCAATTCTGGATGGAGGCTTTCCACCTCTAGATCTCTCATCCTTTGAATTGCCCTGAGAGGAGTTAGTACGGCCAGGATTGTGGCTCTCAATCTTGATCTTCTTTGATGCATTTGGTGTCGATGTATTAGTTTTTTGAGGACCAGTAGCATCTGACGAAAGCACCTTATATTTGTTTGAGGTAGGGATGCTCAGGGTAGGAGAGGGAGGGGTAGGGGATGTTCCTCCCCTTTTCTTACCACGTGTTGGGGATCTCTCCACCATAACACCCTTTGCTGGCCGCACATCGTCTTGCGAATGCACATTCGCTAGTGAGGGAGTGTCCTCTGAGCCCTCAATAACGGGCACAGATGATGCCTGAGTTAACTCCTGAAAAGGAGGGGTGGGGGAGCTGGAAGGTGCTACCTCAGCAATGGACGAAGCCTGTTTCAGGCGGGTATCTGTTACCTCAGGGGTTCTACCATGTGAAGCGGTAGGCTGAGGCGCCTTAGAGACAGTAGCTTGTCTCTTTGTGACCTGGGCATATGTTCTAGTTTGGCCTAGAAGCTTCTTTGCGTATCGGATACTGATATGCTCTGCTTTGGATTTTTGAAGTGCTGCTTCTTCATCCTTATAGGACTGACAAGTCCTGTCACGGGCCTGGTGATCCTGGCCGCAGTTCACACACTTGGGTGGTGTTGTGCATTCACCATGAATGGGGTAGGAGCATATAGCACACAGTTGCTCTCCACTGCAAGCAGTCGACGTATGGCCAAATTTAAAGCATTTGAAACATTGTAATGGCTTTCACTTAAAAGGGCGCACAGCAATCCTTTCATTTTCAATTATGATATGCGTAGGCAGGTGACCCGTAGTTTCCGGATATGGAAGATGTCATCAGGGCACATGTCCAGAATCTCTTCCTCTTCAAGATCGTATAGGTCTTTGTCATATATGACACCTCTACCATAGCTGAAGTCTATGTGTGGCTTAATTTCGTTCAGCATCTCACCACTTTCAGCTTTTAAGTGACTCAGCATATAAGACTGAGTTTTGGACTTTGCATGTATTAGAACTTTGTTCTTGCCAAATCTGGTGATATCACCACTACAAATTCCACCAACTTTCCTCTGCAGATATTTACAGAACTTATAGTAATTATAGTTTTCTTCCCGGGCAGTGGCCACCAACCACATTGGAGGACTCGGTAGTCTCTCCTTGTGGGAAATATTTAAGCCATTTTCCTTCCCAGAAGGAGCATACAAACAAGGTACATAAACATCTAGGGCATTAGGGGCACTGGCACATAAAGCCCCAGTGACGTCTGCTCCACAAACCTTCAAATTAGGAATATCGCTACTAGCTACTAGCATTGTGGCTAGTATATGACAGCCAGGCTTCCCAAGAATTTCCAGGTTCAGCATAACACATACGGATTTCTGTAATTTTACCATAGCAACCAAAGTACTTCGTAAGAGTCTCATAGTTACAGGTCTTAGGAAGCTGGAGGATATGGACCACAGACAAGTTTTTCACATTCTTGATTTCCAAAGCTCTGGAGGAGGGAGAACCCAACTCAGTAGTAACTTTTACCACATTATTTTTACTAGTGGAATCATAATGCTGTTCTTCATTAGGAGTTATAGTCTCCTTTGAAGGACACAATGAGTGAGAATTATCCAAATCGGGATTTGAAACGGTGGAAGGGTCAGCATTGGTTCCCTCCTGGTCAATGGGTTTTGGAGGAGGAGGGGCCTCCAAGACCTGGGAGGATGATTCATCCATAATTGGATGGAATTAAAGTTTTATGGTATAGCCTAAAAGAGCGCTTTTGGTAAGTTGTAGGGCTACACCATAAGCAACATGAGGTTTGAAGTGCATGGAAAGAGATACTGCAGGTGCCTGGCGCCCCAGTCACTTAAGGAAAGTCCCTGCAGAGCCAGAAAAGGGTCCAGAAATGGCTATTTACAGGTAAAGGGCCTCGGTGTCGAGTTTTTTGGCTTTGACAACCCGTTTGTCCTCTGTAGTTTTGTCTTATATAGTATGAGGCCGGCATAGCCACCCTTTTACCTGTACTGGAAGGGAGAATGGTATCAAGCTCAGGAGTCCTCCTTCCCATGCGCGTCCACTGACCACCGAACCTTGCGAGCCCTCGTCGGTGGCACCTGTCGCCAGGTGAGCCTCCACCAACTCGGTCAGCTACCAGCACACAGGTCAGAGAGAAACCGGGAACTTAGAACTACCTTAAGAAGGTGCAAGAGAAAGTCGAGGGTGCTTCTCAGGGAAGGCAATCTGGAGTTTTTCAGAGAACCTACCCCGAGATAATAGACTGTTCAGAAAGAGAAGAAAGATTGCAGTAACTAAGAAGGGTAGGGGTAAACGAGCCATCAAATGAAAGAGGGGTGGGGGTCGTTTACCAGTTACTTACACTCCAGTCTGTGAGTCTTTAGTGATCAACTTTTTCCTTTTCCAACTGCATATTTACCCATTCTGTGGTTTGCTTCTATTTCCTTTTCTAATTCTTGTTCTTTATCTTGTACTACTTTTAGAAAATTTCTTGCCAACTCTTTATCCTCTTTATCTCTCAGGAACCAATTTGGGTTATGTTGTTCCTTTAAACCATATATTACTACACTTTTTTGTCTACTGTATCTCTTACTAGATTTTCTTTTTCCTTAATTACCTTAATGACAGCATATGTGGCCTTCTCCTGCAATTGCTGATGAACAATTTCTTTAGAAATTACCTTATCTTCTTTGTCTTTTTTCCAAACATTCCTGAGCTGCTGCAAATCATCGCTTATGCCTTTTCCCACTTCCACGGTCATTGCTTTTATCTGTTTATCCACCTCTTTCCTCATGATCTTGTTACAGGGTATTTGTGTTTTCATAATTTTTCAACCTTTCCTTTTCACATTTTAACTCCGCCAGTTCTTTTTTTAGTGCACTTAACTCTTCTTTTTTTCCCTGTTTACTCTTTTTGTCTCTCACTTCCTTGTTTCGGTTTTTGTTTGTCTTCCATAGATTGATAGTTTCCTGCTTCCATGATTTGTTCATATTTCTCATGCCCATCTCTGTTTATAACTCTACTAGTCTTCTTTCGTACCTACCAAATCCAGAGAAATGACCCTCATTGCCATTATCAACTAGACCTTTTCATGCCTCTCGGTGATCTTAAACCTTTGTTTGCATTTTGCTTTCCCCTTGTGCTGGTATATGGCTCTGGGTACATGTTTATATTGTAATGCTATGGACAACCATCTAGTGGTTTCTCTGGCCTGTCTTCGTTTTCTTCCATTTTACTTCAATTACACACTATTTACATTGTAAATTAACCATTCTGGGTATCCACAAGCACTCCCCTTCCCATATATCACACCCTAGGTATTCTGTAATTGTATCACTGTTAAGATGTTTCATTTTTTAAAGTATTTCAGGAGCTCCAATTTAAGTGTGTTGTCATTATTTACCTAGTTGTATTTTGCGGGAAGGGGAGCTATGCTCATGGTCTCCCGCCTTTGTATCTTGCAGTGTCTAGTTTGCTCTTAAACTCATGAATGGTTTTTGTGCACACTATTTCATTGTCCAGTTTGTTCCAAGTGTCCACCACTCTATGTGGAAAATTGTTTTTCTTCAGATCCCTTCTGTAGCTATGTTTTTTTATTTTCTTTCCATGTCCTCTTGTGCTTCTCTTGTCCCAGTTTAACAAGTCCTCTCTATTGAGTATTTCTGTGCCCTTCATGATTCTGTATATGGTCAGTAGGTCACCTCTCTTCTTTGCTCCAGAGTCGGTAACTCTAGTTTAGCCAATCTCTCCTCATATGACAAGTTTGCAAGTGCAGGTGCCATTTTTGTGGCTGCTCTCTGGATTCTTTCTATTTTCTTTATATTCTTTTTGGTACTGGGTGACCTCAATGTCGCAGCATATTCTAGTCTAGGCCTTATCAGTGTGACCAATATTTTTTTAATAATTTCTTCATCCAAATATATAAATGCCACTTTTTACATTGATGATGAACAATGTGTGTATGTATTCCATAAATTATGTACAGACTAACTGTAAGACAGATCACCATGTGCAGGTCATTGCAAAAGAGGTTATATATTATGTAAATAAATATTTTTTGCATGGAAAGGCAAGTAGAGGAACTTAACTGCTGCTCACACAAGCACTTGCATGGACAGAAGAATTAAGCCACCAATGAGAAGTAAAAATAGTGTATATATATGTATATATATATATATATATATATATATACACACACACACATATATATATATATATATATATATATATATATATATATATATATATATATATATATAAAGAGAAAATAGCAAACCCCTTTTATGTTATGCAGTTATGTGGCAACGGTGCAGGCCTCTGGGGCTGTGCCCAAAGGCTCAATTTAAAACACCTACAGTATAGCACATAGTGAATTTTCCAAAGGGTTTAAAGATTATTTTTGTTAGATATGATTACTTCTTTTCATTTTTGCACACTCAAATTGCACAGGCCCAAAAGTACTAATATAATTTTTTCCAGGATTTTTTCTCTAAGTTAATTTACATTTAATATTAGTGTGGCACAGCTCAAAGGAGAACCTGTGTCAATAGAGTCTAACATTCTTGGATGCCCTTCAAATGAGTAAACAATGTGAAATGATAAACTAAGATTTTTTTGCACCTGTACTTAGTTTCTTAAGTATATATAGTATTTGTATTTGATCTACCCGTGTTTTAAACAATCAAATGTGTTCTGTAGATTGATAAGCTGTAAGGCAACTTAGTGACTTATTGTGTGTATAAATCTAATGTTGTGAAATCTGTGATAGAAGATTTTGTTAAGAAGTTGTGTTCAAAATATGTTGTACCATTGTATTTTATTACAAATATAAGTACACACAATATTTTTGCTTTTTATTAAATTCAAATATACAAAAAATATCAGTCTAGTATAACAAGGGAAACAATAAATACAGATGTGCAGGGGATGTGAACAAGTTCTCAAAAAAAAAAAAAAAAATCAGAAGAAACATAAACATATACCATTTTTTTCCTATATAGTACTAAACATCCTTGCGAACTACGCTTGCCAACTACGGGAACTTGGAAAGGCTAGTTCCGAAGATTTCTTTGATCAGTGTGTGACGGGTCGTAGGATGCATCACATCACTACACCACTCCCCCCGCCCTTCGAAAGCGGGCGTCGAGGAGGATAGGGAGCGACGCGCGCGACGTATTTGAACCTGTCTGGCCTTCGGATCAATCGCCCCGAACGAGTGGTCATGCCGTCAGGGGGCATGTCTGGCGAGGAGGGCCTTGATGGAGGGGGGCTCGAGTGCAGGGTGGTGTTGTCGAGGTCGGAGGCCTGGCGATGGGAGGTCGGTTGAGTATGGAGCTGTGGAGACATAAGGTTGGGTGAGAATTGTTGCATTGCATGGTAGAGCGGGGGCGTGGGGTGGGGAGGATCTTGGGGGGTGCCGGGAACAGTTGTAGAAGGGTGTGGTTGTGGGATAGGAGAAGGATAAGGGTTCGCCGTCGCGTACGCGTGATCTGTGTGAGTTGGGGGGGGGGGCTGCTGCAGTTGCTGTGGTGGTGGGGAGTTAGGGGCAGGAGGGGAGTATTGGTTTGTAGGGGAGTATTGGTTTGGAGGGGAGATTTTTTCGGGGGGCGGGGAATGACTTGGTTCGGTAGTGAGGATGGGGTTAGGACCATGTTGTAAGAGGTATTGTAGTGGCCCTGGAGGTTTGGTAGGGGGAGTGGTGGGGAGGTGGGCCGGCTTGAGCCTGTCGATGGAGACGCGATCCGGTTTGGCATCTCGGTTGATCACGAAGTGTTTTGTTGATCTGGTGAGGACTCGGAAGGGGCCATCGTATGGTCGTTGAAGAGGAGTTCGTTTGGAGTCTCGCCTGAGGAAGACGTAGTCACTTGTAGACAGGACCGGGGGAAGGTGCTCCGGTTGAGGTTGTGGTGGGCGAGGGGGGGTTGGACGGGTGTTGGCGAATGTCTCCTTGATAAGTTGGAGGAGGGCGTGACGGTCAGGATCGCCGACGGCAGGCGTGGCAATTTCCCCAGGGAGGCGAAGGTTCTCAGCGTAAAGTAGCTGAGATGGGGAAATGTCGTTGTCGACCTTTGGTGTGACGCGGATCGTGAGAAGCACCAGGGGAAGGGCGTCGACCCAGTCGCATGAGGGTTGTGCCTTAAGCGACTCCTTCAGTTGGCGGTGGAACCGTTCCACGAGTCCATTGGCTTGGGGGTGGTAAGCGGTAGTCCGGTTGCGTTTGGTGCCAAGGAACCTGAGGAGGCTGGACCATAGGTCAGATTCGAACTGAGGGCCCCTATCGGTGACAATGATGTGAGGTGCGCCGAATCTGGATACCCAACCGGAGAGGAAAGCACGGGCGGTCGTCTCGGCGGATATATCCGGAAGGGGGATCGCTTCTGGCCACCTGGTGTACCTGTCGATACACGTAAGGAGGTAACGCATGCCACGAGAAGGCGGAAGGGGGCCCACAATGTCCACATGGACTGACTGGAAACGTGCCGTGGGTGTAGGAAAACGCTGGAGTGGTGCGTGGACGTGGCGCGTAACCTTGGCCGTCTGGCAGGGGAGGCAGGTCCGGGTCCATTGTCTGACATCCTTGTTTATGCCTGGCCAGACGACTCGATCCGTGATGAGGCGTTGTGTCGCGCGGATGCCCGGATGACTGTGGTCATGGAAGGAGGAGAAGACGTCCTTACGGTGGCAGGCGGGTATGTACGGGCGGGGTTTGCCTGTGGAGACGTCACACCACAATGGTACGGGGCTGTTAGGAAGCTGTCTTAGCTGTAAGGATGAGGTGTCGTGCATACGTAGGAGGCGGAGTTCACTGTCGTTATTCTGAGATGCGGCGATGCGTGAGTAGTCTATGTTGTGGTCAGGGAGGATGCTGGAGGTGATTCTAGACAAGGCGTCGGCCACCTGGTTATCCTCTCCCTTGATATACTCAATTCGAGTATCAAATTGGGAGAGGAATGACAGCTGCCGGGAGACTCTTGGGGAGTGATGGTCGGAGACCCTGTCTAGGGCATGGGCGAGTGGCTTGTGGTCTGTAAGGATGACGAAAGGCCGGCCTTCAAGGAAGTAAAGGAAGTGCTTGACGGCCGAGACTATGGCTAGCAGTTCCCTGTCAAAGGCGCTGTAGCGAATTTGAGGAGGGTCCAGACGTTTGGAGAAAAAGGCGATAGGCTGGAGCTGGCCGTTGATCTTCTGTTGGAGGACGGCGCCAATTGCTGAGGAGGAGGCATCGGTGGTAAGGAATGTGGGGGCGTGAGCTACCGGGTAGGACAAGCGGGCGGCCTCAGCGATTGCCGCCTTGACTTGCCCGAATGCTTGGGTCGCTTCGGAAGACCACTTCACAGGTTTGACCGACCGCTTGGAATGGTTCTTGGTGAGGTCGTTCAAGGGAGCGAGTTTTGCAGCTGCGTCGGGGACGAATCTATGGTAATAATTGACGATTCCTAGGAATCGTCGGAGCATTTTGATGGATGTTGGCTGTGGGAAGTCTTTTATGGTGTCGATTTTTTGAGGGAGAGGATACAGGCCTGCCGTTGAGATACGGTGTCCGAGGAAGTCGAGAGATGAAACTCCGAGGAGACACTTGGACGGGTGTACCCGGAGGCCATAATCTTGGAGGCGGCGGAAGAGGAGGCGGAGGTGTTGGCGGTGCTGGTCGTGAGTATCGGAGACTACGAGGATGTCGTCGACCCAATCGTATCATTGGACATAGTCAAAGTACAGAGTCAAAGCACTCAGGTTGCATGATCTTACAGAGACTGTCTTGCACAAAGATCATATCAAGAGTCCCCTGTGGCCTCAACATAGACTATCCCCTCACAAACTCACACTACCCCTCCAATTAAGGACCATCACCAATTCTCTCCCCCCAAACCTCCAGTTCTCCTCTCCACTATAATCTTTGAAATCGAGTGGCAACTTCATAAGAGTATATTCTGCCTAGGTGAACGGAAATGATATCTACTTCTGCAAGCTCATACAATTAAGTATATTTCATTTTAATAATGAGTACTTCCCGATACCACCATTGTTCCAACATCTTGTGTATGTATCCTCATACCAAGGTTCTGCACAGGCCTTGTATTACTTATCTTCCATGAGTATCAATCTCACTGTGGACAGTAAGTAGTAGCTGAGCCGAGCACCTGTTGCAAGATGATTGAAAACGAGAGTCAACCCTTTCGATGTCTAGTGTGCACACGCAAGCAACGCATATGCTGTGACAGTGAACTCTACATCTTCAACCAACTCTTAAGAGATTTTCGATTGTCTCGGATTTTCCTCCCAAGGCACATTCCCATTGTCTCAGGACCTGAACCAGAGGTGCCAGCATTTCGGGTCAACGCCCAACACCTGCGACAACAATAGATGTGTCTCCTGTCATCCTTGCCAACCGACTCGACAAACCTCCCAATCAGTGTATGGCACAATTTGTAAATAAATAATGTACACATAAACATGGCAATAGCCTACTTGTACCAGTATAAATCTAGAATCTGGTAACCCCCAAGTCTTCCTCAGAAGTTGTTTTTATTTGTAAACCAGAAAAGACTGGAACATTAAAGCAAAGACACTTCATTGAGTTTATCTCACCAAACCACCAGCAATCCAATAAAGATAACTAATTCTACACCTGGCATCCGTGATCTCAATAAATCAATTAATAAATCAAATCAGCCATCCTAAGTCCACTGCTGAACAAAGGCCTCCTTCATAGCATTCCATATTTCACACCAACCTCTGCCACGTCACTCCTGCAAACTTCTCAATCTCATCTCTCCACCTGTCTGGTCTCCTTCTCCTACGCTTCCTATCTTGCGGCGTCCACTCAGTAACACACTTGCTCCACCGCTCATCAGTCGTTCGCACTAACCTGTCTAATTCCACTTCCTCTCTTTTACCACCTCCACAACATCACTCTAGTCTGCTCTCTCATCCAACTTGCTCTCTTTCGGTCTCTCAGCGTTATTCCCATCATTGATCTCTCCATTCTCCTCTGTGCAGTCCTTAGCTTTGTTTCCATCGCCTTCGTCAGTTTCCAAGTCTTACACCCGTAGATTATTGCTGGCAAATACACTGATTGTAAACTTTGTTTCAAACATAAAGGTAGAGAGCCTCTCAGGATTTTATTATATTTACAACACTTTCCAACCAATTGTAATATGTTTTTTTTTTTACTTCATTATCATGATCTTTCGTCACTTTCACCGTCTAGCCTAGATAATTATACTCTTGAACTTCAAAACTCTCGCCAACGATTATAATATCTTTTTAACTTTCGTGTTGAACTCTTATTAATTTTTCAACCTACTTTGAGACTTTCCTTGTTTAGATCACTCAGTATATCTTGCAAGTCTCTTCCCAACTCAACCTTCTGAAAATCTCTTCCAAACAAGCTGTAAATAATTTGGGTGAAATGGTATCGCCTTGCCGCACTCCTTTCTCGAACTTGATCTTTTCTGTATATGTAGTCGAATTATAGCGGTACCTTTCGCATAAATCTTTTCTAAAACCCTTACGGTCTGTTCGTTTGTATCCTGCTTGCGTAGCGAGTTTAGTATTGCTATTTGTTCTACCGAGTCAAAGGCCTCGTAATCTACAAAAGCTAAATAGAGAGGTATATTGTATTCTGTCGTTTTCTCGATTAGTTGGCTCATCGCCTGCAAATGGTCTAGAGTCGAATATCCACTCCTAAAGTCTGTCTGTTCTCTCAGTTGGTTTCCATCTAAAACTTGACTTAGTCTATTTGTAAGGATCTTGGAGAATACTTTATATACGTTTGATAGCAAGCTAATCGGTCGATAGTTACTAAGGTCCTTCTGATCTCCTTTTTTATGAAGCAAAATCACTATAGCATTGCACCACGATTCAGGAACGCTTTCTTGACATAACTGGCTGTACAACTGAGCCAATCTAATATGGATTTCTTTCCCTGCGTCTTTCAACAGATCTATCGATATACCATCTTCCCCAGGTGAGTTTCCTCGTTTCATATTTTTAGAGCAAATTCTACTTCCTTTGTAATCTCTGGTACACTACTAACGTCTACAGATGGATTTACTGACAACTACGGTCTTCGACGAGTAAAGCTCTTGGTAAAATTCTTCCACTCTTTTTACCATTCTGTCTCTACATTCAATGATTTCTCCATTCCTATCTTCCAAACATAATTTGCTGTCTTCCTAAAGCATGTCTGCGCTCGGTCCCTTTAATACTTTTACCTTTCCGAATAGTTGCCTCTATTTCATCCATATTCTCTATCTTTTCTCTAATCTCTCCCTTTTGTTGATAAGCTTGTTTAGTTCTACTTTATTTCGTTTCTCCTGTTTTTAATCTGCATGGTCGTCCTCCTTTTAATTATGATATTTGTAGCTTTGAAGTATTTGTTTTCTCTTATACTTTTTCTACTTCCTACTTTCTCTGCTGATTCCCTAATGATATTCATTAAATTCAAATTCATATCTTCGACGGTGTCCTCGTTATTTTTTAGAGCTTTGAATCTATTTTTAATTTCTAACTGAATTTTCTTATTATCCTTAACCTTTGCAAGGATGATCCTTTTTTAAAACTATATATATTTTTTTTTATGAGGGTTTGGTACAGGTTCCAAAAGGATTGTCTCTCATTTCCCAATTTATATGGAACAGAATTTTGAGGTCACAGTTTTAAAAACAGATTTTTTTTTTTAGATGTTTGAGGTAAGAGATTCAAGAAAGGCGAGAAGTGAGGATCAAATCTAAAAAGTGAAATTATTCAACGACTAGACAGAATGTCATCGGGGTATCTTTACAGCGACAGCGTCTGCAGAAATGTACGATGACTTATTTTGGGGTAGGCCCATAGGGTTATAGAGGTTACAACTCGTTAGAGAAGGCGGTTGGTGTGGCTGGGTTGGGTTTCAGTACAGAGACTAGATTAAACATTCCGTTGACTGGTGTAACCCTACCTTAAGTTGGCAGTGATTTTCTTTGGAAATATGCTTTCCTATATCACCGATAGCTGGGCTAAAGAAGATACTGAGGACGTTTCCTTGGTGTGTAGCAAGGCTAGTGATGCCCAAATGCTCATCCGTAAAGTCTTTTAGGGTGAATTAGGATGTGAAGATGGGTATGATTTGGCGGAAGCCTAGAGAGAATTCACGTAGTATCCAACATCGCTAGGCTATGTCAAACACCTTTTCTAGTTCCCAAATACAACCTTTTCTCAGAATTTATAAGGGGTATTGTGTGATTGTTTTGTGGAGAAGTTTTATTTTCCTCTAGATATTAGAGGGAGGAGGATGTCGTTAATCCAAACGGTAGGGGAGATATCTTCCACCCATACTCAGTTGAGTAGGTTCAGTATATAGAATTTTGCGGCTGGGCGTAACTGCCGTATAATATCGAAATGCATGTTGCCTGGCCAAGGGGATGTTGTTCTGTAGTTGGAGAGGAAGAAACAAAATTCTGCTAATGTGAAAATAGTCTAGAGAAAATGGAGTGTAGTCAGGTGGTGACTGATATTCTAATGTTGTCAATAAAGCCAAGAGTTTGAATCTGCTGTTTGTTTCGCTAGATCGAGGTGGATTATATTTCTGCCAATATTACTACCACTTTTATTGGTGTTGGGATTGAGAAGCTGAATTGGTTGTTGAGTTGGAGGACAGAGGACGAATACGAAAAGTGGTTTGTTGGAGGTTTTCTGGTTTCTTTTCATACATTGGAAATGGGAGTTTGAGAGGTGACTGATGTGTAAATTTGCTACGAAGATCAGCATAATTGACCCTTCATTTGGCGGTCATGATTTTTTTTATTTTTTGAAGAGGAAGGAAATGTTCACAATTGGTTTTGGAAGTAGCGAAAAACTGACTTTTTTAATGAACTTTGGCGAAATTCGTGCTCCACCAGAGAACTGAGCGTTAAGATGTGGGTGGTGAAGTCATTAGAATTGAAAGGAGGGCTGCTATGTTAAGTGATCTATAAGGTAGTTTTGCGCTGAGTCAACTGTTTGGAAGTTTCCTACTGTTTAGGAGACATAAAGGCATATGGAAACCACAGAATGTAAACAAGAGAACAATTTACATTATCTAATGGAAACACCAATATATCACATATAAGATGCACGATTGGAAGGTTTTCCAGCTTGCGTGGGAGAACATCGCGGTGGTGGGGTAGGGGAGGACTTTTGAGAGGTACAAGAAATTGGAAGTGTTGGTCTGATATTACAAACCATTCGAAGACAAGGTCAGGTGTGCATAAAGGTCGATGGAGATATAGGTAAAAAGTTCCAGGTTGTTTGGTGTTATAGAGAGATAAGGAAAGAAAAGTAAGTATTGCATTTTGTCACTGACAGCTACCACCAGTTCTATCCTTATGGATAATATCGCACCATTGCCGAGCAATATTTTAGGTCCATGGTGTTGGGAACAATTATCATTCCTAAGCTATGGGAATGATGATGTGTCACGTTAAAAGTTATGGCATGGAGATAATCATAGTTTCGAAATTAGTTCCATCTCATGCAGAAAAGCGTGGAGAAAATATAGATATTTGAGTTGATTGTCTAAAAGGCAGTGTAGTGTGATCGTTATTCAAAGGGAGAGGTGGAGGAGGAGGAGGAGGAGGAGGTTAATGCGATATGTTGCAGGTAGGACATACGTGTAAAAGATGTAGTATAAGGGGAGTGCCTCTTAGGTCATAAGACAGCCAAGGGTGAGACGAGAATGTCCTGTTCTTTAGTGTCCCACTACCGTCCTCAAGTTCTGGTTGTGCTGGCAGGAAAAAGCCCATGACCTTACACAAGGTTTCATTGTTTAAGTAGTTTGGTGATCCTCATAGCATTTTTTCCACAGGCCGGAGGAAGAACAGAAGTTAGTTGCTGGAAGTACTGGGGTTGATGCTGCATTCCGAAATGACTTATCAATTTGCTCGTTGGCAAGGATGCCAATATGAGATGACACCCTACAAAAGGATGCAGATTTGAAGTTGGGAGGCTCGGATTATCCAAGTATGGATTTCGTGGTTCAATGGGTGGTTGGAATAGAGAAGGGAAAATGTCTCCAAGGCGCTTCATCCTCGATGATTATAAAATGAGGGTGTGGGATTGTGAATAGGGTGTAATGCTGTGAAAATTGCAAAAAAAAAAAAAAAAAAAAAAGGCCAGTAAAATTTGAAGCAGAATTGCAAAGGGACCAAATTCTGTGCCTGCTGCACAACCCAGTCCGCGGTCATAGTAAGATCTGTCTGTAAACGTCATTAGCAGAGGAATGACATGATAAGGGGAAGATATTCCTGTTGTACGATGTCAATTGATATGTTTTTTGATAGCGTGGCTAAGGTGAAACAGGGGCGTACAGGGGGGTGGGGGCGGAGCAACCAAGGGACATTTGTACGTGTTTAGGCTGAAAAGACCCTGTCAATTATTTCGAATATGGGTGGCAAACATTCTCATGTCATATGGACGGGCACAGTGCGGGTGTTAGTTAAACCCTTAAAAGAATTGGATGGCCGAAGAGAGCGCAGAAATTGGAATACTGAGCTTGTAATGTATTCATATTAAAACAATGCTTAATTATAAGATTCATTTTTTATACCTACATGTTTTGGTTCATGGCGCTATACGCATTTTGCTTTGATTTTGTAAATGTTTTCGTGTGCATTGGGTGCCATGATGTAATCAAACGCAGTTTCATATACGGTGTTGTAGCAAGCATGTTTTTGGTCTATCCTTATTTTAAGGATATTAATAATGAAACTGATTAAAACGCACAGAAAAACAATGGCGGCGAGCATCACAAAGGGTTTTTGAATGTTTTTTTCTGGTGGTTTAGACCAGAAAACAGTGGTAAACGCACCTAGTGTGGTACCATTGCCACCTTCGATTGCGTGCGTCATAACGCCTTGTGTAGACTAGGGCCTAGTCTAAACACAAGGCGTTATGACCCTCCTTAAACAGGTCATCTTTTATGGGCTGCTGTTTACCTGCACCGGGTCGGGGGTTAGGGTTGAAGAGTGGGGGCGGGAGGGGTTAGTGCCATGCACTGCTCTCTCGCTCGCTCGCTCTCTCCTCCTCCTCTTCCTCCTCCTTCTTCTTCTTCTTCCCCTACTTCTCCCTTCTCGCCCTCTCCCATCTCCCTTCCTCATGCTCCGTTCTCTTCTACCCTCTCACTCTCTTCCTTTTAACCTCCCATTCCCTCCCCTCGTTGTTGTTGTTGTTGTTGTTGTTGTCTATGTTGTTGTCGTTGTCATTGTTGTTGTTGTCATTCTTGTCCTTGTCGTTGTTGTCCATGTTATCGCTGTTACCTGTTTTCGTTGTTGTCATTGCTATCGTTGTCGTTAATGTCATTGTGGTCGCTGTCATTGTTGCCGTTGTTGTCACTGTCGTTGTTGTCGTTTTTGTAATTTTCGTTGTTTTTGTTACTGTTGTCATTGTCGTTGTTATTGTTGTCGTTGTTATCATTGTCTTTGTTGTCCTTGTCGTTGTTGCCATTGTTGCTGTTGTTGTCATTCATAGTCGTTGTTGCCATTGTTGTTGTTGTCGTTGTTACTGCTGTTATTGTCATTGTTGTTGTTGTCACACACACACAAAAAAAAAAAAAAAAAAAAAAAAAAAAAAAAAATTGAGGGCCCTCGCCTACAGACGGGCACGCAGTTCTCCCTTCCCAGTTCTTTGATCCATTGGAGCTAATGACCCTTTCTCTCCTATTCTGTCCCATATCAAAAGGTCTCCTCTCAGTCTTAACTTCTCCTTTTGATCGTCTGTGCAATGCTCTCAAATCACCTCTTTTTCTTCTTTCTTCCTTTGATGAAAGGCCCAGTGCTTTCAGTCTCCTTTAATCGATTAAGTCTATAATATGAACAAATTAAAACTACTTATTGAGAATGTGAAATATGTTAAGTTGTTATGCTATACA
>NC_134778.1:42142482-42147482 GCF_046742065.1 Oratosquilla oratoria | reverse complement strand
ACATGTCTGACAAAGAAGAAGACAGGACATTCCAATTGGAGTGCATCGAAGTTTATACAAGTTTAACAGCCCTATGGAAAATAAAAAATGATGATTACAGCAACAGACAAAAGAAAGATGCAGCTTACGCTGTGTTGGTTGAAAAATTCCAGGAAAAGTACCCAAACTACACAAGAGAAGATGTAAAAAAAAAAAAAAAAGATCAATTCATATAGAACCAACTATCGCAAAGAATTGAAAAAAGTGCAGGAGTCGGAAAAATCTGGCGCAGGGGCGGACCAGGTATATGAACCAACGTTGTGGTATTTTCAAGACCTCACCTTCCTCAACGACCAAGACATCCCAGCAAAATCGCGGAATACACTCACAACGCAGACATGTCTAGCATCGACTGCAGACGACAGCGGGCCTTCTCATGAGATATGTAATTTTTGTATTATTTTACTTTATCACAAAATCGATTTTTAATTTAAAAACACATTTTCTTATGTATTATGTCACGCTCATGGCGCGTGAATGTTGCAGATTTTATTTAAATTGCCTGTGTTTTGTAAACTAGCTTTGAACGACATTTTTAAATAAATGATTTGTTACTTTTGCGGTGAAATACATAAGAAAAATGTGTTTTTAAATTAAAAATCGATTATGTGTTAAAGCAAAATTTTACCGTCATTTTCAGATGTATAACTAGTTTTGACATGCACTGCATTTAAAATAAATTTAGTACTGATGATTCACACATACAAAAGAAAAGATGTTTTAAAAAATAGCAGTTCGTATAGAACCATTTATTTTTTACATTACATTAAGAGTTACACAAAGTGATGTGATTGTCATTGCCATGGTACAGATCCCTTAGTACAGAAGTAGCGTCTGAACATATCCCGTATGTCCTTTTTTTATCTGAGGCATTTCTCCCCTTTGCCGCTTGCAACCAGTGCTTCCACTTTTAGGGTAATTACCCTATTTTAGGGTAATCAAGCCTATGCTGGGGTAGAGTTTAGGGTAATGTTTCTTTTAGGGTAATTGGGCAAATTTTGGGGTACAAATAGAGAATCTAGGGCAATCAGACACATTCACATTACTTTAGAACAAAACCAATTTAGAATATTTTTATTTTTATTTTTTCGACATTGATAAATAACGAATATATATGATGGACAGGTATGATAATGTTCTGTCCAGTAACTCCTTGGCCTTTCAAAATTGTGGAGCTTATTCCTAAATATCTTCATAATCTTGTGGGTGTAATTAATGCTTTACCACAATTAACAAAATTTGTAGACAAGCAAAAGCTAGATGATGAGTAGAGATCTCACTATTTAGTAGATGGGTTATCTAAACATATGTCTTGTGATGAGTACAGGAACATGGTTTTCAACAAAAGAAATGCAGCTGGAATTATCTGCTTTCCCAACCCAAAAACTGTAATCAGTAGTTTACTGTCGCTGCCCTTTTCAAATGCGTCTGTTGAAAGTTTTTTTTTTTTAGCAAACTAAATTTAACCAAAACATCCCAGAGGACCAGTCTGAAAGATGAAACAATCTGTGGGCTCATGCACGCAATTTACCACACGAAGAACAACAATGCAAAAGCAAATACCTTAATTATTGACGAAAGTTTACTTAAAGCTGTTAGAAATGTGAAAAGCAGTACTACTTGCAAAGAATCTGCTGCTCTAAGGGGAGAACCTAGCTCCAGTACTTCATAAAATAGCATGTTGCACCTATTTGGAACCAGGAGTTCTGTCTTATTTTCTGGATTACGGTCTCCAGTACTTCATAAAATAGCATGTTGCACCTATTTGGAAGCAGTTCTGTCTTTATTTTCTGGATTACGCTCAGTATTGTACTTGTTATTTTTATAGAAATACCTAAATCTTTACATAAAGGTGACTTTGACTTACATAATACCGTTCTTATGCAGTTCTATTATTTGCCATCAAAAAAAAAAATTGTGATTATAATATATATATATATATATATATATATATATATATATATATATATATATATATATATATATAAGTTAGCATTTACATCCATATATATATATATATATATATATATATATATATATATAAAGTTATAATTTAGGGTAATTTAGGGTAACTGACACAACTGTCTGGGGTAACGAATTTTTTTGTTGTGGAAGCACTGCTTGCAACCCGCGTGTCTCAATCTGCGAATCTCGCCATGACCCCCCATGGACAGTTCCATTCTCATCTTCCCAGTCCACAGTTCCCTGCATGGTGTATCTTTTGGACTTCCTCCTCAAGAAATTGTGTAGGTAACAGCAAGCTAAAGTTACTGTCTGAGCCTTTTCTGATGAAAGCAGCATCTGCCTTTGGAACACTCCGAACCTTGAAGCGAGAATTCCAAATGCATTTTCCACGACCATGCGCGCTCTACCTAAACGGTAGTTGAAAATACATTTCTCATTGTAGATATCATCCTCTTCAGCGCCACGTCCAGGATATGGCTTCATGAAATTTTCGGTCAGAGAGAAGGCTTCATCTCTTACGAAAACGTAAGGCATTGACATCACGTCATCATCACAAAGTTTTTCTGGAGGAGGAACTGCGAGTTCTTGATTGTCCATCATACGGCCAAAATCTGAATGAGAAATAACACCTCCATCCGACACTTCCGTTCACACCAACATCGGCAACTGTAAATTCAGTTGGCGTCTACTACCGCCATTAACACGATGCTGAAGAACTTCTTGTAATTGATGAAGTACGACCCCCTTCCTGGTGGTTTCTTTATGGCAATATGTTTACCATCTACCGCACCTAGAGCGTGCGGAAAATTCCAGCTTTTCCGAAATCCTTCAAAGACTTTCAGCGGATTGCAGCATCTGCAAAATGAAATTTAATGAGTTTTATGTTAACTGGATGAAACACTTCACATGATCATTAGGTCACGATAGAACCATCTTTTCATTCCATAGTCACGGCATTAATTCATTAACGAAAGGACTGCAGTCCAGTTTTCTCTCTAGCATACTTGGCAGAAAAAGATAGTTCTCTTTGTTTACAGACCTAATGATAATGGCATTATATATGAGCGTTGGCTGGCTGCCAGAGGTTATCTCAATTTATAACTCACTTTGCACCTCGTTGACTAATTTTGTTTTCTTATGAAATTACCTCTCACAGTCAGCCAACACTCATACAATAATGCCTTATTCACGTGATGAATTGATAATGATAAAAACAATTTTATGTTCACAGGATGATACGGAAGATGTGGAAACAGACGTTCCCAGCAACAACATGTTTAGAGAGCCGCAGTCAACACTGACGCCTTCTCCTTCCATGAGCAAGGAGTCTCTCCAGAAACCTGACAAACGGATGAAGACGAGAAGTTCAGTAACGCCAGTTAAGAATGATGCCCGAGAAGAACTTCTGAAGCTTGCCACTGAACGACTACGCCAAGGTCCCGAAGACGTCAATCTTAGCCAAGCCAAGACATGGGCAGCTGAACTCTCAAAGATGACTAGACCAGCCGTTGTTCGCAAAGAAAGCTATTAATGATATATTTTTTGAGGGACAGATGGGTACACTGAAGAGGAATTCAGTCCAAATAAACAATGACAACTGGACACAGAGCCGTTCACTTACACTATCTTCGACCATTTCTGATCAGTCGGCTACATTTGTACCTTTTTCATACTGCACCGCTGTAGGCGAAACTGTACCCCAACAAGTGGATCTCTCAAGTAACACTCCCGATGGACAGTCGTATTCTCTGGCCAATTACCAAGATCTAAGAATATAAGGTCTAACCACTTCCGACCGAATTTCGAGGGAGTTGGCGCAGCGAGCCCGTGAACGTCACCTGGCTGTTCAAAGTGGGGTTAGCGGGTCCTATAGCTGTCAGTTGAAGTTGGTCCGTCGTTCGAAAATGACGTCGCCTTCGCTCGCACCGCTCCACTCAATTAGTTATATTCTGACAAATATTATATAAAATATATATATAAATATATATAAAATATTATAGTTCCTGTCTATATATATGAATATATAATATATATGATATATAATATATAAAATATTATAGTTCCTGTCTTCCTTGGCGTTTCACAGTTTTCTTCAGTGTATCACAAAGAGAAAATGGACGCATCCAAATGACGTCAGAAGCTGCGCAGAACTGCTCCAGCGGTTAGACCTGTTTACTTAGACCTTGCCAATTACTTCTCGAGCTTTACTTCCAAATAAACATTACAGTTTGATTCAGACTGATAATAATTTGGTGTTTGTAGTAATACCATCAGTGCGTTAACAATGATTTATTTTTTTGAGTTTTGAGTATTGTTCTAATCATTATAGAATTTTGTAAATGTTAAAATGACTAATTTGATTAAAAACTAACTATTGACTTGCTGGTGTTTCATTTCACAAATTATAAAGATATATGTAAACATATTTTACAAGAAACTTAATCTCACCTTTATGTACTCATGTAAGCAGCTGATGATGGCTTTACAGGTTTCAATAACAATTTTGCCGATGGTTTGTGGCGCAATAGCACTGACAAACTTCAGATCTTCAAATGTATTTCCCGTGGCCAGGTAACGCAGTGTAATTGATAAACGCTCCGTAGGAGAGATGGGCTGACGCATATTTGTAGTTTGTTTTTCAATCAGGGGCTCGACCATTTGCAATAGCTCATTATAGGAATCAGCATCCATGCGCAGAGAGTTTTTAAGATCACTTGGCTCATTATGGCTCAGTTCACGTAGTAATTTGGTGTGTCCAAACGTTGAACGCTGCAGACACCATTCTTTTGACCATTTTGCACGTTTCCTTTTTGGGACATCGGTATCCTCTTCTACAGCAAGAGCAACGGCCACGGCGATTGCTGGGCCATTAATATCTCTCCATCTGCACCTTTTACCTTTTCTCTACTTGATTCATCTTCTCTTCCTCTTTTAGTTTATTACTTCCAAAAATTTCTGTCATACTCTTATCCCATTTCACATTTGCTCTCTTCTTT
>NC_134778.1:42134982-42137482 GCF_046742065.1 Oratosquilla oratoria | reverse complement strand
GAAGGAGAGCCAGAAATTTTCTTTCTTCAGTGGGAAAAATTGGCGCAACAGTTACAAATCCCTAAAGAAAATTGGCCATTAATCATTCAAACACAATTTAAGGGTAAGGCTCAGCAAATTTATACTTCTCTTTCAGAAGCAGAAAGCGAGTATGATAATATGAAAGCTTGTATTTCAAAAGCTTATGAACTAATACCAGAGGCCTATAGACAGAAATTCCGTAATTATAGGAAGACACCTCAGTTAACATACGTAGAATATGCGGCTCAACAAGAGAGGTTATTCAATAGGTGGTGTTTGGCTAGTGAAACGGACACCTTAGATAGACTTAAACAGTTGATTTTGTTGGAGCAGTTTAAGAATACCTTAGAGACAGATCTTAGGATTTTTATAGATGATCATGTTCCCGAAACTTTAACTAAAGCTGCTGTATTGGCTGATGAGTTCACACTAAATCATAAACCTAAGTCAAGACAAATGGAATCCCAAAAGTCAAAGTCATATATTCCAGATTCAACAAAATACTCTGATCCTTGGTCCCCAAAGAAACGCTTTGAAAATCAGTCTAGCCCATCACATTTCAGTTACAGGTCTGATTTCAATCAATATCCTCCAAACCAACCTTGGCAAAGAATGGAAAGGTTTAAGACTAATCCCCCTCTAACTTGTTCATATTGTAAACAGGTTGGCCATCACATTTCTAATTGCAGAAAGAGACTGACTAACTCATTCTCCTATTATACACGAACTCTTGTAAGTAATATAAAATCAGACGATTCAAAATCCTCTATTCAGGATAAACTACCAAAGAAGCCGGTATTGTCAAGTAATGTAGAACCCCCCTCATCAGATCATGATCCTTGTTTCAAACCATTTGTATCTTCAGGAACTATATCTCATAGTAGTAGTTCACAACAATATCCTATTTCCATACTCCGAGACACAGGAGAAAAGCAAAGTCTGATTTTAAATTCTGTCTTGCAGAATCTGGGTGAGTCATATACAGGTTATGATATATTGATAGAAGGAGTTGGAGGAATTGTAAAATGTCCATTACATAATGTTTTCTTGCGGTCTGATTTAACAACCGGAATGGTTAAAGTAGCAGTAGTAGACTCTCTTCCCATAGTAGGAATATCCTTATTGTTGGCCAATGACATCGCTGGAAGCAAAGTCATTTCTCCCTTAATAACAAATAACCCTAAGACCTCAGTAGAACCTTCAGATAACTTACAGTTGTTTCCCGCTTGTGCTGTAACCAGATCTCAGTACAAGAAATCTGAAGAGACCTATAATTTAGAATCCCTATTCTCCCAAACTGACCCATCTTCTTCTTCACCAGTTTCTCTATCTAGAGCAGAATTAATCAAAGAACAGAAGTCAGATCCTTCTCTTAAAAATTTGTACGAGATTGTTTCTTCTCCAGAAGAAGTTGAAAATATGTCACGAGGTTTCTATATAGAAAACGGAGTCCTAATGCGAAAATGGAGAGCATCCACCGCAACCGCTGACCAGCCATGGCAAGTAAGGAATCAAATAGTCCTCCCTCTTGGTTTCAGGAATAATGTTCTAAGATTGGCTCATGATACTCCCTTAGCAGGTCACTTAGGGGTAAGAAAGACCTTGTTCAACATAACCCAACATTTCCATTGGCCCACGGTTGTCAAAGATGTTGCCCAATATTGTAAAACATGTCATACATGTCAACTTGTAGGTAAGCCCAACCAGAAAATTGTAGAAGCTCCACTCCATCCCATTCCTGTAATGAAAGAGCCATTTAAAAAAGTTCTTATTGACTGTGTAGGACCTTTACCTCCTTCAAGTAAAGGAAATCAGTACATTCTCACAATCATGTGTATGAGCACTCGTTTTCCAGAAGCAATTCCTTTGAAAAATATTAAAGCTCAAAACATAATCAGAGAAATGTTGAAATATTTCACTATGGTAGGATTTCCCAAGAACATTCAAAGTGATCAAGGAAGTAATTTTCTTTCCAACAAGTTTAGAGAAACTCTTGTAACACTAGGTATAAATCATGTAACTTCCTCCGCCTATCATCCTCAATCACAAGGTGCTCTAGAGCGCTTTCACCAAACGCTCAAGACAATGTTAAGAATCTTCTGTGCTGAGAACACTCGAAATTGGGAAGACGGACTCCCCTTTTTGTTGTTCGCCACCCGAACAACAATTCAAGAAAGCCTTGGATTCAGCCCGTCAGAATTAGTCTTCGGTCATGAAGTCCGTGGCCCCCTAAAGATACTTCATGAACAATGGATGAAAGAAGAACCACCAGTTCCTTCTTTGAAATACGTGTCCCAGGTCACCGAGAAGTTGTTAGAAGCTTGGAAGTTGGCAAGAGAGAACTTGACGAATGCTCAACGAGAAATGAAAGGTCGGTATGATAAAAATTCTAAACTTAGAACTTTCTCTCCAGGAGATCAAGTGTTACTTTATCTTCCCATACCAGGAGATCCATTGCAGGCTAAATACAAAGGACCCT
>NC_134778.1:41999982-42124982 GCF_046742065.1 Oratosquilla oratoria | reverse complement strand
TTTCACGTTCTCAATAAGTAGTTTTAATTTGTTTATATTATAGACTTAATCGATTAAAGGAGACTGAAAGCACTGGGCCTTTCATCAAAGGAAGAAAGAAGAGAAAGAGGTGATTTGAGAGCATTGCTCAGACCATCAAAAGGAGAAGATAGAATTGACAGGAGACCTTTTGATATGGGACAGAATAGGAGAGAACGGGTTAAGCTCCAATGGATCAAAGAACTGGGAAGGGAGAACTGCGTGCCCGTCTGTAGGCGAGCGCCCTTTTTTTTGTGCTTGGGTGTGTGACAACAACAACAATGACAATAACAACAGTAACAACTACAACGACAACAACAACAATGGCAACAACGACAACGACCATGACAACAACGACAACAGCAACAATGGCAACAACGACAACGTCAATGACAACAAGGACAAGGATAACAAAGACAATGATAACAACGACAAACAATAACAGCGACAATGACAACAGTAACAAAAACAATAACGAAAATTACAAAAACGACAACAACGAGTGACAACAACAATAACAACAGCAACAATGACAGCGACCACAATGACATTAACGACAACGATATTGACAACAATGACAACGACAACAACGACAACAATGACAACAACGCTGACAACAACAATGATAACCCAGAAACTTCTTCCTCCAGTGACCTCTCCCAAACATTGCGATGACTTCTCCCAATACCCTTACCATCCTGCTTTCTAAGGACTGACAGTCGGCCAGAGAGCATTATCATTTCCCTCATCTTCGTCGATAGCAGACCTAGTTAGCCTTTGAACTTATAGTTCTTCTCACCCTGAAGAAGCCTCCGTGAGAGGTGAATAGACTTAAGTTTTCGGTGTTTGTGTCAACAGCTTTTGTACTGTTACATTGTGTCATTATAACCATTGGCATTCAGCAGCGCCTTTTACTGCACCCTCTTCTCCATGATTTTGAAATCATGAATGATTATATTCATACTTTGAACTGTGAAGACAAAAAATCATTCTTCAAACTGAAGAATTTGAATCTTAAGATAGCCAAAGCTATTAGCGCAGTTGACTTCAATCCAAATATATATGTATATATATATATACATATATATATATATATATATATATATATATGTATATATATATGTACATATATATATAATATGTATATTTATATATGTATATATATATATATATATATATATATATACATATATATTTTTTATTATTATTCTTTTTTTTTTTACACGGCAAGTACGGGGTGCTTTTGAACTCAGCAGCCAGGTCCCATCATGTCACGTGTATAATATGTAGATGGGGCCGGGCGTGGGTGGGGAACCAGGGGGGGTAGCGCGTGGGATAAAAAATATATCGAGGCCGAGTGAGTGTCTTTACTCCGAGGAGCTTGGGAGTTGACACAATCAGAATGCCAAAAGTTGTAATCATGATTTTTTAACCGACTGTTACTGCCTGCTAGTGTATTTAATATCTTACAATGAAAGGAATCTCGGGGGCTTGCTTCCCTGTATGCAGCCCTGGTTCAGTACTACCTACTTACATGAAGATAATGCAGAAGCTGATATTTAGCAGAGTGGATTATTTCCACATTTTTATGTGAGTGACACGGTAAAATCAGGTGGGAAGCATGTTGGACACCAGGGGAGATTAAGATGTAACAGCAATTAAACCTCTGAAACAGTACATATTAAAATAATGCTATCATGTGATACCTCGCTTGTAATCCCTACGGAGAAGCGCTAACATGTAGCTACGCTGAGTACGCTCTCCGAAAATTATGTAGTCTGCTTGTGTTTGCTTGCGCACACTTGTAAGAACATTATATGTAAACACAGAAAAATTATGTGCACATATTTCCAATATCGTCGAAATATTCATAGACTGCAACGTCTGGATACAATGAAGTGCATGCCGTTGTTCTTTTAGTACAAAATAAACTCACATAAACTTTATAAAAGAAACATTTAGCATCTACCTCGCGTGGAAACTATCAGCCGACACTCGCCTGTCCTTATCCCTCGTCCCAGTCGGCTTCGTCGCTTCCTACATGTAGTTACAGGGTATTGCCCTCACGAATATCTACAGGTTATTACAATTAATCCATCATGGCGATTCACAACCCAGAAATAAAGTATACCAAGGTAAGTCCCGATGTATTTTGACCATAAGTGTTTACAAAGAAATTAATGACGATTTATATTAAGAAAGAAAAATGCAGAAGTACGTAGTTGTTTTGACAGACGATTACGATTGCAGCTTACGGACGGCTCACGCAAGTTTGTTACCAGTGCAAGGAAAAAATAATTAATTTAAACCAACGAATATAGGGAAATGCAATTGGAAGCATTAATTGGCACTTCTGAGGAAATATTCAGTTGGGCCACACTTTGTTCATTGTCAATTATTTTGCTTAGTAACAGGTCATTGTCAAATTTAAATTGATCCAGTTGTTGCGGAGGGGGTGATTTTATACAACTTATTTTCTTTTCTTTCTACAAATATAAAAATAGACAGGGTAAGTGCAAGCACCTACCTTTGTTGTGGTCTTGAATAAAACCACATAACCGTGGCTGGCTTCTGGAATTAAAGAAATCGTAAAATGTAACAAGGATTAATCGAAACCAAGTTGATTTTAAACACACTTTAGAGGAAAACCGTGGCTGGAATTAAAGAAATCGTAAAATGTAACAAAAGGATTAATCGAAACAAAGTTGATTTTATTAAACACACTTTAGAGAGAGGAAAACATTTCGTACTTTAAATTCGCCTGACAGAATGAGACTTTTTCTCATCGGGCCGATTTTTGTCGACTAATGCGAGTTCGTAGCAGAAATGATGTGGTGCTTCTGTAGCGTGCGGTATAACAAAGTATCCGTAGTCTACATTGTAAAATGACCTTCCATTGTATAACCTGATTAACCTAACCTAAGGCCCGTCCAGACGGTCGAACACAGCTTGACGGGCACTACCCACAAACAAGCTAAGCCCACAGGCACAATAGTGTTGTTCAGCGTTGCCGCGTTTTCTACACTGCCGTGTAGTATGGGAGAGTGTTACCATACCGGGGCATACATTTTCCTCGGGTGTGTGCCGACTTTCATACTTGTCAAACTGACAAAATTTTGGTTCTTTTTTTAATATATATATTCTTGAATATGTACAAGGCCCTTATGCCCTAACATATTCAGTAAAATATATATATTTTTTTATATTATCGCTAAAAGAAATCTGAAACTTTAGCGTAGCTTTTTTTCTACTTCGTAAAAACGGTAAAATTTTACTTTCGACCATTGTTGGAATACAGCAATACAAAATTAAATAGTAATTTTGTAAATTAAAATGTATGAACGTAATATGCAATTTTGTGTGCGGAAATGAAAACAAAAAAAGTTGCTAAAACAGATGTAACGAAGTCGTGTACTACGAATGGTATGCCATGTTTGTTATGGTAGATTCCGACGTCGGAGAAATGAAAGGACGATAAATTTGTCTAAGCTAAAGTAAAGTAAAGTAAACTAACCTAACCTAACCTAACCTAACCGGTAAAATTTTACTTTCGACCATTGGAGGAATATAGCCATACAAAAGCTGAGAGAGTGGTTGAAAAGCCCGCCAACGTCTCTCACGACGACGACGACGACGACGACGACGACCAGCCGGATGATATCTAATTTGCAGGTAATGATTTATTAAACACAGGTTAGGTTAGGTTAGGTTAGTTTAGTTTAGTTTAGTTTAGTTTAGTTTAGTTTAGTTTAGTTTAGTTTAGTCTAGTCTAGTCTAGTCTAGTCTAGTCTAGTCTAGTCTAGTTTAGTTTAGTTTAGTTTAGTTTAGTTTAGTTTAGACAAATTTATCGTCCTTTCATTTCTCCGACGTCGGCATCTACCATAACAAACATGGCGTACCATTCGTCGTACACGACTTCGTTACTTAAGAAATCTGTTTTAGCAACTTTTTTATTTTCATTTCCGCACACAAAATTGCATATATCGTTCATACATTTTAATTTACAAAATTACTATTTAATTTTGTATTGCTATATTCCTACAATGGTCGAAAGTAAAATTTTACCGTAAAAACTTATCTTTTGGAGTACAAAATTTTATTAGTAACATAATTACCAATAAAAGTCGTATATTTTGATGTACCATCATTTGACAACTGATTATATGATTCATAAACAACAGCTTGAGTTTTTTAATGTTTTGACCAACCCACTGATCTGTAGAAAAATTGTCCTCGCACAGTTGCCACATGCCGCTATTTTTCTACGTTTTGGTACAAAATTTTACGAAATGTAGGTACGCGCGAAAACAAGCGCGGGATCGCGCTGGTATTGTTTACGTCGCCATAATTTTGCGACCCATTGGATTTTGTTTGGCTTAGTTTGAATGCTTTGAGCGTTCAGCGTATGCGCAGGATATTCAAATTATCTTGTTATTGTGCAAGTGTATGCCCGATTCTTCAAAAGCAAATAAATATTCACTGATTTAAACGCAAATTTGGTTATCAACCGTGGCAAATTAGTTTTTCGAGTAAAAATATTAAGGTTAGACATCAATAACATCATATTTTAATGTAAGTATGTTGTTTTTTAACCTATTTTCTCTCGTATATGAGCAGCTCAGTATCATTGGGTAATATACACTTAGTGATTTTTTTATCCAAAAATCTTCACATGCCAAGTTGCACGTGCGCCGAATGGCCTACCGACTCCGCCGTTTGGCCTTCAAGACAAAAACTCCACAAATCAATCAATCAACCAAGTTGCATGTCAATTGGGCCAGTGGTTTGAATTTTATTGATTATTTCTAAATTGACAACAGTTGCCATGACAACATGATAGGTGTTAGTAAGAATGGTATAAGAAGAAGGTCCTGCAATATTAATGCTCAGGTGATTTATTGACCCATAAATTTTATGGGTCAATAAATCACCTGAGCATGTCATTAACAGTGCAGGACCTTCTTATACCATCCTTACTAACACCTATCATCTTGCCATGGCAACTGTTGTCAATTTAGAAATAATCAATAAAATCCAAACCACTGGCCCAATTGACATGCAACTCATGTGATGGTTTTTGGGTCAACAAATCACCAAGTGTTTAATACACAACGATCTTAAGCTGCTCATAACCGGGAGAATTTTTTTTTTATTACATTAAAATAATATTTTATTGCTGCCTTACCTTAATATTTTTACTCGGAAATCTAATTTACCGAGGTTGATAACCAAATTTGCGTTTGAATCGGTAAATATTTGTTTGCTTTTGAAGAATCGGGCTTAATGATAAAACCTTCACATGCCAAGTTGCATGTCAATTGGGGCAGCAGTTTGGATTTTATAGATTATTTCTAAATTGACAACAGTTGCCATGGCAACATGATAGGTGTTAGTAAGAATGGTATAAGATGAAGGTCCTGGAATGTTAATGACATGCTCAGGTGATTTATTGACCCATAAAATCTTCACATACCAAGTTGCATGTCAATTGGGCCAGCGGTTTGGATTTTATTATTTCTAAATTGACAACAGTTGCCATGGCAACATGATAGGTGTTAGTAAGAATGGTACAAGAAGAAGGTCCTGCAATGTTAATGACATGCTCAGGTGATTTATTGACCCATAAAACCTTCACATGCCAAGTTGCATGTCAATTGGGCCAGCGGTTTGGATTTTATTGATTATTTCTAAATTGACAACAGTTATCATGGCAACATGATAGGTGTTAGTAAGAATGGTATAAGTAGTAGGTCATGCAATGTTAATGACATGCTCAGGTGATTTGTTAACCCATAAAACCTTCACATGCCAAGTTGCATGTCAATTGGGCCAGCGGTTTGGATTTTATAGATTATTTCAAAATTGACAACAGTTGCCATGGCAACATAAGTGTTAGTAGGAATGGTATAAGAAGGCCCTGCAAGGTGATTTGTTGACCCATAAAACCTTCACATGCCAAGTTGCATGTCAATTGGGCCAGTGGTTTGCATTTTATTGGTTATTTCTTAATTGACAACAGTTGCCATGGCAACATGATAGGTGTTAGTAAGAATCATATCAAGGCTATAGCTTTGTGAAAGCAAAGAAGGGCTGAGCCCATGCAGTTCTTCACCCTCTCATTGGTTGACAAATGGGTAGAGGTATGGCTCTCACACTCTTAAAGTTAGTTACTGATTATTTCTCTTCTAGCCTGGATTTCTAAATTGTGGATTTCATAAGCCACAGCACTAACATTCTGTTCCTTATCATTCACATCACAAATCTTGAGTAAGATCAATATTTCTAGTTGTCGCAGACAAATTGTGGAGAACTAATGAAGCAACAATTATTGCTTTTGTGGTCTCCTGGTCTGTCCTCACAACTTTACCTAAATATGCAAATATTTTTTTCAACACACCAAAAGCTCTATCATATTTCTTGTTTTTATTGTGGCTACAATTATCTTTCATGCTTGTCTTGTGGGTAGGGTGGCCAGACGTCCTCCTTTTGGCCGGACAGACCTTTTGAGCACTTTGTCCTCCATCCGGGCACAACCTAACGCCGGACGTGCATTTGTCCTCCTTTCTTGGGGTGTGACAAAAATAAATGAGTAAAATAGATAAATGAATTAATTAATAAAGAAATAAACAAATGAATAGATAAATAGATAACCCTTGGTATACAATAATGCCATACAATTAAATTATGTGGGAGTACCCAGGGCAAGGTCAACGTCGGAACTCGCCAGCCGAGGTAGACAAGAACTGCACAGGACCAATGTTATGAACGTGTGATTGCGTGATTCACATCTCATATATTGGGCTGCAGTCCTGATGTGGCCACGGTGCACTGTGGTTTGGCAATTAATTTATGAGGTTAAGGAGTCTGAAAATGCTGAAAAGAAAGACTTTGTTTAACTCTGACTGGGCCAAAGAGTTTTGCAATCGTGGTGAAGATACAACTAGGTTTTGTTTGTGTTGTAACTTAAATATTCACTTTCAGTTTTATATATATATATATATCTGGAGAGATGATAGTAGATATTTTGTACATGGATACCCAGTGTCACCAAGATGACCGAGGTATTCTCCTACCTCAAATGCCTGACAAATTTGGCTGTTTTGAAAAACTTGGTTATCATACACGCTGCCTAGCCAATGTGGAACATTATAAAATTTTAAATTTGGCCCACATATTGCTTGAACATTGTATGAGAAATGTCCTTTACAACTAAAATACTTTGGATTGTTGCACGTTGGCTTCAGTATGGCAATGTGTGTGCAATCGATGCATCCTACAGCACCAGACATCCCACTAATCATATAAAAATCTTGCATAATCTGCAGCTCCTGGACTTTAGGAAATTTTACATATCGAGGCCTCAGTCCTGCTACATCTCTGGCCACTTGGGAGAGGCATCTGCTAACAGTAGATTAGGAGATGCTGTAGCAATCTCCCATGATATTTTGATTGGTGTCTGTCACCATACACCCAAGTGCAATTAGTACTTGCAGATGAGGGGGAACAAGTCATCCTGGAATTTTGGAAAAAAAAAAATCAAATCTGCTTTTACTCGAGACTAATTGAGATAATACAAGAAAGAGATGGATAGGCAGACTGCACCTTCCTGGATCTGCATGAAGCTTTTGGCAAGGTACCTCACAAAAAAATAATAAGTAAAATTGAAAAAAAAAAGAGGAATTCAAGGTAAACTATTGGAATGGGTGAAGGACTTCTTAACTGGGAAAAAATGAGTGGTACTTAGAAAAGTTTGAAATGGGAAGATGTAAAAAGTGGCGTCCCACAAGGCTCTGTTTTGGCTCCTTTAATATTTGCCATATACATAAATGATATGGACAATAGAGTAAATTGTTACATAAATTCTTTTGCCGACGATGCCAAATTACTCAAGGGAGTGAAAACAGAAGAAGATTGCAGATCGCTACAAGATGACCTGGATAAAGTATGGGAATGGAGCCAGAAATACGAGATGAACTTCAACATCAAGAAATGTAGCATAATGAAATTTGGAAGAGACGAAAACAGAGTTTCGGGAAAATATATGATTGGAAACAAAGAAGTAAAGAAAGTAAACTCGGAGAGGGACCTAAGAGTAATCATCTCAAGTGAATTGAAACCTGACAAACATGTAAATAAACTATTTGGAGTGACTTACAACTTATTAAGATCAATGAAAGTGGCCTTCGACAACATGGATGAAGAGGTGATTAAGGAAATAACCACTACATTGATAAGACTGAAACTAGAATATGCTATATCAATGTGGGCACCAAACACAAAGAAATTAGAAAGAATCCAAAGAGCGGCGACAAAGATGGCATCCACACTATCAAATTTGACATATGAACAAAGATTGGAGAAATTACAGCTGTAAACATTGGAGCAGAGAAGAGAAAGAGGCAACCTGCTGACCATCTTCAGAATTATGAAAAGGATGGAAGTTCTCGATAGAGATGACCTATTGAAATGGGATAAGAGAGAAACAAGAGGACACGATAGCAAGCTAAAGGAGGACAGTTACAGAAGAGACCCGAAAAAGAACAGTTTCCTGCACAGAGTGATCGATGTCTGGAACAAACTAAACAGTGAATGCCAGAACTATACACGAGTTCAAGAACTATTAATACCACTCAGGTACTTCCTTGTCATTGCGATCCTCGTAATTTTGAAGATTTCACCGGAGTCCAGACTTCGCTGCCACCCCGACCGACGTGTGTGTGTATGTGTATGTATATGTATATGTATATATATATATATATATATATATATATATCTACATAATACTATAATGTGTGTGTGTGTGTATTCACCTAGTTGTATTTTACGGGAGGAGAGCTATGGTTGTAGTGTCCAGCTTTTGTATCTTTCCGCATCCAGTTTGTTCTTAAAATCTTGTATAGTTTTAGCACTCGCTGTTTCCTCATTCAGTTTGTTCCAGATATCTATCACTCTGTGTGGAGAAGCTATTTTATTTCATGTCTCTTCTGTAACTGTCTTTAACTTTCTTCTCGTGTCCTATTGTTTTTCTACTGTCCCACTGTCTATCAAGAATTTCCATCCCCTTTCATAATTCTGTAGATGGTTAGTAAATCGCCTCTTTCTCTTCTTTGTTCCAGGGTTGGTAGATTTAGTTTATCCAATCTTTGTATGTTAGATTAGAGTATTGGTGCCATATTTGTTGTTGCTCATTAAATTCTTTCTAGTTTCTTTGTTAATTTTTAGAACTAGGTGTCCATAATGTTGCAGCATATTCCAATTTTGGTCTTATCACTGTAAACTAATATTTTCTTTACCATATCTTCATCCATGCAGTCAAAGGCTACTTTCATTGACCTAAAGTTAAAAGTTTCTGACTAATTTGTTGACATGTTGGTCTGGTGTCGTGTCATTAGAGATAGTTACTCTAAGGTCTCTTTCCGAGTTGACTTTTTTTTTTTAACTTTGTACCAATTTTATATTGGCCTGATATTCTATTTTTGCTTTTTCCAAATTACATATGCTACATTTCTTAATGTTGAAGTTCGCTTCACACTTCTGATTCCATTTCCAGTCTTTGTCCAGGTCTTCTTGAAAAGATTTGCAGTCTTCCTCTGTACTTACTCTAGTAGTTTCACATCATCTGCAAAAAATGTTCATATAACATTCCACACCTTCATCCATGTCATTTATATAAATAGTAAACATTATTGGAGTCAATACAGAGCATTGTGGGACTACACTTGTCATATTTTCCCAATTTGAGTTCTTGTCTCTAAGTACCACCCTCATTTTCCTTCTGTTCAAGAAATTTCATCCATTCCAGTAACTTTCCTTGTATTCCACCTATTATTTCAATTTTTCTTATTTCTTTTTTGTGTGGTACTTTGTCAAAAGCCTTTTGTAAGTCCAAGAAAGCGCAATTTCCCCATCTGTCTCTTGTATTATTTCTATTAAACTTGAGTAAGAGCATATTAAGTTTGTAGTACGTGATCTTCCACTTCTAAAACCAAATTGTTTAGGGTTCAGTATTTTGTTCTCTTCCAAGTGTTAATCTATTTCTTCCTAATATTCTTTTTTTCATATTTTTGCTACTGTGCTTGTAAAGGATACCGGTCTATA
This sequence comes from Oratosquilla oratoria, assembly GCF_046742065.1. Lineage (NCBI taxonomy): Eukaryota > Metazoa > Arthropoda > Malacostraca > Stomatopoda > Squillidae > Oratosquilla > Oratosquilla oratoria. Next base: position 42,114,866 of record NC_134778.1, on the reverse strand, counting down.
GATTGTTGGATTTTCTTTGTCTCGTCCTTTTTATATTGGTACAATATTTGCATTTTTCCAATCTTGTGGTACTTTTCCTTCTTTGAGTGAATGCTTATATGTATGTGTATATATGTATTTACCTAGTTGTATTATATGGGAAGGGGAGCTATGCTCATAGTGACCCATCTTTGTATCTCATAACATCTAGTTCTTAATTTTTGTATGGGTTTTGCACACACGATTGTTTCGTCCAATTTGTTCCAGACATCCATCACTTGGTGTGGAAAACTGTTTTCTTTTTTCAGATATCTTCTATGATTATCCTTTTTGAGTTTTTCATGTCCCTATGTTATTCTTTTATATATATATAGTGGTAGAACTGCACCAATACAAGTATCTTTTCCTTTCATTCAGGAAACTAAGCTTTCCAAACAACAATACTGTGCATACCTAATAAAACGACCCAACTCTCAGAATTTAAGGCTATAACGAACTGAAGGTGAAGGGTCACTGGTCACCTGTATTTGAGCGTAGCTACGATGTTGTCTTTGTCCTTTGGAACAGATGAAAGTCACTGGGTGGAGTGGTAATCGTGTGCGAGATTCGACAGTGATGCTCACGCCTCCATATTTACCATGCATTCTGACCCACACCTACAGCCTGACTGCACAATGTCGGTGCGATTTTTTACATCGGCATGATATTATTCGGAAGGGTAGAAATGCTGGTGAAGTGTCAGCGATGAAGTACAGTTCACTCAGTCTCCGCCTACATCCAAACACGCAAGGCCAGTATAAATGCTTGGGCACGCTGGGTAATAACTAGGAGGCACTAAATCAATATCTGTATGTTGTAGATAAAGAAACATTTTAATAGAAACATGCTGTACTTAAACACTTATGTGATGTGGTTAGTGACCACATCATGGTATAATGGAAATCATCCAGTAAGAGAGGGATTAAAGTAAATTGTAATTCTCTTTGAAGGCTTATAGGATTTCCCGTCCGCCATGACATAAATTATACACAATGAATATTTTAATGCGTTGTACAAGTGATGCAAATAATATTACATATAAATACTTTTTACAATATAAGGGCTATCCTTATATGTGACAACAATATTTACAATATACAATTTTGATTATAATTGACATGTAATGATTTTGCCCAAGATTAATAATTTGATTACACTACAAAGCTATATGTGTTAAGGGGACACTGCAGAAGTGGCGTGTTGCAACATTACTCCCCCCCCCCCCCCGGAGTGGCCGGTGAAACGAGACAGTCTTGGAGGTCCGGAGGCGCTTGGGAGGAGTAGGAATGGGAGTGCTGTTGACGGGAGTGTCCGTGGGGTGCTTGGGAGTAGGAATGGAAGTGTTGTTGACGGGAGTGTCGTGGGGTCAAAAAGGTAGGCCGGTTGGACCCGATGAATGGAAATGTGGTCACGCTTTCCGTTTCGCCGAATTGTCACGGTCTTCCTGGTGCGGCGCAAAACTTCGAAGGGGCCTTCGTACGGAGGCTGAAGGGCTTTTCTGACGGCGTCCGTTCTGACGAAGACGTGGGTGCACTGGAGAAGGTCCTGGCTCACGAAGGTTCTAGGCGACTTGGCGTGGCGTGGTGGGACGGGGTGGAGCTTGGCCATGGTCTTCTTCAGTTGGAAGGCGAGGTCGTGTGGAGTACAGAAGTTGGAGTGAGGCCTGTCAGCGACGAATTCTCTGAGAAGCCTGAGGGTGGTGCCGAAAACGAGTTCAGCAGGAGAGTGGCCAGTGTCAACCTTGAGGGAGGTCCTGATGCCAAGGAGCACAAAGGACAGCGCCACTGACCAGAGCTCGTTCTTATGGGCGTGGGCGTAGAGGGTGGCCTTGAGCTGGCGATGAAAACGCTCTACCATGCCGTTGGCCTGGGGATGGTAACTGGCAGTACGGTAACGGCGGATACCAAAGAGGGCTATTACCTTGTTCCAGAGGGTCGACTCGAACTGGTTGCCTCTGTACGAGGTTAGGTTGGTCGGGACACCGAAGCGAGCAACCCAGTTGTCGACGAACGCTCATGCAACGGTGTCGGTGTGATGTCAGGAATGGGAATCGCCTCTGGCGAACGAGTGAAGCGGTCGACACAGGTGAACACGTACTTGTAGCCGTTGAAGTATGGGAGTGGGCCGAGGATATCGACGTGTATGTGGCTGAACCTGGTAGAGACAAGTGGGAAAAGAGTTGCTGGGAAAAATGTGTGTCGTGTTACCTTGGAAACCTGTCACTGGAGGCAGGTGCGGGCCCAGTGCCTGGTGTCCTTGTAGATGCTTGGCCAGATGAACTTGGAGGTCAACATCCGTTGGGATGCACGGATGCCAGGGTGTGCAAGGTCATGAAGGTGGCGGAAGAGTTGATGCCGGAATGACGTAGGGATAAAGGGGCGAAGGTTGCCGGTGGAGACGTCAGCATACAGACAGATGTCTGTGCCAGGTACTTGAATTTTCTCCATCTTGAGGGAAGGGTTGTCCAACAGTCGCTGCAATGGCGGCGTAGTCGATGACAGGAGACTGCGTGAATGTTTCTGGAGAGGGCGTGAGCCGGTGCGTTGTCAGTACCTTGGACGTAACGAATATCTGTGGAGAACTGAGAAATGTACTGTAAGTGACGGAGCTGAGTAGGTGTATAGCTGGCTTTGTTAGCGTGGAAGGTGGTGGCGAGGGGTTTATGGTCTGTGAAGATGAACTGTCGAGCTTCAAGGAAATACCTGAATCGTTGGACTACCCGGTAGACAGCAAGAAACTCCCTGTCGAATGCGCTGTGGTTCTTCTCGGCCTTGCTCAGTTCCTTGGTAAACAAGGCGAGCGACTTCCAAGCACTGTCGACGTATTGTTGCAAGACGGCGCCGATTCCGTCGTTGGAGGCGTCAGTGGCGATGGATGTGAAGGCCTCCGGGGCAGGGAAGCTAAGGTGGCGACGGTGTCCAGCGCAGTCTTCGCAGAAGCGAAAGCTTCGTCGGTTTGAGGACACCAAGCAAGCTTTATGGACTGACCACGCTTGCAAGGCCTAATGAGAGAATACAAAGTTTGTAACTAGGGTGGCCAGACGTCCTCCTTTTGAGCACTTTGTCCTCAATTCGGCGCAACCTCACGCCGGACGTGCATTTGTCCTCCTTGGGGTGTGACAAAAACAAATGAATAAACAAACAAATAAATAAATAGATAATCCTAGATATACAATAATGCCGTACAATTTAATTATGTGGGGGTACCCAGGCCAAGGTCAACGTCGGAACTCGCCAGTCGAAGTAGACAGGAACTGCATAGGGCCAATGTTGTGAACGTGTGATTGCATGATTCACATCTCATACATTGGGCTGCAGCCCTAACGTGGCCACGGTGCAGTGTGGTTTGGCAATTAATTTATAAGGTTAAGGAGTCTGAAAATGCCGAAAAGAAAGAGGGCAGAAATACAAAAAGTAGAGGGCAGAAATACAAAAAGAAATGAACCTCCAGGCAATTAATGTGAGGATACAACTAGGTTTTGTCTGTGTTGTAACTTGGTAAGAAATAGTTTTTTTTTTGTTTCATTAGAAGTGAAAAATATTCACTTTCAGCTTTTTATTATTATTATTATTATTATTATATATATATATATATAATATATATATATATATATATATATATATATATATATATATATATATTACTGTATATTATAATCGTCGATATGCAGTGTCCTTTTTGGAAATTTGGAAATAGCCACCCTATTTGTAACATGAAGGAACACTTAGGGATGAAGCGATTGTAAATTTTTATCATACCTAAGAACTGCTTGAGTTGTCTCTGGGTGGAGGGCTTCGGGAACTGGCGGATGGCATCACACTTGGTACGCAGAGGTGAAATGACAGTGGAGACAGTGTGTCACAGAAAATCTACGGAGGCCAATTCAAATTTCGACCTGGCGGCGTTGATTTGGTTTCCGTAGTCTCTTAGACGGGTGAGTGCTTCTTCGAGGTGAGGGCGGTGGGTGGCTTCATCAGGGCTGGTGACGAGGTCATCTATGTATGCGAAACAGAATGGCAAGCCACATAGAACTTCGTCGATGAAGCGCTGGAATGTCTGTGCTGCATTCTTCAGGCCGAAGGGCATCCGGACGTACTCGTAGAGGCCAAATGGGGTGGTAATGGCCGTCTTCGGGATGTCATCGGGGTGGACAGGGATCTGATGGAAGGCTTGCACAAGATCCACCGTAGAAAAGATGGTACAGCCGAAGAGCTGGGAGCCAAATTCTTGGATGTTGGGGATCGAAGACAGTTTAGGAGTTCAGTGCACGGTAGTCACCGCACGGTCGCAAATCGTCGCTCTTTTTAGGTACGACGTGAAGCGCTGAAGACCATTTGCTTTTGCTGGGTCAAATGATCCCTTGACGCATAAGGGACTCGAAATCGGCCTTGATGATGCGTTGTCGTTCGGATGCGAGACGTCGTGCTTGGCGTGGGTTGGGCGGCCAGAAGTGACGATGCAGTGTTCGACGTGGTGACGTATCGGCGGAGTGCATGGATGTGGCTGAGTGAGGGTGGGAAACTGGTGCAGTAGGGAAGCAAAAGGGGTGTCTTGACTGGTGACAGATGCTGGTGCTAACGCCAGGTCGAGCGTGGCCGTAGGACGAGAGGCGCGTTGAGACATCGTAGAGGCGAGGTAGCTGCATGTCTGCGAGAAGACCGTAGTGGTTGAGGAAATCGGCTCTGAGGATTGGTTGAGATACGTCGGCGACGTAGAACGTCCACTCAAAGGCACGACGGAGGTTGAGGGATAAGGTTAAGGTAGATTTCCGGAAGACGTCGATCTTCATGTTAGCTGCGTAGAGGGAAGTGAGTGGTGGTAACATTCTTGAACTGGCTATAGCGGGAAGTATGCTTACTGTAGCACCGGTGTCAATAAGAAATAGGTGGCGCGTCAGAGGGTCTCTGATGTACAGGAGTTGTGAAGAAGAAGGGCGAACATTATGCACCTCTAATGTTCGCCGCTGGAGTTTAAAGTGGGGAAATGGGGGAAGGCGCAGGGTTGGTTACACTTGCGTGCCTTGGAACCGAACTGGGTATGGTAGTAACATACCGTGCTCTTGGATCTCGGTGTGTAGCTGGAACGTTAACTGCGGGAAAAATTACGGCGGTCTGCTGCTTGAACTTGTTCCTTGAGCTCGCTAACTTGCAAGTGTGAGTTGGACCACCATGTCGACGAGGCGCTCGTAGAGGGGGTTTGTCTTATTTGAGACGGAGGGCGAAGAAACAATTTCGATGAGCTCGTCGGCGAATGTGGCGAGTTTCTCCACGGGAAGCTGGTCCTTCACAGTGAAGAGGCTACGCTGGATAGTGGCGGGCAGACGTTGGTAGAACAACTGGAGAAAAAGGGTCTTGTCGAACGTGTCGTACTTGTCTGCCAGGAGGTTCCTCATGCGGTGTAGTAGGTCTGACGGTCTCCCGTTACCTAGTTCTTCCTTAGAGAGGAGCTCTTGAAGGCGTGTAGCGACGGATGACTGGAATCTGGCAAGGATAGCGTCCTTTAAGTCCTCGTGCGGAGTATCTGATATTAACGCTGAACAGATAGCGTCAGATACACGAGAAAGGACGTCCGGAGGGAGAATGGAGCAGGCGTTGCTGAATTTGGCGAGGCTAGTAGAGATGCGCGACGACTTGATATTACATTCTAGAATGTAACCTCATAGTCGGGTTGTGATTGAGGAAAGGTGGTGCATGAAAGGCATTGACGGCAGATAGGGTTGCAGGTTGCTGGGGTGGGTCGATGGGTGGTTCTTGCATAGGAACCACATCCGCTGAGGTAGGAACAGGCTGGTCTATGATGGTTAGGGCGTCGGACCTGCGGCGGCCAGGGCGGCAGGCGGAGGCTGGGGGAGCTGGTAGTCCACTCCACGAAGCGGAAGCTGAGCTATGGTCCACTTCAGGAAGCGGCAGGCGGCGGCTGGGACCGGTGGCGCTGGTTGACCATTCCAAGGGATCACCAAATGATGTGGTTAGTTATTACATCATGGTAAAGGGGTAGTAATCCACGAGGCGGAAGCTGCGCTGTGGTGCATTTCAGGAAGCGGCAGACGGCGACTGGGTCTGGTGGCGCTGTTTGTCCACTCCAAAGGGTCACCGTTTGTTGTGATTAGTTATTACATCATGGGAATTAGTTTTATTCAGTAAGAAAGATGAAAGGAAATCTTATTTTTCTCTGAGATTATTATTCCATTCCCCGTCCATCATGACATAAATTATACACAATGAATATTTTAATGCTTTGTGCAAATTATGCAAATAATGTTATAAATACTTTTTACAATATAAGGGCTATCCTTGTATGTGACAACAATATTTGTAATATACAATTTTGATTATAATTGACACATAATGATTTTGCCCAAGATTAATCATTTAATTATACTAAGCTATATGCGTTAAGGGGACACTGCAGTTGTGGCATGTTGCCACATATATTTGTTACAGAAAATGCATATTTAACATGCGTCTTACTCATGATATGCTTTATTTTATCGACTATGTTATTATTCCAGTGAGTGGTTGTAAAGGTAGGCATGGCGGGGGCGAGAGCACTATTGTCCGTGGGCCTAAAATGCAAATGGCCCTGTCTGTGTGAGGACAGACTTCGTAAACTTAAATTTTAAATATTATTTTTTCCTTAATGGGGAAAGAATGAACCGGAGAAATCCTGTGGTGTCATAGTTGAGGTGAATAGATCGTCTGTTGCTAGCCAGAACATTGTCGTCAACACGTAAATCGATATTGTCTTAACGAGATAGCATCTTCTTAAACTCTTCATAACCAGAAGTTTCTCGGGAGTTGAATAGTCTGGCGTTTGCTAAATGAAATTCCTGAAAAGGTTAATCGAGGTGCGGTCTAATTTTTGGAACGCAGGTTCTTGAAAGTGAATGGGATTGCCTGGCCCTTGCCGGAACAAATTGTCTAGTATTCGAGAGAGCTTGACCAATTTACAGGGTATATATGCGTTGACACAAATCGCAAGTAGAAGCGATGTAATTCAAAGAGGCCCTGACGTCGCGAAGTTTTGAAAGCAGGTGGGCAACGCGTGGGATTCGCGCTCGGGGAACCCGCGTTCAAAGCGCCGCTACAGCCGGGCCTGATTGTTTGAATTACATCGCTGCTACTAGCGATTTATTCCATAGTAATGACAACGGCGAAGCAATTAAAAGCTTCGTTATTGCCTTGCGAAGTAGTAACGCGTGGGACTCGCTCTCAGAGGAACCCGTGGTAGCTTCGCGACGGTCGGGCCTGATTGTTTAAATCAAGATCTAAGAATATAAGGTCTAACCACTTCCGACCGAATTTCGAGGGAGTTGGCGCAGCGGGCCCGTGAACGTCACCTGGCTGTTCAAAGTGGAGTTAGCGGGTCCTATAGCTGTCAGTTGAAGCTGGTCCGTCGTTGGAAAATGACGTTGCCTTCGCTCGCTTTGCTCCACGCAATTAGTTATATTGACAAATATTATATAAAATATATATATAAATATATATAAAATATTATAGTTCCTGTCTATATGAATATATAATATATATGATATATATATATATATGATATATTATATATATATATATATATATATATATATATTATATATATATATATAATATATAAAATATTATAGTTCCTGTCTTCCTTGGCGTTTCACAGTTTTCTTCAGTGTATCACAAAGAGAAAATGGACTCAGCCAAATGACGTCAGAAGCTGCGCAGAAGAATGTAAACGGTCTGACCTGTATATTTAGACCTTGGTTTAAATAACATCGCTGCTACTAGCAATTCGTTCCATAATTACTGTCCTCACTATAAGCATTTGATTGTTGCCTAATCCTTCAATTGGCAATAGGAATTTGTCTTTGTCTGGTTATAGGTGATTTCATTCAGTTGTGGGAAACTGCCCACTGAAAAGGCCAAACCCATTGCGAAACGACCCTTTGGCATTTGGGCTTTTTTTCACTTGTAACTTGTTCCTAGTAGTGGCTCCACTGTTTCATTACCCCTTGGAGAACCCTCTCGCCATTAAAAAATATTGTTTATTTATTGATTCTTGCTTATTTTATTTATATAAATTATTTACTTGTTTATGTTTTGTTTAACGCAGCTCTTCATCAACAACGAATTCGTGGCGGCAGAGAGCGGGAAGGAATTCGAGGTGATCAACCCATCAACTGAAGATGTCATCTGCAGAGTGTCTGAGGCGGACAAGGTGAGGAATAACGTGTGGCCCCCTACCTCGCGCACACACACTAGCACACACTTCCCGCCAGCAACAAGGACTCAAAGTAGGAGTATATTTCCTTAATAACCAGCAGTTCTGAATGGGGACTATCGCACCAAAGTTGTCTAGTCATGAGGTTGCCTGAGAAAAGGAAGTTTACTGAAAGCAAGGACATTTGAATTTAAAAGTGATCAGTATTAATTTTTTAGTAGCTTTCTCTCCGATCATACTACTTCATGGCTCTGGTCTGCATAAAACGTGTGTTGTCAGTACTCGGTAGCCCATATGGGGGACAAACTAAGAGGAATTAGGATGACCGTAACGATAGTATGTAATCATAAGTAATATCTTACAAAGGAGCATGCCGACAGGAGACCTTTTGGTCCATAACTAGGTCGGATGCGAAAAAGAAAAATATATAATTTAAATGATCATGAATAAAATAAAATGCATAGGTATAGTTTAATAATAAACAAACAGGTAAATAGTAAATAATAATAAATTTACAGGTAAATAATATTAAGTGATAATCAAACGAATAATAAAAACAAACAAATAATACCCGTAGACAGCGGCTAGCAAGTTCGAAAACCTGGAAGGCGGCTTTTGTATAAAGGTTAGACATAACAACAACTATGTCACAGGAAACACTGTACGAAGACGACAATTTTATCACACAGTCCTCAGATGGGGGGAATATCTCCAATTTGCACGGATGGTAAAGGATTTTTGCCAACTGTTTGTGGAGCCCTTATATTCGATATGAGCTATTTGGAGCCTGGAGGAATCTAGAATGTATGAATTTTGCAATACATTTGGGAAGACATCAATAGTGATTGGTGTGCCGACTTGCTTGCAAGGTAAAATAGCTCTTACTTTCATTGACATAAGTTGTTCATTGTTGTTGTAACCCCAACTACAAGAAACGTACTTGACTGCACGTATTTGGTGAACAACAAGTAATAACGATTAGATAAATATAAGCAAGTCACACAATATGGAGAAATAATAAAATCTAGCATATATTTCGATTTAAATCGGGGAATTCCTTCTGTACAAAGATGTACGGAAACTGGTGTGTGTGTGATTCACCACGGTCTTAGATCAAGTGTTGAACTTGTGACCGACATTTATTATCCTTCCGGATGAGAGCTCTGCTCAAATGTCCCTATTTATGGGTAATATTTTGACCTAAAAGACAAAGACAGACACACACACACACACACACACACACACACACACACACACACACACACACACACACACACACACACACACACACACACACACCTGTGGTTACACGTGATCCAAAGACCAAGTGAATACACACACACTCACTCACTTCCGTCGAATGGACGGCGGGAATTAGTGTACCGAAGAAAAAGGAAAATCTACGTGGATCTCAACGTCCAGGAAGTGCCTTATTTATTTATAGGGAAGGGGAGTGCTCGTGGTGTAGTGGGGGAGTGATAGGGAAGGAAATATTGAGGGAAATGGAAGGAAATGAGGAAGAGAGGGACATGGTCCAGGAGGCCAGGCGTCTAGTAAACAAGAGGCGGACCGACAATAATGATTTTGGTGACGACGGGATCAACAAAAATGTAAAGATTAGAAGTATAGATAAGAGCAGCACAGTGGAAGGTGATGATAGTAGTTTCCAGGGATTTAAAGAGGGTGGGGGAGATACCAACCTCCCCCGATTGGCAAGACTAGAGGAGAAACTTGATAAGATAACCGAACATTGGGAAAACAGGTTCGGTTACGTAGTTAAAATTGCGCAGAGTTGAAAAATTGGAAGAACTAGAGAAGGCGAACAAAAACTTAACTAATGAAACAGAAGAATGAAAAAGACAGTTAAAAGAAGTAAAAGAGGAGAATGAAGAATTAAAGAGGAATAATAAAGTCAACAAAGAGGCCATAGCAAAGGAAGCACAGGGTTGGAAAAAATACAGGAAAACAGTAAAGTTGCATTTCCTGACAATTATACAGCAAATAAAAGAACAAACTGAAGACTCGGTTATCAAAGTGATGAGACAGAAGGAGAATATAGTAAGAGACTTGGCAGATACAAAGAAATGTATAATTATATTAGGAATGGAAGAGAAACATAACCTAGATAGAACTTCAAGAATCAATAAGGAAAAAGAAAAAGTAAGCAGTTTACTAGAATTAGTTCAGGAAGATGAACCTGAAATCGTGAAACAAATTGAAGAGATGTTAGACTCGGAAAGTATAGTACAGATAAGACCAGACCAATTAAGATTAAATTCAGGTCACAAACGACGGCAGAGAATATTTTAACAAAAACAGGGAAACTAGCAGCAAGTGAACACTATAAAAATGTATGGATAAAAAGAGAAATGAATAAAGAGGAAAGAGGAGGAAAAATTAAAGGACATGAAGCTAAGAAAAAAAAACGAGATGAGAACAGTCAGAAAAAGAGAAATTCTATTGGAGAGTAGTGAGTATGAAAGTAAGGAAATACAACATACTAGAGAAAAACAAAAGGGAAACAGAGAATACAATGGAAGTGGCAGAAAACTAAGAGTGTCTTACACAAATATAGATGGATTAATAACAGGATTGAATGAGCTGAATGATTATCTGAAGGAAAAAGAACCGGACATAATGGGAATTGTAGAAACGAAATTAAAAGGTCCACTACCACCCAACAGTGTAGGACATGATGCATATAATTATTGGATTAGAAACAGAGAGACAAAGTAAGGGGGTGGAGTTATGTTCCTGGCTAAGAAGGATATAAACGGGAGGTGTGTCACATATGGAAAGAATACAGTAGAGATGATTATGATCGAAGTGGAAGACAGAGATAAGAAGAGCAGAAAGTTTGTGATAAATTATGTGCCTCCAAAAAAAGCCTCGTGGGAAGAGAGTGAACATAAAAGTATGTTAGAGGACACAAGGATAACATTAAATAAGATAATGGAAGATGGAGGAAGAATAGTTATGATGGGCGACTTTAATTGCAAAGAAGTCTGCTGGGAAGAGATGACAGTAAAGGGTGGAGACGGCTCATGGGGAAATGTTCTACTCAAGATGATTATTGAACATACAATGACACAGTGGATACAGGAGAACACTAGGTATAGAAATGAAGAACCATCAAGACTAGACCTAATAATCACATCTGAACCTAGAATAGTGGAAAAGATTGAATATAAAACACCAATAAGTAAAAGTGACCACATATTGATAGAACTGGAACTAAATGAGGAAAAATAAATGAAAAGAAATGAACAATACAGAAAAGGAAGAATGATGTATGAAAAAACAAACTTTGATAAAATAAGGGAATTCTTTCAAAAAGAAAACTGGGAAGGAATATACAAAGAAGAAACAACAGTGGAAGAGAAATTGAATATTTTGACAAAAATTTATAAAAAAAAAAAAAAAAAAAAAAGTGGAAAAGTATGTCCCAAGACAAAAACAAGAAAAAGAATATGTAAAATGCTGGTACATCAAAAATTGTAGGGAGTTAAAAGACAAGAGACAAAGCTTGGACCAAATGGAAGAGAGACAAAAGACCTGAAAAATGGAAAATATATACTTGTTATAGAAATGAATATGTACAAGTGTGCAGAGAGGAGAAGAGAAAATATGAAAAAGATGTCATAGAAAAATGTGAAGATCAACCAAAACTATTTTACAGATTTGTAAACAACAAACTGAAAAACAAACAAGATTTGGAGAAATTAAGACAAGGAGTTGAATACACAGAGGAAATAGAAATGGTGTAAATTATGAACAAACATTTTAAATCAGTGTTTACAAGGGAGAACATACAACCTGAAGAGATTGAATGGAAAGAGAAAGTCCCTCCTATGAAAGAAATAGAAGTAACAAAGAATGAAATAATGAAACACTTGAGTAATCTTAATGTCAGAAAATCGCATGGACCAGATGAAATAGCAAACTGGATTTTGAAAGAATGCAGGAATGAACTGGCAGACAAAATACATAGCATAATAAACAGTTCCTTGAAAGAAGGAAAAGTTCCAGAAGATTGGAAAAAAGCAAATATAGTCCCTATATATAAAGGGGGAAATAAAGAAAACCCTACCAACTATAGACCAGTCTCTCTAACAAGTACAATAGCAAAAATTTGTGAAGGAATGATCAAAAGTAGATGGGTAAAGTATTTAGAAAAAAAAACAACGTGCTAAATCCAAGGCAATTTGGATTCAGACAAGGACGATCATGCGTCACCAATTTAATATGTTTCTATTCAAGGCTAATAGATATAATACAAGAAAGAGATGGATGGGCTGATTGTGCATTTCTAGACCTAAAAAAAGCTTTTGACAAAGTACCACATAAGAAGTTGCTTAAGAAATTAGAAACTGAAGGAGGAATACAGGGCAAACTGCTTAAATGGATGGAAGACTTTTTGCAAGGAAGAAAAATGAGAGTAGTGATAAGAGACAAACACTCAAAATGGGATGAAGTAATAAGCGGTGTTCCACAAGGAACAGTTTTGGCCCCAATAATGTTTGCTATATATATTAATGATATGGATGAAGAAATTAAAAGTTATACGAGCTTCTTTGCAGATGATGCAAAACTATTAAAAAAAGTGAACACGGAAGAAGATTGTGAATCACTACAGAGTGATCTAAATAAAGTCTGGGAATGGAGTAGGAAGTGGGAGATAAAGTTCAACACTAAAAAGTGTAGTATAATGGAATTTGGAAAAAGCAAAAACAGAATAACAGGATCATATAAATTGGGAGAAGAAGGAATAAAAAAAGTAGAAAATGAGAAGGACCTGGGAGTCATTGTTATGAATAATATGTCACCTGAGAAACATATAAATAAGATTTTTGGAGAAACTTATAATCTAATAAGAACAATCAAAGTGGCATTTACATACCTGGATAAAGAAATGGTGAAGAAAATTCTAATCACTCTGATAAGACCAAGATTGGAATATGCAGCAACGATGTGGTCACCAAGTACAAAAAAATGTATAAAAAAAAACTTGAAAGAATACAAAGAGCGATTACAAAATTGGCACCAACACTCTCAAAACTATCGTATGAAGAGAGACTAGCAAAACTTGAACTACAGACACTAGAGCAAAGAAGAAAGAGAGGAGATTTGATAGCTATTTACAGAATCATGAAAGGCATAGAAATTATTGATAGAATCTGATAAAATGGGATGATAGAAATACAAGAGGACACGGAAAGAAAATCAAGAAAGACAGCTATAGAAGAGATCTGAAAAAGAACAGCTTTCCTCACAGAGTAATAGACAGTTGGAACAAGTTAGATGAGAAAGTGGTGTGTGCAAAAACAGTACATGAATTTAAAAATAGTTTAGATAGAATGAGATATGAAGACGGGACACTACGAGCATAGCTCCCCTTCCCGGAAAATACAACTAGGTAAATACAACTAGGTAATACACACTCGAGGCGCAGTTGGTAGAGTTCTCTATTGCCGCTGCGGCTGTCCGAGTTCGAATCCCACCCTGTGCTGAAATAATTTCAGTATCGCTGCGCAGTTACTCCAACTCGTGGGCGGAGAGTTGGGGGTGTGTGCGCGTGTAAGGTCACAGTATCGCCTCCAGACTGGTCATATACGAGTTCTGAGCTCCCTTCCGGGAAGGAAATAGCTGTCGATCATGTGATCCAAGACCATGGTGAAAAAAAAAAAAAAAAAATCGTTGCCCATCAGAAATTAAGTACCGCCTCGCAGTGCTGCGTGCTGAAATTTATTCAATCTTGGCCGGGGGTCGAACCCAGATCGCATAATTTGCGGTCGAGAATGTATTGTTGAACCATGTAAGTATGGATATATGCTAATAAGAACACTGGTAATTTGTGCTCTGTTATGCAAGAGTGATCACTGGGAAAGAAAAACTAAACGAAGCAAAGGCTATATAGCACTGAAGATGTAATATACGAAAAATCTTTGATTTTTTAGTTTTTCTTTCCTAGTGGTCACTCTTGTGTGTGTGTGTATGTATGTATGTATGTACGTATATATATATACACATAATTATATGCTGGTACATTGTGATAAGTTGATGAAGGTGGAAAAAGAAGTCACGGGTCTAGTTCAGAGTTTTTGAGTTTATTCCTGACCGGTTTCGCGCTATGCTTCTTCAGAGGAATGTGACTGGGGGTGAAGCTGGCGATATACATAGGAAGAATAGGGCCGCGTTCCCTCCTTTGAGATGGGCTCCGTTTTGTTGTACAATAATTTACAATTTTAATACAGTGTACAATAATTTACATTTTTTTGTGATGTAGCTATTGCACCATAGATGTTTTAAACAATAAAATGAAACATAATGAAAATAATAAATAAATAAATCTCATCGTATTTGTTGTATGACATAAAATATAATAAATTTTTGTTTATATTGCATTATTTTATGTGAAAAAATTATATTATTGATTAGATTATATCTTATGTCAACAAATACGATGTCATATAGAACGTTACACCACTTCAAATGATCACATTAGTATTATTTTCATTCTGTCTGGATATGTTATTTATATTATTATTCACTTACATATGTAAAATTGTATCAATATTAATGTTTTTTATAATATCTTATGTCATACAACAATGTGATGTGATGCCAAAGGAAGTCACATCACTTCAAATTATCACATTGTTTTCATTTTTATTTTATTCTATTTCATTTTGTCTGGATATGTTAACATTATATTATTTTATTATTTTATCTTGACACTTTTCGGGTTTTCCACATTTTTTACACCACTCATTCCACTTACACTGTTACACCCTCGGTCAACATTCCACACACATCGGGGCCCACCTCCAAGGAGGGAACGCGGCCCTATTCTTACTATGTATACCGCCAGCTTCACCCCGGAGTCACATTCCTCTGAAGAAGCATAGAGCGAAACGGTCAGGAATAAAATCAGAAACTCGGAACTAGACCCATGACTTCTTTTTCCACCTTCATCACACACACACTGTAGTATGGATCTACCAGCTGCTACTACTATTGCCCTATTACAAATGGATGGTACGATAAGCCACCTACTTCCCTACACGTCACCGTGGTAATGCTGAGAGGACTTCAAGTGTAACCATCCAACACCACAAGAACGTCCTTCCACTTCCACATGCATACAGACGCAGCGAACTTCTGGTGAGACGACACAATGTTATGCGTGCCCGACGCAAACCCGGCTACCGCACGGTGTAGACGGGTGAGACCAGACAGGTGCCGAGGTACACATCGTGCAGGCTGCGCTACAACCTATATGCCAACAACTTTGATACCTCATCGACGATTACTTATTAATATATGTAAATATTTGCCAGAAGGTGATCACTGTATATATTTTTTGTATCACCCGCACTAGTGGGTGATAAACTACAAATAATTCCTTCAGTTATGATTCGAGTGTGTCCTGTGTGTCACTAGTACTCTGTAAATAGCTACACTTTTGTACTAGGTTTGACGCTCCTTAGGCGTAATAAATTGATAAAAAACAAACACACACACACACACACACACACACACACACACACACACACACACACACACACACACACACACACACACACACATATAATATGGTTTAAAGTCACAAACTCCCATCGGGAGGCTAGGACGGTTCCCCCTTACAGAGGATTGTTTAGCGAAAGGACGTTCCAGGTAGCTTACCCAGTGACATTGAGAACGGTCAGATCTAGGTTAGGGGCTCATTGACTCGAGGATGAAATTTCTGGAGTTTACAGTATATGAGGACTCGGCTGTTTTTCTTTTGGAGATACAATGTACTTTATAAACCAATCCATGTGATTCACCATTGTCTTGGATCACGTGTTGGACTCATGATCGATAGTTATTAACCGTCCGGATGAGAGCTCAGAGCTCGTACATGACCAATCTTGGGTAATACTGTGAGCTTACACGCACGCACGCCCCAACTCTCCGTCCACGAGAGTTTGAGTAACAACCCGCAGCGCAGCGATACTGAAATTATTTCAGCCCTGGGCGGGATTCGAACCCGAACCGCCGTAGTGGCAGGCGAGAACTCTAACCACTGCGCCACGTATTGTATGTTTGTGTGCGTATGTATGTATATATGTAGCCTGTGTGTGTATGCATGCATGCATACATACTCGTACACGTATCTCAAACATCAGCCACCCTTCAGCAGTGACCGTTTACAGATTTTATTCTGATAAACACCAGGCCAAGTTTGTGTGAGGATTTGAAAAATATTTTTCCTTCTGACCAAGGGCAAGGTAAGGTCTTTTGATGTGAGATTGATAAGGGATGATAATTCCTGGTTGTCTCAGGCTTGGGAGGAGTGGGAGGGGTGGGGTGGGCAGCGTCGTGTTGGTCGCGATCAAGGTTGGTAGAGATACTGTACAATAAGCGTAAACAGATAATGGATATTTACTAGATAAAAAAAAAAACAGTATGTGCACTTATAGTCGTTATTTTCATGGTGAGAAATCCTTTTGATTACCACATCAGTACGAGCCAAATTCTCACGCGCAGCATTCATCCTTGGCAACTGTAATTGTTATTTCGAACTATGTGTTCTTTTCATTACCTGCACTTCATGTATATTGATTTGCCAGATAAACTTATTATTATTACTCTCATTATAAAATATAAAGTCACTGCTGTATTACTCGTTCTCTTTTACTCAGTAATAGTAAATAGAGAAAACGTGATCAAACCAGTTCGCAGAATCCGAAGTGGTATTCCCGCATAATGTCTGCTCTCTGGTGAATGAACACGGCAAGAAAAACACAAAGGATATACCGAGTTGTAAGATTGAATGCTTGTAACTTGTGCTACCGGGATTGACGCTCATTTAAATGGCAATTGACGTCAGCCTGAAGTGAATATATAAATTGTCCCACCTGATTGGAGAAATTCGGGAGGCAAGTTGTATTAACTGTACAGTTTTCAGATTGGAAGGTATTTTGATTGCACGTCCTTCCCACATACATGTAGGGTCTGAAGGCCTTCCCCCCTCTTAAGGTGGGGGAGTGGGCCTAACCAAGGCATACACCCAGCCTGGGTCACTCTTTCCATATATTGTTAATATTTTTAACAAAGTAATCGAATCGTTTGACAACAGAAAAACAGATGAGAGGAAACAATGCCGCACACACACACACACACACACACACACACACACACACACACACTTTCAACGAACGGACGGCTTGACGAACGCTCTGAAGAAAAGTGCAGATTGTGGATACCAACGCAAAGAGAAGTGCCTTTTTGTATCTGCAGGGGGGGGGCAAAGTGCTCGTGAGGTAGTGGGAAAGTAAGGAAAGAGGAGAGGGGGAGGGATTACTGGGGAAATGGAAGGTAATGAGGAGGTGGAGGAAATGGCCCTGACGGGCCGCCGAAAGGTAGACAAACGACCCCAAGACGAGTTAGATGATGACATGTCTAATAGGAATGTGAAGATTAGAGGTATAGATAGGAGCAATATAGCAGAAAGTGATGAGAATATTTTCAAGGGATTTAAAGAGAGTGGGGGGGACTCAAACCCCCCCCGACTGACAAGACTAGAGATGAAGGTTGATAAGGTGATCGAGGACTTGGAGAGTAGGTTAGGTCATATGAACACCATTTTAAAAAGGGTTGAAAGATTGGAAGAACTGGAAAAGGCGAATAAAAACTTAACTGATGAAATAGAAGAACTAAAAAGACAGTTAAGAGAGGTAAAGGGGGAGAATGAGGAATTGAAGAAGAATAGTAAAGAAAACAGAGAAACAATAGCTAAAGAAAGTAAAAATTGGAAGCAAACCCAAGAAGGAAATAAGATTTCATTCACTGACATAGTCAAACAGCAATTGAAAGAACATACTGAAGACTCAGTTATTAAAGTGATGAGACAAAAGGAGAATATAGTAAGGGATTTAGCAGACAAGAAGAAATGTATAATTATATTAGGAATGGAAGAGAAGAAACACAACACAGATAGAACCACAAGAATCAAAGAGGAAAATGAAAAAGTAAGCCAATTACTAGAATCAGTTCAGGAAGATGAGCCAGGAATTATGAAACAAATCGAAGAGAAATTTAGACTCGGAAAGTATAGCACAGACAAGACCAGACCAATTAAGATTAAATTCAAGTCACAAACAACGGCAGAGAATATCTTATCCAAAACAGGGAAACTAGCAACAAGTGAACAACACAAAAAGATATGGATAAAAAGAGAAATGAATAAAGAGGAAAGAGAGGAAGAAAAGCAGAAAAGACTGGAAGCTAAGACAAAAAACGAGAACAGAACGGAGTCAGAGAAAGAGAGATTCTATTGGAGAGTAGTGAACATGAAACTAAGGAAGTTCGACATACAAAAGAAAAACATAAGGGAAACAGAGAACACAATGGAAGTGGCAGAAAACTAAGAGTGTCTTACACAAATATAGATGGATTAATAACAGGATTGAATGAGCTGAATGATTATTTGAAAGAAAAAGAACCGGACATAATGGGAATTGTAGAAACAAAATTAAAAGGCCCACTACCACCCAACAGTGTAGGACATGATGCATACAATTATTGGATTAGAAACAGAGAGAAAAAGCAAGGGGGTGGAGTTATGTTCCTGACTAAGAAGGATATAAACGTGAAAGGTGTCATATATGGAAAGAATACAGTAGAGATGATTATGATAGAAGTGGAAGACAGAGATAAGAAGAGCAGAAAATTTGTGATCAATTATGTGCCTCCGAAAACAGCCTCATGGGAGGAGAGTGAATATAAAAGTATGTTAGAGGACACAAAGATAGCATTAACTAAAATAATGGAAGACGGAGGAAGAATAGTTATGATGGGCGACTTTAATTGCAAAGAAATCTGCTGGGAAGAAATGACAGCAAAGAGTGGTGATGACTCATGGGGAAATGCTCTACTTGAGATGATTACTGACCATTCAATGACACAATGGATACAAGAGAACACTAGGTATAGAAATGAAGAAGAACCATCGAGGCTAGACTTAATAATTACATCTGAACCTAGAATAGTGGACAAGATTGAATATAAAACACCAATAGGTAAAAGTGACCACATATTGATTGAACTGGAACTTAATGAAGAAAAATATATGAAAAGAAATGAACAATATAGAAAAGGAAGAATGATGTATGAAAAAACAAACTTTGATAAAATAAGAGAATTCTTCCAACAAGAAAACTGGGAAGAAATATACAAAGAAGAAACATCAGTGGAAGAGAAATGGAATATTTTGACAAAAATTTACAAAAAAGGAGTGGAAAAGTATGTCCCAAGACAAAAACAAGAAAAAGAATATGTAAAATGCTGGTACAACAAAAGTTGTAGGGAGTTAAAAGACAAAAGAGACAAAGCCTGGACCGGATGGAAAAAAGACAGAAGACCTGAAAAATGGAAAATATATACTGATTATAGAAATGAATATGTACAAAAGTGCAGAGAGGAAAAAAGAAAATATGAAAAAGATGTTATAGAAAAGTGTAAAGATCAACCAAAACTATTCTACAGATTTGTAAACAATAAACTGAAAAACAAACAAGACTTGGAGAAATTAAGACAAGGAGGAGTTGAATACACTGAGGAAATGGAAATGGCAGAAATTATGAACAAACATTTTAAATCAGTGTTTACGAGGGAAAATATACAACCTGAAGAGATTGAGTGGAAGGAAAAAGTCCCCCCTATGGAAGAAATAGAAGTAACGAAGAATGAAATATTGACACACTTGGGTAATTTTGATGTCAGAAAATCGCATGGGCCAGATGAAATAGCAAACTGGATTCTGAAAGAATGTAGGAATGAACTGGCAGACAAAATACATAGCATAATAAGCAGTTCCTTAAAAGAAGGAAAAGTTCCAGAAGATTGGAAAAAAGCAAATATAGTACCTATATATAAAGGAGGAAATAAAGAAGAACCTACCAACTATAGACCAGTCTCTCTAACAAGTACAATAGCAAAAATATGTGAAAGAATTATCAAAAGTAGATGGGTAAAATACTTGGAAAAAAAACAACGTACTAAATCCAAGGCAATTTGGATTCAGACAAGGACGATCATGCGTCACCAATTTAATATGTTTCTATTCAAGGCTAATAGATATAATACAAGAAAGAGATGGATGGGCTGATTGTGCATTTCTAGACCTAAAAAAAGCTTTTGACAAAGTACCACATAAGAAGTTGCTTAAGAAATTAGAATATGAAGGAGGAATACAAGGTAAATTGCTAAATTGGATGGAAGACTTTTTGCAAGAAAGGAAAATGAGAGTAGTGATAAGAGATCAGCACTCAAAATGGAATGAAGTAATAAGCGGTGTCCCGCAGGGAACAGTTCTGGCCCCAATAATGTTTGCTATATATATTAATGATATGGATGAAGGAATTGAAAGCTATATGAGCTTCTTTGCAGATGATGCAAAATTACTGAAAAGAGTGAAAACTGAAGAAGATTGTGAATCACTACAGAGAGATCTAAATAAAGTACAAGAATGGAGTAGGAAGTGGGAGATGGAGTTCAATACAAAAAAGTGTAGTATAATGGAATTTGGAAAAAGCAAAAACAGAATAACAGGATCATATAATTTGGGAGAAGAAGGAATAAAAAGAGTAGAAAATGAGAGGGACCTGGGAGTCATTGTTATGAATAATATGTCACCTGAGAAACATATAAATAAGATTTTTGGAGAAACTTATAATTTAATAAGAACAATCAAAGTGGCATTTACATACCTGGATGAAGAAATGGTGAGGAAAATCCTAATCACCCTGATAAGACCAAGATTGGAATATGCAGCAACGATATGGTCACCAAGTACAAAAAAATGTATAAAAAAACTTGAAAGAATACAAAGAGCAATTACTAAACTGGCACCAACACTCTCAAAACTATCATATGAAGAGAGACTACAAAAACTTAAACTACAGACACTAGAGCAAAGAAGAGAGAGAGGAGATTTGATAGCTATTTACAGAATCATGAAAGGCATAGAAATTACTGATAGAGAGAATCTGATAAAATGGGATGACAGAAATACAAGAGGACACGGAAAGAAAATAAAAAAAGACAACTATAGAAGAGATTTGAAAAAGAACAGCTTTCCTCACAGAGCAATAGACAGTTGGAACAAGTTAGATGAGAAAGTGGTGTGTGCAAAAACAATACATGAATTTAAAAATAGTTTAGATAAAATGAGATATGAAGACGGGACCTCACGAGCATAGCTCCCCTTCCCGTAAAATACAACTAGGTACAACTAGGTAAATACACACACACACACACACACACACACACACACACACACACACACACACACACACTGGAATTGGAGTCAGAAATGGGAAGTGGACTTTAATACTAAGAAGTGTAGCATAATGGAGTTTGGAAAAAGCAAAAACAGAATATTATTAAAATATACAATTGGAACCAAGGAGGCAAAGAAGCTGGGATCCGAAAAATATTTGGGGGCAATTATCACAAACGACTTTCCATCACACACACTCCCAAACTCTGTCACCAACTTCCTCAATCCCTCCTCCGATCCTGCCACAAGCGCAGTGTCGTCCACAAACAACAGCTGGCTCACCTCCCACTTTTCTCCATTTTCTTTAAGTCTAATGATAAACATATTAACAAAATTATCGGGGAGGCTTACAACTTGCTAAGATCAATAAAAGTGGCATTTGCATACTTGGACGAAGACATGATAAAAAAACAACTTTGGTTACATTGATAAGGCCTAGACAGTATGCGGCGACATTGTGGTCACCCAGTACCAAAAAGAATATAAAGAAAATAGAAAGAATCCAGAGAGCAGCAACAAAAGTGGCACCTGCACTTGCAAACCTATCATATGAGGAGACATTGGCTAAACTGGAATTACCGACGCTGGAGCAAAGAAGAGAGAGAAGTGACCTACTGACCATCTACAGAATCATGAAAGGCACAGAGATACTTGATAGAGAGGACTTACTAAAATGTAACAAGAGAAACACAAATGGACATGGAAAGAAAAGAAAAAAAAACATAGCTACAGAAGAGAATTGAAGAAAAACAGTTTTCCACATCGAGTAGTGGACACTTGGAACAAACTGGACAATGAAATAGTATGCGCAAAAAACATTCATGAGTTTAAAAGTAAACTAGACACCGCGAGATACAAAGGCGGTACACCACGAGGATAGCTCCCCTCCCCGCAAAATACAACTAGGTAAACACACACACACACACACGTCGGTCGAAGTGACAACGAACTTTGGAACTCCAAGAAAACTTCAAGATTCATCGATCTCAACAATGAGGGAGTAACTTTGTTGTATTAATAAGGAAGGGGAAAGCTCGTGGTGTAGTGGGAAGGTGAAGAAAAAGGAGAAAGGGAGGGATTACTGAGGGAAATGGAAGGAAATGAAGGTGACAAACGGGTTCCCCCCGGACGGCAGGAGAAATGTCAACAAGAGAGCTGCAGACGACGCAGGCGAAGTCGAAAATATCAGTAAAAGCATTAAGTTCAGAAATATAAATAAGAACGGCACAATAGAAAGTGGAAAAACTAGAGAAAATTACCAAACATTGGGAGGCTAGGTGCAGCCAATTTACACGGATTACGGAAAGAGTTGATAAATTGGAACTAAAGAAGGAGAACCAAAACCTAACTAAAGAAATAGAATAATTAAAAAGACAGTTAAAAGAAGTAAAAGATGAGGATGAGGAATTAAAGAATAATAATAGAGAAAAAAAGAGTCCATAGCAAACGAAGCACTGGGTTGGAGTTGTTACGGGACGGGGCTGGTTAGTGAAGAGACGTTACGTATAACGGATAAGTGCTTAAGAACCAGCTCACTTCTAGAAGCCACTGTAGGACTGAACTATCTGGTCAGGGCCTAGATAATTCGTAAGACTAGAAGTAAAGGTAACAAAGAAGATTCCAGGAAAGGAATATTAAACTAGCGATAAAACTAGTAAACGAAATTATTAATATGGAAAATATTTACAGGCAATCAACACAAAAAAGAATGGGCAGTAGGGTCAATGGGACCGTTACATGATTATAAGAATATGGAAATTATCGTTCAAATAAGAAACACAAGATACGTATACAATATGGTACTAAGTACAAAGAGATCAGGAACATGCATCAAAATAAGTAATAAGTACAAATATAAGTATAAAGTAATGCAATGTATATCAGACACGTAATGTAGGCAAAAAGGGTGATCACTTCACACCAATCGTCTCATGAATCTAAACTTCTAGTTTTTATCAAGAGATCAATATGTGAGAAAATGACAAGGAGTGAGCGATTTCCACCGCTTATATACCATTGGACCGGAAGCGGGATACTTCCGGTTAAGGGGCGGGTGAGCGAAAGGAGGGGAGGAGGGTAAGTTAACACACGTCAACATGGGTAGTTTTAAGACCCTCGACTCGCTTGAACAATCTACTTATTTAGTAACTGTCAAATCTGTGCGCTCCGAACTATTCAGGATTTCGCTTGTCTGTTTGTTCTACAAGAGTGCGCACCTTTCTCCGCACGTAGGCAAGATTACATATAGTGGACGGGCGTTACTGCTTAACATTGTTACAATACATACATAGACAAGAAATATGAACATAGTTATGTAATACAAAGGAACACAATTCTATAACATAATTACACATATGACGTAATATCTAATATTACGTTACAGAGTAAAGTCCAAGAAAATGACAAAGCTGCATTTACAGATATAGTGAAACAGATGAAAGAACAAACTAAGGACACAATAATTAAAATTATGAAAGAAGAGAATATAGTAAGAGACTTAGCGGACAAAAAGAAATGTATAATTATATTAGGGGTAAAAGAAGTATAATCTAAAGAGGACTACAAGAGTAAAAGAGGAAAAGGAAAAAGTAAATAATATATTAGAAGTAGTTCAAGAGGATGGACAAGAAACGGGGAAATAAATTGAAGAAATATATAGACTAGGGAAATATAATACAGATGAGACCAGACCAGTTAAGATCAAATTCAGGTCACAAACGACAGTAGAGAATATCTTAGCAAGAACAGGGAAACTAGCAGACAATGAACAATATAAACAGGTATGGATAAAAAGAGATGAATAAAGAGAAGAGAGGAGAAAACAAAAAGACTAGAAGCTAAAAAAAAAAAAAACGAGAAAAGAACAGTCAGAAAAAGAGAAATTCTATTGGAGAGTAGTGAATATGAAAGTGAAGAAATGGTTCATAGCAGAGAAAAACAAAAGGGAAATAGAAAACACAATGGAAGTAGCAGAAAATTAGAAATTAAATACAACTAGGTAATAAATACATGCACTAAATAAATTAGAAACTGCAGGAGGAATACAGGGCACATTGCTGAAGTGGATGGAAGACTTCTTGCATGAAAGAAAAATGACAGTGGTGATAAGAGACAAACACACTGATTGGAATGAAGTGATAAGTGGAGTTACACAAGGAACGGTTCTGGCCCCAATAATGTTTGTTATATATATTAATGATATGGATGAAGGAATTGAAAGTTATGAGTTTCTTTGCGGACGATGCAAGATTATTGAAAAAAGTGAACACTGTAGAAGATTGTGATTTGCTACAAAGTGATCTCAATAAAGTATGGGAATGGAGTAGGAAGTGGGAGATGGAATTCAATATTAAGAAGTGTAGTATAATGAAATTTGGAAAAATATATATAAGAATAGTGAGATCATATAAATTGGGAGAAGAAATTAAAAAATGAGAAGGACCTGGGAGTCCTTATTATGAATATGTCCCCTGAGAAACATATAAACAAAATTTTTGGAGAAACTTATAATTTAATAAGTACAGTTAAAGTGGCATTGACATACCTGGATGAAGAAATGGTGAAGAAAATACTAGTCACTTTGATAAGACCAAGGTTGGAGTATGCAATGACGACGTGGTCACCAAGTACAAAAAATGTATAACAAAACTTGAAAGAATACAAAGAGCAATTACGAAATTGGCACCAACACTCTCAGAACTATCATATGAAGAGACTAGCAAAACTTGAGCTACAGGCATTAGAGCAAAGAAGAGAGAGGAGACTTGATAACTATTTATAGAATCATGAAAGGCATAGAAACTATTGATAGAGAGGATCTAATCAAATGGGATAGTAGAGATACAAGAGGGCATGGAAAGAAAATCAAGACTGTGAGTTATAGAAGAGACCTAAAAAAGAACAGCTTAGATGAGAAAGTGGTGTGTGCAGAAATAATACACGAATTTAAAAACAGTCTAGATAAAACGAGATATGAAGACGGGACACCACGAGCATAGCTCCCCTTCCCGTAGAATACAACTAGGTAAATACACACACGTCGGTCGGGGTGGCAGCGAAGTTTGGACTCCGGTGATATATTTAAATTTCGAGGATCACAATGACAAGTACCTGTGTTGTATTAATAGGGAAGGGTAAAGCTCGTGGTGTAGTGGGAAGGTGAAGAAAAAGGAGGAGAGGAGTGATTACTGAGGAAAATGGAAGGAAATGAAGGAGGGAAAGATTGGTTCTGGGAAGTCAGGTGGCATGTCAACAAAAGTCGGCCACACGATCATGGTGAAGTTGAAGAGTTTTGTAAAAATGTAAAAATTAGAAATATAGATAAGAGCAGGGTAAGGGAAGGTGAAGATAGCTATTTCCATGGATTCAATGATGGAGGAAATGACAACCTCCCCCGACTAGTAAGTCTAGAGGAGAAACTAAAATGAATGAAAATTGGGAAGTTATGTTTAATCAATTAAAGTTGATTACTCAGAGTTGATTAACTTGAAGAACTAAAGAAGGAGAATCAAAACCTAACTAAAGAAATAGAAGAATCAAAAAGACAGTTAAGAGAAGTAAAGGATGAGAATGAGGAATTGAAGAGGAGTAATAAAGAGAATAAAGAGTTCATAGCAAAAGAGGTATGTGGCTGGAAAAAAGTACAAGAGAACAATAAAATGGAATTTAGAGGTATAACGGAACAGCAGATGAAAGAACAAACTAAGGACACAGTTATTAAAGTGATGAGGGAGAAGGAGAATATAGTAAGAAACTTAGCTGATAAAAAGAAATGTATAATTACATTAGGGATGCTCTTATCTATATTTCTAATTTTTACATTTTTACTAATTTCTTTGACTTCACCTCTGTTGTCTGCTCATCTCTTAATGACATTCCTTCTGACGCCTGGGGCCCATTCATCCCCCTCCACATTGTCTTCCATTTTCCTCAATAATCCCTCCCCTTCTCCTTTTTCATCACCTTCCCACTACACCATGCGCTTTCCCATTCCCTAATAATACAACACAGGTACTCCCTCATTGTTGAGATCCACAATTTTTTTTTTTTTTTTTTTTTTTTTTTTCTCTCCTGGAGTTCCAATCTTTGCAGTCACTTTGACTGCCATATGTGAGTGTGTGTGGCTGGCAGTGGTCCTCAGGCCTTCCCATAGATCTCTGTAGGAAAAAGTATTGGATTGTTACCTGTTGTATTAGTGTGGGCCATGTCTATCATTGGCTTGTAATAGCAGGAGATGAACAGTCACCAGTTGTCATCTCATTGTATGAAAAATTGGAGGAAATACAGTTGAAATTGGAAGTGAAGGTGTCATGAGTTTTGAAAGACAGGCAGCAAGAAGATAATTCTCTCTTAATGTCAATCTCAAAGGACCACCACTTGTAGGTACCCATTGATAGTTCCACCACATGGTAACACAGATATTGTAGGACTTGAATATAATAGCTGTATATACAGTGATTATGTGTGTTATAATAATGTATGTTAAACAATCATACATTATGAATTTATGTTTGAATCTTACAGCATGATGTGGACAAAGCGGTGGCAGCAGCACGCAAAGCCTTCCATCGAACCTCCCAGTGGAGGACAATGGATGCCTCCCAACGTGCTATACTTATGCATAAGGTATGGTGTGGACCTGTGTGACTGATTTGTCAACAGTTTTATGTCTTGGCCACATTCGCCTCGGAGGTTGTGGGAACAAATGAAAATCTAGGTGTAAGTTGGATTGGAGCTATAATTTGATTCACAGTATTTGAAAAGTGTAGGTATTGGTTAAGTTATGAAAGTAATCTTCATGATAGAGACTAGCCTCTGATAGGGTGCTTTGTACATGAGGTAACTGGGATTGCTGCAGGAGTGTAGTTTAGCTACAAAGGGCTTTTTACCATTATTTTTTAATATTCAGAAGAATCTTATTTTCAACATATTATGTCTGTCCTTGTCAAGGTATTTAAAGCTTTTATTTGAATATTCCAAGATCTTTCTTCATCCTGGAAGGCTAATTGTGCCATTATTAAATTTTCTGTAACTTTTTCTGGTTGATTTATTCCAGTTCTTGTTCTGATTCATCAGATTTATCGTGTATAAAATTGCTTTAGATATTCTTTTTCTTGCTGTGTTAGGTTGTTATTCCTTTTTTCTTTAAGGAGGCAATCTTCTATGTGTAGGTGGGGTTGAATATTTTTAGTACATCTGGGATTGTGTTTTGCACTTGCCTTGTGAGAACAAGTGTAAGTTTATAGATGATCACTTATTGATTAATTATTTGTACCCCATGCACTTACATCATGTTCTTAATAAGCACCATATGAGGACGGAGCCTTTATTAATATGACATTTTGCTTGTTACAGCTTTTTCAAGTACATAGTCGTCATAGACATGGCTGAGATTAAATAAAGACTGGAAGAATGGGGGGTGAGGGAGGTAGGAGGGAGGGGGTCACTGAATATTAGGGAAAGTTAAAGAGAAGGTGGACCAAATGTCTGGGAACAGGAAAGGTTAAGATGAAGCAATTGGTTGGGTGAAGGACATTAGCTCACAACTGAGGAACAAAAGGAAGAAGAAAATAAGAAGGATGGGCAAATGTGTACGGGGGAGGGGAAGCGGTTTGGAAGGCAACCAGGGATAGCTTAAAATTTTGTGGGCAATGGGTATTAAAGGAATTAGGTGGTGTGAGATATTGAACATGCCCCTATTTTGTTCAGTTGTGTTAATTCCTTGTATGATGGCTGCTTCCAAGTATTTTCTCCAGATCTTGTTAGGTTCATGTACTAGAAGTTCTGTATTTTCCCAGTCCATCAAATGGTTGCTATTGTTCCTGTGTTCAACACACATGTTGGTGGTGACATCATGGTGGACATTGTATCTGTGTTTTCATATCAGGGTTTTTAGATGCGTGGTGTTTCCCCAATGTAGGATTTTTGACATCTCGAGCATGGAATCCAATAAACACAGGCTTTATTGTTCAGCATTTTACTGATGTTTATTTTTGTCCTCATGATGTCTTTAATTAATTGTCCTACTGGTCTGGCACACTACTTCCAAGTTGGTGGGTTTTAGAATACGAGTCAGGTTGGTAGGTAACGCAACACATTTGACTCTCCTGACATGCTGCCTATGGCCCTCCAGAATCTTAACGGCCTGTTTTCTGCATCTACAAGGAAGTCTGGAAATTTAAATTTTAAGTTTCCCTGATATACCAGCACACTTCTAAGTATTCTTCACTGCATATTCTAAGTGCCCTAAGGCAGAAGCATATCACTACTCCTTTCTTGACCCTGATGTCATGACAGTAAGACAATTAAAGACATCATGAGGATGAAAATCAACATGGGTAAAACACTGAACAATAAAGCCGATGTTTATCAGATTTCATGTTTGGGATGTGAAAAATTCTACATTGGGGAAATATCATGTGATCTCAAAATCCTGATATGAGAGCACCAATATGATGTCTGCCATGATGTCACTACCAATGCATGGAGTGGGAAAAGGCAGAACTTTTAGTATATGAACCTAACAAGATCTGGAGAAAATGTTTG
Organism: Oratosquilla oratoria; assembly: GCF_046742065.1. Classification (NCBI taxonomy): domain Eukaryota; kingdom Metazoa; phylum Arthropoda; class Malacostraca; order Stomatopoda; family Squillidae; genus Oratosquilla; species Oratosquilla oratoria. The sequence goes on along the minus strand of NC_134778.1, from coordinate 42,085,774 downwards.
GAAGCAGCCATCATACAAGGAACCAACACAATTGAACAAAATAGGGGCATGTTCAATATCTCACCCAACCTAATTCCTTTACCCATTATCCACAAAATTTTAAGCCATCCCTAGTTGCCCTCCAAACCATCCCCCCCATAGACATTTACCCACTCTTCTTATTTTCTTCTTCCTTTTGTTCCTCAGTTGTGAACTAATATCCTTCACCCAGCCAATTGTTCCATCTTATCCTTAACCCTACCTAATATTCAGTGACCCCCTCCCCTCTACCTACCTTCCTCCCCCTGCCGTTACCCCAGTTCTAATCTTAGTCATGTGTATCACGACAATATACTTGAAAAAGCTGTAACAAGTGAAATGTCGTACTAATAAAGGCTCTGTCCTTGCATGGTGTTTATTTTGATAGACTTGTCGGCAACCATTACTTTCATACATATGTTCTTACCCTGCATTGAAGCTGTGTGACCTGATTGAGCGTGATATGAACTACCTTGCAAGTCTTGAGTCCTTGGACAATGGCAAAATATTTGCCGACTCACTGGGCGACCTTGAATATACTGTGAAGACCATTCGCTACTATGCTGGCTGGTGTGACAAGGTTCAAGGGGTAACCATACCATGTGGTAAGTGGAAGGTTTGGTGGAGAGAAATCTCAAGAAACAAAGGAGATGGAATAGGCAGTCGGTTACAAATCCATAAACCATAAGTACACACATGTATACCAAAGGGTTTTTCCCCCCTTACAAGAGAGGTAGCCAAACTCAAAAGGCATAATTCCACACCTACCCATTTTATCCCCACCGACTCCACTCCCATTCACCATCCCTCCCTCCCTCCTTTTTTAAGGCTCCTCCTGGATGATGGGTCATCCCTGCATCTCACCCATTGTCCTAGGTCGGAAGCAGTGCAGCAAGGCCACTTCATTTAATCAGCAACTCCCCCCTTTTCCATCTCCTCGTGCAGAAAAAGAGAAGATGAGGAGAAATCCCTTCTGGCTGCATCAAAATATTCATATATAACCACTCCCTAACCCCCCATTCCCCACCCACCCCCCTTCCATGCATCAACACATCATCTATATGCAAACATTCTCCACTCACCCCTATTTTCTGTCTTCTCCCTTCCTTAACAGACTTCCCCCTCCTTTTCAATGCCCCTTTTACCCCATAAGTAAGTGATGTAAAAGCTGTAGTCAAGGTAGGACATCCAAAGGTTACCCATTCCATGAGGACGAGAATATAGCACATTATATTTGTTAAACAGTGTAGACCTAAAAGTCTTTTCTCTTTATAAAGGGGATGGGCATGTTAGAACATGCCTATACCACACCCATTCAAAACCATTTTTGTTGCCCCTCCCATTGTAGCTCCTTGTGGATTAAGGCTGTGACACTCCACTCTTTCCCCTGAAAACATAAACATCCAGAATTCTTCCTATCCATCCTTTTGATACTATGGCATAATCCATTAATGTCCTATCAACCACTTCTCTGTCCACCACACTTTCCCATGTTTACTTATACTTGACTCTTCCACACTGTGTTTGCTATCAACAGTACACTATCTAAACACATCTCCAACATCATTTCTCCACTACAATTTGTATCTTGCACCCCAAACTTTGTGACCACATCTTTTGGCTCATTCCCTACTCTAGTATTTAGATTCTCCAACACCATTACATTTACATTCCTCCCAAACCTTTCTAAACACTCTTTTAAATCTGTAAAAAAAGCCTCCCTTTCCTCTTCACTTTTCTCACTACCAGTTTCACCTTTACTTTCATTAAATTTGAAGATGCTTCCCTCCACTCCACCATGTGCTTTCTTATCTTGTCACTTATCAGCAGAGCCCCTCCTTCCTTCCCAGCCACACACACCAAACTCAGAATCACCCCTCCCTTTCAACTTGGTTTCACTTAACACTAACACATCCATCTTCTTTCTCACAAATTATAATCATCTAACCGTGTTTAAGTTTGTGAGTATTTGAAATGCCTCCTCTGATTGAGAATGCTGACTGTGAAATATATGCGCTGTGATTTGTTTTCTTACTGCTAAAGGCGTGAAAGCGGCTGAAATTCATTGTCAGAATAGTGTATGGAGAAAATATTATAGGTGATGGGATGGTGCAGAAATGGGTGAGAGCTTTTAAAGATGGCCGTACAAATGTGCACCAAACCATCAGTAATGAGTGAAGGTCGCCCACTTCGTTCCTCATCATGCACATTTGAACGGTCCTCTTTAAAATCTCACCCATTTCCGCACCATCCCATCACTCGTAATGTTTTCTCCATACACTTCATTGATCTGATGATGAATTTCAGCCGCTTTCACGCCTTTAGCAGTAAGAAAATGAATCACAGCATGTATTTCACAGTCGGCGGCATTCTCAATCGGAGGAGGCAATTCAAATACTCACAAACTTAAACACGGTCAGATGATTTCGTAATTATGTTGAGAAGTAGATTACAGTACAGGCTTTCATGTAAAAATAAAATTATGAAAAGTCTACAGGTTTCATTTTTATTTCAAAATGGTACTTAAAAAACACACCTCATATAACAAAAAATTCAGGATTCTGTTTGGAGCTCTGCCAGACCCTCTTAAGCCTCGACTTTTTGTAGGATGAACATACAGAAAGCAGGATCCCTAGTCTCATCATTGTGTCCCACTTTGTTGCCTTTTACAACTCGCATGGGAATCAGTGGTAGGATTCTTTCTTTAGCCCACCACAGGGGAAAAGAAAAAGTATACTAAAAGAAGTGGTAAAGGACAGTTTCAAGGGAACACCTTAAAGGAAGAATAGTTGTAGTATAAAAAGTAGCATCATTCCTGTTGTAGTAGAGATTTTACTAACATAAACAAATGTGTGACTCTAGTCCATAGGAGTGCCCCAAAACAGTTTTTAAAGCATTGTTTGCATGCTACTATGCAATGACCATTACACAATAACTTGCAGTCAGTACCTCAGTATGGGGTATTGTATAATACTTTTAGACCTTGTTTCAGGTCATCTTGTTTTTGTCCTCATGCAGACCTATATCCTCTTTCTAGATGGTGACTTTATCAGCATGACTCGGAAGGAACCTGTGGGTGTGGTTGGTCAGATCATTCCATGGAACTATCCTGTTATGATGCTAGCATGGAAGTGGGGGCCTGCTCTGGCTGCAGGCTGTTGCATAGTCATGAAACCATCAGAACTCACTCCCCTATCAGCACTCTACTTGGCAGCTCTCAGCAAGGAGGTGTGTAGAGGCACTTTGGAGGAAGTTGAAAAGGGTCCAGTTATTGTGGGCTTTGTAGGGAAAAGGGAAATCAGTTTTGTAACAGGATGGAAATGGTTGATTTAAAGAATATGAACAATGCAGATATGTACTAAACTTTTGGAACTTAAATTGTATAATAACATGTACTTTGAAACATTGCAGGCTGGTTTTCCTGATGGTGTTATCAATGTAGTTCCAGGCTTTGGTCCATCTGCAGGGGCAGCTGTCTCAGAGCACCATGATATTGATAAAGTAAGTGTGCTAAAGATGATAGGGATAGCAAAATGATGTCAGTGATATATGGACATATTTTGTATGGAGAATAGGTTTGGTCTTGCACAGTGACTCTAAAGTTCCATGGACACTTTGTTCCAACCATCACACATGTAACTACAGTAACTTAAAACTTGTATGTTTCCTTATTAAATACATACATATATCCTGCATCTTGCTCACTGCCCAGGGTCAGAAACAATGTAGCAAGACAAAGCACATCCACAGCAAGGTCACTTCAACATAAGAACATAAGAATGAAGGAGATTGCAAGAGACCATAAGGTCTACACTATAGGCAATTCACTCAAAGAATCTCGGTGGATTCTGCATTTTTGGTTGGCAGTCCTGCTCACCCTTCCCCTGCTGAGCTGGTTGAAACTTCAAGCCTCCATAAAATATTTTCATATTTCTTCACTTGGCTCAGTGACTATACAAGTTACATGAATTTCATATACATCCAGGGATGAAGCAGTCCTTGTTCACCTATTTCAAAGCTTTCCATCTCGATAGTACAAAGAAAGTAATTATAGCGAGTATAAGATAAGGAATATAATTTTAATGTTCATACAGCATTTTACTTGTTATTGCTGTGTCCAGTCATAATGAGGCTGGTTGTAAAATTTAATATGTCTTCTGTGATATGAAATAGTCATGAATATGACTGTGCTTTCACATATCCCATAAAGTGATGCTTAAAAGAGAAAATGAAAGGTTTATGATTATCTTTTGATACTGGATGGGTGGTGGGAAGCACAGCATCTTTGCACCTCCCTCTCTCACTCACTCCCTCCACCCCAATCAATCTTATGAGTCAAAATTGAACATGACTTGAGTACATACTGCTCATAGTTTTTCACATCTCGATTACATTATGGCTTTCATAATTTCATATTCATTATCTTGTTTAGTCTTTGAATACAGTTGTACGAATGTTTATGGTCGGAAGAGTGACACTTGGGTCGGAAATTGAAATATGTAGATATGAAAAAGTTCGAGTTGCATCATAGCGAAGGGTGAGCAGGGCTGCCAACTGAAAATGCAGGATCGACTGAGATTCTTTGAGTGAATTGCCTATAGGCAGTTCCATTTCTAATACCACCTGTCATCCCCATCTATAAAGTTTTCTATCCATTTCTTAAAACAACTGATAGTTTCAGCGCTCACTACATGGTTACTAAGTCTATTCCACTTGTTGACCACCCTATTAGTAAACCAATTCTTTCCTATTTCTTTCTTAAATCTAAATTTGTCCAATTTAAACCCATTACCCCGAGCCCTGCCCCTGTTGTCTTAATATGATGACCTTGTGTGTATCACCCTTGTTAAAGCCTTTGATAAACTTGAACACCTCTATTATTAGATCACACTGCACTCAGTGTCTTTCCTGAGAGTGTAAGTTACAGTGCCTAAGCTTCTCTTTGTAAGGTAAATTTCTGAGCCCATGTATCATTTTGGTCATTCTCATCTGTACCGATTCTAGTGAATTGATGTCCATTCTATAAGATGGAGACCAAAACTGTACTGCATAGTCAAGGATAGGTCTAATGGTAGATATTTTGAAAATTACCTCTGCACTTCTAATCATAACCATCCTAGCAATGAAACCTAGTGCTCTGTCAGCTTTATTCCTGGCTCTAATGCACTGTTTCCTGGATTTAAGGTCAGAACTCGCTAGAGCTCCCAAGTCTCTCGCACTTGGTTTTCTCTAAAAATGTATTATCTAAGCTATATATATTTTCAGGGTTGTGTAGCCCTATGTTTAACACACTGCACTTTGAGATATTGAAGTCCATTTGCCATTTGACCAACCATGTGAACAATTTGTCAGGATCATCCTGCAGAATCTTGGCTGCATCTCCTGACCTAATTAGGCATCCTATTTTAGTGTTGTCTGTAAACTTGCATCACTGTTAATCCCATTGTCCAAGTCGTTTATGCACAATGAACAATAAGGGACCCAAAACAGAGCCCTGGGGAGCTCTACTAGAACTACTCCCCCATTTGGATTTTACCCCATTTATGGTGACCTGCTGTTTTGTCACTGATCCAAGCTCTAATTTATTCTAACACTTTTCCTCCAATGCCATGGGCTTTGATTTTCTTTAGTAGTTTCTGGTGGGGCTCCTTGTTGAATGCTTTGCTAAAGTCAAAGTAAATAACATCATAACTATCATTGTTATCTGATGCCTTATATACGTTAGTGTAAAAAGGTAGAAGATTAGTCACACATGACTTAGCCTTGGAGAAACCATGCTATGAGTCATGAATCAAATTCTCTCTCGATGTGATCTCTGAGTCTATTAACCACTTCAATACGGGACTTAAATCTCGCGGGCAGCAACCAATGCCAGACGTATGACGTAACGAAATAATATTCGCATCATAAAATATAGTCGCCGCTTATATCGATCGTTCTCTCTTTCACCCGCGAATTTTGAAAACCACAGAGAATGGGATTCAGGGCGCATTTGGAAGAATGTAAAAACACAGGGGCGACTACAATAAATATAATCAAGACGCCGATATGGCAGCGTCGCGAATCCACTTGCTCCTCATGACGCCTACGTGTGCGGCACCGTATGGAAGGGGTTAAAGTAACTGTTATTGATTCAAGCATTTTACCTATAACAGATGTCAAACTGATTGGCCTGTAGTTGCATATAGATTTATCTCCCTTTTAGAAAATGGGAATAATGTTTGCCTGCCACCAAGCAATAGGCACAAAACCAGTGTCTACTGACTTATTAAATATTTCTGTTAACTGGTCGTAAATTTCAAGTTTACACTCTTTAAACACTCTCGGAAATTTTTTGTCTGGACCTGGGGATTTTGTAGCTTTCAATCTGTTTGACTACTACTACATTACTAATGCTGATATTTGATAGTCTATTTTCTTCATCCCCACTGAAAATCGGATCGCAGTCAAGTACCTTGTACCTTTCCCTAGTAAACACTGATAGAAAATATTTGTTAAACTCCTCATTCATTTTTTCCCCTGATTCTATCATGACATTTTTGTATTTTTTAATTGGGCTCACCCTTTCCTTATTTTTTGTTCTGTGACTGAAGCCCTTGGGGTTGGATCTCATTTGTCAGGCAACCTTAATTTCATAGTTATGTTTCACTGTGCATGTATTCTTTTTAACCAGTCTTGCCATATTGTTATATTTGGATCTCAGGTGTTTCCCTGTTTTTTTGTTCTTATGTAAAATCATCTTTCCATTATGATATCATATTTCAGCCAGTCTGGCATCCATTTGGGAGTATTACTATTCTTCTATATTGACTTGAGAGGAATAGATTTATTTTGTGCATTTAGAATTAAATCTGTTAGGTTACCGCACATTTTATCCAAAATTGCTGACTGGTCTGATGACCTCGTGCTTGTAAGTGACCTGAGCCAAGGTATGCATATTACCCTCCATGACCCGACCCCTGACCATGCTAATGATGTCTGGACTGACCATGCATCTTAACCCATCACAGCCCCCTGGGTTGTTCTTGTGATCAAATGTTTGGATCTCTCATCTCATTGAAATTGGCTCTCCTGAAGTCAGGTATACTAGAACGTTATTTGTACTATTTAATTCTTCCCAACTGATATTAAATTTTATTTCTTGATGATCACAAGAGCCTAGACTTTCTTCCACTTTTATTTTACTCGTTAGGTGCTCATTATTAGTTGGAAGCAAGTCCAGAGTATTCTCTCCCCTCATAAGATGAGTAATCATTTGTTTTAGGAAATTATCCTGCACTGCATCTAAGAAATCTCGCACCTTGTGATCTACTGAAATTTCCCAGTCATTGTTTACAATTAAAATCTCCCATGATCACAACATTTTTGTACTGGGATGTCCTGCAAATTTCATGAATCAGGGAATCAGTCTGCTCAATGCTGAGGTTAGGAAGTCTATATAGGACACCATTAATATGTTTCTTATTCTTGTCTACAATCTCCACCCAAATAGATTCCATACTATCCTTTACCTTAATCAAATTGTTGGTACATACATACATACATATACCAAGGCTTTTTCCCCCTTCCAAGGGAGGTAGCCAAAAAGGGAAAGGCATAAAAACACTCCCACCCATTTCATCCCATTCAATTTATTATATTTTCAACAAAAAGTGCTACTCCCCTACTCTGCCAACCCTGTCCATGTAAAAAAAACTTGTATCCTATCTCAATTTTTGGAAGGAAATGCCTATCAACCATATTGATCCCGGATTCAGTAATAGCTATAACATCAAATTTCTCCACGCATGCTTTACTTGCAACACATAACTTTTATTCATTATGCTTCTGCTGTTTGCCCAGTAAACTTTCAGTTTATCCTCCCTCCACCTAATTAGGTGATTCTTTTCAGTCCCTCTCTGAGCTGTTTCTATTACCTAAACTATATTCTATTACCCCCCCCCTGACTCCCATGTGATCTACCTGAAAAAACCCTGCAGGATACCTACTTCTCGCTTGGGGGATTCACCAAGAAGTCTAAATCGTTTGAGTGACAAGTGCACCCCGTCTCTTGTACATAGATAATTCTTACCATTAAAGCAATCCTAGTTGTCAACAAATACCCATCCATTAGCCTACAATATTTTGTCAGCCAGCAATTCATCACTGTAGCCCTGGAATGCCACTTGCCTCCAACTCTGTGCCTCGGAAGGATTCTACATACAACAGGAACCCCCTCCCCCCCTTTATTCCTAATATTATCTAATGCATCCTGGAACTGTGCAAACATTTCCTCACTCCCTGACTTGCCTAGGTCATTCCCCCCAGCACTCGAGCAAACTATGGGTTTCACACCTTTGCTGAGTATAAACTCTTTTGTCCTGTCTCTAACATTACCTATCCCTGCCCTGGGAAACACCTGGGTCCTATGCTTCCTATCTTTGTCACAGAAGGCCCTACCTAAATACCTCACCTGGCTATATCCCACAACCAAAATCTTAGCTGTGGGCAGGGGTCTAGCAACTGCCTTATTCTTCTCTTGCATCTTCCTTTCTTCTTGTAGACCTGTGAGAGCTTGAAAAGAGTTTCTGCATTCAAGTGGACCTGGTGAGGGCTTTTTACCATCTCTCCATGTTATGTTTGTTGCTGTTTCCCACCCAGGTTCCAAACATGGTTTGTCTGTGTTTTGGTCCTTCGAGTGAAGAACTCAATTCTCCTCTTGAAGGCCCTCTACAGTCCTCTCTTAGGCTACAGTTCTACTACATAGAGATTGTAGCTCTTTGGTGCTATTAACTAAAGCACAACCACTTGCCATCTTCCTGTTTGAAGCAGCTGTGCGAGGGGGGAAAGGGAGATAAAGAAGGGGAGAGGGAGAGAGAGAGAGAGAGGGAGAGAGAGAGAGAGGGAGAGAGAAGGAGAATGGAAGGAAGGGAGAGAGAGAAAGAAAGGGGGAGAGGGAGAGAGAAGGAGAATGGAAGGAAGGGAGAGAGAGAAAGAAAGGGGGAGAAAGGAAGGGAGAAAGTTACATGGTCATATGAACAGTAACAGACCAATTGGTCCTTACAAGGCTGTTCTGGCACATTTGAGAGGAAAGAGGGGAGGAGGGGGAAAGGGCGACTGACCAAGGCATGGAGGAAATGGGGAAGGGCCAAGTAAGGGGGGGGGGATGCTGAGGGGTAGAGGGGTGAAAGAGTTTATGCCCATCCCCTAGTGCAAAAAAAGAGAAGATGGGGAGAAATCCCTTTGGGCTGTATCAAAATGTTGTTCACTTGTACTCCCTAACCCCCACCCCTCATTCACCCCCCACTCCCTTCCATGCATCACAGCATCATCCATACAACCATTCTCAACTCACTCCTATCTTTTGCCTTCTCCCTTTCTCAACAGATATCCCCCTCTTTCCCGGTGACCCTTTCGCCCCATCCATCCATCTCATCCTTGGTCACCCCCGCATGTTCACTCTATTCATCTGTCTTCCACACTTTTTACATTGTGTTCCTCTATCTTCCTCCAAACAGTGAACTGTGTGATATACAGTAGTAGATATTAACAGGAACTTGGAGTGTTGGCTTGAGTGGTGACAGGAGTGCTGGTTGAAGTGCTGTCTGAATTGCTGATATCTGGGCTTGCTGATGTTAATGGTTGTGGGTGTTTGATTGATGACTGTTTCTTGAAGTAATTTGTGATTGTATGTTGCTTCATGTAGTTAGGTATTTTATGAATTATTTTGGCTTGTAAATTGTAAATATTCATGATGTCCTGTTCAGTAAGAAAAGACAGCTGTTCCAGAGCTGCGATGTATTCGTCCCCTAGCTGTAGACATTTATCAATTGTGATATGATCTGACGGAGTTGTGCCATCATCGTCTTCACTTCCATCTTGGTCACATGCAGGTGCACCTGTCACCATGTCAACAATTTCATAATCAGTGAGACTTGGGAATACAGGTGCACTATCATCCATATCCATCCATTCCTCCAAATTCTCCATGTCTAGCCTGCTCCTATGGGGTGATAAATTTTCTTAGTATACTACAGCAGATCGCGAACATATTTATTTTTTTTTCAGACATGAAAGCCATCAAAGTCCTCATACATGTCATCGAGTGTTGGATTGTCTCCTGGCCTTAATTCATGCTAGCATTTACAGAGTACTGAGGGAGTAACATTGGTCCAGGCCCTAGCAACAGTCCACATAACATCCTTAATGGTGAACTGTTTTTCTGAAATCTTCCACAGAGGTGCCAGCATTAACAGCACCTAGCATGGACCTTGTAAATTCTAACCCCCTTTAAGGCCCTAGGTTTGAAGCTTCTGCCAATCAACATCAGCTTAAGCTTGTGTGTTGCAGCATTGGAACACCCCATGGCGTCACCCTATCCCTAGACTCCTTTAGGCCAGTTGGATTTTCTTTGTCCTTGGTAGTAATGGTTGTCTTTGGCATGCAACAGCAATACATTACAGTTTCATCTGCATTATAAATCTGTTCTGGGGTCAGCTTCTCATCTTTCACCATCTGATCAAAATGATTGATGAACTCTACTGCTGCTACATGGTCGGCTGATTTTTTTTTCCACACACTGTTACATGAAGTAAACCATACCTATTTTTGAATTTATGCAGCCACCCATCACTGTATTGGCATTCATAATCTAACTTAAGACTTTCATGGGAATTTTTGGCCTGGGTCATCACTATCTCACCAGAAACTCTCATTCCTTCACTGCGACGCTGTTGTATCCACTGCATCAAAGCTTTCTCTAAGTTTTCACTTTTACTGTGCCTCATAGTTTTACATATGTCCATACTTTTTAATGTTCCACTTTTAGCATAATATTCCCTCAATTGTGTTTTCTGTTTCTTCAAGTCATACATAGCGAAAGAACTGACAGCGAAAATTTCACACAACTTACGCACTAATGTTCCTGTGTCTAGCCTTCTCAAAAGGTCTATTTTTTCACTTATACTCAGCATTTTATTCTCTTTTTTTTTAGCAGGCCCACTAAGGGGTGTTCCTGGACATTTGGGTGGCATATTTTACAGCAAAAAGATATAATAATGTCTGAAAACAAAGCACAACACATAGGACAGTACGGCACCGATCACAGTAATGACTAAACTTGGCAGTAAAGACTGGTGGAGCATGCACCACCCACCCATAGTGGTGGTTGCTGAACTAATGCCAAGTAGTGGTAGCTTTTGCCATGTGATAGAACATGATAGAATTTGCTCTATTTGCACTGAGTATTGGAAGTTTCTGAGTAAAGGAATGCCAACTTTTGGAACTTCAACCTATAGTGCTGTTGGCACAATCAACCTATCATGCAATCTCATAGCATCCATTTCCAAATGTTTATTTCTTGTTACATTTTTTAATCTCCCAAGGTATTTACTTGCTTTTCTCAATCTACATTCTACCTCCATCTCCACCCTTTCCCACCACTTTAGCTCCCAAATATCTAAAGCTATCCACTTTCTCCAGCCTCTCTCCCTTAATACTCTCTTCCAATTTGCTGCCATCCTCTCCCTTTGTACATATCATCGCCTTTCACCCACATTTTTCTTCAACTTTCTTTTGCACACCTTCCCAAACTCTGTCACTAACTTCCTCAATCCCTCCTCTGATCCTCCCACAAGTGCAGCGTTTTCAGCAAACAACTGGCATATCTCCCATTCTTCTCCATTTTCTTTAACCATCTCCAATCCCCTACCTATTTCCCTTGCAGTTATCTCTCACACCTCCCCATCCATGTATAAATTGAACATCCATAGTGACATAACACATCCCAGGTGAAGTCCCACCTTAACCTCAAACCACTTGCTATCTCCATTTCTAATTTTAAGACAAGCTCCACTACTCTCATAAAAACTCTAGACTGATCTTAACAGCTTTCCTTCTATCCCATATATCTGCAATACCTCCCACAGTGCCTTCATGTCTACCCTGTCATAAGCTTTTTCCAAATCCATAAAAGCAAAAAATAAAATCCTTTCTTTTCCTAAAGCTTTCTCACATCTTGCACTGTTTATTCTGGTATTCATGTTGATTTAACTGTATTTATCTAATTATGATATACAGGAAAGGAGCAATTCTCATTGGGTCCCATCTACTTGCCAATTTTTTATACCTAGCCTCAAATTCGTGTACAGTTCCTATTTGTTCTCTATCCTTAATTTCCAAGTATCACATTTAGATTTGAATTTGTGTATTGTTCCAGCTTGGGCTATATCACCTAACTATTCCAAGTATTTATGCATCAGTATGGAAAACTGTACTTGTATTTGTAATTTAAATTCTTCTTATGTATAAGATAAAGTGGAAAGCAGAGTGGGTGAAGTTTTTGATAAGCAGCAATACTTAGTAGTTAAATAATGTGTTGTCAAAGTTTATTGTTATTAATTTCAATCAAGAGGCATGTAGACCATCTTCAAATATGATGTCATGATGATGGTCACCGATATTAAAAATGTGTGGCAAATATGTGGAGGTCAAGAGTATTGAAGTGCAAATGTTGGGAATTGGGAAATTTAGGATATTGCATAGAACTTGTAAATCATGGCATTTGAGCTACACAGAACTTGCAAGACCTATTTGGAATAGTGTGCAGAATACTTGTGGTTGGTATTGATATAGTTTCTACAGTACCACTGAAATGCTTGATTTCATAATTTTCGACAGGTTGCATTCACAGGCTCAACAGCAGTAGGAGCACTGGTGATGCAGGCAGCTGGTAAATCCAACCTGAAGAGGGTCACCTTTGAATTGGGTGGCAAGAGCCCTATTGTGGTCTTTGATGACTGTGGAGACTGTGAGTACTTAAGAAGTTTTGTCATCTTTTATTATAGCTTTACAACATCAACTTTATTGTAATATAGATATAATGTTGCTTGTTTGATCCATATAGCAAGAAATATTTACTTTTTTCTGGTGCATCAAACATGTGAGATTTTTTAATTTATATAGTTAAACATCTTTAATTTTATGCAAACTTGTTAAACAGTGGATGAAGCAGTGGATACATGTCATGGAGGTGTGATGAACAACCATGGACAGAACTGCTGTGCAGCTTCTCGATGCTATGTCCAGGAGTCTATTTATGATGAATTTGTCAAGCGTTCAGTTGCCATGGCATCCAAGAGGGTTATTGGTGATCCTTTTGATGAGTCATCTACAATGGGCCCATTGGTAAGAATGTACAGAATTGTCATGGTCAGGGTGATATAAAAAACTGGATCATAGGAGACCTTAGTAGGACAACACTATGTTTGTGGCAAGGTCAGAGTGACTAAGGCAGTTATTGACAGAGTTTGGGAGCATATATAATAGAAGGAAGTTGAAGGTAAATGTGGGTTAAAGAAAAGTAATGAGATGTACAAGGGGAGAGGGTGACAGCAACTTGGAAGTAAATCTTAGAGGAAAGAGGCTGGACGAAGTGGATATTTTTAAGTATTTGGGGTTGCATGTGGCAGAAAATGGAGGAATAGGGGTGGAGGTGAACTGTAAAGTGAGGGAGGCAAGTGAATGTCTTAAGTAATTGAAGAGTGTCATGAGAAATAGGCATCAGGGAATAGATGCAAAGAGAAGATTATATGAAGGGTTGATTTTGCCTATAACACTATATGGAGCAGAGATATGGAATTTAAGAAAGGCAGAAAGGAGAAGTTTAAATGTGTTCAAAATGAAGTGTCTAAGAAATATGGTGGGGGTTACAAGGTTGGATAGTGAGAAATGAGGTGAGGAGGAGAGCAGGGATGGAAAGGGAGCTGGCATGTAGGGCTGATGAAAGAGTATTAGAATGGTTTGGGCACATGAAAAGAACCACTGAAGAAAGATTAGCAAAAATGGTGTGGAAAACGGAGGTGATGAAGTGAACTTGAGGGGGTGACCAAGGATGAGATGGATGGATGAGGTAAAAGGGGATTTGAGCAAGAGGAGAATGTTTGTTGAACAGGGAAGAGAGAAGACAGGGGATAGGTGTGAATGGAGAATGATTGTGTAGGGGTGATAATTTGACACTAACCCAAAGGGATATCTCCTTGTCTTCTCTATTTTCTGCATGTGGGGACGAGGAGGGAGGGTTGCTGTGTAAGTGAAGTGGCCCTGCTGTAAATGTACTGTTTTGCTGCATTGCTTCTAACTTGGTCAGTGGGCAGGAGACAGGGATGACCCTTCATCCATGAGGAGTTAAGATGAGAGGGAAAAATTTGGTGGTGGATGGGAGTGGAATGATTAGGAGTGGGTACATGTCTTGACTGGGTACTTCCCTTATGAGGCCCCTGGTACATAGAGATAGATTTGGGTTGACAGGTTTTTAAACTTTAAATGTTACAGGATGCCAGCTGATAATTTGTAATGCATTAGATAAGTAATATTCATTATCTATCTATATACCATGAGCTTTTTCCCCCTTGTAAGTAAGATAGCCGAGTCAGAGGCATGCACCTACTCCCACCCATTCCACTTCCATCCACTATACTTTACCCCCTTCTCATCTTAGCTCCTCATGGATGATGGGTCATCCCTGTATCTCGCCCCCTGCCCTGGGTCAGAAGCAATGTAGCAAGATACAGTACATCCGCAGCAAGGCTGTTTCACTTAATTGGCAAACCCCCTCTCTGTCCTTTCATGCAGAAAAAGAGGAGACAGAGAGAAATCACTTCAGGCTGCATCAAAATATCATTCACACATAAGCACCCCCTACCCCCCATCCCCTGCCCCTCCCTTCCTTGCATAACAGTATCATCTGTCACTCTCCACTCATCCCTATCTCCTGCCTTCTCCCTTCCTTGCTCACTCTTTCTCAATGCCCCCTTCATGCCATCAATCCATCTCATCCTCTGTAATATTCACAAATTTATTTGATAATGCTGTATGTATATATGTATGTATGTATGTATGTATCTATGGCCTCCTTCCCCTTACAAGAGAAGTAGGGTGTGTCAATTTTAGGGGTTAAAAAGGAAAATTCAAAATTTGTCATTTCAGTAGCAATTTATTGCTTTTTGATATAATGAAATTCTGGCATAAAAAGTAATTTTAAAGATTTCCTACCAACATCAAAATGAGTTCAAATATATTTTGAGGATTTTCAACTTATTTGGCATTATTTGCATCTTTCCATTTAAGTTTCAAGTTTATTGCCATAAAACAAGTTTATATATAAAATATCAAATATGAAGAAAAGTTACAGTGACATGCAAAGCTCCATAGCAGATGTAGGTATACAACATGACAAATCATGTGGTTGGTGGC
Source organism: Oratosquilla oratoria (assembly GCF_046742065.1). Taxonomy (NCBI): domain Eukaryota; kingdom Metazoa; phylum Arthropoda; class Malacostraca; order Stomatopoda; family Squillidae; genus Oratosquilla; species Oratosquilla oratoria. The sequence continues at coordinate 42,070,525 of NC_134778.1, read as the reverse complement.
AAATCTAGAAAAAATAAATGCAGTTATATAAACATGCATACACACACATGTCCACATGCACACACACACATGTCCACATGCACACACACACATGTCCACATGCACACACACACTCATGGCACAGTGGTAGAGTTCATGGCTGCCACTACGGTGGTTTGGGTTCAAATCCCACCCTGAGCTGAAATAATTTCAGTATCGCTGTGCTGCGGGTCATTACTCCAACTCTCATGGGCGGGGAGTTGGGTGTGTGCGTGTGTGTAAGGTCACATTTTTACCCATAGATCAGTCATATACGAGCTCTGAGCTCTCTTCCAGAAGGGAAATAGCTGTCAATCATGAGTCCAACATGTGATCTAAGATAATGGGACAGAAGGAATACAAGAGGACAGGAGAAGAAACTTAAGAAAGACAGTTAAAAAAGAGATCTGAAAAACCGCTTTCCACACAGAGTAATAGATACATGAAACAAATTGAAGGAGGAACAGTGAGTGCTAAAACTATACATGATTTTAAAAAAGAATTGGATGAAGAAAGGTACAACTATGGGTCACTACGAGTATAGCTCTCCTTCCACAAAATTCAACTATAGAAAACTAGGTAAATACACCCACACTCACCCACACACACACGTCGGTCGAGGTGGCAATGAAGTTTGGACTCCAGAGAGGACTGCAAATTTCGAGGATCACAATGACAAGGAAATACCTGTGTTGTATTAATAGGGAAGGGTAAAGCTCATGGTGTAGTGGGAAGGTGAAGAAAAAGGAGAAGGGGAGGGATTACTGAGGAAAATGGAAGGAAATGAGGAAGGGGAAGATAGGGCCCAGGAAATCAGATGGCATGTAAACAGAAGATGGCTTGATGATAGTGGTGAAGTCGATGTGGTTAGTAAAAATGTAAAAATTAGAAATATAGATAAGAGCAGCGCAATGGAAGATGAAGATAACTATTTCCATGGATTTAATGAGGGAGGAAATGACAACCTCCCCGGACTAGTAAATCTAGAGGAGAAACTAAAAGAAATGAATGAAAATTGGGAAGCTAGGTTTAACCAAATAAAGTTGATTATTCAACAAGTTGATAAACTGGAAGAACTAAAGAAAGAGAATCAAAACCTAACTAAAGAAATAGTAGAATTGAAAAGACAGTTAAGAGAAGCAAAGGATGAGAATGAGGAATTGAAGAGAATAAAGGGAATAAAGATTCCATAGCAAAAGAGGTAAGTGGTTGGAAAAAAATACAAGAGAACAATGAAATGGAATTTAGAGGTATAATGGAACAACATATGAAAGAACAAACTAAGGAAGAAAAGGAAAAAGTAAATAAGATATTAGAAGTAGTTAAAGAAAATGAACCAGAAACAGGGAAAGAAATAGAAGAAATATATAGGCTAGGGAAATACAATACAGATAACACTAGACCAATTAAGGTCAAATTCAGGTCACAAACTAGCAGACAGTGATCAATATAAACAGGTATGGATAAAAAGAGAATGAATAAAGAGGAAAGAGAGGAGAAAAAACAAAGACTAGAAGCTAAGGAAAAAAATGAGAAAAGAACATTCAGAAAAAGAGAAATTCTATTGGAGAGTAGTGAATATGAAAGTGAGGAAATGGTTCATAGCAGAGAAAATCAGAAGGGAAACAGAAAACACAATGGAAGTAGCGGAAGATTAAAAGTGTCTTGCACAAATATAGATGGCTTAATAACAGGCTTGAATGAACTGAATGATTACCTGAAGGAAAAAGAACTGGACATAATGGAAATTGTAGAGACAAAATTGAAAGGTCCACTACCACCCAGCAGTATAGGACATGGTGCATATAATTGTTGGATTAGAAACAGAGGTAAAACAAGGGGGTGGAGTTATGTTCCTGACTAAGAAGGATATAAATGTGAGGAATGTCACATATGGAAAGAATAGAGTAGAGGTGATTATGATGGAAGTGGAGGACAAGGATGGGAAGAGCAGGAAGTTTGTAGTAAATTACGTGCCTCCTAAAACTGCTTCGTAGGAAGAGAGAGAACACAAAAACAAGTTAGAAGACACAAGGATAACACTAAATAAGTTCATGGAAAATGGAGGAAGAATAGTTATAATGGGTGACTTTAATTGTAAAGAAATCTACTGGGAAGAGATGACAGTAAAGGGTGGAGATGACCTATGGGGAAATGTACTACTTGATATGATTATAGAACATACAATGATGCAACAGATTCAAGAGAACACAAGGTATAGAAATGAGGAAGAACCATCGAGACTGGACCTAATAATCACATCAGAACCCAAAACAGTGGACAATATTAAATATAAGACACCAATAAGTAAAAGTGACCACATATTGGTTGAACTGGAACTAAATGAGGAAAAATACATGAAAAAAATAAACAATATAGAAAGGGAAGATTGATGAATGATTTTTTTTTTTTTTGTTAAAATAAGATAATTCTTTCAAAAAGCAGACTGGGAAAGGATACACAAGGTGGAAACAAGAGTACAAGAGAAATGGAATATTTTGACAAAAATTTATAAAGGGGTGGAAAAGTGTGTTCCAAGACAAAAATAAGAAAAAGGATATGTAAAATGTTGGCACAACAAAAGATGTAGGGAGTTAAAAGACAAAAGGGATAAAGCCTGGATAAAATGGAAAGAAGACAGAAGACCTGAAAAATGGAAAATATATACTAGTTATAGAAATGAATATGTACAAGTGTGCAGAGAAGAAAAGAGAAAATATGAAAAAAATGTCATAGAAAAATGTAAAGATCAACCAAAACTATTTTACAGATTTGTAAACAAACTGAAAAACAAACAAGAATTAGAGAAACTACAACAAGGAGTTGAATACACAGAGGAAATAGAAATGGCAGAAATTATGAACAAGCATTTTAAATCAGTGTTTACGAGGAAGAACATACAACTGAGAGATGCTGAGTGGGAGGAGAAAGTCGCCCCTGTGAAAGAGATAGAAGAAAGAAATAGATAATGAATCGCTTGAATAATCTTAATGTCAGAAAATTGCATGGACCAGAAGAAATGGCAAACTGGATTCTGAGAGAATGCAGGAATGAACTAACAGACAGAATACATAGTTCGTTGCAAGAAGGAAAAGTTCCAGAATATTGGAAAATGGCAAATATAGTACCAATATATAAAGGGGGAAAAAGGAAGACCCTAGTAACTATAGACCAGTCTCTCTTACAAGTACGATGCTAAAATTTGTGAAAGAATGATCAAAATTAGATGGGTAAGGCAATTGGAAAAAACAATGTACTAAATCCAAGGCAATTTGGATTTAGACAAGGACAATCATGTATTTACCTAGTTGTATTTTACGGGAAGGGGAGCTATGCTTGTGGTGTCCCGTCTTCATATCTCATTTTATCTAAACTATTTTTAAATTCATGTATTGTTTTTGCACACACTACTTTCTCATCTAACTTGTTCCAACTGTCTATTACTCTGTGAGGAAAGCTGTTCTTTTTCAGATCTCTTCTATTGCTGTCTTTCTTGATTTTTTTTCCGTGTCCTCTTGTATTTCTATCATCCCATTTTATTAGATCCTCTCTATCAATAATTTCTATGCCTTTCATGATTCTGTAAATAGCTATCAAATCTCCTCTCTCTCTTCTTTGCTCTAGTGTCTGTAGTTCAAGTTTTGCTAGTCTCTCTTCATATGATAGTTTTGAGAGTGTTGGTGCCAATTTTGTAATTGCTTTTTGTATTCTTTCAAGTTTTATACATTTTTTTGTACTTGGTGACCACATCGTTGCTGCATATTCCAATCTTGGTCTTATCAGAGTGATTAGAATTTTCTTCACCATTTCTTCATCCAGGTATGTAAATGCCACTTTGATTGTTCTTATTAAATTATAAGTTTCACCAAAAATCTTATTCATTTGTTTCTCAGGTGACATATTATTCATAACAATGACTCCCAGGTCCTTCTCATTTTCTACTTTTTTTATTCCTTCTCCCAATATATATGATCCTGTTATTCTGTTTTTGCTTTTTCCAAATTCCATTATACTACACTTTTTAGTATTGAACTTCATCTCCCACTTCCTACTCCATTCCCATACTTTATTTAGATCACTCTGTAGTGATTCACAATCTTCTTCAGTGTTCACTTTTTTTTTTAATAGTTTTGCATCATCTGCAAAGAAGCTCATATAGCTTTCAATTTCTTCATCCATATCATTAATATATATAGCAAACATTATTGGGGCCAGAACTGTTCCTTGTGGAACACCACTTATTACTTCATCCCAATTTGAGTGTCTCTTATCACCACTCTCATTTTTCTTTCTTGCAAAAAGTCGTCCATCCATTTAAGCAGTTTGCCCTGTATTCCTCCTGCAGTTTCTAATTTCTTAAGCAACTTCTTATGTGGTACTTTGTCAAAATCTTTTTTTAGGTCTAGAAATGCACAATCAGCCCATCCATCTCTCTTGTATTATATCTATTAGCCTTGAATAGGAACATATTAAATTGGTGATGCATGATTGTCCTTGTCTGAATCCAAATTGTCTTGGATTTAGCACATTGTTGTTTTTTTCTTAATATTTTACCCATCTACTTTTGACAATTCTTTCACAAATTTTTGCTATTGTACTTGTTAGAGAGACTGGTCTATAGTTTGTAGGGTCTTCTTTATTTCCCCCTTTATATATAGGTACTATATTTGCTTTTTTCCAATCTGCTGGAACTTTTCCTTCTTTCAAGGAACTGTTTATTATGCTATGTATTTTGTCTGCCAGTTCATTCCTGCATTCTCTCAAAATCCAGTTTGCTATTTCATCTGGTCCATGCGATTTTCTGACATCAAGATTACTCAAGTGTTTCATTATTTCATTCTTTGTTACTTCTATTTCTTTCATAGGGGGGGACTTTCTCTTTCCATTCAATCTCTTCCGGTTGTATGTTCTCCCTTGTAAACACTGATTTAAAATGCTTGTTCATAATTTCCGCCATTTCTATTTCCTCTGTTCATTCAACTCCTTGTCTTAATTGCTCCAAATCTTGTTTGTTTATCAGTTTGTTGTTTACAAATCTGTAAAATAATTTTGGTTGATCATTACATTTTTCTATGACATCTTTTTCATATTTTCTCTTTTCCTCTCTGCACGCTTGTACATATTCATTTCTATAACAAGTATATATTTTCAATTTTTCAGGTCTTTTGTCTTTCTTCCATTTGGTTCAAGCTTTATCTCTTTTGTCTTTTAACTCCCTACAACTTTGGTTGTACCAGCACTTAACATATTCTTTTTCTTGTTTTTGTCTTGGGACATACTTTTCCACTCCTTTTTTTTTCATAAATTTTGTCAAAATATTCCATTTCTCTTCCACTGTTGTTTCTTCTTTGTATATTCCTTCCCAGTTTTCTTTTTTAAAGAATTCTCTTATTTGATCAAAGATTGTTTTTTCATACATCATTCTTCCTTTTCTATATTGTTCATTTCTTTTCATGTATTTTTCCTCATTTAGTTCCAGTTCAATCAATATGTGGTCACTTTTACTTATTGGTGTTTTATATTCAATCTTTTCCACTATTCTAGGTTCAGATGTGATTATTAGGTCTAGTCTCGATGGTTCTTCTTCATTTCTATACCTAGTGTTCTCCTGTATTCACTGTGTCATTGTATGGTCAATAATCATCTCGAGTAGAACATTTCCTCATGAGCCGTCTCCACCCTTTACTGTCATCTCTTCCCAGCAGAATTCTTTGCAATTAAAGTCGCCCATCATAACTATTCTTCATCCATCTTCCATTATCTTATTTAATGTTATCCTTGTATCTTCTAACATACTTTTATGTTCACTCTCTTCCCACGAGGCTGATTTTGGAGGCACATAATTTATCACAAACTTTCTGCTCTTCTTATCTCTGTCTTCCACTTTGATCATAATCATCTCTACTGTATTCTTTCCATATGTGACACGCCTCACGTTTATATCCTTCTTAGTCAGGAACATAACTCCACCCTCTTGTTTTGTCTCTGTGTTTCTAATCCAATAATTATATGCATCATGTCCTACACTGTTGGGTGGTAGTGGACCTTTTAATTTCATTTCTACAATTCCCATTATGTCCGGTTCTTTTTCCTTCAGATAATCATTCAGCCCATTCAATCCTGTTATTAATCCATCTATATTTGTGTAACGTGGGGGGACATCCTGGGATGAGATGGATGGATGGATGTTGAGGAAGGACGGGAGAGGACGGAAGGCGGGGGTGGGTGGAGAGTGGTTATATGTGGAGGATGCTGTGATGCATGAGGTGGAATGGACGGGGGAATGGGGTAGTGTGTGTGAGCAAAATTTTGACGCAGCCCGAAGGGATTTCTCCCCGTCCTCTCCCTTATATGGGGCGACAGAGAGGGGGGGTCGCCGATTTAATGAAGCGGCCTTGCTGTGGATGTGCTGTATCTTGTGACACTGCTTCTGACCCAGGGCAGTGGACGGGGTGCGGGGGTGGCCCGTCATCCGGGAGGTGCTGAGATGGGAGGGAGGGTGGAGGGGTGTGGAGTGTTTTCAGGGATGGAATGGGTGGGAATGATTTTATGCCTTTTCCTTTTTGGCTACCTCCCTAGTAAGGGGGAAAAAGCCTTGGTATATGTATGTATGTATGTATGTATATTTGTGTAAGACACTTAGTTTTCTGCCACTTCCATTGTATTCTGTGTCACAAACTTAGTGTTTCTATTCAAGGCTAATAGATGTAATACAAGAAAGAGATGGATTGGCTGATTGTGCATTTCTAGAATATTTATAAAATTAATTTTACGGAATTGTGGGGAAGATTAACATTGCATTACATTTTCAAAAATAAATTCTTTACACAGATCATTTTTATCTCTATATTGCTTCCTTGAATTTACCAGTTGCCATATTTTCTTTTCTTTGTGCTAGATTAATAGAGTGCAGATGGACAAGGTTCTTAGATACATTGAGAGTGGAAAGAAAGAAGGAGCCAAACTGGAGTGTGGAGGAATCAGGAAAGGCAGCAAGGGTTTCTTTGTTGTGCCCACAGTCTTCTCAAATGTCACTGATGAAATGACCATCGCAAAGGAAGAGGTGAGGTGAAGGGAAAGAATTGGGAATGAACTCTCCTTAACATAGTAATGTACCTTACAGATTGTTCTAGATTGTGCCAGAAGAATTTGTGTCGGAGTGCCAGACTTTACCACTTCAGTACGATGACGTCTATGTAGGCGTCATGAGGCGTGAGTGGGTATGTGTTCTGTCGGCGTCTTGAGTATATATATATATCTATTTTTTTGCAGTTTACATGAGTTACCCCCAGGATTCTGTGAACTGGTTTGGTCACATTTTCTGTGTTTATTATTACTCAGTAAAAGAGAACAAGTAATATAGCAATGATTATATTTCATAATGTGAGTAGTGTGGTGAATGTACATATGGCAGCTGATGCTTCACGCGAGAATTTGACTCGTACTGAAGTGGTTAAGAGGAAATGAGGTCTTGGATGAAAAGAGACCATAATGCCAAGTTTGCCTCTCAGTTGAATAAAATTATTGGGCATTACCCAGAAAATATCTGAAGTGTCCGAGATGAAGGAGCCAAGTAGAGGGTCCTCACTGGTATTAGTGGGAAAAAAAAAAAAAAAAAAAAGATGAATAAATAAAATAAAAAAATAAAATAAAATAAAATTGTGAAACATTATTGTTGTCCAAGAAGAGACAGAGGCCCACAGGATGACCCAGAGATCCAGTGCAGACTCAGATATTGGCAGGATGCAAGCCACCTCAACCCTCCCTATTTCTACCTGGAGGTCTGGACTAGAGGGAGTTGGTATTTGGGCCCCCTTATTAGGAGGAAAGGGCCTCTTGGAATATGTATATTGTATTGTGTAATCCTTTAACTGATTTTTCTCTCCATTAACCCTTAGCACATGTTTGTTTATATCTGAATTTTAGAGATTCAGAAAGGTTTTCTATTTCTTCTTAGATTTGTTAATGTTCACAAATTCCTACCAGTGTGCTTCATAAAAAAAAAAGAAATTAAACTGGAGAAATGGTAAATATATATGCATAATCAGTGCTGTGAAAAGCTATTTACAATGGGAAAACACTGGTAAATATTCTTGGGTATTGATAAAAGTAGGTTGAATAGTGTATAGTATAATATTTGTTCAAAATTAACTGGATCTTGATTTTCTTCATTGGTCTACCTCCTAGATTTTTGGTCCTGTGCAATCTATCTTGAAGTTCTCAACTATGGATGAGGTTATTGACCGTGCCAACAAGACAACCTATGGTTTGGCTTCTGGAGTTATCACCAAAGACATCAACAAAGCTCTCATGTTTGCACAGGGAATCAAGAGTGGATCTGTATGGTGAGCTGGGGAGAGGAAATTTTTACACTAAATGAGATTCAAAGAGAAATAATATATAATTGCTTTCCTAGATGACTGTATGTAGACATCCATCATAATGTTATGATAATTGCAGGGTCAATACTTATGACCTTTGTCAGCCCCAGAGTCCTGTAGGAGGATACAAGCAGTCAGGCCAAGGACGTGAACTGTAAGTATGATGTTTGATAGTTACACAAGATATCTATCCCTTGCAACAAAGGAAAAAGCTAATTGCAGAAAAAAATACATTTGAGTCTTGGATGTGTTAAGATAGAAACTAGTCATGTGGAAAAGAATAGACTAAAGTGACAAGATAATCTATGAGGGGGTTGTACTGAGAATGAAGTGACTATTACAGGGGAAGAAACATGGTGCAATAAATCAGGAAAAGAGTAAAAGGATGAATGTGATGGCGAGCCACCTCATGCTGCAATTGCATACAAACTAAATTAGTGACAGGTCTTTATTAACTTGTTAATTAATCTACTTGTTTACTTGTTTAATTATTTGTATTTATTTGATATGGTTGACAGATATTGTGAAGGTTGTTGTAGATGGAAGTGGAGAGCTTTAAGTAATTGGGGCATATGTAGCAAGGAATAGAGTTGTGTTGAAAGTTAGAGTAAAGGAGACAAGTAAATGGATGGAATGAAGTACTATAAAAAATAGGTATCTGTAAATCAATGCAAATAGATTGTATGAAGAAGTGATTGTACTCATGGAACACTATGGAGCAAAGACTTGGAATTTGAGGGAAGAGGAAAGGAAGAGCCTGAATATGTTTAAGAAATATGGTGGATGTTACAAAGATGGATAGAGTGAGAAATGTGGTGATGCAAAGAATATGGATGGAAAGAGAGGTGTTAGATGGGGTAGATCAGAGAGTGTTGGGGTAGTTTATGCATATTGAAAGTATTAACAAGGAAAGACTTGCAATAAATGAGAAAGCAGAAGTGCACTGAGCTTGAGAGGATCAAGAATGAGGTGTATGGATTGGCCCATAAAGGGGTGAATTTGATGCTCTTAAGAGACTACAAAAGATAAAGTGAATAGAGAGATTGTGAATGGATGAAAGAATGATGTGGCCCAAAGAGATGTTCTTGTCTGTGCAGTAAAGTTTTCAAGTGGGTGAGGAAGGAATTTCCATATAATGAAATTGTGGGGGTAACCTAACCCTGCCTATCAAGCCCTACTATGGAGGTACTGTGTCCTGCTTTATTGGCTTGACCCTAATAGTGTGGTAGGGGACAGGAATGACCATTCATGAAGTGCTAAGATGAGAGATGATAAATGGGTTTTGGATAGATGTGGTAAGGGTACATACTTTGGCTTGGCCACCCCCTTTGGTTGTGCTTATTTGTTTATATATTTTTTGTAAGTTTCACATTCAGAACTAAATCTGCAGAGTACCACTGGGCTATAGATATTGAACTCCAGTGAAACTTGCTCAAAGAATTACTTGCTCTATATGTGGTTCCAGACTTTTTAAGCCATATTTTTTCCAGTCGGTAGATATGTGTTGTGACAAACTGTCTCACATTTAGAGCTGCACCCAGAGGTGAGAAAGGGTGTTCCAAATTACTGCTAAGACGTTATGAACCAATGTTTCCACTTGTAAGAATTACATACATATACCAAAGGCTTTTTCCCCATTACAAGGGAGGTAGCCAAAACTTAAAGGCATAAAAACCACTCCTACCCATTCCATCTCCAACACGCTCCACTCCCCTCTACCCTCTTCCCTCCCTCTTATCTTAGCACCTCCTGGATGACTGGTCATCCCTGCATCTTGTCCACTGCCCTGGGTCAGAAGCAATGTCACAAGACACAGCACGTCCAGAGCAAGGCCACCTCATTAAATCTCTGCCCCCTCATGCAGAAAAGAAGATGGGGAGAAATCCCTTCGGGCTGTGTCAATTTATTTCTCGTGCATACTACCTCACCCCCCCATCCCCCACCCACTCCCCCTCCTGCATCACAGCATCAGCCATACACAACCATTCTCCATTCAACTTTATCTTCTGTCCTGTCCTTCCTCAACAGACATTCCCCACTTCACCAATGCCCCTTTTACCCCATCCACCCATCTAATCCTAGGTCACCCCATTGTGCTCACTCCTTCCACCTCTGCCTTTCATACCTCTTTTACTAATCTTTCTCCACTCATTCTTTCCATGTGTCCAAATCATCCCAATACTCTTTCATCAACCCTATCTCCCAACTCCCTTTCCACCCGTTCTCCTCACCTCATTTCTCACTCTATCCAGCATAGTAACCCCTCTTATACTTCTCAGGCACCTCATCTCAAACACATTCAAACTCCTCTTACAAACACTTACAAATACTTCTTACAAATGAACCATGTAAGAAATATTCCTGATATTAAAGGATTTCCTGTCAAGTGAACCATAAGGAATTTTTGCAAGAATTTGTAGAATCTGGGTAATGCAAGAGAAATTGCTTTGCAGTATATGATTTATGAATAGCTTTGTCTATCTAGAAAGCACTAGTCCTCTACCTTCAATGTTTTGATGGCAGAAATTGGAAAAACTGGATCAGAAGGTTGTTCAGGGAACTAGGAAGCCTTACTGGATGTACTACTACCCACACTGACAACCTAGACAACGGCCCAAAGTTTTTTCCCTAAGAGATATATGGGAGGGCCTGAGGACAGTTGTTATCAATGAAACTTAAAGTATAAGTGGAAGGAGTGAACATGAGAGGGTAACCAAGGATGAGATGGATGGATGGGGTAAAAGGGGCATTGGGAAATAGGAAAATGTCTGTTGAAGAAGGATGGGAGAGGACAAGATGGGGGTGAATGGAGAAAGGTAGTGTATGGATGATGCTGAGATGCATGAGGGGGAGTGGGTGGGGAATGTGGGGTGAAGGAGCATGTATGAAAAATAAATTGACGGAGCCTGAAGGGATTTCTCCCTGTCTCCATTTCTGTATTAGGGGACAGAGAGGGGGGGGGAGGTCACCAATTTAATGAAGCGGCCTTGCTGTGGATGTGCTGTATCTTGTGACACTGCTTCTGACCCAGGGCAGTGAGCGATATGCAGGGATGACCCATCAACCAGGAAGATGTAAGATAAGAGGGAGGGAGGGGGTGGATGGGAGTGGAGTATATGGGGATGGAATGGGTGGGAATAGATTTTATGCCTTTTTTTTTGGCTACCTCCCTTGTAAGGGGGAAAAGAGGTTTTGGTATATGTATGTATGCATTTATTTATTTATTCATTCTCTTGTTCATTCTTCTATTTTTCTTTTCTTTAGGGGTGAGGCTGGACTAGAAGAATACCTGGAAACTAAGACTATCACCATAAAAATTCCATCAAAGTTCTAAGAAGCCAACATAGAATTCTTCAGCCAGTTTTCTAGTTTTGATGAAGACATTTCATTTGATCTTTGATGTATTGTTTCAATATTTTTTACATGCATTACCAGGATCAAACATGTACAATGTGAAGACCAAAAACTTTTCCAAATAGAAATTTGAAAAAATCTGTTTTTTATTTGCAAATTATTTACTAAGCATTATTTTCATACTACAGGGCCTTCTTCCCTTTACAAAGTAAGTGGCTAAGCCAAAGCATACACCCACTCAATACACAGCAACACTATGGACACCCAGTACCAAAAAGAATATAAAAGAATTAGAAATAATACAAAGAGCAACAACAAAACTAGCACCAACTCTTTGAATTGAATTGAATTGAATTTTATTCGGATACAATCATACATACAATAAGTACAATACATACAAGACTCAATATTATACACAGTATATATAATTGTACATCCGAGGATGGCACAGAAAGTCAAGACTTATTTCCACTGTGGTCCTCATATTACAATTAGGAAAGGATTATCATAGAAAAGCTAGGTTATACGAAGTGTAAATTAGGATTATAAGAAGTGTAAATTAAACATATAAACTATTTTCTTCAGAGAGAACAGTGTCTAAAAGATAACATTTAACTGATTTTTTAAAACTACTTTTAGATACAATTGATTGAATGTTGGTCGGTAAAGAGTTCCAAGCAATAGCACCAGTGTATTTGAAAGTACTTTTCCCTAACGAACTGTGAAACCTAGGTACAATGACAGATGACCTACTAGAACGAGTTCTCAGGGAACGAGCATTTCTGACAAGTGTAAACGTATCTGACAAATAACTGGGACAAGAGTTGTTCACAATTTGGTGAACATGATTAAGCTTTAACTGAGCAACACGTTTCTCAACAGGTAACCAATTTAACAGTTTAAAATGCGTATAATCTAGATGAGTACGTGGATGAATTTTCAAAACGGTCCTGATTAGTTTGTTTTGACATATTTGAAGATTACTCTTAGATTTTTTAGATAGGTTGCTATACCAGGAAGAACAAGCATAGTCAATATGACACTGGACCAGGGCTGAAGCTAGTAACTTCATTGTCTCTACATCTAGGTATTTTTGTATTCTTGCCAAAAATTTTGTTCTGGAGCTGACCCTTTTAATTATTTTTTGTGCCATAACTTCTCCCGACACATTTTGATCAATTTCTGTTCCAAGATATTTGACAACAGACCTAGGTTGAATACTAGTATCATTACATTGGATATTGAAGTTGGGAGCATTTTTGAGTTTTTGATTGGAGCCAAAGAGAATGGATTCTGTTTTACCTAGATGTAGAGACAATTTGTTATCCAACAACCACTTGCTGACATTCAATAACTCTTCACTGAGTAACGTCTCAATCCTATTTACATCTTTGCCAGAAACTAGTAAGGCTGAATCATCGGCATACAACAGCAGTTTACAGTTCACAGCAGCTTTCATGTCATTCACATACAAAAGAAACAACAGCGGACCTAAAATGCTACCCTGTGGGACACCACATGTTATTTTTGCTGCTTTTGATGTTGAACCATTTACATTCACAATCTGTTCTCGACCTGTTAGATAAGACCTCATCCAATTAACAACATCTGATTTGAAGCCTAACGCTTGTAGTTTGAATAATAGAATATCATGATTTACAGTATCAAAGGCTTTCTGGAGATCTAGCATAACCATTCCACAGTAATTACCTCTGTCAATTTCACCTTTGATGTAATCAGTCAAATTGATCAAACATGCATCAGTAGAATATGATTTTCGAAAGCCTGATTGTAAATCATAGAACAAGTTATTGCTTTGAATATATTCATAAACCTGGTTATAAACAACTCTTTCCAAGACCTTCGATATAATACCGAGCACTGAGACTGGCCTATAGTTACCGGAATCTGTTTTGCTACCCTTCTTGTACAAAGGAGTAATTTTTGCTAATTTAAAATCTTTGGGAACTTTGCCCTGTTGAATCGAAGTATTGATTATGTGAGTGATACAGGGAGTAATCTGCTCAGCTGAGTCATTCACAAATCTGGCTGGAATATTATCTAGTCCGGTAGCCTTAGACCTGTTAACAGTCTTCAACATTTTATACACATCTACATTAGCAACCGTAGACAGAGCAAAGGTGTCATAGGATACACCCTTATTCCAATAATAATTGTTAATGTGTTCTTGGCCAAAATGACCTGAAGGTACTGGTAAATTATTTACGAGGGTGGTAGCAATGGTGGTGAAAAAGGAGTTAAATTTTTTAGCCACCGCTACTTTGTCGAAAGTAACGATCCCATTAACATTAAGACCAATGTTACTACTTTTGGATTTTAGATTTTTGGAAGAACCTAACTGTTTGATTGTTTGCCATAGTTTTTTGGGATTGTTTTTGTTGGTTTGGAGAGAATCTTTGTAATATCCTACCTTAGCTCTGTCTACCATAACCTGAACCTCGTTCCGTAACTTCTTATACATAGCGAAAACAGATTGATCTTTTGTTTTCTTATACTCTTTTAAAGCCTTATCTCTCCTGTTGATCATTTTCAAGATGTCACCAGAAAACCACGGCTCGGAACGTTGTTTTATTCTGATTGATTTTACTGGAGCTAATTTGTCTAATACCCCCTTGAACAGTGCTTTAAAATTATTCCAAGCTTGATCAACATCTGTACAATTGACGACTGAAAACCAGTTAACCTCGGACAACCTTTCGCAGAACAATTCCTTGCTGTAATGCTTAAGAGAACGAACTTTTATGGTTTTATGCTGATTGATTTGTTGTTTGGAAACTTTCCTGATACAATACGTTGCTCTATGGTCACTCAAACCAATATCAATTACTCCACTAGAACATATTTTCTGAACATCTGATACCAAAATAAGATCAATTACAGAATTAGCAGTGGCACATACTCTGGTGGGTTCTGTGATAATTTGTTTCAGATCATTCATTGAACAGAATGACTTTAGCGCATTATGCAGAGTATTCGAGGTTGATTCTACATGAGTATTCAAGTCGCCAGTTATAATCACTTCATTGTTCAGAAAGTCTGTGGAATTGGAACACAAATCCTCAAGCTTACTATAGAAGTCATGTTGCCAGGGCGGTCTATAGCAGGCACCTACGAGGATAGGCTTAGATTTTGGCAAGAGAATGTTTATCCACAATGCCTCTAACTCACTGTTCATGTCTGTCCGTTGCTCAAACGCGATGTCGTTGCATATGTAGACAGCCACGCCGCCTCCAGCCCGGTTACGATCTCTCCTCACGATGGTGTAGTTGTTTATCTCTACCTCCGGATCCGCTATCGTATCGTCCAGCTTGGTCTCGGTGAAGCATAATACTGCAGGGGTAGTCCTCCGGGTAATCTCTCTTACCTCGTCCAATTTTGACGTCAGGCTGCAAATGTTCAAGTGAACAATTTGTAGGCCCTTGCTCGACAAACAGGACAGCTTGGCATCCATCTCATCAGCCCTCACGGGGCCAGGGCATTGATGAATGTCGCCAGATAATAGCAAACATATTGCTATTATAACACTGTTGCTTCCGGGTTTGATGTTGCTTACCTCGGAAGTACACGAATGTGTTCCGACCCTGACCTTGGTGCTGCGCTTGGTAATGGAAGAGGGCGATAGTAGGTGTTTGTATATAGTCCATCGGCCAAATCCAAAGTGTTTGCAACAGCCCTCACAAGTCAAATAGTTCTCAATCCGATCTTTAACCTTATGGTCGTATTTTGGAACCTCTGAACTTCTCAACCGACCCGAAAAGTTGATGAAAATCACTAATACCTGGAGGGCCAAAATGATGCCAACTTTACCCTTCATCATGATGTTATATATTCGAATAAAGTACGTACGTTAGGTTATAATACAGCTGACGACATGCAGCTAGAATTATCTTGGACGAGGCATACAGATCGAGTTCCATAAACACCGTATTGCTCGCGGTGGATGCGAGGGAGGGGGAAGAGGTTAATAACTGGGAGGTTAATAACTGTTGATCTCAAGTCCAATGCGTGAGGTAGCCATGATGCTTTGTGCGAGGGACGCTTGGTCGCTTGGGTTTGTTTACGAAATTGGGTTTGCTTACAAAGTTGGATTTACGGGATTTCGCTTAGATGATACACTTCACTTTCACTTTCACTCGATTGTGTCTTTGTTTTTGTGCGTGTGTGTACTAATTTATTGAATAAACTCTTCAATAAACCTTTCTGAACTGACATATGAGCAAAGACTGTCCAAACTAGAATGACCAACTTTGGAACAAAGAAGGGAAAGGGGAGACTTGCTGACTATAGAATAATGAAAGGAATGGAAGTCTTGGATAAGAATGACTTGTTAATATGGGATAATGGTAAAACAAGAGTACATGAAAAGAAACTAAAAAAGATAGTTACAGAAGAGATCTGAAAAGGAACAGCTTCCCACATAGAGTGATATATACTTGGAACAAATTATACAACGAAACAGTGTGTGCAAACACTATTCAAGATTTTAAGAAAAAAGTTAATGCTGAGAGATACAAAGACGGGTCACCACGAGCATAGCTCTCTTCCCGTATAATAAAACTAGGTAAATACATCCCATATCCATCCAAAACCCATTTGTCCTTTCTCATACCTAAGTACCTTATAGATGAAGGGTCATCCCAGTCCACCATTACACCACTTGAGTCAATGGCAATACAGCAAGCCAGTGTCTGTTTAGCAAGGCCTGACAGCTGGAACTAGTTTATTCCTACCTCTTCATTATATGGTAAACCCCCCACTCCCTATCCACTTGAAAAGAAATTGTGGAGCAGACAAGAACATCCCTTAAGGTTGTCATTTCCTTGTCTATTCACAACTACACTCTATTCACTCTAATACTCTGCACACACTTCCATGGTAGACAGATATCCTGTTATATCTAATGCCACGTTTACCCTATTCATCCATCTCATTCTTGGTCTTCCTTTTGGGTTCACATTCACTTCTGTATTCCAGATTTTTGTTAGTCTTTTGTCACTCTCCATATGCTCAAACTACCTCAGTACTCTTAGATTTACTCTGTGAGACAGCTGTTGAAACAGCTGTCTTTTGACCCTTGTTTTCTGCTTCACCACATTTCTTACACTATACATCCTTGTAACATACAATACTTTCACAAATACTTCATTTCAAACATGTTTGTTCCTTTGTATCTTTCCTTTCTGCCTCCCTCAAATTCCAAATCTGGTCCAAGCAGTGCCATTGGGCTCACTCCATCATACAACCTTCTCTTTGCATTCATTCCCAGATACCTATTTCTTAAAACACTTCATTCATCCAAGATATCTACTTTCCTCCCTTGCTCTGTAGTTCATCTACACCTTCATTCCTTCATTCACTGCCATTTGCAACTACAAAAAAGTTAAAGCTCTGGCAGATGAATCATATAGTGAAAGACAAGAAAAATTAGGACTACTAACTTTGGAAAATCAAAGAAAAAGAAGCAACATTGTGATTAAAAAAAAAAGAAGAAAAAAAAAAGGAAGTTGGGGCTGGGGAAGTCAGACAGATGATCTCTTGATATGGGACAGAACCTCAAAAGGACATAATCACACACACACACTTTTCCCAATAGGAAAAAGTGATCATGTTACAACTGAATTTCAGCTGGAGAATGAGGAAATAGAGCCAAGGAATGAATTGGACAGGCAATGAAGACTCAATTTTAGGAAAACGGATTACATAGTGTTGAGAAAATTCTTTGAAGAAACAAATTGGGAGGAATTTATGAATACCACAGGAATAAAGAGTAAATGGGAAATCTTTATTGACATTTAGAACCTAGGAGTGAACAAGCATGCCAAAGACTAAAGAAAGGAAGGAGCAAAAACAGGACTGGTTTAACAAAAAGTGAGATTGTGAAAAAGACCAGATGTGCTTTGGAGAAAATAAAACAAAAGAACCTTACAAAAAATCTAGGTATGACTATAACAGAATTTGCAGGGAGGGAGAAAGCAATTCTGAAAAACGTGTAGTTGAAAAATGCAAGAATGAACCAAAACTATTTTACAGGTTCATGAATGGTAAATTGAGACACAGGGAAGAAATCACCAAGTTAATAAGCAGAAGGCCTCAGCTCAGGCAAAAATAATTAAGGTTTCCAATCTGTCTTCACAAAAGAGTGCAACTTTTTGGAGAAAAGTGAGGGGAGCAAAAGACCAGGTTTAGCAGATATAAATGTAGAAGTGAGGGAAGTGCTCAATCTCCTGGGATCATTGGATGTGACAAAAGCTTCAGGACCTGATGGGATCTCAAACTGGATACTTAAAGAATGTAGGGAACAACTAGTGGACAAGATCCACAGTCTTATTACATGTTCATTGAAAGAAGGCATTGTGCCACTTGATTGGAAAAGGGCAAACATGGTGCCAATTCACAAAGGTGGAAACAAGGAAACACCACTAAATTATAGGCCAGTATCACTAACCAGCACAATAGTGAAATTATGTGAAAGGATTGTGAAAGATTGATGGACCAAATATCTTGAAAAGATGAACATTCTGACAGTTTGGCTTCAGATCTGGAACATTGTACATTTTGAAACTTTTAATCAAAAGCTTTTACTTGAGAGTGATGTGCTGCAAGAGAGAAAGGGGTGGGTGTACTGCATGTACCTTGACCCAGAGAAGACTTGATAAGTACCTCACAGTTGACTTATGTGGAAATCGGAGCATGTTGGAGGACTAAGAGGCAAAATATTAGAATGGATTAAAGACTTTTTGAAGGAAAGATACATAAGAACAGTAAAAAAGGATGAGATGTCAAGCTGGAGAACATTAATGAGCAGAATTCCACAAAGTTCAGTGCTTGCACCAATAATGTTTCTTGTCTTTGTTAATGACATGATGGAAGGAACAACAAGCTATGCCAACATGTTTGCAGGTAATGCAAGAATCATGAGTGAAAAATGAGGTTGGTAGAATATTGCAGAAATATCTAGATATTATTTTTGCATGGAGCCAAGAATGGGAAATGAAATTTGATACCAAAAAATGCAAAGCACTGGAAATGGACAATAGCCGCAAAAGACCATCCTTAAACTATTATTTGGGAAGTGAACCCATTACATAAGCAAAAGTGGAGAAAGACTTGGGAGTGTTGATAAGACAACCGGTCACCTGACAGACATATCAATAGGATTGTGGGAGAGACATATGGATTTCTGCAGAAGATTAAAGTGGCATTCCATTATATGGATGAAGAGATGATGAAAAAAACTCTAAGAAACTGATATGTCCAAGGCTGGAATATGCATCAGTAGTAGGGTCCCCACACAGAGTGAAGGATATAAGCAAGATTGAGAGAATATAAAGGTCAGCAATCCAACTGGTCCCCAGACTGGCAGATAAACCATATGTGAAAAGACTGAAGGTACTGGGTCTACTAACTTTGAAAGATCAAAGAGATTAGTGTTTAGCTCACTAAAGGGGATAGATTGCATTGGTAAAAGAGATCTGCTTAAAGATGAGAGGGCTTTAAGAAGTCATGGAAATAAATTAAGAAGACCACATGTTGAAATGACATGAAGAAAAATGTGGAATAGCTTAGGTGATATAGCTCAAGCTCAAACAAAACATGATTTCAAAACTAAATATGATGATTGGAAATCAAAGATACAGATTAAGATGAAACCAGACATGCATTCGAGTCAAGATATGTTAGAAAATTAGAGAATAGGAGACAGGACCCGATAAGTGTTGCTATTTTCCTGTATACTACAATTAGGTAAATACATGCACACGCAGGATACCATGAACATTTGCTCCTCTGTATACTACAGTTTTGTAAATATATGCACACATGCACCTGCACACAAAAAACTATTAAAACTCAAAACAGGAGGTATACATGGAAATTATTGAAATGGATGGAAGATTTTTTACATGGGAGAAAAATGAGTGGTGCTCAGAGATAAAAACTACTTGGGAAGAAATAAGTGGAGTCCCACGGGGTTCTGTATTGGTTCCAATAATGTTTGCTATATATGTAAGTGACATGGGTGAAGGTATAGAATGTTACATGAACTTCTTTGCAGATGACTCAAAACTACTAAAGAAAGTAAGTACAGAAAAGGATTGTGAATCGCTGCAGAAAGACCTGTATAAGGTCTGGGGATGGGGTCAGAAGTGGGAAGTGAACTTCAACATTAAGAAATGTAGTATAATAGAATCTCAAAAAAAAAAAAAAAAAAAAAAAAAATTGGGACAATATAAAATTGGCTTTTAATTACTTGGATGAGATAATGGTATAAAAAAAATACTAGTCACACTGATAAGACCAAGATTGGAGTATGCTGTGACATTATGGACACCCAGTACAAAAAAGAATACAAGGAAAATAGGAAGAATCTAAAGAGCAATGACAAAGATGGCCCCAACACTTTCAAAATGTGCAAGCAAAGATTGTCTAAACTGGAACTACCAACCCTGGAACAAAGAAGAGAAAGAGGAGGTCTATTGACCATTTACAGAATAGTGAAAGGCATTGATCGAAGTCCTTGACTATGAAAGACAGTGGATAAGTTGAGAGAAATAAGTTGAAGGGGAAATGGAGTGAAACTTGTGCCTGTGATATTTTAAGTGGAAAGAGGGTGCACACACCTCAGTCCACTGACTTGGCAGCCCGGCAGTTGGCCCAGTGGCAGGGGAAAGTCCGAGACGACTGGACTGTCGTTCTGTTGCAGGGTGCTATCTTGGATGGTATCGAGTTACCTTAAGGGAGGCAAGCCCCCCGGAGGCCCCGGCGCTCACACCCTAGCGCCAGGTTGTTGGCCTGGTTATACCGCCAGGAACTCGGTCGTTGGACATGCATTTAGTAAAAGCAGGGGCACCACGAGCAGGTAGCAAGCCAACAGTTAGGAGGCAGAGGCGCAAGTAGTAGCATGCACTTACAGCTAACTTAACATTAACCTTATAGGGCAGTATAGACTATGTATTACGCATGCACTCCCAATGCCTGGTGGAGTCTCCGTACTCCGTACTCCACCAACGGTAAATATAACAGAAGAAATTATTAAAAGGTATATAGAAAAACTCAAAGTTGATAAAACACCAGGACCTGACGGTTGGCACCCAAAAAAAAACAAATGAGTTTGTTGTTCCATTAGAATTTTTTTTTTTTTTTTTCAAGAAATCCATCATATCCGGAGATGTCCCAAGAGAATTGAAGCTAGATAATGTTACTCCCGTATTCAAAAAAAGGTGACATAGAGAAACTAAATAAATACAGGCCTATAAGCTTGACTTCAATCGTAGGAAAAATTATGGGAACTATCATCAAAGATGCTATCGAACACTATTTAGAAAGTGACTATTTGATAAATGATAGCCAGCATAGATTCAGACGGAAATGTAGTTGCGTGACTAATTTACTCGAATTCTACAACACAGTCATCTCGAATTATGACAAAAGAAACAATATAGATTTAATATATCTAGACTTTGTAAAAGATTTTGACATCGTTCCCCACGAAATACTACTTACTAAATTTGCTTCACATGGAATAAGTGGTAGCCTATTAATTGGTTAAACGATCGAAAATAGAGAATTGTTCTAAATGGCAAAACTTCTAGATGGAAAATTTTTAGGAGTGGAGTTCGTCAGGGTTCCGTTCTTGGACCACTTCTATCCATAGTATATATAAATTATATAGACCACGGACTGCAATCTATTGTCCCCAAACTTGCTGATGATACAAAACTGTGCAGAATGGCAAATGATCACTTAAACCAATTAGATATTTAAGAAGATTTAGATAAACTACAGCAATGGTCTGAAAAGTGGCTAATGAAATTTAACACAGGTTAATGCACAAGGTAATGCACATAGGTAATGCACATAGGTAATGCACATAGGTAAAAATAACAGTAAGTACGATGGCAAGTTATTTGGAAATTCATTAATAAAAGTGGACACTGAAAAGTCCTTCAAGGAAACGTACCAGCTTAACCACTAGCTACAAGTTGGCCTGGTTCTCTGTAAAAATAAGTACAGACGGCAGTTAGCAGTCGATTTAGTTCCTCAGGACTAGATTAACTTCCAGGTTGGAGAATTTCATAGGCTCAATAGCTCAGTCGGTAAGGCGATGGCAGTGTGATTTCACGAGCCCGGTTCGAATCCGGGGACGACAGTCGGAATTATTTGATCGACACCACCGTCACTGGTGATTCTATTCAGATATATACACATATATATATATTACAACAAATTATATATATATATATATATATATATATATATATATATATATATATATATATACATATATATATCTATATATATATATATATATATATATATATGCATATAAGCACCTAGCGGATTTGCGCTATAAAAGAATTATAAATACACGTCGGACCTAAACCACGCGGAGTAAGTAGTCTTGTTTTTGGCGTTGGTCGAAGACCCACGAGCGTTGTTTCGTGTACACGTTTTATCATTGGAAAACATTATTAGTGATTTGAATCTTTTATTTATTGTCACCCTTACCTAGAACAAACTGATTAAAAAAATGGATCATACGAAAATCGACTAAAACATATGAATATGTAGAAAAAAAAAGTATACACAAAGGCGACTTGATGGTTTAAGGTTCTAAAGGGAATTGACATCAAAAGTGACAACATTTTCATACTGAATGAGAATCAGACAAGAAATAATGGTCTCAAAATGTTTGGAAATTGATTTATAACAGAACATAAGAATGAAGGAGACTGCAAGAGACCATGAGGCCTACACTAGGCAGTTCCATGTCCATTAACACCTATCATCCCCGTCTATAAAGTTGTCTAACCGTTTCTTAAAGCAACGGATAGTTTTAACGTTTATTACATGGTTACTAAAACTGTTCCATTCGTTGACCACCCTATTAGTAAACCAATTATTGTCTGTTTCCTTCTTAAATATAGATTTGTTCAGTTTAACTCCATTACTGCGAGTCCCGCCCTGTTATCTTTATATGATGATCTTGTTTGCGTCACCCCTGTTAAAGCCTTTGATCCACTTAAACCCCTCTATTAGATCACCCCGCACTCTGCGTCTTTCCAGAGAGTGTAAGTTAAGGTGCTTAAGCTTCTCTTCGTCCCCCACGAAAGACTTCTTACTAAATTAGCTTCACACGGAATAAGTGGTAGCCTATTAAGTTTGACTAGTAATTGGTTGAATGATCGAAAACAGAGTTGTTTTAAATTGAAAAACTTCTAGGTGGAAAAATGTTACAAGTGGAGTTCCTCAGGGTTCCGTTCTTGGACCACTTCTATTCATAGTATATATAATGATATAAACCATGGACTAAAATCTATTGTCTCCAAATTTCCTGATGATACAAAACTGTGCGGAATGGCAAATGATCACTTAAACCAATTAGATATTCAAGAAGATTTAGATCAATTACAGCAATGGTCTGAAAAGTGGCTAATGAAATTTAACACAAGTAAATGCAAGGTAATGCACATAGGTAGAAATAACAATAGGTACGATTACAAGTTATTTAGAAATTCGTTAACAAAAGTGAGTAGTGAAAAAGATCTCGGCGTAATTATCAGTAACGATCTCAAATCATCTAAGCAGTGTATTTCAGCCTCTGAGAAAGCAAATATGTTTCTAGGACTGATTGCGCGATCTTTTGATTTCAAAAGTCCATCACTCATTAACAAGCTATATAAATCGTTAGTTCGTCCATATTTGGAATATGCTGTTTCCGTATGGTCACTGAATCTCATTAAAGACATTGACAGACTGGAAAAAGTACAACGGCGAGCCACAAAACTTATTCCAAATATCAAAAATAAATCATACGAAAATCGACTAAACATATGAATCTGTTTTCCCTAAAAAAGCGTAGACTCAGAGGTGACTTGATACAGGTCTTTAAGATTATAAAGGGAATTGACAACATCAAAAGCGACCAAATTTTCACACTGAATGAGAATCCAACAAGAAACAATGGTCTCAAACTGTCCGGAAATAGATTTAATTTGGAAATGGGTAGAAACAACTTCGCCAACCGTGTAGTTAATGAATGGAATAAACTTCCTGCAGAGGCAGTGCAATGTAGTTCAGTTCGAAGCTTTAAGAATCGTTTAGATAAACACCTAAGCAAGATGCTGTAGTGATTATCATTTATTTTATATTATTTGTTTTTGTTCTGATATCATTTGTCTGTTTGATTCTCATTAATTATTAGTTATATGTTAATCTATTATTATTTACTATTTATCTGTTTGTTTATTATTCAACTATACCTATGCATTTATTTGTGTATTTAATTTGTTATTTACATTATTCTATTTTTTATTTATTCATTTATTATTATTTTGATTTTTTTTTTTTTCCGCATCCGACCTGGATATGGAGCAAAAGATCTCCTGTCGGTATGCTCCGCCTTTGTAATCCTTTGTAAATTTCTGAGCACATGTATCATTTTGGTCATTCTCCTCTGTACTGATTCTAGTGAATTGATGTCCGTTCTATAAGACGAAAACCAAAAATGGACCACATATTCAAGAGTGAGTCTAACGCTAAATAGAGTTTAATAATTACCTCTGCACTTCTATTCATAACCGTCATAGAATGAAACCTAATGCTCTGTTTGCTTTATTCCTGGCGCTAATACACTGTTTCCTGGATTTAAGGTCAGGACTCACTAGAACCCCCAAGTCTCTCTTACACTCAGTTTTCTCTAAAAACGTGTTATCTAAGCTATATATATTTTCAGGGTTGTGTAGCCCTACGTTGAACACGCTGCACTTTGAGATATTGACGTTCATTTGCCATTTCACCGACCATGTGAACAATTTAAGATCGTCCTACAGAATCTCGGCGTCGTCTCCTGACCAAATTTCACTTCCTATTTTAGTGTCATCCGCAAACTTACTAACATCACTATTAATCCCATTGTCCAAGTTCGATATGTACATAAAGAACAATGAGGGGCCCAAAACCGAGCCCTGGGGGACCCCACTAGAAACACCCCCCCCCTCCTGGATTTTACACCATTTATGGTGACCTACTATTTTTCTCACTGATCCAAGCTCTAATCTCTTCTAACACTTTTCTTCCTATGCCATGGGCTTTGATTTATTTAGTAGTCTCTGGTGGGGCACCTTGTCGAATGCTTTGCCAAAGTCAAGGTAAATAACATCGTAACTATCTTTGTTATCTGACGCCATATATACTCTAGTGTAAAAGTATAGAAGATTAGTCACACATGACTTAGCCTTTGAGAAACCATGCTGTGTGTCATGAATCAAATATCTCTCGATGTGTTCTCTGAGTCTATTAACTATTACTGATTCAAGCATTTTACCTATAACTGATGCCAAACTGATTGGCCTGTAGTTGCATATAAACGATTGATCTCCCTTTTTGAAAACAGGAACAATGTTTGCCTACCTCCAAGCAATAGGCACAAAACCCATGTCTACCGACTTATTAAATATTTCTGTTAACTGGTCCCAGATTTCAAATTTACACTCTTTCAGCAATCTCGGAAAATTTTCGTCTGGACCCGGGAATTTTGTCTTTCAATCTGCTTGACTACTTCTACCTTACTAATGCCGATATTAGATAGTCTACTTTCTTCATCTCCACTGAAAATCGGATCGCAGTCAGATTTAATTTGGAAGAGGGTAGAAACAACTTCGCCGTGTAGTTAATGAATGGAATAAACTTCCTGTAGAGTCAGTGCAGTGTAATTCAGTTCGATGCTAGATTCGTTTAGATAAACACCTAAGTGAGATGCTGTAATTCCTGTAATTTATTTTATAATGTTTGTTATTATTTGTCTTTTTGTTTATTATTTATCATTATCTATTTGTCCATTTATTGTTATTTACTATTTACCTATTTGTTTATTATTTAACTTTACCTATTTATTTATTTTATTATTATGCATAGTGTAGTGACGCAGCCACAGGCGGTCACACACTTCCCATAGTTGGCAAGAGGTGAATATGAGCTAGCCAATCAGGAGCCAGCAAATGGTTCTCGAGCGGCTAGCGACCTCTCTTGCCAACTACGCTGAGCCGCGAGCGACCCTTAAATAGGGCAGCGGCGGCTAGTCAGAACAGAACTCATCGCTCCTAGAGGTCGGACGTCTCTTCGACCAGCTCTCTCTACAAGCTCCAAGTATCATCGCCGGCCGGTGGTGGCTGGGAGATATATATCTCCTAGCTGCCGCCGGTCTGGCATGGCCGACCTCTCGTTGACGTCGGCAGGCGGGTTTACACCAATACAAATACACACACACATTTCCCAAGTCACGTAAATCTCTGTTTTCAGAGTAGTGCTTGGAAGAAAAGAGGCACATGCACACTTTCTCGCTAGCAAAGCAGAGGCCCAATCGTCTCTCTCAGTACGCCCAATCTGACCGCGGGCTGGTTGACGGAGAGACTTGGGACACCTTTCTGTCCGACCGGCCCGCAACCAAACGCTGGCCTCTCGCTGACGCTGGTGAGCGAGTTTACACTTCTGACATTTACACACAATTCCCAATCGCGTAATTCTCTGTTTTCAGAGTCGTGATTGGAAGAAAAGAGACCATACAACACCCGCCCGTCTGCCCCTCCCTCGCATCGCCACTGAATCTACTCTTCCGAATTCCAAACCCAGTCTGGGGATAAACAGACAACGCTCGCCCCACCTGTGGCTCATCAGGTTCGCCCTCGCCAGCGGTGGCGGCGGGGAGTTATCTCCTTGCCGCTCCCGTTCTGGTCACTGATCTCTCGTTGACGTCGGCAGGCGGGTGTACACCGCCCGTCTGCCCCCCCTCGCTCCGCCCCTTGATCAGCTCTAAAAGGACTTCAAACCCAAAACCTGGGGATAATCAGGGGTCGCTCGCCCCACCTGTGGCTCATCAGGTTCGCCCTCGCCAGCGGTGGCGGCGGGGAGTTATCTCCTTGCCGCTCCCGTTCTGGTCACTGATCTCTCGTTGACGTCGGCAGGCGGGTGTACACCGCCCGTCTGCCCCCCCTCGCTCCGCCCCTTGATCAGCTCTAAAAGGACTTCAAACCCAAAACCTGGGGATAATCAGGGGTCGCTCGCCCCACCTGTGGCTTATCAGGTTCGCCCTCTACACGCGGAAAGTGAAATCAACTCACTTCTCGTAAGATACACACATACACCTCTCACGAACAGAGCCACAAATCACGCACAAACATAACCACTTACTTTTTCTTCGACTAAAATTCGCTTCCTTTCTAACTTTCTCTTCTACTACATCTTCTCATTTCAGTTTACCTCCCACTAAAGATTTTTCCGTTTTTCCACCTTTCTCTACTACTACGCCTCCTACCATTTTCTAAACTTTCGTTGGTGATCCTAACCCCGTTGGTATTCCCAACCTCCTAACCTCCGGCGTCGGGCGCTTCCCTCCAAGCTCCTGGTCAAGTCCTCCTATGCCATGACAACAATCTAGCCCCTAATTGCTCGCGATTCGCCCGGTGGCAATAGCCCTCTTTTATACACTACTATCTTTTCATTTTCTAACAGACGTTCTTCCCCTCCCACAAAACCCGATCCCGCGCAAGCGAGGTGGTCTTTTCTTGAATTCCAGAATTCCAGAATGGTAATAGCCACGGCAGCAGCAACAACATCTCGTCCAGTCTTGTAGCAGTTCCATCGAGCCTCGCCGTCATCAGCCGCCACCGCCTCTGACGTTAGGCTCACCGTCCAGCTACGACTGATCAGATCCACTAACCAGTGGCTATTACTTGTGGTTTTACCAAAGAGATTAGAATAAGAGACCAAAGTGAATTTCATTTTCCCTGGCTTGTTCGAACCAAACCACTACAAATTGGTGACCCCGGTGAAAGACAACCAGGATTATGGAAAATTCACAAGTGAAACTTCCCAGTTTCTCCCGTGACTTGGAGAGCTGGCTACTTCACACAGAAGCCTATTTAGCCACTCAAGGTGACGTTCCAGACCACCAAGCCTTCGGCGCGTACATCGCCGCTCTACCAACGGACGTCATCGCCCTTGTCCGTAACGCCGTCTCTTCTCCTCCGGAAGAAGGCAAGTGTGCCGCCCTCAAGACTGCCTTACGGAAGCTATGCGCCAGGCCTGACGACCAGCTGTACCGAGATATCCAGCAGAGCGAACTCGGCGACACCACCCCCTCACAGCTATACACCCGTATGGCCAACCTCAACACCCGTGCAAAGGTGGCATTGCCCAAGGAACTCCTCCGCTCCATTCACCTCTCCAAGATGCCGGACGCCCTCCACTTACACCTGGAAGCTTTAGCCGGCGATAAGGACGACGAACAATACTGCGAAATAGCAGATAGGTTGTTCCAGCGACATACCTCGGTACACAAACCAGTGCATAGTGTTCGTGCAAAGTGTAGTGACAACCCAGGTGTTACCGACCATAGTGCTGTGAGTGAAAACATTCCCATGTCATATAGTGCCAGTGACCAAAGTATGCAGCAACTACGGCAGGAAGTCGCCGACATGAAGACCTTGCTCAACCAGTTGCTTGCCGAGAAGGGAACCCCCCCTCAACCACCACCTAGCCCCGCTCCACGACAGGATACTGCCTCCTGTTGGTACCATACCCGCTTCGGAGCCAAGGCGCTCAGATGCACACAACCATGCAGCTGGTCGCAGGGAAACGCCAAACGCGGGGGTCGGTAAGCACTCCTACCCCCGCTAACCATACTCACACCCTCCTCTCAGTGCGTGATCGCCACTCTGGCCTCTCTTTCCTGGTAGACACGGGCTCAGCCGTCAGCATCATACCCCCGACGGAAGAACCCAACCACGGTACACGGTGGCCATCCTACGACCTGCTTGCAGCCAACGGTACGCCCATTGCAACGTACGGCAGCCACCACAGCGTCCTGGACCTCCACGATGTCAAGTTCCCTTGGACATTCGTCATAGCAGCGGTCCAGCACCCCATTCTTGGCTACGACTTCCTCCAGCATTACAATATGGTAGTAAACGCCAAGGATAACTGCTTGTACCACGGCACGACAAGCATACCGGGAACCACCACTAACGCCAAATCCCACCAGATATCGTCCCTCCAGTCCGCTGGCGATTATGTACGCATCCTGCAGGAGTTTCCCCAGCTAACATCGCCAGACAAGACCAACACCACCACCACCCCTCACAACATCATGCACCACATCCAGACATCTGGACCGCCAGTACACAGCAAGCCTCGACGACTTTCCCCAGAGAAGTTGGCCGCTGCCAAACAGGAGTTCCAAGAACTCCTAGACCAGGACATCATCCAACCATCGGAGAGTGCTTGGGCATCACCACTCCACATGGTTCCCAAGCCACCCCCACCGCCCAACCAATGGCGGGCTTGCGGTGACTACCGTCAACTTAACCGCATCACGAAGCCCGACCGCTACCCCATCCCTCACGCTCAAGACTTCCACTTCAAGCTTCACGGGAAGCAGGTCTTCTCCAAAATTGACCTGGTCAGGGCGTTTCATCAAATCCCTGTAGCGCCGGAAGACGTCCACCAGCCAGCCATAGCCACTCCGTTCGGCCTCTTCGAGTGGAAGATGATGGCCTTTGGCCTCCGGAATGCCGCCCAGACGTTCCAGAGGTTCATAGACCATGCCCTCAGAGACTTCGACTTCATCACCGTTTACATCGACGACATCCTCGTAGCCTCCGATACCCACGACCAACACCGCCAACACCTCCGCCTCCTCTTCCGCCGCCTCCAAGATTATGGCCTCCGGGTACATCCGTCCAAGTGTCTCCTCGGAGTTTCATCTCTCGACTTCCTCGGACACCGCATCTCAACAGCAGGTCTGTATCCTCTTCCTCAGAAAGTAGACACAATCCAAGATTTCCCACAGCCAACAACCATCAAGATGCTCCGACGATTCCTAGGAATCGTCAATTATTACCACAGATTCATCCCCAACGCAGCTGCAAAACTCGCTCCCTTGAACGACCTCACCAAGAACCATTCCAAGCGGTCGGTCAAACCTGTGAGATGGTCTTCCGAAGCGACCCAGGCATTCGAACAAGCCAAGGCGGCAATCGCTGAAGCCGCCCGCTTGTCCTACCCAGTAGCTCATGCACCCACATTCCTTACCACTGATGCCTCCTCCACAGCAATTGGCGCCGTCCTCCAACAGAAGATCAACGGCCAGCTCCAGCCTATCGCCTTTTTCTCCAAACGTCTGGACCCTCCTCAAATTCGCTACAGCGCCTTTGACAGGGAACTGCTAGCCATAGTCTCGGCTGTCAAGCACTTCCTTTACTTCCTGGAAGGCCGGCCTTTCGTTATCCTTACAGACCACAAGCCACTCGCCCATGCCCTAGACAGAGTCTCCGACCATCACTCCCCAAGAGTCTCCCGGCAGCTGTCCTTCCTCTCCCAATTTGATACTCGCATTGAATACATTAAGGGAGAGGATAACCAGGTAGCCGATGCCTTGTCTAGAATCACCTCCAGCATCCTCCCTAACCACAACATAGACTACGCACGCATCGCCGCATCTCAGAACAACGACGGTGAACTCCGCCTCCTACGTATGCACGACACCTCGTCCCTACAGCTAAGACAGCTTCCCAACAACCCCGTACCATTGTGGTGTGACATCTCCACAGGCAAACCCCGTCCGTACATCCCCGCCTGTCACCGTAAGGACGTCTTCTCCTCCTTCCATGACCACAGTCATCCGGGCATCCGCGCGACACAACGCCTCATCACGGATCGAGTCGTCTGGCCAGGCATCAACAAGGATGTCAGACAATGGACCCGGACCTGCCTCCCCTGCCAGACGGCCAAGGTTACGCGCCACGTCCACGCACCACTCCAGCGTTTTCCTGCACCAACGGCACGTTTCCAGTCAGTTCATGTGGACATTGTGGGCCCCCTTCCGCCTTCTCGCGGCATGCGTTACCTCCTTACGTGTATCGACAGGTACACCAGGTGGCCAGAAGCGATCCCCCTTCCGGATATATCCGCCGAGACGACCGCCCGTGCTTTCCTCTCTGGATGGGTATCCAGATTCGGCGCACCTCACATCATTGTCACCGATAGGGGCTCCCAGTTCGAATCTGACCTATGGTCCAGCCTCCTCAAGTTCCTTGGCACCAAACGTAACCGGACCACCGCTTACCACCCCCAAGCCAATGGACTCGTGGAACGGTTCCACCGCCAACTGAAGGAGTCGCTGAAGGCACAACCCTCATGCGACTGGGTCGACGCTCTTCCCCTGGTGCTTCTCACGATCCGCGTCACACCTAAGGTCGACAATGACATTTCCCCATCGCAGCTACTTTACGCTGAGAACCTTCGCCTCCCTAGGGAAATTGCCACGCCTGCCGTCGGCGATCCGGATCGTCACGCCCTCCTCCAACTCATCAAGGACACATTCGCCAACACCCGTCCAACACCCCCTCGTCCACCACAACCACAGCCGGAGCACCTTCCCCCGGCCCTGTCTACAAGTGACTACGTCTTCGTCAGGAAAGACTCCACACGAGCTCCTCTTCAGCGCCCATACGACGGCCCCTTCCGAGTCCTCAGCAGATCACCAAAGTACTTCGTGATCAACCGAGGTGCCAAACCGGATAGCGTCTCCATCGACAGGCTCAAGCCGGCCCATCTCCCCATCAATCCCCCTACCAAACCTCCAGGGCCACTACAATACCTCTTACAGCATGGTCCTAACCCCATCCTCACCACCGAACCAAGTCATTCCTCACCCCCCGAAACACTCTCCCGTCCAAACCAACACTCCCCTCCAGGGCCACTACAATACATCTTACAACATGGTCCTAACCCCATCCTCACCACCGAACCAAGTCATTCCTCACCCCCCGAAACACTCTCCCTTCCAAACCAACACTCCCCTCCTGCCCCTGACTCTTCACCATACACAGATCACACGCACACGACAGCGAACCCTTCTCCTTCTCCCACCCCGCAACCACATCCTTCTACAACTGTTCCCGGCACCCCGCAAGATCCTCCCCACCCTACGCCCCCACTCTACCATGCAATGCAACAATTCTCACCCAACCTTATGTCTCCACAGCTCCATACTCAACCGACCCCACCTCGCCAGGCATCTGACTTCGACCACACCACCCTGCATTCGAGCCCCCCTCCATCAAGGCCCTCCTCGCCAGACATGCCCCCTGATGGAATGACCACACGTTTTGGGCGAGTGATACGAAGGCCACACCGATTCAACCACGTCGCGCGCGTCGCTCCCTATCTCCCTCGACGCCCGCTCTCGAAGAGAGGGGGAGTGGTGTAGTGACGCAGCCACAGGCGGTCACACACTTCCCATAGTTGGCAAGAGGTGAATATGAGCTAGCCAATCAGGAGCCAGCAAATGGTTCTCGAGCGGCTAGCGACCTCTCTTGCCAACTACGCTGAGCCGCGAGCGACCCTTAAATAGGGCAGCGGCGGCCAGTCAGGGCAGAACTTGTTGCCCAACCGTCAACGTGTGCAGACCGTCGCTGAGAAAGTTACTTCAACGAAAAAATTCCCAATACCCGAGATAATTCTCGTTTTCTTGAGAACTCGCTCTGTTGGATGATATGTCCCCTTAACTCTGCTGCAGACAGCCATTGCCCTTGAGGTCTGAAAACTTGGTCTGTTCTGCAGTAGAGGGGGAAAATCCCTCCCGGTGTCGTGTCCCTTTGACACAACCGGCATAGACGCGTGCGTGCTTGACCAGAGCTCACCAGGGATAGTAGCCGTCCCCACGACTCCCGCGCCGAACCTCTCTCCCACCCGTTCGCGGCAATTCAGTGTAGTCGCCGATTCCCCATTGACTAACAACAACTAACGTTTCCTGCCCCCCGCCCCCGCCTACAACAATCGCCCCACAATCACCACCCCCTTACACGACACGACTCACACAACCAAACACACAAGTACACGAGCACACTCTAACCCATTGCGCTTAGCGCAATGGGTAGAATCAGGTTACGGGACTTACGTCCCACAGATAAACAACGGACAACGGAACTATGGAACACTCTAGGACAAAACAACATTTACATCCACAAACTAATTACACTACACTCAGCATTCATTCTGATTACTGATGACACAACCACAGAAACACTTTGCAAACAAAACACAAAAACAACCTTCAAGAACAACGGCTTCGACATCCTAGACCCACCTGAACTCAACGCAAACAGAACACTAGTTATTACACAAGTAGACCCCTTCATCACAGAACACACACTAGAGGAAATTAAAACAGAAATAGAACGACTGAACACAAACACACACGTCACAGAAGTCATCAAAATACCACGCACTAAGACAGTACTCAAGATCAAATTCGAATCCACACAAATGGTGAAAGAATGCCTCCTGAAGGGACTAAAAATCTTCTCTCAATCATTCCCCACACACGCACTCAGACAGGAAACATACACATACATCCCCCAATGCTCTAACTGCTACTCACTTGAACACACACGCAAACAATGCCCACACCCATCCACATACACAATTTGCTCCAACTGCGCATCTACACAACACAGACAACCCCAATGCACCTGTGCCTTAACCAAGTGCCTCCTTTGCGACGGAAACCACCCAGCTGTGGCAATGCGGTGCCCCAAGAAGAAGGAGAAATGTAAACAAATCAACAGCCAAACAAACCAACAACCACACACCAACACACAAACCTACGCCACAGCCACACAACAAAAACCCGCCCTCCTCCCTACACCAACAACTACAAACACATCACTACACCACATGACAACAATTAACACAGCCATCACACTAGCTACACTCATGGACACACAAGAACCAGGTACATTTCAAACAACACTGGATGCAATATACAAAGCCAACGGACTCCCAACAGTCATAATCCCCACACAAGCCATCAACACCGCACAACTAGCAAAAGCACTCAGTAACCACTCACAAACTATCACAACACCAGTCATAACACCCACCAACACACAGACCACAGAAACCACAGAACCCATGGAAACAACAGAACAGACACTAAAAAGACCCGCATCCAACACTGAAAGCACTGACCCCCCACAGAAACGAACACCAAATCCAAGAAACAGCCTGGGACTTCAACTCGTCACTTCAGAAACAGAACAGATACCAACAGAACCCACACACGACACCTTAAAGACACTCATCACCAAACAAAAAATCAAAATAATATACACAGCACCACACAAAGAAAAAGACATCATTGCACAAATAGCCACAGACAAAATAAACCTAACACATTACAACATAGTAAGACTAAACCAAACAAAATTTAACAATCTCAAACAAGGACACTTTGACCTCCACGACAAGAACACAGAGCACGAACACCACTGGACACACAACGCCGAATAAACACCCACAACAACACACTTCTACCCAACACCATGGAACAAATACACATCATCCAACACAACATAATACAGTGGACATTCAACAGAAGAAACGAACTCTGTAACATATACAACATAATAACACCAGACATCATACTATTAAACTCGATAGGCACACCAGACAGACTAAAAATACACAACTACACAGTACACCGACGAAACGACTACAATCAAACACATGCAGGTATAGCAGTAGCAATTAAACACAACATTAAACACAAACTACTAGACGACTTCCAAGACGAAATACTAGCGCTTCAAATTGACACAAACCAAGGACCAATAATAATAGCAACGTTATACTTACCCCCCAGACGCCCCCTCTTCCCTATAAACGACATACTAAGACTAACCAGTAAAAGACTACCAGTATACATAATAGGAGACATGAACGCTAAACACCCCACACTAGGACACAGCAATGCAAACATAACAGGAACACAAATAGCACAACTAATACAAAGAAGACACATAACACACTTAGGACCAGACTTCCCCACCTACATCACACAAAACGGACAAGGAACACCAGACATAATACTAACAAACAGACACCATCATCTAAACTACAGAATCACACCAGGACACATAACTACATCAGACCACATCCCAATATACTTAACACTAGCAACAAAACCTATAATAATAACCACACCAGAAAGATATAAATTCCACAAAGCAGACTGGACAGGATTCAAGAATACACTAAACACAGAGAGGACAAAATACGACAAACAAAGACAGAGAACAACACGCAACAAACAATACATCGACGACAAACTTAACATATGGTACACCATGATAAAACAAGCCATGGACAAACACATCCCCAAAACAACGCAAAAAACTCTACCACACCCAAGACGATCAGATACACTAAAACTACTACAATGGCAATACCAACAACTACAAACACAAGCACACAACACCGGAATATGGACACCACAAGCAAAACGAGCACTACACGACATCAGAAACCAATTACTAGAAGAAAACGAACAACTATACAACGAACATTGGAACAACGAAATACGAAAGATAAACCTACACTACAATAACAACCAATACTTCTGGACACAAATCAAAAGACTAACAGGAACACCTACTAACACCACCCCTTACATCATTCACAACAACCAAAAAATATACAAAGACAAACACAAAGAACACATATTCAGACAACATTGGAGAAACATATTCAGAATCACACCAGCAGAAAACGCAACATTTGACATGGAACACGAAAGAACAATAACAACACAAATCCAAGAAATACAAGACGACATTACACCTATCAACTTAGCTGACATGAGACGACTTGACCCAGACAACACACTCACAAAACCCTTTACACTAGATAACATCAAAAGCATAATAAAAAACTTCAAAAACAAGGCACCTGGACAATCACAAATAAACAAAATAACATTAACTAACATCCCAGACTCAACACTACAACTACTCACAGAAACATTCAATGAAACATTCAGCATGGGATACTTCCCCGACACCTTCAAAACAGCCACACTAGCATTCATACCCAAACACGGAAAGAACCCAACAGACATAAACAACTACAGACCAATATCACTACTCGAAGTCCCAGGAAAAATACTAGAAAAACTCTTACAACGAAGACTACTCAAACACTTATACAACAACAATCTCATAAACGAAAACCAACATGGATTTACAAGAAGACGAGGAACACACACAGCCATAGCCACAATATACGAAACAATTGCCATAAGCCAAAGACACAAACACGGATGTAACATAGTATCACGAGACATTACAAAAGCATTTGACAAAATATGGCACACAGGACTCAAATACAAAATACACCAAACACACACCCCAGACATACTCACAAGAATACTTTGTAATTACCTAGATAACAGACACGCACAAATACGAATACACCATTATACAGGAAGACCCTTTAACATACACAGTGGAGTCCCCCAAGGAAGCATTCTTTCACCAACACTATTTAACCTCTACACACACGACACCCCCAACCCAACACACGGAATCACACACATACAATTTGCAGACGACCTAACACAAATCATAACATACCCAAGTAAAAAAGGAAAAAACATGTTAGCACTCAAAACAAGCAGAACAATAGAAACAATAAACACATACGAACAAAAATGGAAAATACAGACAAACACAACAAAATTCCAACTACTCAACATATCAACACAGAAACCAGCAGAAATATGGATAGGAGACACGCAAATACACAAACAAAGAAACATAAAGATACTAGGATTAACACTTGGAAACAGAGGCCTACAAACACACACGAACAACAGAAAAATACTAGCAGAAAAAACATTACACACAATAAAACGATTCAGAAACCTAGACACCAAACTACTATTAAGATTATACAAAGTACTCATAAGACCACAACTTGAATATATACCAATCACAACAATCACATTAAGACCAAGTCAACTCCAAAAACTACAAGCAGTACAAAACAAAACACTACGATTCGCCACACACTCCATACCCCCATACCTTAACACAATAGAAGAACTACACATACAACACAAACTCGAACCACTCAACACAAGACTCTACAGACTAGCTTACAGAACATGGAACAAACTCACAATCACAAACCCAGACTTAGTACTAACCAGCGAAAACATAGACACAGAACAAGAACACGGACACGATCACAATTGGTGGCCTAGAGTGTCTCCCATCATAAACAGCCCCCCCCCCGAACCAAAATACATAATGCAAACATAACAAACACACATAAAATACATATCACCCTTTAAATCCAACTAACCCTACTAACCATTATTGTTATTGTTATTGTTTAAAAATAAAATAATAAGATGATAACACGTGCGAACAAATCGCACGTGATATCATCCAAATCAATGAGCATGGCAATAGAATTAATACCCCCCACCCCCAATCATATATGTAAGTTAAAACAAAATCACTAGCCGTCACCCCTTAAGGGATTAAATAAATCATACTCATTGAATAGAAAAAAAAAAAAAAAAAAAAAAAGCATACGAATATTGAATTCAAGATCTCCCCCCCCCACTTCATAATGGATGACAAAGATACCCCTAAAATTCAAATCCTACACATAGGTAAGAATACTAGTAGTATACTTTTTTTAATAAATAAAAAAATAAAAAAAAATAAAAAAAATAAAAAAAACTAACACTAACAGCCAATCAAAACAACTCAAGGAGAAGAACACATTACGATCTTAAGGTAGCCAAGCCTTCCATCCGACAGGCATTTGCTTCTCTAACACAAATAACTTATAAAAATAGTACCAAAGTCGCAAGTGGGTCTGCCCCACACCTATCATAACTACGACTTCCTTCCATTTCCCCCCCCTTACCTCTTACACTTACACACACACACCCCACCCCCCTCACCCCCCTCTCTTCCATCTTATCTATCCTGTCCTGTAGCTAGCTAGTCAGGACAGAATGGTAATAGCCACGGCAGCAGCAACAACATCTCGTCCAGTCTTGTAGCAGTTCCATCGAGCCTCGCCGTCATCAGCCGCCACCGCCTCTGACGTTAGGCTCACCGTCCAGCTACGACTGATCAGATCCACTAACCAGTGGCTATTACTTGTGGTTTTACCAAAGAGATTAGAATAAGAGACCAAAGTGAATTTCATTTTCCCTGGCTTGTTCGAACCAAACCACAACAATATTATTATTATTATTTTTGTTTATTATTATTATATTTTTTTCGCATCCGAGCCAGTTATGGACCTAAAGGTCTTCTGTCGGCATGCTCCTCCTTTGTAATCCTTACATGGTTGGTTGGTTGCTTCCTTATTATAATTATACTTATCATACTTGATGTCTTAACATTTCATTACTTTTTTCCTCGTTGGTCACGTAATATACACGAGTGCAATATATATCGGCCTTCGTTAAAGTTTAATCTGTGCAGAAGCTTGATACGCTTTTTTATGTTGGCTATGTATTTTCTGTAGGAATGGGTTAAGTCGAATGACAGAGGGGAATCGCTGGTATTTCTCTAATTGTAGCATGTAGAAAAGAAGCGTCGCTCGTTAGATCCCGTTTCCTACGCCGCAGTTTATCACACACAGCCTCAAATTTGTTTAGTTCCAGCTAATCTATATCCTCGATTTGTTATCATCATATTTAGATTTGAATTCATGCATTGTTCGAGCTTGGGCTATATCACCTTCTAACATATTCCAAGTATTTATGCATCTATATGGAAATTTGTATTTCTATAGATGCGTTCACCAAAAACCACGTAAATCTTACTACCAAAGATGTTGAATATTGGTCATTGTTTACGTTTTCATAGGTTTT
The DNA here is from genome assembly GCF_046742065.1 of Oratosquilla oratoria. Classification (NCBI taxonomy): domain Eukaryota; kingdom Metazoa; phylum Arthropoda; class Malacostraca; order Stomatopoda; family Squillidae; genus Oratosquilla; species Oratosquilla oratoria. Next base: position 42,032,011 of record NC_134778.1, on the reverse strand, counting down.
CATTTTCATTTTCATCATTAGTGTAGAACGAACAGCACAAGATAAGGCCGTGAACAATAGCATTGTTCTTTATAGTCTTATTGTCACAGAAAATGAAAGAATTAAGGATTGACAACAAAAATTTTAACAGTTTTAGTTTCGTACAAATATAAAAAAAAATCGAATTTATTATACGTATACAAAGCTGCAAAATTTTGTACTGTACGTAACTTCAACATATTCCGGAGATATTACAAGTCCATTTAGTTTCCAAAATATTTGCTCAAAAACCAAATTTGTTTTTGACTGGCAATTCGAAGCGTGAAGTAGATTTTCAAATGAACACATAGACGTCTAAGGTATCCAATGATCCAGTATAGTGGGATATTGACCAATCCAACATTTCAAAACAACCCAATCCAATCTAGACACCCACCTACCCACCATTTACACAGACCGTTATCTATTTAATTCAACTTGCTACTCCTTACTTTGACCATCCGTCCATCCCCCATCACAAAACGGCCCTCCTTCCTCCTCTTTAGCCACTTTCACCAATGTCAATACAATATTGTAAATGTTATTTTATCTACTCTCATGCATTCAATTATAAAAGTTCATACAGTGACTACATAAGTGTTTTTCAACCTTTTTAGGTCATGCCTCACCTAATCACCTTTAAAATCCTGACGTCCCCCATGTGGTGATTTACAGTTCTTATAATTTGAAAAATAAACTCCCTTTCAGCTGAAAAAGCATAAAACCTTGGTTCAAAACCACTTCAAAAGAACAAGGGATCCATGAAAATAAATAACAAAAATAAAAAATAAAAATTGACCCAAACTTCCTCAGTTACCCTCAATTGCCCCCCTTGAAAAGCATATTGCCCACCTGAAAAACTGAATTGCCCACCTGAAAAACCGAATTGCCCACCTGTGGGGCGTACGCCCCACGTTGAGAGGCACTGCTATACACCAATTGGTCATTCCGCCAGTACCAATGAAAATAATGTCACTAACCATCTTTTAATAACAGTCCAGTCAAATTAGGAAAAATTATTCTAAAAAGTTATAACAAGCTGAAAATTCGAGAATGAATTCTGTAGACAATTGGAAATAACATCAAAAGTCCCCATCGGTCCACCCTGAGTTTCGTCCGCCATCTTGGAAAATGGCTGCCAATTTTCAGGGTTTTTTCGCTATTTCCGTGAAAACGATTGATCTGACGAAAAAAGATGTCTTAAAATTCATCATTCAAAATTAAATTTTGTTGTACCAAACATGGTCTATGCATATGTTCGCTATGAGTGATTATTCTAAAGATATTCACAATTTTTTAACCATATTCAATTCTGTGGTGATGCTGACGTGAATTTGTTTACTTCCTATAGGTCCGGTATCAATGACATTTGGTTATTTTTTTAGCTTTATAGTATTTTTCTAAAAGGTTAATTTGTATATTGTTTTTTATTTCAAAATATGGCTTAAAAATGGAGGGAACCACAGATCAAAATTAATTATGCTTACTTTGTGAAGAACGTTTAGTAGAAGGTGAAAATGTCTGTGTGAAGGTTTGTCGACACTTGTTGAACAAAGTAAGAAAAGAGGAGATGATAAATGGCAAAAGGACCATGGAGACCTCAGGTGGGTGAGGTGATAACCGATAGTGTACTGAGTCGGTGGATTCTTGGCATACCAGCTTCATGTGAAATGTGCACTAAATTTGAGGAGTTTTGTTTATTAAGAAGTTCGTACAATGAGCAGAACATTGAATTACGACCTTCGAGGATTGTGAGAGATAATGAAGATACATAGAGATTTCACAATGGTTTCTGTCTCATCCACCCTTTTCAGATAATGTGGAGATTGTGTCACTTGCAACTGTGATGATTGGTGATTGTAAAATAAACTGCCATAAAAGCTGTGACATTGGATTGGAATCCATGAATGCTATAACTGGACAAACTTTCAGTGATGTAAAATTGAAGCGCAAGAACCGTGTGTTACCTCTGGCAACAATTAACTCAAGTGTCACAATTCGAAAAGATATAGTTCTTGTTGATACAGCACTTCTTTTTCAAAGAATAACACACACATTAGGCAGTGCTGATGACCTGTAAGAATATTTTGAGTATGAGCTTGCTCTAATGCCACCTGCATTATTCACTGAACAGGACATGAGAAAAACAAAACTTCAATGTATAGTGTTTTCAATTATATTAGCACAACATTTCAAGATCTGTATGATGCAGTTTTCAATAATGATGGAGGTTTTCTCCTTCATCGTGTTGTATGGCCATCACGCATTCAAGGAATGATTTATGATGAGGTCTATAATGCATACTTCTCTTACATCAAAGCTGTGTGTTTTACGGATACAGCGACTCAAATCTAGTACAATATATGCAGAGAGACAACGAAGGTCGCGCACGTTCCAAAACACAGATAGATTTTTTGACCGCCATACCAAAATTTTGAATTAGTAAAGAAAATTTTCTATGAAATGAGCATAACAAATCAAGATTTATCATCCAATTGTCCAGAAAACTAGATGAAAATGGTATCTCAGTGAAACAAGCAACTGTCGATGCAGATTTATTGATAATACAGACAACAATACACGTAAGTTTAAGTTCTGTTAGTAACATTGCTGCTGTTGGAGAAGATGCTGACCTTATACTTATGGCTGCTCTGACACCAGAAAATAGAAATATTACTTTCCTGAAACGTGGTCGTGGAAAAATGTCTGCAAGACATTACAACTCCTCTGATCTACAAACTTCCCTTGGTTCACTAAAAGATTACATTCTTTTCCTTCATGCTGCAAGTGGGTGTGACACAGTTTTGTCTTTCTTCGGCCAAGAGAAGCATAAACCACTGAGCTTCCACGGGCTTTACCAGCGCCGACCGTTGAGAGTTCGTTTAAGTGAAAATGACCGGTTACAATATTTTATTTTTCATATCTCCAAATATCAAATTATTTTTCCATCATATATAACAATTCAGAATGGTGAATTAAGTGATTGTAAACCTATACGAACTTCAACCTTGCAGCGGTCCGGAGCAGTTCACACAGAAGGAAGTGTCTACGTGATGTCACTGTTAGGAGTGGAGGTGCCCAGAGATCAGAGAGGGAGGGCACCCCTCAACCTCAGGCAGCGCCAGGAGAAGGTTGTGCTCCCAAGAAGCTGAGGGTTGCCTTGGAAGAGGAGACAGTGAGGTGGCAGGCTGAGACCCAGGCGAAGAATAGCAGTGCCTCTACACTAGCAGATAGTGATGGAGGGGCTATTGCACCCCGTCCCCACAGTTTGCAGTAATCATGAGTGTCTCTCCCCGCACGAACAATTGCCACCCTCAACGATATCAACGATATCCTAGGCGGATCCTGTGGACAATAGATTCCGTCCTTCTACCAGGAGGTAGGTGGACTTCCTTGTACCTATTGACAAGGTAGTACCACTGCAATGATTCCGAAGAATGAAGTTTGCTGCTGTGGTCGACCCTGACCATCAATCCGGCCTTCTTGATGGTGACGTCCTTGATCTGTGTGATCGTGGGTGCCAAGGACAGTGCAATCTTGCTGAACCTCGTCACTGCCTTGGAATCCCAATATAACTGGGGATCCAGTGAAACTGCAGATTTCTCGTGCTGGTACAAAAGGTTCACCAAGCGCTGATCCTATCCACCTTTCACTGTCATCTCTTCCCAACAGATTTTTTGCAGTTAACATCTCCCATAAGTACCAAGTTTCCTCCATCCTTCAGCATCTCATTTAATGAATGCCTTATATCTACTAACATTTTAGAATAATAGCTCTCTTTCCAAGAGCCCGTTTTTTGGGGCGCATAAATCACCACAAACTTTCTACTTTTCATGTCACTATCTTCAACTATTATCATGATCACTTCCACACTGTTTTTTCCATGTGTAACCTTCGTCACATTTAAGTTTTTCTTGGCCAAAAACATGATTCCTCCACCCTGTTTCTCCTCTCTGTTTTTAATTCTATTTTCAATCCAGTGATTATATAATCCATGTCCAACATTATTTGGTGGTAATGAACCCTTTATTTTCGTCTCCACAATTCCCATTATATCAGGTTTTTCTCTTGACAGGTAGTCATTTAGTTCACTTAATCCTGAGATCAATCAGTCTGTGTTAGTATAAGCCACTTTTAATTTTTTTCCACTCTATCTCGTTCTCTGTTCCTTTTGTTTCTTTTTCTTGAATATACTATTTTCTCAGCCTCATACCTAACACTACAATAGAACTTCTTTTTGTTTGTCTCCGTTATTATCTCGCTCTCTCTCTCTCTCTCTCTCTCTCTCTCTCTCTCTCTCTCTCTCTTCTTCTTCTTCTTCTTCTTCTTCTTCTTCTTCTTCTTTTAGCTTTACCTCTTAGTGTCCTCTCTCTTTCTCTTTCTTCATCATTCATTTCTCTTTTTATCCATATGTTTTTATAGTGTTCACTATTTGCTAACTTTCCTGTTTTGCTGATGCATATTCCGCTACTGTTTGTGACCTTAAATTGATCTTTAGAAGTCAAATTATTTGTGTATTGTCCCACCCTATGCACTTCTATTTCCTTTTCTATTTCTTGATCTTCATTTTGTACTGCTTCAGAATATTTTTTTGCTATTTCTTTCTCTTCTTTTTCTCTCACGTACCTAACTAGGTTATGCTTTTTCTATTAGACCATATACTACTATACACTTCTTTTTATCCATTGCATCTCTAACCCAATTTTCTTTTTCCTCGATTACCCGAATAACTGTGTCTTTAGCATTCTCCTTCATTTGTTGTTGAACAATTTTCTTAAAAGCTATCTTTTCGCTTTCTTGATCTTTTTTTTTTCATTCTTTCCTAATTTTCTGTAAACTTAGTGTGTATTTTACCTAGTATTTACCTAGTTGTATCTTACAGGAAGGGGAGCTATGCTCGTGGTGTCCCGTCTTTATATCTCGCAGTGTCTAGTTTGCTCTTAAATTCGTGTATAATTTTTGCACACACTATTGTTTTGTCCAGTTTGTTCCAGATATCCATCACTGTGTGTGGAAAAATATTTTTTCTCATGTCTCTTCTATAACTGGAGTTAAATAATAAACAAACAGGTAAATAGTAAATAATAATCAATTGACGGCTAATAATAAATGAAAATCAAGCAAATAATAAACAGACAATAACAAACAAATAAACAGATAATATAAAATAAATGACAGTCATTACAACATCTTGCTTAGATATTTATCTAAACGAATCTTAAAGCTTCGAACTGAACTACATTGCATTTCCTCTGCAAGAATTTCAATCCATTCATTAACTACACGGTTGGCGAAGTTGTTTCTACCCACTTCCATATTAAATCTATTTCCTGACAGCTTGAGACCATTACTTGTCGGATTCTCATTTAGTGTAAACATTTTGTCACTTTTGATGTTGTCAATCCCCTTTAGAATCTTAAAGACCTGTATCAAGTCACCTCTGAGTCTACGCTTTTTTAGGGAAAACAGATTCATATGTGTTAATCGATTTTCGTATGCTTTATTTTTTATATTTGGAATCACTTTTGTGGCTCGCCGTTGTACTTTTTCCAATCTGTCACTATATCTATTGAGGTTCAACGGTGACCATACGGAAACGGCATATTCCAAATATGGACGAAATAACGATTTATATAGCATGTTAATGAGTGATGGACTTTTGAAGTCAAAAGATCACGCAATCAGTCCTAGAATCATATTTGCTTTCTCAGGGGCTGAAATACATTGATTAGACGATTTGAGATCGTTACTGATAATTACGCCGAGATCCTTTTCACTATCCACTTTTGTTAATGAATTTCCAAATAACTTGTAATCGTACTTACTGTTATTTTTACCTATGTGCATAACCTTGCATTTACTTGTGTTAAATTTCATTAGCCACTTTTCAGATCATTGCTGTAATTTATCTAAATCTTCTTGAATATCCAATTGATTTAAGTGATCATTTGCCATTCCGCACAGTTTTGTATCATCAGCAAATTTGGAGACAATAGATTTTAGTCCGTGGTCTATATCATTTATATATACTATGAATAGAAGTGGCCCAAGAACGGAACCCTGAGGAATTCCACTCGTAACATTTTTCCATCTAGAAGTTTTGTAATTTAAAACAACTCTGTTTTCGATCATTTAAGCAATTACTAGTCCAACTTAATAGGCTACCACTTACTCCGTGTAAATCTAATTTAGTATGTAGCCTTTCGCGGGGGACGGCATCAAAAGCTTTTGCAAAGTCTAGATATATTAAATCTATATTGTTTCTTTTGTCATAACTCGAGATGACTGTATTGTAGAATTCGAGTAAATTTGTCACTCAACTACGTTTCCGTCTGAATCCATGTTGGCTATCATTTGTCAAACACTTTCTAAATAGTGTTCGATAGCATCTCTGATGATAGTTTCTATCATTTTTCCTACGATTGAAGTCAAGCTTATAGGCCTGTAGTTATTTGGTTTCTTTTTGTCACCTTTTTTGAATATGGGAGTAACGTTAACTAGCTTCCATTCTCTTGGGACATCTCCGGATATGATGGATTTCTTGAAAATAATTTCTAATGGAACAACAATCTCATTTTTCATTTCCTTTAAGATTCTTGGATGCCAACCGTCAGGCTCTGGTGTTTTATTAATTTTGAGTTTCTCTATACACCTTTTAATTTTTTCTTTTGTTATATTTACCGTAGTAAGTTCACCCTAGATTTTTCACAGATTTTAGTTTAGAGTTCACTTTGAGGTGTTTCGTTTACGAATACTGAGCTAAAATAGTTGTTTAAAATATCACACATTCCTTCATTTGAATATTCAAGTTGACCGTCAGCAGATAATAGTGGGCCAATGTGATTCCTAATAACCTTTTTATCTCTAATATAACTATAGAATTCTTTTGATTTATCAGCGATATTCATTTCGTATTGTCGTTTTCGTTTTTTATTGTCTTTTTTAAATCTCTCTGTATTATTACATAACTTTGATAGTCATTAGGTGCACCCGAGCACTTGTATTTCTTATAAGCCTGTCTCTTTTTAGCAATATTTTTTTTTCAGTTTCTTTGTCAAGCCATTTTGGGCGAGCCTGATTTGGGGGGGGGGGCGTCCGTCCTTAAACGGGATATAAGTATGAATAATCTTAGTAAGCGTATTTTGAAATATTTCCCGCATCTGATCTACAGGTCTTTCGCTTAGTTTTGCCTCCCAGTCTGTAAGCTGAAGCTCCTGACGTAGTCCTATGAACTGAGCTTTACTGAAATCGAGTATTTTAGATATACAAGTATCTATTCTAAAATTCTTAGCAGTTTGAATCTAAGTTGTGATCGCTGTTTGCAATAGGTTCACCAACTTCTACATCGGTTATCATGCTTTCATGGCTAGTGATCAATAGATCGAGTAAGTTTCCATGTTATGTGGGCTCTTTTACAGTCTGAACTAAGTAATTGTCACCGAGAAAATTTACCAAGCGACTACCTATACTGCCATATTCAAGGGTCCTCCAATCAATGTCAGTAAAATTGAAATCACCCATTGAAATATCAATAAGTCTCGGTTGCAGAAACTAGACAGCTCTTGAAACAATAGTTTGTCCTCTGTTAATTATAATGTTTTGGCCTATATGTTACACCAACACTTTTTTTTTCTATTTGTTTGGATTAATTCTACCCACAAACTATCATATGCATCCTGTTTTACTTTCTCTAAAACATAGGCATGGACATTGCTTTTAACGTACAACAGAACACCCCCACCTTTCTTGTGGTTTTTATCCTGATGAAAGTGTTTAAATCCCGCAATATTAAATTCAGCTTCACACTCTTTACCATTTAATCATGTCTCGGTTATTCCTATCATATCGAGATTTTCGCTTTTGAGATACGCCTGTATTTCTTGAAATTTATTCCTAATACTACGAGCATTAAAATACATGGTATTAAGAAACTCGTGATTATTTCTTTTTGCCACGTTTTGTATTCCAACATCATGCCTTACATTATAACATTGTTCTTTATTGACACCTTGCTCTATAATGATATTTGGTCCATCATTGACATCCAATGCCTCTTGGACATTTGCCCCATCTCGGACATCTGGTCCCTCACGGTCATCCGATCTCTTTTGCATACTTTGCCCCCCTATGTCACCGCGTTCCACACCTGCCCCACGTCGTTCGCTGACATTCTGTCCGGCATCCCTTCCTAAAATGTTATTCTGCCCTCCACTGACATTATATTCTACCGTGATATTTTGTTCTCCACTATCATTGCATACCATCGTGATATTTTGTCCTCCACTATCATTATATCCCATCGTGATATTTTGTCCTCTATTATTATCACATCCTATCGTGATATTTTGTCCTTCATTGACATTACATCCTAATGTAATATTTTGTCCTCCGATTTTTTTTTTTTTTTTTTTTTTTTTTTTTTTTTTTTTTTTTCCGTACGCCTGGTAGGAATAATCCTGCCAGCGGCAGCTCTTCACTAGACTTCTCCATGCGTCTCTATCCTCGTAGGTCTCTTCTTCTTTCACTTCTGGTAAGTTTGTGTTTTCTTTCTAATGCTTCTTCAACACCTTTAATCCATCTGGTCCTGGGTCTCCCTACTGGTCTTCTACCTGTGGGTACCCATTCCAGCATTTGTCTTGGGTACCTCCAATCTTCCATTCTCATGACGTGTCCAAACCACCTCATCTATTATATCCAACACTGATATCACTCCTATTTCCTGTCTTATCCGCTCATTCCTTAATCTATCGCGTCTTGTCACTCCTCTTATTATCCTAAGGGCTCTCATTTCGGCTGCTTGAATGCGACATTTTAATTTGGTGTTTAGGGACCAGGCTTCACTGCCGTATGTTAACACCGGTCTTAACACTGAGACATAAATTGTCTTCTTGCATTGAAGTGGGATGCTTTTTTCTTTTAATAGTGGGTACAAAATATTTAGGATGTTGTTATATTTTGTAATCCTGCTGTTTATTTTAGTCTCCTGCTGGTTATTATCACTGAATTCCACTCCCAAATACTTAAAATGTTCCACCTGTTTTAATTGTTGTCCATCAACTTCGATTCTTCCCTCAACTCACCTTCTGTCGAAACACAATACTTCCGTATTTTGTACCATTCATCTGCATCCTGTATTGTTTTAGCACATTATTCCATTTGTCCATTTCAGTTTGTAGATCTTCCCAACTGTTTGCAGCTATAGCTATATCGTCAGCATACGCAAGCACCAGTGGGTTCATATTTCTCTCTCCTTCAATATCCTTAATTATCCTATCCATGTACATTATAAACAATAATGGAGATAGCACTCCGCCTTGTCTTACTCCACACTTGACCCTAAACCACTTACCGTCTCTTTTCTCAGTCTTTACTCTACTTTCACTATTTTCATATAAACTATTGATAGCTTTTATTAGACTCACTGGTACCTCGTATTCATCGTGTTCAATAGCTTGCCATAACTGATCTCTTGGTACTCTATCGAAAGCCTTTTGAAGGTCAATAAACCCAAGGCATTTATGTCTGTCCCACTCCCAACATTTTTCCATTAAGATTTTTAGAGTAAAGATATTGTCGATTGTTCCTCGTCCTGGTCTAAAACCACTCTGAGATTCTTTTATTTTATGTTCAACTATGCTTCTTAATCGTTTTTCCAAAATTCTTTCATGGATCTTTCCTGTGTGTGACAGTAAAGACGTGCCTCTATAATTCCCATAATCTGTTTTGTCACCTTCTTTATGTATTGAGCATATCACCGTTTTAGCTCAGTCATCTGGGACTTGATTATATCTCCATGCTATATTTATCACTTCTAACATCCACTCTAGTCCGGTGTTTCCCAGTTTCTTTATAATTTATGTTGAAATTTCATTTTCTGGTGCTTTCCCATTTTTTCATCCTTTCCACGGCTACTCTCAATTATGCTTTTGTTAGTTTCCACTCATTTCTTCCTGTGTCTTCCACTTCACTTTCCACTTCTCTTTCCCTCATATTTTCTGGGTTGTACTCTCTTCCATCTTCATCTTGTCCTGTGAAGTTCAACAGATACTCAAAATACTCTGTCCAACTTTGACTAATTTCTTGTGATTCTATTAATAGATTAATTATCATCCGTGTCTCTTATAGAATGGGTTGGTACCGTATTTCCTTTCCTATACGACTTTGCAAGACTAAATATTAGTTTCCTTGTCCCATTCATATCTCTTTCAAGATCTCCAATCTTTAACCAGCTGTTTTCCTTTGCGTTTCTTTTTATAGTCTCTGCTTCATTTCTCCTTAAGACATATTCTTGCCTATCCTGAGGCCTTCTTGTCTTCATCCAAATTCTAAAGGCTTTATTTTTCCGTCTTGCCGCCTCTTTTACTTCTTCATTCCACCAAGGGGTATTCTTTTTTTTTCTTCCTGTTGTTTTCGTTTGTAAAACATCTTCACATGCTTTCTTTATGCCATCTCTAAACTTATTCCATTCAACTTTTATATCCCGTGTATCAGGATCTGTGTAATTCTCTTCCACTTTTTGGGCAATTTGTAATGCAACTTCTGGGTCGCTTAACTTTTCAGTTGCAAAACGTTTTCGTATTGGTCCTTTGACACCTTTAGGTTGTATGAAATTTATTTTTCCTACTACCATTCTGTGATCGGAGCCACATGAAAGTAATGGTATCGACTTGACATCATTGAAGATAGTTTTATTATTGGTTATTATCATATCAATCATTGATCTATAGGCATATTCCTGTCTCTCATAATTCCAGCGATACCATGTCCACTTGTGCTCGTCTTGATTTCTGTGTTTTGAACAATCTCGCTATAATGAACACATATTTTAAACACGAAGACGAGCACAAGTGGACATGGTATCGCTCGTCTTCGTGTTTAAAATATGTGTTCATTATAGCGAGATTGTTCAAAACACAGAAATCAAGACGAGCACAAGTGGACATGGTATCGCTGAAATTATGAGAGACAGGAATATACCTATAGATCAATGATTGATATGATTATAACCAATAATAAAACTATCTTCAACGATGTCAAGTCGATACCTTCACTTTCATGTGACTCCGATCACAGAATGGTAATAAGAAAAATAAATTTCATACAACCTAAAAGTGTCAAAGGATCAATACGAAAACGTTCTGCAACTGAAAAGTTAAGCGATCCAGAAGTTGCATTACAACTTGCCCAAAAAGTGGAAGAGAATTACATAGATCCTGATACACGGGATATAAAAGTTGAATGGAATAAGTTTAGAGATGGCATAAAGAAAGCATGTGAAGATGTTTTACAAACGAAAACAACAGGAAGAAGAAAGAAAAATACCCCTTGGTGGAATGAAGAAGTAAAAGAGGCGGTAAGACGGAAAAATAAAGCCTTTAGAATTTGGATGAAGACAAGAAGGCCTCAGGATAGGCAAGAATATGTCTTAAGGAGAAATGAAGCAGAGACTATGAAAAGAAACGCAAAGGAAAACAGCTGGTTAAAGATTGGAGATCTTGAAAGAGATATGAATGGGACAAGGAAACTAATATTTAGTCTTGCAAAGTCGTATAGGAAAGGAAATACGGTACTAACCCATTCTATAAGAGACAAGGATGATAAACAATCTATTAATAGAATCACAAGAAATTAGTCAAAGTTGGACAGAGTATTTTGAGGATCTGTTGAACTTCACAGGACAAGATGAAGATGGAAGAGAGTACAACCCAGAAAATATGAGGGAAAGAGAAGTGGAAAGTGAAGTGGAAGACACAGGAAGAAATGAATGGAAAATAACAAAAGCAGAATTGAGAGTAGCCATGGAAAGGATGAAAAATGGGAAAGCACCAGAAAATGAAATTTCAACAGAAATTATAAAGAAAATGGGAAACACCGGACTAGAGTGGATGTTAGAAGTGATAAATATAGCATGGAGAAATAAACAAGTCCCAGATGATTGGACATAAGGGGTGATATGTACAATACACAAAAAAGGTGACAAAACAGATTGTGGAAACTATAGAGGCATCTCTCTTCTATCACACACAGGAAAGATCTATGAAAGAGTTTTAGAAAAACGATTAAGAAGCATAGTTGAACATAAAATAAAAGAATCTCAGAGTGGTTTTAGACCATGATGAGGAACAATCGACAATATCTTCACTCTAAAAATCATAATGGAAAATTTTTGGGAGTGGGACAGACATAAATGCCTTGGGTTTATTGACCTTCAAAAGACTTTTGATAGAGTACCAAGAAATCAGTTATGGCAAGCTATTGAACACGATGAATACGAGGTACCAGTGAGTCTAATAAAAGCTATCAAGAGTCTACATGAAAATAGTGAAAGTAGAGTAAATACTGAAAAAAGAGACGATAAATGGTTTAGGGTCAAGTGTGGAGTAAGACAAGGCGGAGTGCTATCTCCATTATTGTTTATAATGTACATGGATAGGATAATTAAGGATATTGAAGGAGAGAGAAATATGAACCCACTGGTGCTTGCGTATGCTGACGATATAGCTATAGCTGCAAACAGTTGGGAAGATCTACAAACTGAAATGGACAAATGGAATGATGTGCTAAAACAATACAGGATGCAGATGAATGTTACAAAAACGGAAGTAATGTGTGTCGACAGAAGGCGAGTTGAGGGAAGAATCGAAGTTGATGGACAACAATTAAAACAGGTCGAACATTTTAAGTATTTGGGAGTGGAATTCAGTGATAATAACCAGCAGGAGACTGAAATAAACAGCAGGATTACAAAATATAACAACACCCTAAATATTTTGTACCCACTATTAAAAGAAAAAAGCATCCCACTTCAATGCAAGAAAACAATTTATGTCTCAGTGTTAAGACCGGTGTTAACATACGGCAGTGAAGCCTGGTCCCTAAACACCAAATTAAAATGTCGCATTCAAGCAGCCGAAATGAGAGCCCTTAGGATAATAAGAGGAGTGACAAGACGCGATAGATTAAGGAATGAGCGGATAAGACAGGAAATAGGAGTGATGTCAGTGTTGGATTTAATAGAAGAGTGGAAGATGAGGTGGTTTGGACACGTTATGAGAATGGAAGATTGGAGGTACCCAAGACAAATGCTGGAATGGGTACCCACAGGTAGGGAGACCCAGTAGGGAGACCCAGGACCAGATGGATTAAAGGTGTTGAAGAAGCATTAGAAAGAAGAGACACAAACTTACCAGAAGTGAAAGAAAAAGAGACCTACGAGGACAGAGACGCATGGAGAAGTCTAGTGAAGAGCTGCAGCTGACAGGATTATTCCTACCAGGCGTAGGGTGAAAAAAAAAAAGTCAGAGGACAAAATATTACATTAGGATGTAATGTCAATGAAGGACAAAATATCACGATAGGATGTGATAATAATAGAGGACAAAATATCACGATGGGATATAATGATAGTGGAGGACAAAATAGCACGATGGTATGCAATGATAGTGGAGAACAAAATATCACGGTAGAATATAATGTCAGTGGAGGGCAGAATAACATTTTAGGAAGGGATGCCGGACAGAATGTCAGCGAACGACGTGGGGCAGGTGTGGAACGCGGTGACATAGGGGGGCAAGGTATGCATAAGAGATCGGATGACCGTGAGGGACCAGATGTCCGTGATGGGGCAAATGTCCAAGAGGCATTGGATGTCAATGATGGACCAAATATCATTATAGAGCAAGGTGTCAATAAAGAACAATGTTATAATGTAAGGCATGATGTTGGAATACAAAACGTGGCAAAAAGAAATAATCACGAGTTTCTTAATACCATGTATTTTAATGCTCGTAGTATTAGGAATAAATTTCAAGAAATACAGGCGTATCTCAAAAGCGAAAATCTCGATATGATAGGAATAACCGAGACATGATTAAATGGTAAAGAGTGTGAAGCTGAATTTAATATTGCGGGATTTAAACGCTTTCATCAGGATAAAAACCACAAGAAAGGTGGGGGTGTTCTGTTGTACGTTAAAAGCAATGTCCATGCCTATGTTTTAGAGAAAGTAAAACAGGATGCATATTATAGTTTGTGGGTAAAATTAACCCAAACAAATGGAAAAAAAATGAATGTAGGTGTAATATATAGGCCAAGAACATTATCATTAGCAGATGACAAAATGTTGTTTTAAGAATTGTCTAGTTTCTGCAACCGAGACTTATTGATATTTCAATGGGTGATTTCAATTTTACTGACATTGATTGGAGGACCCTTGAATATGGCAGTATAGGTAGTCGCTTGGTAAATTTTCTCGGTGACAATTACTTAGTTCAGACTGTAAAAGAGCCCACATAACATGGAAACTTACTCGATCTATTGATCACTAGCCATGAAAGCATGATAACCGATGTAGAAGTTGGTGAACCTATTGCAAACAGCGATCACAACTTAGATTCAAACTGCTAAGAATTTTAGAATAGATACTTGTGTATCTAAAATACTCGATTTCAGTAAAGCTCAGTTCATAGGACTACGTCAGGAGCTTCAGCTTACAGACTGGGAGGCAAAATTAAGCGAAAGACCTGTAGATCAGATGTGGGAAATATTTCAAAATACGCTTACTAAGATGATTCATACTTACATCCCGTTTAAGGACAGACACCCCCCAAATCAGGCTCGCCCAAAATGGCTTGACAAAGAAACTGAAAAAAAGTATTGCTAAAAAGAGACAGGCTTATAAGAAATACAAGTGCTCGGGTGCACCTAATGACTATCAAAGTTATGTAATAATACAGAGAGATTTAAAAAAGACAATAAAAAACGAAAATGACAATACGAAATGAATATCGCTGATAAATCCAAAGAATTCTATAGTTACATTAGAGATAAAAAGGTTATTAGGAATCACATTGGCCCACTATTATCTGCTGACGGTCAACTTGAATATTCAAATGAAGGAATGTGTGATATTTTAAACAACTATTTTAGCTCAGTATTCGTAAACGAAACACCTCAAAGTAAACTCTAAACTAAAACATGTGAAAAACCTGGGGTGAACTTACTACGGTAAATATAACAAAAGAAATAATTAAAAGGTGTATAGAGAAACCCAAAATTAATAAAACACCAGAGCCTGACGGTTGGCATCCAAGAATCTTAAAGGAAATGAAAAATGAGATTGTTGTTCCATTAGAAATTATTTTCAAGAAATCCATCATATCCGGAGATGTCCCAAGAGAATGGAAGCTAGTTAACGTTACTCCCATATTCAAAAAAGGTGACAAAAAGAAACCAAATAACTACAGGCCTATAAGCTTGATGGTAGAAAATATCATCAGAAATGCTATCGAACACTATTTAGAAAGTAACTGTTTGACAAATGATAGCCAACATGGATTCAGACGGAAACGTAGTTGAGTGACAAATTTACTCGAATTCTACAATACAGTCATCTCGAGTTATGACAAAAGAAACAATATAGATTTAATATATCTAGACTTTGCAAAAGCTTTTGATGCCGTCCCCCGCGAAAGGCTACATACTAAATTAGTTTTACACGGAGTAAGTGGTAGCCTATTAAGTTGGACTAGTAATTGGTTAAACGATTGAAAGCAGAGTTGTTTTAAATGGCAAAACTTCTAGATGGAAAAATGTTACGAGTGGAATTCCTCAGGGTTCCGTTCTTGGGCCACTTCTATTCATAGTATATATAAATGATATAGACCACGGACTAAAATCTATTGTCTCCAAATTTGCTGATGATACAAAACTGTGCAGAATGGCAAATGATCACTTAAATCAATTGGATATTCAAGAAGATTTAGATAAATTACAGCAATGATCTGAAAA
This sequence comes from Oratosquilla oratoria, assembly GCF_046742065.1. Classification (NCBI taxonomy): domain Eukaryota; kingdom Metazoa; phylum Arthropoda; class Malacostraca; order Stomatopoda; family Squillidae; genus Oratosquilla; species Oratosquilla oratoria. The sequence continues at coordinate 42,016,204 of NC_134778.1, read as the reverse complement.
GTGGCTAATGAAATTTAACACAAGTAAATGCAAGGTTATGCACATAGGTAAAAATAACAGTAAGTACGATTACAAGTTATTTGGAAATTCATTAACAAAAGTGGATAGTGAAAAGGATCTCGGAGTAATTATCAGTAACGATCTCAAATCGTCTAATCAATGTATTTCAGCCCCTGAGAAAGCAAATATGATTCTAGGACTGATTGCGTGATCTTTTGACTTCAAAAGTCCATCACTCATTAACATGCTATATAAATCGTTATTTCGTCCATATTTGGAATATGCCGTTTCCGTATGGTCACCGTTGAACCTCAATAGATATAGTGACAGATTGGAAAAAGTACAACGGCGAGCCACAAAAGTGATTCCAAATATCAAAAATAAATCATGCGAAAATCGACTAATATATATGAATCTGTTTTCCCTAAAAAAGCGTAGACTCAGAGGTAACTTGATACAGGTCTTTAAGATTCTAGAGGGAATTGACAATATCAAAAGTGACAAAATGTTTACACTGAATGAGAATCCGATAAGAATAATGGCCTCAAACTGCCAGGAAATAGATTTAATTTGGAAGTGGGTAGAAACAACTTCGCCAACCGTGTAGTTAATGAATGGATTGAAATTCTTGCAGAGGAAATGCAATGTAGTTCAGTTCGAAGCTTTAAGATTCGTTTAGATAAATATCTAAGCAAGATGTTGTAATGACTGTCATTTATTTTATATTATCTGTTTATTTGTTTGTTATTGTCTGTTTATTATTTGCTTGATTTTCATTTATTATTAGCCGTCAATTGATTATTATTTACTATTTACCTGTTTGTTTATTATTTAACTGTACCTGTGCATTTATTCTATTAATCATTATATACATTATCATAAATTTTATTTATCTTTTTATTCATCATTACTATATATATATATATATATATATATATATATATATATATATATATATATATATATATATATATATATATATATATATATTTGCATCCGGCCTATTTATGGACCAAAAGGTCTGCTGTCGGTATGCTTCGTCTTTGTAATCATTTGAAATACAAGGGGACATGAAAAAAAGTCCAGTTACAGAAGAGAACTGAAAAAGAACAGCTTTCCCCACAGAGTGGTGGATATATGGAAGAAACTAAACGAAAAAATAGTGTGTGCAAAAACTATAGAAGAATTTAAGAGCAATTTAGACACTGCGAGAAACAGAGACACACCAAGAGCATAGCTCCCCTTCCCGTAAGATACAACTTGGTAAATACTAGGTAAAATACACACTAAGTTTACAGAAAATTAGGAAAGAATAATAATAATAATAATAATAAAAAAAAAAGATGAAGAAAGCGAAAAGATAGCTTTTAAGAAAATTGTTCAACAACAAATGAAGGAGAATGCTAAAGACACAGTTATTCGGGTAATCGAGGAAAAAGAAAATTGGGTTAGAGATGCAATGGATAAAAAGAAGTGTATAGTAGTATATGGTCTAATAGAAAAAGCATAACCTAGTTAGGTACGTGAGAGAAAAAGCATAACCTAGTTAGGTACGTGAGAGAAAAAGAAGAGAAAGAAATAGCAAAAAAATATTCTGAAGCAGTACAAAATGAAGATCAAGAAATAGAAAAGGAAATAGAAGTGCATAGGGTGGGACAATACACAAATAATTTGACTTCTAAAGATCAATTTAAGGTCACAAACAGTAGCGGAATATGCATCAGCAAAACAGGAAAGTTAGCAAATAGTGAACACTATAAAAACATATGGATAAAAAGAGAAATGAATGATGAAGAAAGAGAAAGAGAGAGGACACTAAGAGGTAAAGCTAAAAAAAAAAAAAGAGAGAGAGAGAGAGAGAGAGAGAGAGGGAGATAATAACGGAGACAAACAAAAAGAAGTTCTATTGTAGTGTTAGGTATGAGGCTGAGAAAATAGTATATTCAAGAAAAAGAAACAAAAGGAACAGAGAACGAGATAGAGTGGAAAAAAATTAAAAGTGGCTTATACTAACACAGACTGATTGATCTCAGGATTAAGTGAACTAAATGACTACCTGTCAAGAGAAAAACCTGATATAATGGGAATTGTGGAGACGAAAATAAAGGGTTCATTACCACCAAATAATGTTGGACATGGATTATATAATCACTGGATTGAAAATAGAATTAAAAACAGAGAGGAGAAACAGGGTGGAGTCATATTTTTGTCAAAGAAAAATCTAAATGTGATGAAGGTTACAGATGGAGAAAACAGTGTGGTAATGATCATGATAAGAGTTGAAAATTGTGACATGAAAAGTAGAGTTTGTGGTGATAAATGTGTCCCCAAAAGCGGGTTCTTGGAAAGAGAGTGATTATTCTACAATGTTAGAAGATAAAAGGCATTCATTAAATATGCTGAAGGATGGAGGAAATGTAGTACTTATGGGAGATTTTAACTGCAAATATGTTGGGAAGAGATAACAGTGAAAGGTGGAGAGGATCAGTGCTTGCTGAACCTCTTGTACCAGCACAAGAAGTCTGCAAGGTTTCGCTGGATCCCCAGTTATATTGGAGTTCCAAGGCAGTGACGAAGTTCAGCAAGATTGCACCGTCCTTGGCACCCACGATCACACAGATCAAGGGGGTCACCATCAATGAGGCCAGATTGATGGCCAGGGCCAATCACAGCAGCAATCATCATACTTCGTAATCATCGCTGTGGTACTACCTCGTCACTAGGTACGTAGCAGTCACCTGCTCCTGGTAGAAGGACGGAATCTACCGTCCACAGGATCCGCTTAGGATATCATTGATATCGTTGAGGGTGGCAAGTGTTCGTGCGGGGAGAGACACTCATGATTACTGCAAACTGTGGGGACGGGGTGCAATAGCCCCTCCATCACTATCTGCTAGTGTAGAGGCACTGCTATTCTTCGCCTGGGTCTCAGCCTGTCACCTCACCATCTCCCCTTCCGAGGTAATCCTTAGCTTCATGAAGGCACACCCTCCCCCTGGCGCCGCCTGAGGTTGAGGGATGCCCTCCCTCCCTGATATCTGGCCACCGACACTACCAACAGTAACATCACGTAGACACCTCCTCCTGTGTGAACTGTTCCGGACCGCTGCAAGGTTGAAGTTCGTATAGGTTTACAATCACTTAATTCACCATTCTGAATTGTTATATATGTTAGAAAGGTAATTTTATATTTGGAGATATGAAAAATAAAATATTGTAACCAAAGTCGTTTAGGCTCAAACGAGCTCTCAACTGTCGGCGCTGGTAAAGCCTGTGGAAGCCCAGTGGTTTATGATTCTCTTGGCCGAAGAAAGACAAAACTGTGTCACACCCACTTGCAGCATGAAGGAAAAGAATGTAATCTTTTAGTGAACCAAGGGAAGTTTGTAGATCAGAGGAGTTGTAATGTCTTGCAGACATTTTTCCACGACCACGTTTCAGGAAAGTAATATTTCTATTTTCTGGTGTCAGAGCAGCCATAAGTATAAGGTCAGCATCTTCTCCAACAGCAGCAATGTTACTAACAGAACTTAAACTTACGTGTATTGCTGTCTGTATTATCAATAAACCTGCATCGATATCGTCAGTTGCTTGTTTCACTGAGATACCATTTTAATTTAGTTTTCTGGACAATTGGTTGATAAATCTTGATTTGTTATGCTCATTAGATAGAAAAAATTCTTGACTAACAAACTTTGGTGTGGCGGTCAAAAATGATATCTGCTTTGGAATGCGATCTTCGTTGTCTTTCTGCATATTTTGTACTAGATTTTGAGTCGCTGTATCCATCGAACACAATGCTTGCATTTGTGTGGTAGTACTATTTGATGTAAGAGATGTATGCACCATAGACCTCATAAGTCATTCCTTGAATGTGTGATGGCCAAACAACACGATGAAGGAGAAAACCTCCATCAAAAATGAAAACTGCATCATCTAGATCTTGAAATGTTATGTTAATATAATTGAAAACACTATACATTGCAGCTTTGTTTTTCTCATGCCCTGTTCAGTGAATAATACAGGTGGCCTCGGAGTAAGCTCATACTCAAAATATTCTCACAGATCATCAGCACTGTCTAATGTGTGTATTATTATTATTTGAAAGAGAAGAGTTGTATTAACAGGAACTATATCTTCTCGAATTGTGACACTTGAGTTAATTGTTGCTAGAGATAACACATGATTCTTGCACTTCAATTTTACATCACTGAAAGTTTGTCCAATCATAGCATTCATGGATTCCAACCCAATATCATAGCTTTTGTAGCAGTTTATTTTACCATCACCAATCATTACAATTGCAAATGACATAACCTCCATATTTTCTGAAAAGGGTGGATAAGGCAGAAACCGTTGTGAAATCCTTCTTGTATCTTCCTTATCTCCCACAATCCTCGAAGTTCGTAGTTCAATGCGCTGCTCACTGTACAAACTTTTTAATTCACAAAACTCCTCAACTTTAGTGCACATTTCACATGAAGCTGGCATACCAAAAATCCGCCGACTCAGAACACTATCGGTTATCACCTCACCCACCTGAGGTCTCCATGGTCCTTTTGCCATTTATCATCTCCTCTTTTCTTACTTTGTTCAACAAGTGTCGACAAACCTTCACACAGACATTTTCACCTTCTACTAAACGTTCTTCACAAAGTAAGCATAATTAATTTTGATCTGTGGTTCCCTCCATTTTTAAGCCATATTTTGAAATAAAAAACAATATACAAATTAACCTTTTAGAAAAATACTATAAAACTAAAAAAATAACCAAATGTAATTGATACCGGACCTATAGGAGGTAAACAAATTCACGTCAGCATCACCACAGAATTGAATATGGTTAAAAAATTGTGAATATCTTTAAAATAATCACTCATAGCGAACATATGCATAGACCATGTTTGGTACAAAATTTAATTTTGAATGATAAATTTTAAAACATCTTTTTTCGTCGGATCAATCGTTTTCACGGAAATAGCGAAAAAAAACCCTGAAAATTGGCAGCCATTTTCCAAGATGGCGGACGAAACTCAGGGTGGACCGATGGGGACTTTTGATGTTATTTCCAATTGTCTACAGAATTCATTCTCGAATTTTCAGCTTGTTATAACTTTTTAGAATAATTTTTCCTAATTTGACTGGACTGTTATTAAAAGATGGTTGGTGACATTATTGTCATTGGTACTGGCGCAATGACCAATTGGTGTATAGCAGTGCCTCTCAACGTGGGGCGTACGCCCCACAGGTGGGCAATTCGGTTTTTCAGGTGGGCAATTCAGTTTTTCAGGTGGGCAATATGCTTTTCAAAGGGGGCAATTGAGGGTAACTGAGGAAGTTTGGGTCAATTTTTATTTTTTATTTTTGTTATTTATTTTCATTGATGCCTTGTTCTTTTGAAGTAGTTTGAAACAAAGTTTTTATGCTTTTTCAGCTGAAAGGGAGTTTATTTTTCAAATTATAAGAACTGTAAATCACCACATGGGGGACGTCAGGATTTTAAAGGTGATTAGGTGAGGCATGACCTAAAAAGGTTGAAAAACACTTATGTAGTCACTGTATGAACTTTTATAATTGAATGCATGAGAGTAGATATTTACAATATTGTATTGACATTGGTGAAAGTAGCTAAAGAGGAGGAAGGAGGGCCGTTTTGTGATGGGGGATGGACGGATGGTCAAAGTAAGGAGTAGCAAGTTGAATTAAATAGATAACGGTCTGTGTAAATGGTGGGTAGGTGGGTGTCTAGATTGGATTGGGTTGTTTTGAAATGTTGGATTGGTCAATATCCCACTATACTGGATCATTGGATACCTTAGACGTCTATGTGTTCATTTGAAAATCTACTTCACGCTTCGAATTGCCAGTCAAAAACAAATTTGGTTTTTGAGCAAATATTTTGGAAACTAAATGGACTTGTAATATCTCCGGAATATGTTGAAGTTACGTACTTACAGTACAAAATTTTGCAGCTTTGTATACTTATAATAAATTCGATATTTTTTTTATATTTGTACGAAACTAAAACTGTTACAATTTTTGTTGTCAATCCTTAATTCTTTCATTTTCTGTGACAATAAGACTATAAAGAACAATGCTATTGTTCACGGCCTTATCTTGTGCTCTTCGTTCTACACTAATGATGAAAATGAAAATGAAAACCTATGAAAACGTAAACAATGACCAATATTCAACATCTTTGGTAGTAAGATTTACGTGGTTTTTGGTGAACGCATCTATAGAAGTACAAATTTCCATATAGATGCATAAATACTTGGAATAGGTTAGAAGGTGATATATCCCAAGCTCGAACAATGCATGAATTCAAATCTAAATATGATGATAACAAATCGAGGATATAGATTAGCTGGAACTCAACAAATTTGAGGCTGTGTGTGATAAACTGCGGCGTAGGAAACGGGATCTAACGAGCGACGCTTCTTTTCTACATGCTACAATTAGAGAAATACCAGCGATTCCCCTCTGTCATTCGACTTAACCCATTCCTACAGAAAATACATAGCCAACATAAAAAAGCGTATCAAGCTTCTGCACAGATTAAACTTTAACGAAGGCCGATATATATTGCACTCGTGTATATTACGTGACCAACGAGGAAAAAAGTAATGAAATGTTAAGACATCAAGTATGATAAGTATAATTATAATAAGGAAGCAACCAACCAACCATGTAAGGATTACAAAGGAGGAGCATGCCGACAGAAGACCTTTAGGTCCATAACTGGCTCGGATGCGAAAAAAATATAATAATAATAAACAAAAATAATAATAATAATATGCATAATAATAAAATAAATAAATAGGTAAAGTTAAATAATAAACAAATAGGTAAATAGTAAATAACAATAAATGGACAAATAGATAATGATAAATAATAAACAAAAAGACAAATAATAACAAACATTATAAAATAAATTACAGGAATTACAGCATCTCACTTAGGTGTTTATCTAAACGAATCTAGCATCGAACTGAATTACACTGCACTGACTCTACAGGAAGTTTATTCCATTCATTAACTACACGGCGAAGTTGTTTCTACCCTCTTCCAAATTAAATCTGACTGCGATCCGATTTTCAGTGGAGATGAAGAAAGTAGACTATCTAATATCGGCATTAGTAAGGTAGAAGTAGTCAAGCAGATTGAAAGACAAAATTCCCGGGTCCAGACGAAAATTTTCCGAGAGTGCTTAAAGAGTGAAAATTTGAAATCTGCGACCAGTTAACAGAAATATTTAATAAGTCTGTAGACATGGGTTTTGTGCCTATTGCTTGGAGGTAGGCAAACGTTGTTCCTGTTTTCAAAAAAGGAAATAAATAGTCTATGGAACTGCAGGTCAATCAGTTTGATATCAGTTATAGGTAAAATGCTTGAATCAGTAATAGTTAATAGACTCAGAGAACACATCGAGAGATATTTGATTCATGACACACAGCATGGTTTCTCAAAGGCTAAGTCATGTGTGACTAATCTTCTATACTTTTACACTAGAGTATATATGGCGTCAGATAACAATGATAGTTACGATGTTATTTACCTTGACTTTGGCAAAGCGTTCGGCAAGGTGCTCCATCAGAGACTACTAAATAAAATCAAAGCTCATGGCATAGGAGGAAAAGTGTTAGAATGGATTAGAGCTTGGATCAGTGATAGAATACAGCGGGTCACCAAAAATGGTGTAAAATCCAAATGAAAGGGGTGTTTCTAGTGGGGTCCCCAGGGCTCGGTTTTTGGGTCCCTTATTGTTCATTATGTACATAAACGACTTGGACAATGGGATTAATAATGATGTTAGTAAGTTTGCAGACGACAATAAAATAGGACGCCAGTTTAGGTCAGGAGACGACGCCGAGATTCTGTAGGACGATCTTAAATTGTTCACATGGTCGGTGAAATGGCAAATGAACGTCAATATCTCAAAGTGCAGCGTGTTCAACGTAGGGCTACACAACCCTGAAAATATATATAGCTTAGATAACACGTTTTTAGAGAAAACTGAGTGCAAGAGAGACTTGGGAGTTCTAGTGAGTCCTGACCTTAAATCCAGGAAACAGTGTATTAGCGCCAGGAATAAAGCTAACAGAGGATTAGGTTTCATTACTAGGACGGTTACGAATAGAAGTGCAGAGGTAATTATTAAACTCTAACTAGCGTTAGACTCACTCTTGAATATGTGGTCCATTTTTGGTTTTCGTCTTATAGAACGGACATCAATTCACTAGAATCAGTACAGAGGAGAATGACCAAAATGATACATGTGCTCAGAAATTTACAAAGGATTACAAAGGCGGAGCATACCGACAGGAGATCTTTTGGTCCATATCTATGTCGGATGCGAAAAAAAAATCAAAATAATAATAAATGAATAAATAAAAAATAGAATAATGTAAATAATAAATTAAATACACAAATAAATGTATAGGTATAGTTGAATAATAAACAAACAGATAAATAGTAAATAATAATAGATTAACATATAACTAATAATTAATGAGAATCAAACAGACAAATGATATCAGAACAAAAACAAATAATATAAAATAAATGATAATCATTACAGCATCTTGCTTAGGTGTTTATCTAAACGATTCTTAAAGCTTCGAACTGAACTACATTGCACTGCCTCTGCAGGAAGTTTATTCCATTCATTAACTACACGGTTGGCGAAGTTGTTTCTACCCACTTCCATATCAAATCTATTTCCGGACAGTTTGAGACCATTGTTTCTTGTTGGATTCTCATTCAGTGTGAAAATTTTGTCACTTTTGATGTTGTCAATTCCCTTTAGAATCTTAAAGACCTGTATCAAGTCACCTCTGAGTCTACGCTTTTTTAGGGAAAACAGATTCATATGTTTTAGTCGATTTTCGTATGATTTATTTTTGATATTTGGAATCAGTTTTGTGGCTCGCCGTTGTACTTTTTCCAATCTGTCAATGTCTTTAATGAGATTCAGTGACCATACGGAAACAGCATATTCCAAATGTGGACGAACTAACGATTTATATAGCTTGTTAATGAGTGATGGACTTTTGAAGTCAAAAGATCGCGCAATCAGTCCTAGAATCATATTTGCTTTCTCAGAGGCTGAAATACACTGCTTAGATGATTTGAGATCGTTACTGATAATTACGCCGAGATCCTTTTCACTATCCACTTTTGTTAACGAATTTCTAAATAACTTGTAATCGTACCTACTGTTATTTTTACCTATGTGCATTACCTTGCATTTACTTGTGTTAAATTTCATTAGCCACTTTTCAGACCATTGCTGTAATTTATCTAAATCTTCTTGAATATCTAATTGGTTTAAGTGATCATTTGCCATTCCGCACAGTTTTGTATCATCAAATGTGGAGACAATAGATTTTAGTCCATGGTTTAGATCATTTATACTATGAATAGAAGTGGTCGAAGAACGGAACCCTGAGGAACTCCATTCGTAACATTTTTCCATGTAGAAGTTTTGTCATTTAAAACAACTCTGTTTTCCAATTACTAGTCCAACTTAATAGGCTACCACTTATTCCGTGTGAAGCTAATTTAGTAAGTAGACTTTCGTGGGGGACGAAGAGAAGCTTAAGCACCTTAACTTACACTCTCTGGAAAGACGCAGAGTGCGGGGTGATCTAATAGAGGGGTTTAAGTGGATCAAAGGCTTTAACAGGGGTGACGCAAACAAGATCATCATATAAAGATAACAGGGCGGGACTCGCAGTAATGGAGTTAAACTGAACAAATCTATATTTAAGAAGGAAACAGACAATAATTGGTTTACTAATAGGGTGGTCAACGAATGGAACAGTTTTAGTAACCATGTAATAAACGTTAAAACTATCCGTTGCTTTAAGAAACGGTTAGACAACTTTATAGACGGGGATGATAGGTGTTAATGGACATGGAACTGCCTAGTGTAGGCCTCATGGTCTCTTGCAGTCTCCTTCATTCTTATGTTCTGTTATAAATCAATTTCCAAACATTTTGAGACCATTATTTCTTGTCTGATTCTCATTCAGTATGAAAATGTTGTCACTTTTGATGTCAATTCCCTTTAGAACCTTAAACCATCAAGTCGCCTTTGTGTATACTTTTTTTTTCTACATATTCATATGTTTTAGTCGATTTTCGTATGATCCATTTTTTTAATCAGTTTGTTCTAGGTAAGGGTGACAATAAATAAAAGACTCAATTCACTAATAATGTTTTCCAATAAGAAAATGCGTACACAAAACAACGCGCGTGGGTCTTCGACCAACGCCAAAACAAAACTGCTTACTCCGCGTGGTTTAGGTCCGACGTGTATTTATAATTCTTTTATAGCGCAAATCCGCTAGGTGCTTATATGCATATATATATATATATATATATATATATATATATATATATATATATATATATAATTTGTTGTAATATATATATATGTGTATATATATGTATATATCTGAATAGAATCACCAGTGACGGTGGTGTCGATCAAATAATTCCGACTGTCGTCCCCGGAATCGAACCGGGCTTGTGAAATCACACTGCCATCGCCTTACCAAATGAGTTATTGAGCCTATAAAATTCTCCAACCTGGAAGTTAGTCTACTCCCGAGGAACTAAGTCGACTGTTTACTGCCGTCCGTACTTATTTTTACAGAGAATCTGGCCAACTTGTAGCTAGTGGTTAAGCTGGTACGTTTCCTTGAAGGACTTATCGTCGTTGTCATACCTGAATAGAATCACCAGTAATGGTTATATCGATCAAATAATTCCGACTGTCGTCCCCGGATTCGAACCGGGCTCGTGAAATCACACTGCCATCGCCTTACCGACTGAGCTATTGAGCCTATGAAATTCTCCAACCTGGAAGTTAATCTAGTCCTGAGGAACTAAATCGACTGCTAACTGCCGTCTGTACTTATTTTTACAGAGAACCAGGCCAACTTGTAGCTAGTGGTTAAGCTGGTACGTTTCCTTGAAGGACTTTTCAGTGTCCACTTTTATTAATGAATTTCCAAATAAGTTGCAATCGTACTTACTGTTTTTTTTTTTACCTATGTGTATAACCTTGCATTTACTTGTGTTAAATTTCATTAGCCACTTTTCAGACCATTGCTGTAGTTTATCTAAATCTTCTTGAATATCTAATTGGTTTAAGTGATCATCTGCCATTCTGCACAGTTTTGTATCATCAGCAAGCTTGGAGACAATATATCTCAGTCCTTGGTCTATATTATCTATTAGTACCATGGCTAGAAGTGGCCCAGGAATGGAACCCTGAAGAACTCCACTCGTAACATTTTTCCATCTAGAAGTTTTGCCATTTAGAACAACTCTCTGTTTACTATCGTTTAACCAATTAATAGGCTACCAATTATTCCATGTGAAGCAAATTTAGCAAGTAGTATTTCGTGGGGAACGATGTCAAAATCTTTTACAAAGTCTAGATATATTAAATCTATATTGTTTCTTTTGCCATGACTGTGTTGTAGAATTCGAGTAAATTAGTCACGCAGGGACGTTTCAGTCTGAATCTATGCTGGCTATCATTCATCAAATAGTTACCTTCTAAATGATGTTCGATATCATCTCTGATGATAGTTCCCATAATTTTTCCTACGATTGAAGTCAAGCTTATAGGCCTGTATTTATTTAGTTTCTCTATGTCACCTTTTTTTGAATACGGGAGTAACATTATCTAGCTTCAATTCTCTTGGGACATCTCCGGATATGATGGATTTCTTGAAAAAAAAAAAAAAAAATTATAATGGAACAAAAAAAAAATTTGTTTTATCTTTTTAATTTTTGGGTGCCAAAAGTAAAGTCATGGTGTTTTATCAAATTTGAGTTTTTATATATACCTTTTTATATTTACCGTTGGTGGAGTACGGAGTACGGAGACTCCACCAGGCATTGGGAGTGCATGCGTAATACATAGTCTATACTGCCCTATAAGGTTAATGTTAAGTTAGCTGTAAGTGCATGCGACTACTTGCGCCTCTGCCTCCTAACTGTTGGCTTGCTACCTGCTCGTGTGCCCCTGCTTTTACTAAATCCATGTCCAACGACCGAGTTCCTGGCAGTATAACCAGGCCAACAACCTGGCGTTAGGGTGTGAGCGCCGGGGCCTCCAAGGGGCTTGCCTCCCTTAAGGTAACTCGATAGCATCCAAGATAGCACCCTGCAACAGAACGACAGTCCAGTCGTCTCGGACTTTCCCCTGCCACTGGGCCAACTGCCGGGCTGCCAAGTCAGTGGACTGAGGTGTGTGCACCCTCTTTCCACTTAAAATATCACAGGCACAAGTTTCACTCCATGTCACCTTCAACTTATTTCTCTCAACTTATCCATTGTCTCTCATATATCTGCCATCATCATCATTCACTTAAAAAGTCCTCCGGCGATGGGGACGGAGCGGTGGGGGCAGGCATAAGTTGCAGCTGGAAGCCCCTAGCTCCTGCCCTGCACGTGAGGCGGCCCTGAGGTGATGGTCGTCAGTAGGCCAGGAAATTGGAACAGTGGCCTCTGATAGGTCCTCTCAGGGTGGCTGGGCGGCCCTTTTTAGGATCCGCACCGCCCACCCCACAAGGGGAAGGGTCTATAAAAGGTGACCTAAAAATTGCCTGTTCCGTCTCCCACGGACGGGTAGCCGAGCTCGTCGTGGCAACCCTTTTTGTTCGGTCTTGCAAATATAATAAAAAGAATAACAGTCGGCACATGGAATGTGCGCACCCTACTTGACTTAACAGACAATGACAGGCCCCACCGTCGAACAGCCATCATTGCACATGAACTAAGAAGGTATGGAGTTGATATTGCGGCACTATGTGAAACCCGCCTCTCTGAAGAGGGCTCACTTATAGAAGTGGGGGGAAGGATACACCTTCTTCTGGAAAGGCTTACCTGAAGGAGTACAGCGCAATTATGGTGTAGCCTTTGCCGTCAAAACATCTATGCTGCCCTCTATTCCACAGAGCCCTATAGGAATAAGTCAAAGGCTCGTGAGTTGGCGTTAACCATTGACAAATAGCCGGTATGCAGCTCTAGTAAGTGCTTATGCTCCTACATTGGATGCAGAAGAAGTTAAAGAACAGCTCTACGCACAGCTCCACTCCCTATTCCAAACAATTCCCCGCGATGACAGAATCATACTCCTCGGTGATTTTAATGCAAGAGTTGGTCGCAGTTACCATCTCTGGGAAGGGGTTATTGGACGACACGGTGTTGGAAAGTGTAATGATAATGGACTACGTCTGCTGACCTTCTGCTCACAACACGATCTAGCTATCACCAACACCTGTTTCCAGCTCCGTGACATGTTCAAGACAACTTGGATGCACCCAAGATAAAAAAAACATGGCATATCCTTGACTATGCCATTGTTCGGCGCAAAGATCTGCGTGATGTTGAGATAACCAGAGCCATGAGAGGTGCAGATGGATGGACTGACCATCGCCTCATCCGGACAACCTTGAAGCTCCGAATACGTCCTCCTGCACGCCGCCAACCACCGCATTCAAGAATAAACCTAAACTCCCTAAGCGACCCAGTAAAACGAAACTCTTTCCAAGAAAATTTAACAACACGTCTGTCTGACCTTGATCAACCTGTCTTTCCTCCAACACAAAAATGTCTAAACCAAGAGTGGGACCTATATGCAACATACTCCTTGACTTTGCAAAAAGTATCCTCGGCACCACCAAGAGGAAACATCGCGATTGGTTTGATGAACAATCAGCAGACATCCACCACTTGAAGAAAAAAGGAAAGCTCATCAAGCAGCTATTAACAACCCAAGTGTCACAACACGAGCAACCTTTGCAGAAGCTAGGTCAAAGGTTCAACAAATGACAAGAACAATCCAAAATGAATGGTGGATAAGATTGCAAGGGAAATTCAAGGATTTGCTGATACAGGTAACCAGCAAGAGTTTTATAGTGCCATAAAAAGAGCATATGGGCCACAAAGAAACCCAACTTGCCCTGTTAGAAGTGCAGACGGAGCCAGACTTATTATAGACAAAAAAGAAATACTGGACCGTTGGGCCGAGCACTACCAACACCTCCTAAACATGGGCAATCCCACAGACCCCACTGTGTTTGGCACTCTCCCAGACATTCCATCACTACCAGAATTAGACTCGCTGGGAAGTGCATAAAGCAGTAACAAGCCTTAAAAACAACAAGGCAGCTGGTCCAGATTGCATCCCTGCAGAAATTCTCAAATATGGTGGGCGTGCTATTACAGACTGCCTGCACAACATCTTCCAGAAAGTCTGGACCTCTAATTGCTGTCCACAACAATGGAAAGACGCCAACATTGTTAGCATATTCAAGAAGAAATGTGACAAGGCTGTGTGTGGCAACAGCAGAGGCATCCCTCTCCTTGTAACATCGGGCAAGATGCTTATCAGGATTCTTCTCTTCAGGCTCCTCGATCACATTGCTGAATAGGTTCTACCAGAATCACAGAGTGGCTTCAGAAAAGAAAGAAGCACTGTAGACATGTGTTTGTTGCTAGAGAACTCCAAGAAAAGGCCATTGAACAACAACAAGATCTCTACATGATCTTTGTTGATCTAGCCAAAGCATTTGACACTGTCAACAGAACCCTGTTCTGGGAAATACTGAGAAAGTTTGGCTGCTCCCCCCTACCTTCCTGGCAGTACTTAGATCCTTCCACGATGGATCAAAGGCCAGAGTAATAAACTCAGGCTCAACATCAGATCCGTTTTTTTTTTTGTAGGAAATGGTGTAAAGCAGGGATGTGTCATTGCGCCCATCCTTTTCAATCTTTTTGTGGTAGCAGTCATGGCAATTGCTAAGCAGAATATCAGCTCTACAGATGGTGTCCACATCTCTCACCGTTTAGATGGCAATCTATTTAACCTACGAAGATTGCAATCCAAGACACTTGTCACCGCGGAGGCTATACATGAACTGCTATATGCGGATGATACATCTTTTGTTAGCTCTTCCCCAAATGGGCTACAACGAACTATCAATGCTGTAGCTGAAGCCTATTATCGATCAGGACTAGCCATTAATGTTCAGAAAACGGAAATCCTCAATATGTGTCAATCACCTGCTCCCGAATTCCTTATTAACAACTAGCCTCTGAGAAACGTAGAAGAGTTTCCCAAGCAGCATAAATGATCTCACAAGTGAAGTGCAACGGCGGATCGGACTAGCTTCTGCATCTTTTGTGAGGCTATCTCACAGAGTTTTCATGAACAGAGACCTCACCATCACCACCAAGATCTATGTATATAAAGCGGTCTGCCTATCCATACTGTTGTACGGAAGCGAGTCATGGGTGCTGTACCGACGTCACCTGACAAAACTGAAGGCTTTTCACACCGACTGCCTCCAACATATATTGGGTGGGAAGTGGTGGCATAGAGTTCTACACACAGAATTTCGTAGCAGAGCACGCATTAACCCAATTGAAACTATTATATCTCAGCGTCAACTTAGATGGTTGGGTCACACCGTCTGAATGCCTGCAGACAGACTCCCCGGCAAGATACTTTATAGCGAATTAGCTGAAGGTACTCGCAGAGTAGGGAAACCCCGAAAAATATATAAAGATCACATGGAAACGACTTTGAAACAATGTAATATCACTAATCCAAATCTTGAAGACTTGGCCTCCAACAGACAGGGTTGGCGTAACATCTGCCACCAAGGAAGTAAACAGCTGACCACCAATATAAACAGGACTGCAGAACAACGACGTCTTCGGCGTCATGGTTCACAAAATGCAGAAGGACACTTCCCTTGTAACATTTGTGGCCGCATCTGCAAGTCCATAATTGGACTAATTAGCCATCAAAAAGTCCACTGACCGTAATAAGCCACTGAATTCGAATGAAATCACCAAAACATTGACACATCTCTACTCATTTATCACCAATCAAGACACCTACTCCTAAGGAACAACACCAAGCAGATCGTCGATGAGCTTCAAAAATCTCATGTTGTATATAGGTACACATGCAAACATGGGGACTGTGCGACCCATCCTACTACCTATATCGGCATGAGGCTCTCGCGTCGTCTGTCATACCACCTAAACTCAGGAGCACCTAAAAATCATCATAGCGAGGTCCATCAAGCAAAGTTAAGAAGAGAAGACCTAACACAGAATACGGAGATTGTATATTACAACAAAGGCCCACGACGATTACCCATATTAGAAGCTTTGTATATTAAGG
>NC_134778.1:41982482-41997482 GCF_046742065.1 Oratosquilla oratoria | reverse complement strand
AGAATGTCAAGGAATGGCATGGATCCTTCTACGCTATTTTCGATCGTGAAGGTTAAACCGGAGGCATCTTAGAGGTAGTTCTTATATTATATCTTCATTGTGTGTAATCTTTATGAAGATGTCGTCAATATAACGACAATAAATTTCAGGCTTTTCGAATTTGCTGAACACTTCTTCTTCAATGCAACCCATAAAGAAATTTGCAAACAGGACTTCGAGTGGGGAACCCATAGCAACGCCGTCTATTTGTTGATATTTCACACCGCGGGGACAGATGAAGGGTTCTTCTGTAGTGCAGCATTGGAGAGGGCTATGGATCGTGGACTCGGAGATTGGAAGCTTTGGAGTATTAGTATTGTAGTAAACACGATCAGTGATATAGTTGATGGTACGCTGAATTGGAATGGAAGTAAATAACGATTCTACGTCAAGAGAAGCTATGGTTCCTATTGCATTGTTTGTTTTAAGGATGTCCATGAAGTCAGTAGCTGAATGCAGGCTATAGGTTGCAGGGACGTATGGAGTTAGAATGGTATGCAATTGTTTCGCGATGTCGTAGGTTGGAGTTGGGATTTGTGAGATAATAGGTCTGAGCTTATTTACTGGTTTGGGTTTTTATGTTGTCATAGCAGCATCCCATACTGTAGTCTCCGGTTAGCTTGTTAAACTTGATGGAAGTATTTGCAGCATTATTGATGGTAATGAGCTTGTTTAATTTCTTTTTTAGGGATTCCGTAGGGGTCTTTTGGTATCTTCTTGAACTTAGTTTCATGAGAATGGTGTCCATTTTGTCCAAGTACTCGGAGATATTCATGAGGACGTAAGCGGCGGTTTTGTCAGCTTTTCTGATGGTAATGTCCGGGTCTTTCTTTCACCGTTTTGCTGCCATGATGTGTTTCTGGTCTATGAGTTTGCTTTTAAAATTACCTCTTGATTTAGATGCTTCTGTGACTATTTCTTGTTTTAAGTTGGGTTCTACAGTGTGTGTGCGTGTGTATGCCTAAATAAGTAAACAGATAAAATAAGTAACCAAATCAAACGAAATGGAAAGATTCCTTGGACGATTGAGGAGAAAAAATGTGTCAATGTACAACTTTGTATGAAAAAATGCAAATATGTCAGTCAGGCCCCGTTTATGTGTCACTGTAATAAGGTTGCGTTGCTTAACCAAAGGTATGTTTACAGTATATTTCAATACACGCGGTGTGCATTTGTAGTAGTAGGTAAATGGAGTACACCGACTCATGAACAAGTGGAGCCTACAGGGGTAACTAGATCTCTCTTTCACACACACACACACACACACACACACACACACACACACACACACACACACACACACACACACACACACACACACACACACACACACACACACACACACACACACACACACACACACACAAAGAGAGAGAGGGAGAGAGGTATTTTTCAACCACTCCTGGTTCTGCAATAGAATTGCAGCATTCTGGAAAAAGCCCAATTAATACCCATAATAAAACCGAACAATCCACCTGAAAACCCTGAACCCTACATACCAATCTTACTACTATTCATCATATCAAAGCTGGAAATATTACCTGCAGAAGGAAATGCAACTAAACTGCCCCACATCTGCAAACCAACATTGATTCAATGATATTCACTTCAACAGCACACTTTTCGTAAACATCACCCAGCAAGTACTGGAGAAGTTCAACAAGAGAACAACGCCAAAAAGAATGATTATACTTGCAATCGATATAGACGAGGCATTTGAAAGAGTACCCAGATATTCACAACGACTGGAAACACCTAACTTTTTAATAGGTAGACAGGGCAGAGTAACCCAGAAACAACAAAATTTCTGGTACAAAATATTGTACAATGGAGTTCTTCAAGGAACAATAACCTTATCTATGCTATCCAAGAACCCTCAACCCTACTCATCTTTCTCATTACATCACACAAGTAGAACCAGCTTCTCAACAATGTACACACACCTAGATTAAAAAATCAAACTCTTCGAGACGGACCGCCTAACTCACTACACCTAACCCTCCCAGATAATCAGTTCAACAGAAAAGTCTCTTCCAAAAGAAGTACCAACCACACTAGCACGCTTGCGTTCAGTGCACCATCTAGTACTAAGGCAGTACCAGCACAGAATAAAACAACTCAAGATGCAACCGTCATAGAGGACAGTGAACACCTCATCTTACACTGCCTCACACTGTCTATTCCTAGACACCAACACAATATTTCTTCCATAAGTGAATTATGGTGCCTGTCCTGTAGACGTTTCCGCTTACTTGGAGCTGTGGGTCTCCTGCAAGAGAGACTGGGAACGGATTAGTTGATCTATTGAACCATCCAGGGGCAACAGATTAATTGGTTGGTTGAATCAACCAACTTTTATTTCTTTGAATACCAATTGTATCTCTTCTTTAGCCATAGACTTATCACTTTCCTCTTCCATCACAGTCATTTTCCTGGCACCTACCATCGCCACAACTAAAATCTTCCTATCCTGCTCTATGTTCAACAACATGAAATAAACCGTCCATCTTCCTCTTATAGCCGTCACTTCCATCATGATATGTTCACCTGTTCCTTTTTTACTTTTCCTTTCTGCCCTACTCGCCTCTTCCCATTCTTTTCACTTCCTTCCAGAATATATGTTTATTCTT
The DNA here is from genome assembly GCF_046742065.1 of Oratosquilla oratoria. Taxonomy (NCBI): domain Eukaryota; kingdom Metazoa; phylum Arthropoda; class Malacostraca; order Stomatopoda; family Squillidae; genus Oratosquilla; species Oratosquilla oratoria. Next base: position 41,994,813 of record NC_134778.1, on the reverse strand, counting down.
CTCATATCCGCTCTTCTCTTGGCCTCTCGTTTCGCTTCCACCCTTTTTATTCTACAACTCGTACATAGTGAAGGTGAGGAGCCTACGCCAGGAGGCGCGTAACTGAGGTCGAACCAGTGACCTTCGACCTGTTCATTACAAGGAATCGGAGAGGAGTGCAGGGTTCGAGCCCACGCCTAAGTGCATGCGAGGCTTCCATGCTTAATCATTGTTGTATTATTTTCTTGTTACCTGATTTTGATGTATTTTCAGTTTATTTCTCTTTGTATGGTGGTGGCTATTTCTGGTGTGTGGTTGGGATTGTAACTTTTCTGTAGTCTCTTGGAATGCACCTGTTATTTACGTAGGGAGGTGCCACCTTATGCGGAGAGGATTAATCGAAACTAGTCAAAACCCATACCTATCGATAGGATACCAAGGAGAAGGATAGAATAGTCTGGCGGCAGAGAAAATAAATGGAAAAATATCACCCAAGACGAAAATTGGTGTTATAAACTGTCTTTTCCATAAGCCTGCATAATGAACTCCTTAAGAATCTCTACGTGTTTTTCTGGGACAAGATAGATCATGACGTCAATACACCTCATCCAATCAGCGTCAGGTATTACTGTCACTGCCCGAGGCTAAACTATCGATCTTGTCGACATTTTTCCTGCCTCGTTATTGGCTATTATTCCCTTAGGAGAAAATTATTGTCAGTAATTTTATTCGTGTAGATACATTTTCTTTTTCATACGAGAGAATACACGCGCTCGTGTACTAACATACAAACCTATACATGTGTGCACGCGCAAGCGCACACACACACACAAACACACACACACACACACACACACACACACACACACACACACACACACACACACACACACACACACACACACACACACGCGCGCGCGCGTAAACACACACACACACACACGCATAAACACTCACACACACACACACACACACACACACACACACACACACACACACACACACACACACACACACACACACACACACACACACACACACACACACACACACACACACACACACACGAGATAATTAACAATTAACAAAAGTGGAAGTAAGGAGACACCACTAAACCACTAAACTATAAGCCGGTGTCACTGACCACTACAATAGTGAAATTATGTGAAAGGATTATGAAAGATCGATGGACCGAATATCTTGAAGAGATGAACATTCTGACAAATAGTCCGCTTGGCTATATCCGGAAAGTAATGTATGTCAAACTTTTTAATCTTTTAGACGAGAGGATGGGTTGAAAATGTGCAGGGTTCGAGCCCACGCCTAAGTGCATGCGAGGCTTCCATGTTTAATCATTGTTGCATTATTTTCTTGTTACCTGATTTTGATGTATTTTCAGTTTATTTCTCTTTGTATGGTGGTGGCTATTTCTGGTGTGTGGTTGGGATTGTAACATTTCTGTAGTTTCTTGGAATACACCTCTTACTGGCCTTCTGAATAGCCACTACGATCTCTTCCTCTGCTCTGTCGATAGATGGATACTGGTCTGTGCCGATCTCTATTTTTCTATTCATCATTCTCTTCTTCTATAACATTCATTCTCCTAGCATCTCCCACCTCCGCAATTTAAATCTTTCTGTCTTCCTCTATATCTGTTACAGTAAGAACACGTACCTAGGGATTACGCGTAATCCCTGAATGTTTATTCAGTGAATACGCGTAATCTCCGTTTCACTAACCGTTTATTCAGTGAATACGCGTAATCCCCGTTTCACTAACCTAACCTAACCTAACCTAACCTAACCTAACCTAACCTAACCTAACCTAACCTAACCTAACCTTAGGTTAGGTTAGGTTAGGTTAGTTTAGGTTAGGTTAGGTTAGGTTAGGTTCGGTTAGGTTCGGTTAGGTTCGGTTAGGTTCGGTTAGGTTCGGTTAGGTCAGGTTAGGTTAGGTTAGGTTAGGTTAGGTTAGTGAAACGGGGATTACGCGTATTCACTGAATAAACATTCAGGGATTACGCGTAATCCCTAGGTACGTGTTCTTACTGTAACATATCCAAGAACTTGGAATACTCTCCCCATCTTCATCTCATAGCCTTCACTTCCATAAACAAAAATCGGTGCCGCTTTAGTATGTGGCCTACCTTTTGGATGTGGCCTACAAATCTTTTTCTCTGGTATAGTGTGTGGCCTACCTATCAACGCACCAAGGAACGCACCCTGCTCTGCAGTATATATAGCTTGTAATTTTGAAGTAATAACAGTTCTCCGTCTGTGTTTCCTTTGTCATCACTGTTCAACAGAGGTACATTTTTCAAATTTTACCATTACGTTTTAATGTCGTTTTTTAGAGTGTAACCTACTAGTTTAAACTTGTTGCTATATTCTAATAATTTGTTTATATTTCTCATATTTTTTATATTTCTTTTCAATTAACCTTACCCATTCAAAGATGCTGCTCAGAGAATTTTATTTGACAGTTGCTGTCAGTGATGAAAGATACAACGTCATTTTTACGAGAAAGGGGTATCCTACAGGAACAACATTTATGTGAGAAGTGTGATGGTCAGGTTAGGTTAGGTTAGGTTAGGTTAAGTTAGGTTAGGTTAGGTTAGGTCAGGTTAGATTAGGTTAGGTTAGGTTAGGTTAGGTCAGGTTAGGTTAGGTTAGGTTAGGGTTAGGTTAGGTTAGGTTTAAATGATTTTTTTTTTTAAAGTATTGTTGTTTTAAACTTTTCCTGAGGTTGGACACATTCAAATAGGGTTGGCCACATACTAAACCAGTTTCAAAAAGGTAGGCCACATACTAAAGCGGCACCCAAAAATCTACTCCCTTTAACCTCTCCTCTCTACCTGACTCGCCTTTTCACACTCTTTTCAATTCCTTCCAAAATATATATCTATTCTTTTCATATCCGCTTTTCTCATGGCCTCAACCACCTTAAGTTTCGCTTCCACACTCTTCCTTCTGTACCTCTCATATGCTTCCTTGTTTAATTGTTGTAAAAATTTTTGAGTTTCTTTTGCTTTTTAGTTTCTCTCTCTCTCTGTCTCTCTCTTCTCTCTCTCTCTCTCTCTCTCTCTCTCTCTCTCTCTCTCTCTCTCTCTCTAAGTGGCTATCTCCGGTGTGTATTTGGAGTTGTAGTTTTTGTGTAGCCTCTTTGAAGGTATCTCTTGTTGGCCTTTTCATTGGTCATTGCTATTTCTTCCTCTGCTCTGTCACTGGACAGAAATTGGTCTATGTTGAAAGTCTGTAAGTTATTTCTTTCTTCTACTAAAAAATCACACAAATAGTAAGCAACAAAAATGAAAATGGAAAAATATAAAAATGTAGTAGATTTGAAAACAAATATATATGCTTAACTATAAGAAATAAGTAATAAAAAATTCGAAAATAAGGCCGTGGATCTGCTGCAGGAAACACTTTTTCATGAAAGTGGCAGTTGCCGACAAGACTGACGAGTTAAACACCATATGAGGATGGAGCCTTTATTTGTATGACGTTTCGCATACTACACCTTTTTCAAGTATTTGAAAAAGCTGTAGTAAGTGAAACGTCGTACAAATAAAGGCTCCGTCCTCATATGGTGTTTAACTCATCAGGAAACACTTTGCCACTATTCCTCATGTGCACGACATTTTCTCTTCCAAGCCATCCTTCTCATCCCACACACCGTTTTCCCCCATTTTCGTGATTCCTTCTTGAAATACATTCTTCTACCTTTTTTCTTTCCCTTTCATTCCATTCCATACCTCTCAGCTTCACCGGGTATTCTTCCTTTTGCCCCATTGTTATTCAACTCGCCCAGTTTCAGTATCTTTCTTCATTTCTCCTGTCTCTCCTTTCTCTACTTCACATTCCATACCTGTTTCGCTTGGTATTCTTTCTCTTTATAGATTAACTCGCTCAGTTTTAGCATCTCTACTTGTGTATTTACGTATTTACAGTATACGGTAAAGGATCCTGTCTCGTACTCTCCAATTGATCACACCTAACCTCAAATTCACGGACAGTTCCGACTTGGTCTATATCCTCAATTTCCAGTTATCATGTTTAGATCTGAACTCATGTATTACACCAGCTTAGGTTATATCACCCAAGCTATTTCAAGTATTTATGCATCTGTATGGAAAGCTGTATTTCCTTACATCCTTTACACATGCTGTTTTTCTTAAATTATTCTCATGACCTCTTAAAGCCCTCCTATTCCTGATCAAAGGATCTCTACTATCAATGTGGTCTATCCCCTTTAGCGGCCTGAATATTGTGATCCTATCATCTTTCTTTTCGATCTCTCAAAGTTGGCAGATCCAATGCTTTTAGTCTCTCTTTTTATGATTTATCTGCCAGTCTGGGAAGCAGTTTGATTGATGCCCTTTGCAATCTTTTAATTTTGTTCGTATTCTTCAGTTTGTGTGGGAACCATACCACTGACTCACATTCCAGTCCTGGACGGGTCAGGGTTTCTATGAGTTTGTTTTATTTCTTCGGCCATACAGTGAAAAGCCACTTTGATGTTTTGCAGCAGTCTATATGTCTCTCCCACAATCCTTTCTTATATGTCTGTCAGGTGACAGGTTGTCTTTTACCAACACTCCCAAATCTTCTTTCTCTTTTGCTTTTGTAATGAATTAACTCCCTCAGGAACATTGCCCATTTCCAGTACTTTGCAATTTTTGGCATTTAAATTAAATTTCTATTCCTTGCTCTGTGCGAAAATGGTGTCTAGATATTTTATGCAATAACCTTCAATCCTCCTTATATTTTACTTTTCTCATGGTTTTTGCATCATCTGCGAACATGTTGGTATAACTTAAATCTTCCATCAAGGCATTGATATATATATGTATATATATATATGTATATATATATATACATATATATATATATATATATATATATATATATATATATATATATATATATATATATATATATATATAAGAAACATTATTGGTGCTAGCACTAAACCTTGTGGAATGTCGCTCCTTACTGCTCTCCATCCTGACATCTTATCCTTTATTACTGTCCTCATGTAACTTCCTTTAAAAAAATCTTTCATCCATTTGAGTAGTTTACCTTTTAGTTCTCCAACGTGCTCAAATCCACATAAGTCGATTGTGAGGTAATTCATTAGAAGCCTTCTCTAGGTTGAGGTATACATTTTCAACACATCCCTCCATCTCTTGTAGTGCATCAATCACTCGTGTAAAAAATTAAAAGGTTTGACATACATTATTTTCTAGATATAACCAAACGGACTATTTGTCAGAATGTTCATCTCTTCAAGATATTCGGTCCATCGATCTTTCATAATCCTTTCACATAATTTCACTACTGTAGTGGTCAGTGACACCGGCTTATAGTTTAGTGGTTTAGTGGTGTCTCCTTACTTCCACTTTTGTTAATTGATACTACATATCTCGTGTGTGTGTGTGTGTGTGTGTGTGTGTGTGTGTGTGTGTGTGTGTGTGTGTGTGTGTATGTGTGTGCGCGCGCGCGTGCACACATGTATAGGTTTGTATGTTAGTACACGAGCGCGTGTATTCTCTCGTATAAAAAAGAAAATGTATCTACACGAATGAAATTACTGACAATAATTTTTTCCTAAGGGAATAATAGCCAATAACGAGGCAGGAAAAATGTCGACAAGATCGATAGTTTAGCCTCGGGCAGTGACAATAATACCTGACGTTGATTGGATGGGGTGTATTGACGTCATGATCTATCTTGTCCCAGAAAAACACGTAGAGATTCTTAAGGAGTTCATTATGCAGGCTTATGGAAAAGACAGTTTATAACACCAATTTTCGTATTGGGCGATGTTTTTCCATTTAATTTCTCTGCCGCCAGACTATTCTATCCTTCTCCATGATATCCTCTCGATAGGTATGGGTTTTGACTAGTTTCGATTAGGTGGCACCTGCCTACGTGAATAACAGGTACATTCCAAGAGACTACAGAAAAGTTACAATCCCAACCACACACCAGAAATAGTCACCACTATACAAAGAGAAATAAACTGAAAATACATCAAAATCAGGTAACAAGAAAATAATGCAACAATGATTAAGCATGGAAGCCTCGCATGCACTTAGGCGTGGGCTCGAACCCTGCACTCCTCTCCGATTCCTAGCAATGACCTTACCCTAACAGTCCAAATGAACAGGTCGAAGGTCACTGGTTCGGCCTCAGTTACGCGCCTCCTGGCGTAGGCTCCTCACCTTCACTATGTACGAGTTGTAGAATAAAAAGGGTGGAAGCGAAACGAGAGGCCAAGAGAAGAGCGGATATGGAAGAATAAACATATATTCTGGAAGGAAGTGAAAAGAATGGGAAGAGGCGAGTAGGGCAGAAAGGAAAAGTCAAAAAGGAACAGATGAACATATCATGATGGAAGTGACGGTTATGAGAGGAAGATGAACGGATTATTTCAAGTTGTTGAACATAAAGCAGGAGAGGAAAATTTTAGTTTTGGCGATGGGAGGTGTCGGGAGAAGGACTGTGATGGAAGAGGAAAGTGATAAGTCTATGGCTAAAGAAGAGATACAATTGGTATTCAAAGAAATAAAAGTTGGTTGGTTCAATCAACCAATTAATCTGTTGCCCCTGGATGGTTCAATAGATCAACTAATCCGTTCCCAGTCTCTCTTGCAGGAGACCCACAGCTCCAAGTAACCGGAAACGTCTACAGGACAGGCCCATAATTCACATATGGAAGAAATATTGTGTTGATGTCTAGGAATAGACAGTGTGAGGCAGTGTAAGATGAGGTGTTCACTGCCCTCTATGATGGTTGCATCTTGAGTTGTTTTATTCTGTGCTGGTACTGCCTTAGTGCTAGATGGTGCCCTGAACGCAAGCGTGCTAGTGTGGTTGATACTTCTCTTGGAAGAGAGTTTTCTGTTGAACTGATTTTCTGGGAGGGTTTGGTGTAGTGAGTTAGGTGGTCCGTCTCGAATAGTTTGTTTTTTAATCTAGGTGTGTGTACATTGTTGAGAAGTATGCTGTTTGTTATGCAGCTGGTTCTGTTTGTGTGATGTAATGAGAAAGATGAGTAGGGTTAAGGGTTCTTGCATAGCATAGATAAGGTTATTGTTCTTGAAGAACTCCATTGAACAATATTTTGTACCAGAAATTTTGTTGTTTCTCGGTTATTCTCCCCCTGTCTACCTATTAAAAAGTTCGGTGTTTCCAGTCGTTGTGAATATCTGGGTACTCTTTCAAATGCCTCGTCTATATCGATTGCAATTATAAGCATTCTCTTTAGCATTGTTCCCTTGTTGAACCACTCCAGTACTTGCTGGGTGATGTTTACGAAAAGTGTGCTGGTGAAGTGAACATCATTGAATCAATGTTGGTTTGCAGATGTATTGCAGTTTAGTTGCATTTCCTTCTGCAGCTAATATTTCCAGCTTTGATATGATGAATAGTAGTAAGATTGGTATGTAGGGTTCAGTATTTTCTGGTGGATTGTTTGGTATAACTAATTTCAGTTTGTATATATGTTACGTAGAAGTGGTCGAACTATACCGCCCCCCCCCCACTTTGTAATATATCTAGTGACAAAGCCTCATCCCTTTTCCACGGTAAAGTAATGGCACCCCCAAATATGTCTCACTTCACTCTTTCGCTATTACAACAAGACCCTTCTATGGTCAAATTCTAGGGGAAAGATCCTAATTACATCGCATCTACTTTCTTACAGCAATGCAAAGATAGTATCATCAACACTAATGTCATTACAGGGTCCGATAAAACTATTTTTGTAAGGTCTCAACTTGTTCCCAATTCACTAGCCTCTGAGATTATGTCAGCTTCATGCGTCAACCCTAGAGTTTTAAACTATGAATACGGCACTTTCAAGGCCAATTTTCCTAAGCTATTTGACAGTAACTTGTTAGGTGATAATTTTCTCTGGTGCTACAGATTGGCTGACGTGCTTGCTTCCTCCATGATCACTGATAATTTTGTGCGTGCTCAAGCTAGAGTCAGTACAGTAGCTCCTGAAGCATTAGATTCTTCGATACATTCACATTGGATAGAAAGCAATGTAATCACTCTGGATAGACCCTGAATTGGTTTGGAATATTTATTGTACATCTTGTTTCTTACATTTTTTGAACGAAGAATTGCTTCTTCTCTTACTTATCAGCCAAATAAATTTTTACTCTCATTTGCAACAAACCTTTCTAGAAAGTTAAAAGAATGATCTCATCGTGCCTTGTTAGCACCTGTAGGTCCTAGCTATTTACAGCAGACTACGGAGGTTCTTCTTCCTCCTTCATCACCTCCTCTGTCTTCGACAGCTACACAGAGTATCTTTTCATCATCTCTGTCTTCGAAGCCTACACAGAGTACTTCTTCATCTACTTCTACCATATTTCAATGCACGTATTGTACCAAAGTAGTTCATTCTAGTGGTTACTGTTTCCTTCGTAAGCGTCATGAGCGAAAGTCTAATCACCCTTCCGTATGTAGACGTTTTACTACTTCCTATTCTGATCTTGATAATGATTTATCAAGACTATCATTTCAGCCACAATCTAGCTACTGTCATGTCCATGGACAGTGTAGCCATTCTACTCATCAGTGTTCCAATATTGTGCAGCTTAGAGCAAACATTGGTTCAGTCTCCAAACATACTCAGTCCCCTTCTCACAAGTGCCCATATCACAAAATCGTCCCTTCAGTTGCTGCTGCCTCTTCCCAACTTCTTACCCTTCAGTGTTATGTGGACCGGTTACCTATCCCTGTAACAGTATACACTGAGGCATACTGTAGGATTATCAGTGAGAGAGGATATTCTGCTCTCAAGGATTTGTTACCTTCTTGTAGTGCTTTGCAAGCTGTACAAGGCTCTCCCTTGTCTATTCTTGATTCTATTTGTATTCACCTAAGGTTTTCTTCGTATGCTAGTGTTTCATGTTAACTTTGTAATAGTTTCTTATTTCATCCTTCAGTGTGATTGTATCTTAGGCTTTGATACTTTAGCAATTCATGCCATAGATATATCTCCTCGGAGTCGTATGGTTACTTTTGACAACAATGTAATTTCTGCAATAGTCAAAGACTGTTTCTATCCATAGTTCATCTTCTGTGCATGATCTGTCCAGGCAGTCATCTTCTAAGGGTTAATTTTTTTTTAGGCCCTTCTACTCTTTCTTGTGTTGCTGTTGTTGTAGGCGAGTATTATATTAGTCCTTCCAGTGCAGTTCGAGTCTCAATCCGCATTTCAGATGCCACTATTGGTTCAAACGTCTTATCTCAACCTGACTCTGTTCGTATTAGATATCTTACTTTAGAGGATACTTTTTCCACTGTTCGTAAGGACCATGTTACCAGGGCCATGATAACCAACGTTACTGGTGCTCCCATCACCTTCTCTTCTGGTGTTCATTTAGGTGCTTTTGATGTAGAAGTCGACGCTGTCCAGGATTCACTTCCTTTCATAGCGGCTTCTATTCAATCATCTACACATGCAACTGACACAACTCATTTAGACTCTCAGTATACGACATATGTAGGTAACATTGATTTTCCTGAGGTAAGGGACAGTTTCATTGCATTTTTATTGAACCATCGTCGAGCTTTGGCTTTACCTGGTGACCGGTGAATCCACAGGTGACGTGTATTTCCATTAAACTCGCTGGTGCCTTTTTCTTAACTATATTTGGCACTTTACACACACAGCGTAGATCCACCAGGAATCTAATTTCACCTGCAATTGCTACTACCGGGTCTGGTTTTGGTTTTCATACAGTTCAAATGCTGAGGTCAGCATCCGGAGAGGGGAGTTTAACAGTTTCACAAATTCAATCCTATTGTTTATTATAAATGGAAGGTTTAAGCATATATGTCATATTATAATAGATTAGATATATTATGTGGTTATTAGTTATGATTTAATTTGTGCTCAGGTTTATTTGGGGATGTGGTGTATATGTACGTTTGGTGGTACGTTCTTGGCTACTTAGCCATTATCCCGCACTGATAATGTGATGGTCGCTCGCTTTAGGGCGCGAATGGGCGTTCGTTCGTATGTGTGTTGTAATGTAGTTTTCCATGGGTAATGTTGTAATATGTAAGGTTATAGGTAATAGTTACACCGGCTGGGAGTTACGAATCATGTTGTCCATAGCATTGATCTTAAACCAGGGTACGTCCAGTCTTTGTACCTTCTTATAGGTGCCTCATTCTCGTAGACTCGTAGCTCAGTCTTTGGTTGACAAATTGTTGAGGGAAGGTGTCATCCAAGAGTCTCATTCTGAGTGGAACCCCCCACTCCTTCTTATGCCCAAGAAGAATGAATCATTGTGAATTATAGGCGTGTCAACGATATCACAGTTCCAGATTATTACCCATTGCCTGTGTTGAGGGGTGTTCTTCAGTCCATAGGGCCAGGTAACACAGTGTTCACCACCTTAGACTTAAAGGCTGGCTTTTGGCAAATTCCGTTGGAGGAAAAACCTCGTAAAAGACTTTGCCTATATAGCATCACCTCTTACTCGTTTCCTCAAAAAAGGATGTTTCCTTCCAGTGGCATGATGCTCATCAGAAAAGTTTTGACACCTTGAAGCAGGCACTTACTCAGGCGCCTGTGTTAGCATTCCCAGATTAGACTATTCCTGTTAGAATTTACATTGATGCTTCTGGTCTAGGTGTGCACTTGGATAGCCCATCACAGTTTACACAGACTATAGTGCTGTTACACAACTTTTCAAAGGCAAAACTTTTTCAGGCCGCCTAGCCAGATGGTTTCTTACTATTGAGGAGTCCAATACAGTCCTTAAGCATATTCCGGGACGTACAAAGAATGTTGTTGATGTACTTTTACGTAATGTACCTATAGCTGCTGTTGCTGTGATTAAAATTTCTCCCTGCCAAATCTAGCCGAAGCTCAACGTGAGGACCCTGTTTGGTCTGCTGTCATTTACGCCTTAGAATCTGGCGATGATGCTACCTTGCCAAAATTACCTATACCTCTGTCTCAATTCTCCTTGCAAGACAGTGTTCCTATTCGTAACGTGAAAGTGTTTGAGCAAGATATGGCACAGTCAGGGATCCCTGAATCTTTAGTCCCTGTTGTTTTGTATCTTGCTCATGATTCACTTCAAGCTGGTCACCCAGGTCGTGACAAAACTCTGGCTATTGCTCGCAAGAAATATTATTGGTCTAGAATGCGTTTAGACGTTGTCACTCACGTGGCCCAATACAAGCCTTGTGCTCAGAACAAAGGTTCAACTCACACTGCTCCTCTTCTAGAGCATCCTACTCCTTCTCGCCCGTTCCACACTATCGCCATAGATCTCTTGCAATTGCGCCGTAGTATTCAAGGCTCAGTGTGCGTTTTTGTGTGTGTTGATCACTTAAGCAGTTTTGTGATATTGGCTTCCTTGCGAAACAAATCTGCGCAAGTAATTGCTCATGCCCTAGTCTCCCATGTTTTCTGTTCTTCAGTGTTGTTTAGCGACAATGAGGTCATAGCTAACATTTGCAAACAACACATCACCCAGGCTTTTATAACCTCTTACCACCCCTCCTGCAATGGTCTAGTAGAGTGGACGAATGGGAAAACACTTGACATCTTACGGCATATTGTTAGTGATCTGCAGGAAACTTGGAATGACTGGTTACTCCATGCCAGTGCCTGCATTAACATCACTATCAATGTAGCAACGGGACAGACACCTCATTATATCATTTATGGTTCTGAGGAGAGTTTTCCGTATGATCTTTTAGATAGTCCTCTTTGTCCTCTCTACAGCTTTGAAGATTACAGGCGCCTTCAGTGTCATACACTGCATATCATTTATGATTCTGTTAGAAGGAGCCTTCAGGAATCTAGATCCAGCATGATGCAGAAACATAGCAAAGCTACACCCACACCCACACACCCACCCACACACACACACACACACACACACACACACACACACACACACACACACACACACACACACACACACACACACACACACACACACACACACACACACACACACACACACACACACACATATATATATATATATATATATATATATATATATGCTAATAAGAACACGGGTACGTGTGTTCACTTATGCAAAGTAGACCGCTTGGAAGAAGAAACTAACGAAGTGTGTGTGTATATGATACACACACACACACACACACACACACACACACACACACACACACACACACACACACACACACACACACACACACACACACATATATATATATATATATACTCGTATATGTAGCTTTATTATGTTGTTTCTGCATCATGCGTGTATATATATGTATATATATATATACGAGGGCCATTCAAAAAGTATCCGACCTTGGTCCATAAAGAAAAG
>NC_134778.1:41974982-41977482 GCF_046742065.1 Oratosquilla oratoria | reverse complement strand
GTGTATAGATGATGTAGAGGGGTTGTGTATAGATGATGTAGAGGGGTTGTGTATAGATGATGTAGAGGGGTTGTGTATAGATGATGTAGAGGGGTTGTGTATAGATGATGTAGAGGGGTTGTGTATAGATGATGTAGAGGGGTTGTGTATAGATGATGTAGAGGGGTTGTGTATAGATGATGTAGAGGGGTTGTGTATAGATGATGTAGAGGGGTTGTGTATAGATGATGTAGAGGGGTTGTGTATAGATGATGTAGAGGGGTTGTGTATAGATGATGTAGAGGGGTTGTGTATAGATGATGTAGAGGGGTTGTGTATAGATGATGTAGAGGGGTTGTGTATAGATGATGTAGAGGGGTTGTGTATAGATGATGTAGAGGGGTTGTGTATAGATGATGTAGAGGGGTTGTGTATAGAGATATGCGCTGATGAATGCCGAAAAATATAATATTATGTAACAGTACAAAAAGCTGTTGACACTAACACCGAAAACTTAATTTTTTTTCGCCTCTTACAGAGGCTTCTTCAGGGTGAGAACTACAACTCCGATGGCTATAAGGTCTACTTTCGATGAAAAGTAGGCGAAGAATGATGCATAATGGCTGACCGTCACACTTTATGAAGCAGGGAAATTTGGAAGTAGGAGAGGTCAACGAAGGTCCCTAGGTAAGGTCAGGGTGAGAACTACAACTCCGATGGCTATAAGGTCTACTTTCGATGAAAAGTATGCGAAGAATGATGCATAATGGCTGACCGTCACACTTTATGAAGCAGGGAAATTTGGAGGTAGGAGAGCTCAACGTTATCCCTAGGTGAGATCACCGGGGTAAGACAGGGTCCGAGGAAGTCACTAGGCGAGGTCACAAGGGAAGGCGGTGACGAAGGATGACTCTGGGAGAGATCACTGGGCGGAGTAGGCGATGTTGAGAGGAGTCCCTGGGTGAGGTCACTAGGAGGGATAGGGAAGGTCATCATTCTCGTCACAGACTGCATAGAGGAAGCTCTAGCTTGGCTTCTAGTTCTTGGTCCTGTGTGATGGGGGTATTGGTGTTGCTGAGGGTCCTGGCAACCACTATGTTCCTGAGGGGGTTCAGGGTCAAGTTGTCTATGAGATCGTTGGTGGGCAAGGTGTTCCTGGGGGCGGGCTGATGGGAGGATGAAGTCTGCGGCTTGTTGTATGTTGATGGAGGGCTGTTGAGTTGTGATAGATACAGCTTCAGCGATCTGCAATCTTTTAAAACTTATTTCTTTGTGGAGTATAATAGTGTTGTGTATTAATGTGTTCATTGGGGGCTTCATGTCGTGGTGGTCAATGTAGTGTTGAAAAATGGAGCCTTGGTTTCGGTGGTGTTGGAGACGTCTTCTTAGTGTAGTGGAGGTTCTACCAATGTAGGAAAAGGAGCCTGCCATGTAAACTTGTAAACTAGCCAAATTACCTGCGCGTTGCCGCGTGTTCGTGAATAATCCCTAACCTAACCATACCACATCTAACTTTAACCCTTAGCCCTAACCAAATCTTTTTTTAAATCAAATATAGCTTTAAACACTCCCCCTCCCAGGTGTCGGCCTCCGTACTCGAAGGTTGGGAAACCCTAGTTTGAAAATACATGGCTACACAAACACAAATATCATGTACACATTCTTTTGCGTGCGTGTGTGACTGTGTGTGTGTGTGTGTGGATGGACAATAAATGTCTTCAGCTAAAAGGTGAAGAAATGCATCTCGTATATTTATCTTCAGAATATATATGGTTATAGGGGTTTATTTGCAAAAACCTAGGAGTTTGTGGATAATCAATTTCCGCCCACACTGTAATTAAATGAAAATAACCAATATTTCAACATTTGGTACAATCATGCAATCATTTTACATTTGCATGCTTTTTCTTACAAAAGCTATCATGGTTTATGGCAACACTAATTTCACGAATATAAATAATATTCATGAATACATACAATGGTTTGTTTAATCATATTAATTCTTATGTTACAAAAATAAGACGCGACTTAAGGGAGGACTACAGAAGTGGCGTGTTCTCTCACCATAAATCACCTAACTTTAACCCTTAACCCTAACCAAAATATTTTTTTTATGAAATATAGTTATCCAAGTGCCTGGAAAGATAGTGTATCAGAAAATATATGGTTATGGGGGTCTATCTTCAAAACCCTAGGAGGAGTTTGTGTACAAACAAACAAACAAATAAACAATCAGACAGACAGACAGACAGAGGCTACTACTTTATTATAGTAGATACACACACACACACACACACACACACACACACACACACACACACACACACACACACACACACACACACACACACACACACACACACACACACACACACACACATATATATATATACATGTATTTACCTAGTTGTATTTACCTAGTTGTATTTTTCGGGAAGGGGAGCTACGCACGTGGTGTCCCGCCTTTGTATCTCGCAGTGTCTAGTTTGCTCTTAAACTCATGAATGGTTTTTACCCACAC
>NC_134778.1:41942482-41957482 GCF_046742065.1 Oratosquilla oratoria | reverse complement strand
TATCCCCATCTCCCCTCCTCCTCTTCTACCCTCCTCCCTATCTTCCCTCCTCCCCATCTTCCTATCTCCCCTCCTTCCTTATTTCCCTTCTCCCCTCCTCCCCATCTCCCCTCCTCCCCATCTCCCCTCCTTCCCATCTCCCCTCCCTCCTCCTCCTCCTCCTCCTCCTCCTCTCCTCCTCAGAGCGGTCTTCCCTTGGCACCGGTTGTTCTCCCGTCCCTCATTGCGACGGCAGCATCGTAACCGCTCATGTGAATGGTACATTTTATATATTTATTGTCGGGTTGAATATTCTCCGCCTACGTCATTCAGACAGTGGTACCTTTGCTAATAATCCTATCAGATTCATGGCGTATTAGATCTATGCAACTATACATCATTTGTCGTTGCTGCCTCGTAGAAAAAAAAAAGCACAGGGAAATCAATGTACGTAAATATGTTAAAAACTACAAAAACATGTTTGCACAGACGAGATATATCTTGGGGAAGGCTTCCGGAGAAGGAGCAATAGGCGATGACTCTCACCGTCTCCTCTTCGAAGGCAGTCCTCAGCTTCCTAAAGGCACACCCTACCCCTGTCGCCGCCTAAGGTCGAGGGATACCCTTTTTTCCCGAACTCCTCTGGGCAGTGGCACTGATAACAGTGGTATCACGTGGATACCACCTCCTGATTTCATTTGGGGACTATTCCGGTCCGCCGCAAGGTTGAGGTCCGGGCGAGTGACACCCCTGAAGAAGAAGAAGAAGAAGAAGAAGAAGAAGAAGAAGAAGAAGAAGAAGAAGAAGAAGAAGAAGAAGAAGAAGAAGAAGAAGAAGAAGAAGAAGAAGAAGAAGAAGAAGAAGAAGAAGAAGAAGAAGAAGAAGAAGAAGAAGAAGAAGAAGAAGAAGAAGAAGAAGAAGAAGAAATAAAAGTTGCAGAGTTTGAGTGACTAACGTTTGCCACGAAAATTTTGGAATGTCACCTCTTCTCGAATTTCTTTTCAATACAAACCATTGCAGAAGTCGCCCTGACACTACGTTACACTTTAGCTGAAATCTTTGCCACATGAATATACTGTAATTTCGAAGGCGACGATCCAAAATTTCAAGACGTATCTTAAAGTTGGAAGACGTGTTCATAGGACATGGGTGAATACGAGTCCAAATTTGTTTGCGTAAAACAAACGTGTATGTAATCGTGAACACAGATTAACGAAAAATACTATATATGCAAACTTACTGTGAGGGAGAACGAGGAATTAGGTTCTCTCGGCCCTTAAACGAGAGTGTTACCAGTTCGGGTGGTCCTATATCTACTGGGGATCGAATCAAAACACGGAAAAGTTTAAAGGGATTTAAAGGAGTTTAGAATACATCATACAAAGTCAACCATCAAAAGGTGTACAACGGATCTTGATGATAGGAACACAATTGATATGAAATGTACTCAGCACTTGGACCTCCGTGTTACAACGACGGAGTAACAGTCAATGGTTGTGATGTGTAGGGATGAACCGTATTCTAAACTCCTTTAAATCCCTTTAAACTTTTCCTCATGCAGAAAAAGAGAAGACGGGGAGAAATCCCTTCGGGCTGCGTCAATTTTTTTTTCTCATACATACTTCCTCACCCCCCATCCCCCGTCTTCTCTTTTTCTGCATGAGGGAACGGAGAGGGGGGGGGTCGCCGAATTTATGAAGCGCCCTTACTGTGGATGTGCTGTGTCTTGCGACACTGCTTCTGACCCAGGGCAGTGGACAGGATGCAGGGATGACCCGTCATCCAGGAGGTGCCAAGATAAGAGGAAGGGAGGAGGGTGGAGGGGAGTGGAATATATAGGAAATGGAATGGGTGGGAGTGATTTCTATGCCTTTTTCTTTTTGGCTACCCCCCGTGTAAGGCTAAAAAAGCCTTTGGTGTATGTATGTATATATGTACCAAAAAAACGAAAAAAAAACGATTTACATAAAGTGTTGGTTTAACAAAAGGTGTAGTGAGGCTAGAGACAGGAGAGACAAAGCCTGGAAAAAATGAAAAAAAAAACATCCAAATGGCAAACATATATAAAACTTAGGAACGAATATGTGAATATACGCAAGAAAGAAAAAAGAAATTATGAAAAAGATATTATATACAAATGTAAGGACCAACCTAAACTCTTTTACAGATATATAAATGAAAAACTCAAGGATAAACATGATAAAAATTACGTGAAGGAGATAAAGAATATATAGATGACACAGAGATAGCAGAAGCTATGATCAGCCATTTTAGATCTGTTTTTACAATCGAGAGCTCACAATCTTGGGAAGATGGGCAACAAGAAAGATCACCCACGATGAAAGAAATAAAGGTAACACAAAAAGAAATAAAAGACCAGATAAAAAAACCCTAGATGTCAGGAAATTGCATGGACCAAATGGAATCGCAAATTGGATACTGAAAGAGTGTATAGATGAACTGACAGATAAACTATACACGATAATTGACTTCTCACTCAAAGAGGGAAAGGTGCCGCAAGATTGGAAAGATGCATAGTACCAATATATAAAGGAGGAAATAGGGAAGATCTTACAAACTTCAGACCGGTATCCTTTACAAGTACAGTAGCAAAAATATGCGAAAAGGTCATCAGAAATAAATGGACCAAACACTTAGAAGAAAATAAGATAATAAACCCCCAAAAAATTTGGCTTTAGAAGTGGAAGATCATGCACCACAACCCTAATATGTTTTTACTCGATATTAATTGAGATAATACAAGAAAGAAATGGCTGAGCAGATTGCGTCTTTTTGGATTTGCAGAAGGCATTCGACAAAGTACCACATAAAACATTAATAAGAAAAATTGAAATGATAGGAGGAATACAAGGTAAACGGCTGGAATGGATGGGAGAAAAATGAGAGCGGTGCTTAGAGACAAAAATTCAAACTGGGAAGATGTGAAAAGTGGCGTCCCACAAGGCTCTGTACTGGCTCCTTTAATGTTTACCATATATATAAATGATATGGATGAGTGAGTAAACTGTTATATGAACTTCTTTGCTGACGATGCCAAATTACTCAAGAGAGTAAGAACAGAAGAAGATTGCATATCGCTACAAGAAGACCTAGACAAAATATGGGAAGGGAGTCGGAAAAGTGAGATGAATTTCAACATTAAAAAATTTAGCATAACATAATTTGGAAAAAGTAAAAATAGAGTATCGGGACAGTACAAAATTGGAAACAAAGAAGTAAAAAAATTCGATTCAGAAAGGGACCTAGAAGTAATTATCTCAAGTGACTTGACACCTGATAAACATGTCAGTAAATTATTTGGAGAGACATATAACTTAATGAGGTTAATGAAAGTGGCCTTCGACTACATAGATGAGGAGATGGTTAAAAAATAGTTGTTACACTGATAAGACCTAAACTAAAATATGCTGCAACACTAAGGGCACCTAGCAAAAAGAAGAACATAAGAAAGTTAGAAAGAATACAAACAGCAGCGACAAAGATGGTGCCTACACTGACAAACCTGACATACGAACAAAGATTGGAAAAATTACATCTGTCATCACTGGAACAGAGAAGAGAAAGAGATTTGTTGACCATTTTCAGAATTATGAAAGGGATGGAAATTCTAGACAGAGACGACTTATTAAAGTGGGACAGAAGAGAAACAAGAGGACACGAAAAGAAACTAAAGAAAGACATCTACAGAAAAGACCTGAAAAAGAATAGCTTTCCACATAGAGTGATTGGTGTGTGGGACAAACTGAACGGAGAAACAGTGAATGCCAAAACTATACACGATTTTAAGAATAAACTGGATGTGGAGAGATACGAAAACGGGTCACTACGAGCATAGCTCTCGTCCCGTAAAATACAACTAGGTAAATACAACTAGGTAAATACACGAACACACACACACACACACACACACACACACACACACACACACACACACACACACACACACACACACACACACACACACACACACACACACACACAAACACAAACAAAAAAACAAAAAACAAACAAACAAACAAACAAACAAACAAACAAACAAACAAACAAACAAACAAACAAACAAACAAACAAACAAACAAACAAACGAACAAACATCTATTTGTCCAAGAACGTGAGGTGCTGACTTGTAGTGCAGTAATGCTCGGGGACAGCTTAGTGAGCAACTGGTGTATAGCACTTAATTGTACCAAGTTGTATTTACCTAACTGTAGTGTACAGGAAAAGGGCCACGCTCATTGAGTTCTCTCTCTTACTCCAGATTTCATACGTACCTGAAAATTCATACGAGTATAAGGTTTCAAGTTAGGCCATAGCACTCAATTCTCGAAATACCCTGATATTCAAATTCATATGTGGTTCCAGCTTGGGTTGTATCATCTTCTAGGCCATTCCAAGCACATCTCTATGGAAAAGTGTATTTTTCATGCCATATAGACATTTAGTCTTTTTCAGTTTGTTCTCATGCCCTAGTGAAGCCTTTCCATTCCTAATCAAGTGGTCTCAACTCTCAATGTTGTCCATCCTCTTGAGTGACCTGAATACTAATCAAGTCACCTTTTTCTCTTCGGTTCTTCAGTGTTGGCAGACCTAATGCTTTACGTCTTTCCTCATGTGTGTGTGTGTATGCGCGCGCGTGTGTTTGTGTGTGTGTGTGCGTGTGTGTGTATGTGTGTGTGTGTGTGTATGCGTATGTGTATGTATATATATATTTATATATATATATATATATATATATATATATATATATATATATAACATGTGTGTGTGTGTGTGTGTGTGTGTGTGTGTGTGTGTGTGTGTGTGTGTGTGTGTGTGTGTGTGTGTGTGTGCGCGCGTGTGTGTGTGTGTGCGCGTGTAAATATGATTAATCAAAGTTGAATCTGATTGTCCTTCAAATTGCATGTCCTAAAAAAGACAGGCTTGCCCGATACTACAGCCATGAAGTCGAATGATGTAATACGACTTTTGTGCATTCCCTTAACTCCTGTTTCTTGAAAATGCATAAGCATCACTAATGGGGATACTTTCTATGATGATGACGGCGCTCGTTCCGCGGCTCATATGACGTCACTCCTCTTCGATGCACAAAACGAGCGAAAAGTCGTCCAGACCTGTCCGACTGACCTTTCTCAAAACGTGACCTTGTTCCACGCATATTCTTTCAACAGGAATACATAAAGAAGTCGCTGAGTAACTCTTTGCAAGAGAGGTCACAGGTAGACCATTTGTGGCCCGAAATACTGTGGACAAGAAGACATTGTTCCGCATTGTTCACAGTGGTTCATATTTCATCATGTTCACAACACCAGCCAAGTTGCACCACAAAGGTAGGCAGTACAAAGAGACTTCCTGAGAAGTCTTTTTGCCTCTTGAACGCGGTGCCACTCCCTACCCTCACTCTCTACATGTATTTCTCTGGCTATCGTAAAAGAATCTTCGTCCTTCTAAAAGGCGTGGGGACGAGGCGTAGGGGAAAGGGAGGGTGTCAAAGTGCTCGAGGTACTTATGCCATTTCAATTAAGCGCTTTCAAGACGAGAGATGCAATTTATATATTTTGTTCTGGTTGGCGCAAGGTGGGAGCGTCATCATGCTGAAGGGGTGTGTATCTTCTCAATAACGAGATTTCTAGATATAGGTTTGGTTAGCAACACACGATTTTATTCAATACATATAAATATATACATATATTTTTTTGGGGGGAGGGGAGGGTTGCTTTCCCATAGTGGAGTGATCAATGCAATCATTGGCTTTAGTCTAGCCTTACCTTTGTGGAGAATAAAGCTTATTTGAATGGAGTGAACTTCGTTGGCGATGGCATGCGTCGAGGCATTTCCAAGTTTTAAGATACAGATGGATGAACATCGAAGCAATATGCAGGAAATGTCTGCCTATGAGTTGACTCTTATGTGCGCTTAATTCTTGATCTTGTCTTTTCTGCGTCCGAACTCAGTATGGACTGGAGTTCATCGTAATACAAACACATCTAGGACAACGTACAACCATTCCTCTACTTACGATCATACGACTTACGATTTTTCGAAGTTATAATAAGTTTTAGCAGATAGAAAATCCCCAAGATTATATACATAAGATACTGTTGCGTATTAATTATTCTGCTAGATATGCGTGCTTAAGAAAGATTAGGCTGTATTACCTGTTGTTGTATTCGCGGAGGAACCGTCACCCCGATCTGTGTCGTCGCCAGCCCCCCATATTCGACTTGAGATTTTTCCGACTTACGATGGGCTTCTCAGAACCGAATCCCATCGTAAGTCAAGGAGTACCTGTACCAAACCCATTCTTTGCGTGGGTGTGTGCGTGCGTGCGTGCAAGGGACGCAGACATTTTGATATTAGTATGCCGAATGTCGGGTCGGTTTCGACCGTGGTTCATCGCACGACGCGGACCAACGTCAGAATCTTGTTACTCCCGTTTACTATTTGCTTCGGAAGTCCAACCACATAGGGCAAAGGTGACGACCTCGGTTAAAAGTCATCACCTCTTCTGTGGGCTCCCCATATTTTTTTAAACTACATAATTCGTGGTTTTAATGGCTCTTAGGACTTTCTCGCCACTTGGGTTATCTATCAACTCGTAAGTAGCTTCAAACTCCTCTTTTGTATCCTCTGGATATAGTCTGACCATCAGCTTAAGATATTCTTTCCATCTACCCTATTAATGTTCGTCTCATTGATCAGTATTTTTATTTTATTCTGCATCATCCTCATTCTGGGTTGTAATCCCTTTATATATATATATATATATATATATATATATATATATATATAATATATACATATATATATATATATCTATGTATATCTATATCTATATATCTATATATATATATATATATATATATATATATATGTATATATGTATATATATATGTATGTATGTATATATATATATATATATATATATATATATATATATATATATATATATATATATATATAATATATATATAATATAATATAATTTGTTCTCGTCAGTTATTTTTTGACATATCCACTCATGGTTTTTTTTTTCGGTCTCCTAAATTGCCCTTCAGTGCTTCCATCATTTTCCTTAGGTTTAATTCATTTGCCTCTACCGTGCCATTTTCTTTTTCATCCTTTCTTTAGTTTCTTTCAGCCAGCCACATCTACATTTTCTCCTTTTTGTAGCAATCTGACAATTCATCAATCCATTTCTTCCTTTCCCTATCTATAGTGTAACTAGTGTGCTTTCTGCTTCGCCAAAAACTATATCCATGACATAAATCCACTCCATTTTCTACCTCTTGAAAAACATTAAATCTGTTTTCAATCTTCACTTGGAGTGAATGTAGGAAATTCAAATAGTTCTCTCTACTGCAGTCGTTCCCAATGTACAGGGGGGTAATTTAATTTTTTAGGGGTGCAATTTGATTTTTAGGTGTTTTGGTAATCAAAGTCTATGTTCTCGTGATCTATTAGCTGTAACATTACTAAACGAGGAGATTTGAGACTGAAGCTGACTAAATTAGTTCCTAATATAAATCTCTTTGCAGCAGGCATGAAGCACAAGGGTCTTACTGACTAGCTTTATTGTACTTATCTTAAGATGAGCTCAAATAATATTTGTATGTACATTGTACAATTTAATTTAAAGTACTAATCAAAGTATTACAGAAAAGGCTTCCTTTGAAATTAGTTTGTGTTTATATTTTAATTTCAATTCTCTATTACATGCTTTGAAACTTTATTTGTTTTTTCTTATAGATATAAGATAATATAAGACAATCCACATATATTTCAACATTCTAATGCGATTTTTTTCTTTTGACTGCCTATGAATATTCTTTTATTATTAAATTTATTTTTTATTATTTTAATACCACTTAATTTTTTTTTCCATTTTTTAGCAATTTGTTGCTCAGAACTTTAATTGTCTTTTGTTTATTTCATTTTTCTTTTCCATGGATGCCATGTTGTTTTGAAGTTTGTTTATGCCTATGATTTAACAAACTTTAACTTTAAATTTTAAGTAGAAAATAAAAGTTTAAAAATTAAATCAAAGTATTGGTGCTTTAAGCTTCTTCACCTGAAACGGAGTTCATTTTTTAAATAAGAATTATATATCACCACATGGGAGAGGGTGACATCAGGGTTCTGGGGGGTGATTAGGTGGTGGTGCATGGCCAAAAATAGTTTGGGAAACACTGCCCTATTGGGTGTACATAAAATCAGGACATCTCCAGTATTGGCAAAGAGAAGTTCTAAAAACTAGAAAGTTCTGGATGCTAGAAGGAGTTTCTAAGCTTCTGATATACTTTCGAAACTTTTTTTTCTTTCATTGGAGACTTTCGACTTTTCAATTCTCAGTGGAGCCAATCTTCTGCTGTGAAAAAATTGTACTTCAATGAGACTTACAAACCAACTATTGTACAACATTAGTGTAGAGGGCCTGCACCGTGTTTAGATGAACAACGTACAATCAAGAACGATTTAGCTCATCTCTTTTGAACTCAGGTAGTGGTGCAGTGAAATACAAAATTCCTGTGGCCCTCTTTGATCTAACTATGCAAACATAATCTCTTGATACTTTTTTCGTTTGCGCGATAGCATGAACAAAAATCCTTTTTATTATGAGGCAACTGTTGTATGGAAGATTGTATCATATGCTACGGAACACAATCCCTTTGTTACTGAGGAGACGTGTGGGGGGATTGAATGCCAGGGTGCCACGCAGATACATAAAATAGCCCGACGGCGGCAGGAGTACCAACCGATATGACAGGGACTCATCATTAATAACTATTGCCTCAGCTTTCACTGAATAGAAACCCACAGTCCCACAGTAGCTGGCAATGGTATTTGAACCCTCCCATAGAACCCCCCCCCCCCAAGGAGAAAACGTTGGATTTTTTTTTTTTTTTTTTTTTTTACTAATGCACGACTGATTATATATCACCTGCTTATAGTAGTAGGAAGAGGGGAACAGTCGCCGGTTGTCAGTTTTCCTCCCACATCCTACCTCCAACCTCTATTTGAATAACTAGAATAGGACTTGACTTACAGAAATCTAAACTTTACTAAGATCATTTCAATAGTATATCTAACATTCGTATAGGTTTATAATCTCTAAGTTTATCATTCAGTTTTGTTATAGAAAAGTATGACGGAAAGATGTTTTGATATTTGGAGATTTGAAAAATACGACATTGTAACCGAAGTCGTTTTTACTTAAACGAACTCTCAACTGTCGGCACTGGTGAAGCCCGTGGAAGCCCAGTGTGATAGCTCCACTAAAAAATGGAGGAAATGTAGTCGGGAGGCCGAGCGTCGTCTCCTGAAGGGTACACCTCCAATTGGAGAAGAGGATATTAAAGGGTTTTGAGGGCGGGCGACAAGGGGGATGATTCACTCTGAAGTCCATCTCACAGGACCACTTTCAGGTACCTGTCTTTGGTCCCATCAAGACACGCTACAGTCCCTTCACAACGGAAGGAGGGTTACGGGTATGAATAGAATTGCCTGGTGACAGCCAGAATAAAATAAAAAATGCCATCCGGTATGGAAGGGTGATACATACGAGTATACTGCCATTTTGACTCCGTCCCCTTCATTTCTCCCCTCGTTTCCCCTCGGCGCCGGCCCCCACCAGTCCGACCCCTGCAGAACCGAGGTATTGTAGTCTTCATCGAATACATTCATCAAATGTATTAGTTTTCCATTCTATTCTTACCCCTCCCCCCCCACCTTATCACACTCTCATGTAGATGAATGGATGGGGAGGGAGTGTTGGGTCTCCGTAGCCATATGTTGAAATCAGGTGTGGGGGGGGGGGAGTAAATGAACCTCGGCTATCGGACTCTGCTGTGGAGGAACTTGGCCTTACTGCACTGCATTTGACCGAAGCTGTGTGACGGGGGAAGGGGGCTGGGAGGCTGGGTGATTAGGTTTTGTGTGTGTATGCGTTTGCTTGTGTTTGTGTGTGTTTGTGCTTGTGCGTGTGTATATGTGTGTGTATGTGTATTTGTGTTTGTGTGTTTGTGTATGTGTTTGTGTGTGTTTGTGTTTGTGTATGTGTTTGTGTGTGTGTGTTTGTGTGTTTGTGTATGTGTTTGTGTGTGTGTGTGTGTGTGTGTGTGTGTGTGTGTGTGTGTGTGTGTGTGTGCGTGTGTGTGTGTTTGTGTGTGCGCGTGTGTGTGGTTTGACCCGGCCACCCCCCTTGCGAGGAGGAGAATGCTTCTGGTGCCTACATGCACCATGTTCGTCTCTGCACCTGACCTTATTTTCTTGCTTTTTAGTTCTACCTTTATTTTTCGGTATTATCACACATCTGCAACTCATGTTGGGATTCCTAACGCACCCACATATACATTCATGCATGGCTTACTGGTTCAGTGGCAAACATCAAGGGCTTGAAAGATTCGCAAACACTGCAAGCACTTAGCGTCCCATTTGAACAAGGGTGTAGGGTGTGTGTGCGTGTAAGGTCACAGCATTGCCCATAGTTCTGTCCATATTCAAGCTTTGAGCTCTCAACGGGAAAGGTAATAGCTGTCGATCACGAGTGCAACCCGTGATCCACACTCATACACATGTATCTCTTCTCTTAAGTTGAGATATATGAGTTCTTGTGGTTATGTATATGGGTAATGATTACTCATTCACCGTTTCTATTTAAAGCATCATATGATAATTAATCAATCTTGTGGATTTAGAATTCTACGGACTTTCTTGGGTAAGGTAGTCTGATGGACCTAGATTGTTTTGGCTAACGGCAGACGATTTTATTCAGCTTAAGGTAGGATAGCGTTCACAGGGATTTGAGTGTTGGTGATAATGATGAGGATACTCGTGTTTTTATTTATTAACTTTTTGGGTATTTCTCTCTCAAAATTATTTTTTCGTTTTTCGTTTTTGGGTATTTCTCTCTCAAAATGATTTTTTTTGTTCTCTCATTGTCTTGAACTATAGTACACTATTCTCACTTTTTGGGTATTTCCCTCTCAAATTTATTATTTTTTTGTTCTCTCATTGTCTTGAACTATGGTACACTATTCTCACTTTTTGGGTATTTCTCTCTCATTTTTTTTTTTTTTTGTTCTATCATTGTCTTGAACTATGGTACACTATTCTCACTTTTTGGGTATTTCTCTCTCAAAATTATCTTATTTTGTTCTCTCATTGTCTTGAACTATGGTACACTATTCTCACTTTTTGGGTATTTCTCTCTCAAAATTATTTTTTTGTTCTCTCATTGTCTTGAACTATGGTACACTATTCTCACTTTTTGGGTATTTCTCTCTCAAAATTATTTTTTTGTTCTCTCATTGTCTTGAACTATGGTACACTATTCTCACTTTTTCCTGAACAACCCCTAATTGTTCCTTATCACGAGATATGGGATGTACAGTAGATATGTAGCTGGTCTCGAGGTCGTGTTTAGACAACAGGGGCGAGTGGCATCCACTACTAACTTTTGAACCTTTCATGACTGGAGCCAAGCCGAACTCGTGATTTTAATCCAACCTCCTTGATTTCATTACTCTTTTCTTGCCCGCTATTTTCAGTTTTGATCCTTCTTACCTTCCTCATTTAACTGTTCTCCACCTTTTCGCATGAGGAGAACTGACAACCGGCGACTGCTCTCCTCCTGCTGCTATTAGCAGGTGACACAAAAAATGCTCCACACTAATACGATGCAGACTTATAGTGGGACTGCATCTTTCCTGTGAGTGCGGGTTCGATTCCTGCCACTTGCCTCATGGGATAAGCTCTCCTCTCTCGCTCACTCGCTTTCTCCTCTCTCTCTCTCCCCCACCCCTCTCTCACCCTCTCGCTCTCTCTCTCCTCCCTCTCTCTCTCCCACTCACTTTTACTCTTTCTAGACACTGATGTTTCTTATGTTTCTTCGAATTCAAGAAGACTAAAGGGCAAGCTGCAGCACTCCTCCCTCAAACTTCCTTATAGAAATGCCATTGCAAGAAATGGGGGGAAAAGGAGTTAATGTCTGAGTGTATTTGTGTGTGGAGGAGAAGAGGAAAAGGAATAGGAAGAGGAGAGCCCTAGTTCGGAAAACGAACTCGCTGACAATTCCTTCTCCCCGGCCAATCGAATCTGTCAGTTGATGCTGTCACTCGACCTCACGTTCTGACGTCATTTCCACGTGCAGGCGCGCGAAATCCTTATCACTTATCATTTGCATCGTCCGTTATCTCTAGCCATTCACGCACCAAATTCGCAGGAACATGGGACCATAGACCCAGCAGGGCTGGTCCGCTCAACGTTCTGACAGGGCCGCTCTTCGAGTATATGGGAACCAAGCCAAGTCTGAACGTACACGGAGTGGGATTTTTTTTTATGTGTGTGTGTGTGTGGGGGGGTTGCTAAATTGAGATGCGGGGCCCACATTCCTATAAGTCTGAGTGCAAGCCTATATGTTCAGAATTGGAATACAGTCATCAGTAAATTGAGCACAACGTGTTCTCATTGTCGGTCTACGCCATAGTAAGTTGAACATGTAGCTATGAAAATGGTGATTTGAATAATTACAGGATTTGAAACAAATGTTTTGAAATGAATTATGAGAATGTAATATATATATATATATATATATATATATATATATACAGTATATATATATATATATATATATATATATATATATATATATACATACACACACGACTTGTTTGACTTTTTCCTCTATCGCTCAACTCAAAGCTATTGGTTACAAACTCAGGAGAGATTTATCAGTAAAGGAAATTTCCATATCAGTAGCTGGTGTAATTGTCTCGTGAAGAGGATAGGAAATGAAAAACAAGTCAAATTAATCTATCTAAAATAATGATAAATTCCTCTGCCGTGATGAGGAAAGAAAATATGCCAAGTTGAAGCTGAGCATAGGTATCCACCCAAGAATCAAGAAAAAAATTCGCGTCCACGTATTTCCATATACTAAAACTTACACGTTCACAACTCCTGGCTTACACGGTAACACGTTCTATTCCATACGTTTACCGTTCCATATTTCCTCATTCACAGTCGCCTCCCTCCCCCCCCCCTACGCCTCCTCAGCTTCCGCCTCCACCGCGCCGCCCTCTTGTTCCCGTCAAAATCCATAAAAATGTCGACAATGTGTTCAGCTGATCGGAAGGGACTCGCCAAGTCGATTGAATCGCTGCCTTCCCTCATGACTCCAATGCTCTCTTTCTTTTCACTCTGTTTCTCTTCGTTTCGTTCTACCTAGGGGCTACCTCGGATTTTATTTCTTTTCTTATTGTGACGTTCTTCCGTTGTACCAAAAGGAGCACAAACTTTATGAAATGTGGGCTTGAATCAACATTCAGTTAGGACCTTTTTTCTAAAAGTGAATTTATACTTTTCCAGTACTTCAGACTCTTCTGTTCCTTTATATATAACTGTCCTTTCGCGCTGTTCTTTTCCATCTATTTTGCCTCGTAACTTGTTTTTCTTATTCTTTCCTTCTCCAGCCTCTTTATTTAGTTTTTTTTTTTTTTTTTGTCTCTTCCTCACCTTGTCCTGTCCTTCTCTTGTTCTTGTCTGTACCATTCGCCGCCTTTCACTCATTCCCTTTTCCCTCAACATCAGCTTCCTTTTTATTAGTTTTTTTCTGAGGCATTTGCACCACTACCACTAACGCCACCATCACCACCGCCGCCGCCATCGCCATCGCCGCCGCCACCACCACCACCAAGACCTCTCCCACCTCCATCCTCTTCCCCTGTCCCGCCGGCCCAAGCGCACGCACGCACGCGGTGTTGACAATGTGCCCAGCTGATCGGAAGGGATCTGTAAGTCTATTGAGTTCTTGACGCAGTCGTCACACAACGGAGCGACATTTTCCGAAAAGGGATTACAACAGCTTCGGGGCGTCTCAATGGTGGACAGGTGGATGGAAAAAGATGGATTTCTCGATGGATATGTGAATAGGGCTGGGCGGGTGTGTTGGCGGGAGGGAGGAGGATTGGGGCCGAGATGGTAGGGCTCGTCGTCGATTTGGCGGGAAAATTAGAATTTCATTTATCATATTATTGTTTTGGTACAATTCTTGGTCTACTTTGACGATGGCTCTGAAAAAAATACGACTGAAAATCTGGTAGGTTATATCTATGAGTGAAAAGTGTCGAGAAAAACAAACAAGAAATAAGATTGATATTTCCAAACGAATATGTAAATCACTTATAATAAAAGTTCATATATCGTTAATCTCCTGACAGTAACTGTAATAATAAACACAAACCATTTATTGAAGATATTGGTAGTGTTGGGCTCTACTCTACTGATAGAAAGTGATAAAGCCGATAAAGAGATGACAACCAACATTGTACTCATCCTCACCAAACTAAGTCCGTCTTTGATATCAACGGAACTCTTAGCTGAGATCAATTATAATAACGTTGGCCACGCCGCCTTCCATTTTTATGATAAGTGATGCCAACTACTTACAGAAAATTAACGACGGCGATAACAATGACGACGACGACGACGACAAACGATGCTGAAGTGGCGATATAAGTTGATGTCATAATTTATTGTATTCTTGAAGCTGACGATGACTGGTTATGCAAAAAAAAAAAACGTTCTCAGCCGTTTGATGAAATATCTTGGAAGAATGCGTGTATCGATCAATATAAAAGAAATAATTAGAAAAAAAAATGAACGGCGTTGGAACACTACAGGCGATGTGTTCAACAAGATTTAGTGGAGAATCAAATTCAGATGAATTACCTCGGTTCGAACCTCATTTGCTACTGGGCTCTTCGAACCATTGACGCCCTTCAAAAATCTCTATGATGGTTTGATGAAGACAGACGATTTTGCTCAGCTAAGGGATGGTGTCTCTCTGTGAAAGAAAAAGGTAGACTCTTCATTATCACGTTGGAATGGCGGCAGCCTTCTGGTGGCTGATGCCAAGCGGTTCTCTTCAGCTGATGGGGCGTGACTGTAATAACAGGGTTAATGCTAAGCCAATTGTTAGAACAAAACAAAGTATAGGAGGAC
>NC_134778.1:41937482-41939982 GCF_046742065.1 Oratosquilla oratoria | reverse complement strand
TTTCTTTCCATGTCCTCTTGTGTTTCACTTGTCCCAGTTTAACAGGTCCTCCCTATCGAGTATTTCTGTGCCCTTCATGATTCTGTAGATGGTCGGTAGATCACCTCTCTTCTTTGCTTCAGAGTAGGTAACTCCAGTTTAGCCAATCTCACCTCATATGACAGGTTTGCAAGTGCAGGGGCCATTTTTGTGGCTGCTCTCTGGATTCTTTCTATTTTCTTTATATTCTTTTTGGCACTGGGTGACCACAATGTCGCCGCATATTCTAGTCTAGGCCTTATCAGTGTGACCAATATTTTTTTAAACTAATTTCTTCATCCAAATATGTAAATGCCACTTTTATTGATCTTAGCAAGTTATAGGATTATCCGACAATTTTGTTTATCAATTTATCATAGGACAAGTCGTTTGAGATAATTACACCCAAATCTTTTTCGTATTTCTCCTTCTTTACCTCCTTAGTTCCAATTTTATATTGCCCTAATATTCTATTTTTACTTTTTCCAAACTCTATTATGCTACACTTGTTAATATTGAAGTCTACTTTTCATTTCTGGCTCCAGTTCCATACCTTATTCAGGTCTTCCTGTAGTGATTCGCAATCCTTTTCAGTTTTTACTTTCCTTAACAGTTTGGCGTCGTCTGCAAAGAAGCCCATGTAACATTGGACATCATCATCCATGTCATTCACATAAATAGGAAACATTATTGGAGCCAATACAGATCCTTGCGGTAATCCACTGATCACCTCTTTCCAACCTGAATATTTTTCTCTGAGCACTACTCTCATCTTTCTACCAATCAGGAAGTCCTCCATCCATTTTAGTAGGTTCCCTTGTATCCCTCCTATATGTTCCAGTTTTTTTTTTTAATATTTTTTTTGTGTGGTACTTTGTCAAAAGCTTTTTGCAAGTCCAGAAGGGCACAATCAGCCCATCCATTCCTTTCTTGCACTATGTCTATTAATTTTGAGTAAAAACACATTAAGTTTGTGGTACATGATCTTCCTTGTCTGAACCCAAATTGTCTTGGATTTATTATATTATTATCTTCCAGGTGTCTTACCCATCTATTCTTGATGATTTTCTCACAAATTTTGGCTATAGTGCTTGTTAGTGAGACCGGCCTATAGTTAGTTGGTTCTTCCTTGTTTCCTCCTTTATATACTGATCCAATGTTAGCATTTTTCCAGTCTTTTGGTATTTTTCCTTCTTTAAGTGAGCAAATTATTATGTTATGTGTAGGGAAGAGGCCAAAACGCAGAGTATGGGAGTCCAATATATTTTACGTTTCGCCCAGCAGGACTTCTTCAGAAATAACATCGATGAAAAACATTTTACTCCTTATATAGGCCGAGCCTTGCGGGGAGAAACAAACATTAAAATGGTGTACACACAATTTGCGCAAATTGCTTGTTACTTGTAATTAAAATTGCCAATGGTTTGTTTATTGTAAAAAATCCACTATTCTGATTTATATTTTCTATGAGGGATATAAACGCCGATTCTAAACATCTACGTTTCATTGTATGGTTTTCATATTTTATAATCTTGGAATTATTCCAATCAGCATTGTGGCCGGTATCGAATCTATGTTTAACAATGGCATTATTCATATTGTATGTTTTCATATCATAATGCCATTGTTAAATATAGATTCGATACCGGCCACAATTCCAAGATTATAAAATATGAAAACCATACAATGAAACGTAGATGTTTAGAATCGGCGTTTATATCCCTCATAGAAAATATAAATCAGAATAGTGGATTTTTTACAATAAACAAACCATTGGCAATTTTAATTACAAGTAACAAGCAATTTGCGCAAATTGTGTGTACACCATATTATTTCTGAAGAAGCCCTGCTGGGCGAAACGTAAAATATATTGGACTCCCATACTCTGCGTTTGGCCTCTTCCCTGCAGAGCTGTTGCAGTCATTGCTGCTTTTACTCATTATGTTATGTATTTTGTCCGTTAGTTCTTCTTTGCATTCTTTTAGAATCCAATTTGCAATTCCGTCCGGTTCATGTGATTTCCTGACGTCAAGGTTTGATAGATTTTCCATTATTTCTTTTTGTGTTATTATTATCTCGCTCATGGGGGGAGATCGCATTTCATTTCCCTTGTCCCAGTATTGTGCTTTTTCTCTAGTGAAAACAGACTTGAAGTGATTATTCATGACTTCGCCCATTTTTAATTCTTCTGTGTTTCTATATTCCCTTGGCGTAGTTTCACCATTTCCTGTTTGTTTTTAAGTTTACCATTCACGTATCGATAGAATAGCTTGGGTTGTGTGTGTGTGCGTGTGTGTGTGTGTGTGTGTGTGTGTGTGTGTGTGTGTAATGTACTTTCCTGTAGGTAAACAAAATTGAAGGTTATAGAGGTTTTAGTCTTGCTTGTTTTATTGCGAGTATTCTATATAAAGCGCAAATTTTTCTCGTCTGGTTAGTTGAGATTACTTAATAAGTGTCCACTGGTTGTCAACGCTTCTGAACT
>NC_134778.1:41917482-41924982 GCF_046742065.1 Oratosquilla oratoria | reverse complement strand
GTGCAGCATCTTTCTTTGTATTTACCTGTATGAATATGTACATAATATATGTATGAATATATGTATATATGAATAAAGACGTATTTGCAGAAGCCACTGGGAAACGAAATAACGGAAGACCCAACGTTTTCGTCTGTGATGACCCCATGAAAGATTAAAAAAAAAAAAAAAAAAAAAAAAAAAAAATTCATCCGTTCCATTCTTTGATAATTTGGTAAGACTTGCCTGTCTCCTTTATATGCTTTACATTGATGTTGTATTTAAGAATAATAACACAGGTAAGAGCCTTATTTTATCAAATATTCCCCAAGGAATAATGAAAGATGTGTAAGGGATGTGATCTATGTTACTTTGGCCAAATTGGGAAGGAATTGAAAATGAAGATAAGCCAACACGAGTGCAGCATTAGAATAGACTCAATATTTCTCTACACGTCAAATTACCACCATGAAAATGACTAGAGCAGTATCAAGAAAATGATCATGAGTGTTTCCAGAAAGGACAGGATAATCATAGAATTAAATCGCATCAAACATTCTATTGAAAATAATATGAACATAAATGTGAGACTGTACACATTAGATGGGTTTGTTATTAAGATAATTGTTGACAAGCATTCAGGAACCCTAAGAAGTATAATGACGTGAAATCTACTGGACTGAGATAACCTCCCTTCCCCACACTTTTATTCAACTATATTCTCCACATACCTATCATAGCTTTCTTTGTTACTTTATATCCTGAAGATGTATTAATAGACGAAAACATGTGGTCCTCTGTAATTTGATTTTCTATTGTTTTGGATAATGCGTGCGCGCGCGCACACACACACACACACACACACACACACACACACACACACACACACACACACACACACACACACACACACACACACACACACACACACACACACACACACACACACACACACACTACTCGTCGGCGCAGTGGTAGATTTCCTGCCTGCCACGACGGCGGTCCGGGTTCGAATCCCGCCCAGAGCTGAAATAATTTTAGTATCACTGCGCTCCGAGTCGTCTTCCGAAACCCATTAGGCCTGCTAAACAAACTTGTGAAGAAGGTAGAAGAAAGATACAAGAGAGGAAAGAGAAACAAAGATGACGAGCATGTTGTGATGTCACATGATGAATGAAGCGTAGATGTTAACAAACTTGTCATCCAAAGCCGGTGTACAAATAACCTTTGCCGAAGAAAGGAAGGACGTCATGAGAAACCGAGAATGAAGGAACATCAACGTGGATAGCGTCGTATACTACATATCGGTGGTGAGTGTCCTGCGGTATACTACGTTGAAACGTCACACGTATACATACATGTAAAATAATGCTGTCGTTTTCAGTTGCTGGGCTTGGTTTGTCATCACAATGCAAGAAATTGCATATATAAAATCAAATAGATAACTTAGAGCGCAACTTTGTTAAACGTGGATTATCATTGACACTGATGTAAGATATTGTATAATTTCGTATAGTTAAAAAATATATAATTAATAATGTAGGCAGAAGTGCGATGTTGTTAATTGTCAAACAACATTCAAATTAAGTCTGTGTACAGCAAGGAAAATTTAGTATATACCTTCACGAATCGATTGGTTTTCTAATTTTCCAAAATAAATAGAAATTGAAAAAATGAAACATATCACAAATACCTAGGTATTTCTAGCTCGCATTTTAATTTAATAACGACCGTAGCTGCTCAGCTTATCTCCAACAATTCTTATCTAGCCAGCACGTCCAAGCCGAGGAAAACTGCACCTCATTATCTCCGAAGATCCACATGGACGACAAAAACAGTAAATCCGGGGATGCGTTTGCAAGTGATACCGTAGCTTAAGTCGTCCTACGAAGGCTTTAGTCACCTTTGTGATGCGGAAAGGTTCAGTGGCCATAAAGGGAGATCGGAAGGGCTCCAAGGCAATTACTTACCCTTAGATTCCTCTCCCATTGTTCCATTTCCTGATAACACACAGGGCGTTTAGCTTAAATCCCGTATCAGTGATTAGGTAACGTTCAAGAGAGTTTACTGTGTATAATACGACAAGAAGGCTTACTTCAGTGAGGAAATATAGAGTATAATTCACGTAAATATTAATTGAAGATAAGCGCCTTGGAGCGACGGCGGAGGAGACCCGTTGCGCTGGAAAATCGGGAACAGCCGTTAAATGTCGTTAAAGTCGTTAGGTTCGAAAAGTTTCTGTGAGTCGACAAATTACTCTGATTGCAGCCCCGACAAACTGAGTTAGGCACAATTGTGATCGAGAGAATGTCGATGGTATGATAATACTCCTGCAGCGCCTGCTGCTGCCTTTGTTAGGTCTTGGTTCTTTCTTCGTGGCGTACTCCCTCCGCCTTCATCTTATCGTTCTTCTTGCTTTTTTTTTTTCATTCACGCATTTTTCGTTGAAGAGTCGGATTTCCGTCTCCGAATATAGAACAGTTTATTGCATTTGTGTGCGCGCGCGTGTGTGCATGTATGTATTTGTGTATGTGAGTGTGTACATATATGTATATGTGTGTGCATGTGCACTGACCTATCTTTACTCAATTGTAATATATAGGAAAAGAGCTACACTAGTGATATACGATTTATTTGTCTCTATCGATCAAACTTAGACTTAAATTTGTTTATAGTTTATGATTTGACTATTTCTCTTTCAGGCTGTTCCACAAGTTACGCATTTGTACAGACAATTGGTTTTCTACTTTATATTTTCAGGGACATAGTTCATTTCAATAGCCGTTGTATCACTCCAAACGAGAAATCTTCTATGTCGATTTTGTCCACGCCATTCTGATGAGGGTAATTCCACTTTTAAAAAATTCGTGTATATTTTTTTTCTGCTAGCTGAGGGTTGCTTTATTTCAACGTGACTTTTATTTCTTCACTTATCTATTTATTTATTTATTATTTTTTCTATCTATCTATCTATCTATCTATCTATCTATCTATCTATCTATATATATATATATATATATATATATATATATATATATATATATTTTTTCCAAGGAGCACTCCCGTGCTGTATATTCCGATTTTGTACAGATTAGGCTTCCAATTAAATTTCTACATCATCTTTCCGCCCATGGAGTGAAAAGACACTATTGAATGAGTCAACAGCCCACGTACTCGTATCTCGGTGTCAAGCTTGCAGATGACAAATTACCCCAGGCCATTCTTATTCGCTCTTATAACTGTTTCATTCCCCATCGATTGTGTCATTGAAGGCCTCTTTATACGTTTGGTTTTGGATTTTTTTCACACCTGCCTCCCGCACTGTGCTTTATCTAGATAATTTTGCAATGATTTATAGTCTTCTATTTTCCTCATGATCTTTGCATGGTCTAAAAAAATAGGTTAGTGGAGCTTGTTCCTTCTATTATACCATTTACGTATATGTGCGTCAGCGCGCACGTGTGTGTGGATTTACTTAGTTGTATTTTACGGGAAGAGAGCTATGCTCGTAGAGTTGTATTTACCTAGCTGTATATGTGTGTGCGCGTGTGCGTGTTTCCGTTTCTGTTTCTAGGGGAGGACATATGGCAAAAATGTCGATCTCGGTTGCACTTCAGGGGCTCTTGTCTTGAGCTCCTTCTTATCTTAGATCACTTTTCAGCTTCAGTGGGAAGTCTCGACTTCTGATGTAACTTCAGAAAAGTAGGTTAGCTTGGTGCAATTTACCTCCATAGGCGCGTTTGAAACCATAGTTATAGATAATAGTTTCCTCTTGCAGGACGCAGATATTGGGCATTGTACACCTGGATATTGGCAAATGGAGTTGGCTGAGGAAGACCAGCTACTCGCCACATTTATAATGCCATACGGCAGCTACAAATACTTATGTGGTCCTAGGGTTTTTGCGGAAACTGGTGACACCTGCGTCCGAGGAGACATGACACTATAGGGCGTCCTCAGTTGTGTGAAAATTGTAGAAGACGTCCTTCTATATGACAAGGATTACCTCACCCACTTTCAACACTGTGCTGACCAGATTTCGAGTGGCATCACTCTCAGTGCCGAGAAGCTCACCCTTGCTGTCCCCGTTGTGAAGTTCTGTGGATTCGTCCTGTCCGCCAATGGAATTGCCGCGGACCCAGAGAAAGTACGAACCATCGTAGACTTTCCCACACCAGCCAACATTACTGATATTAGGTCATTTATAGGCTTAGTCAACCAGCTAGCGGATTTCCCCCTGATATATCTGCAGCTGCCCAACCTTTGTGGACTGCAGACCACGACGAAGCCTTCCACAGTGTCAAGGAGTCCTTATCAAGTCCACCACATCTGCAATGTTCGACCCCCACCTGCTCACCACCCTTCAGACCGACGACTCACGAATGACATCGGCTACGCTCTGCTGCAGGACCACGGAGGAGGCCACCTCCGTCTAGTTCAGCGTTTCTCAACCTTTTTACCCTTGCGTAACCTTTAAAATAAATT
The DNA here is from genome assembly GCF_046742065.1 of Oratosquilla oratoria. Taxonomy (NCBI): domain Eukaryota; kingdom Metazoa; phylum Arthropoda; class Malacostraca; order Stomatopoda; family Squillidae; genus Oratosquilla; species Oratosquilla oratoria. The sequence continues at coordinate 41,920,518 of NC_134778.1, read as the reverse complement.
GCATGTCTCAAGGAACCCCTGCGCAAAAAAAATGTACCATATCTTTCTCATTTTATTTTCATCGTAATAATGGGTTAGATAGGATGATGTTTATATTACATTATTACAATAACCAAGAATATGTCGTGCGTGTTTAATTATATTATATACATGCATGGGTGGACGGAGAGGGGGGGGGTCACCGATTTAATGAAGCGGGGTTGCTGTGGATGTGCTGTGTCTTGCGACACTGCTTCTGACCCAGGGCAGTGGACAACGTGCAGGGATGACCCGTCATCCAGGAGGTGCTAAGATAAGAGGGAGTGGAGGGGTGTGGAATGTATTCAGGGATGGAATGGGTGGGAATGATTTTATGCCTTTTCCTTTTTGGCTACCTCCCTTGTAAGGGGGAAAAAGCCTTGGTATATGTATATGTATGTACGTACATGAAATTAAATAAAAAATCAAAAGTGCATTAGCTTATCTCATTTGTTCTCGCGGAACTCTTAGGGACCTTTTGCGGAACCTTAGGGTTCCGGGGAACCATGGTTGAGAAACGCTGGTCTAATTCAATGTGGGTTCAATTTCTTAATTAAGTGATGCAGACTTGTTATGTCACTTTCGAGCTGGAGATATCAGCGACAGTATGGGCGACGTACAAGTGCAGTTACTACCTAAAGGGACTTCAGAATTTTGAACATGTGAATGACCACCGCCTGCTCATACCTATACTGAATCAGTATACTCTTGACGCTGTGAAGAACCCTCGCCTGCAGCGCCTCAAGAAAAGCTGTCGCCGTATGTGTTCACGGCACGATGTCGTACAGGCAAAACGCTGTGCATTCCCAACAAGTAGTCCCGTCATCCAGTCGAGCACCCAAGCAGCGACGGCGACATGCTACATGACGTCTCTGTCAAGACTGTGGTTACGCTCAGAGCCATCCAGTCACTTAGCCCGACGCACAGATTGAGACAGGAAACCTCGGGATGGAGAAACTTCAGCAGGAAGCACGTGCAAACGGGACGACCAGGCTGTTCGAACGGCTTTCCCAACCATTGATACGATCTCCATTCGTCACTCCTGCCCTTCTGGTAGATTCGCGATGAACTGTGCTGCGATGGCGACCTAGCTCCACAGTCCGTGCGTATTACTACCCGCAGCGTCATGCAAATAAGTGCTGAAACGCTTGTATGACAGCCATCGTGGAATCGAGGCCACCAAGCGCTGAGCGCGGCAGACTTCTGGCCAGGCATTAACGCATACATCACGAACGTCGTGCGTGCCTGTGACGCCTGTCAGACGCTACTGCCCAGCCAGCAGCAGCAGGAATAATTGAACAACGACAACCCAACAAGAGAGTCAGTGTCAGCAGACCACTTCTCAGTAGCATGGAAGGCGTTCCTCGTCATCGCTAGCCCGTCGTCATCCCAAGCGACAAGGACACTACTGCTGCCGCCATCACAGGTATACCCCACTTGAAGAGCTATATCCGTGACTTGGGCATCCCCGTGCGCCTTGGGACCGACGGAGGACCACAGTTTACGAGTCGTGTCTTCAGCGAGTTCCTGACACACTGGGGAGTCACACATATGGTGGTAACATCAACATGTGGTGATATCACCCCATTACGTCGAAGCAGCGGTCAAATCCATCAAACACCTCATAATGAAGGCCGTCCCCTCTGACAAAATTGACTGCGAGGAGTTTGACCGAGGCCTGCTTGAGATACGGAACAGACCAAACCACACGGGTCGTTCCCCAGCTCAAGTTCTCTCTGTACTTATGACTTAGCACACCCTGCGTCATTCAGGCAGGAATGACAGATTGAAACTGACGAGTGTGACCGCCGTGCACAAGCACGGGCGCAGGACATCACGGTCCACTACCACCAGTGCGCTCCTACACTGCCCGCCCTTAACGTCACTCAGCAGGTCCGACTACAAGACTCCACTTACAAGATTTGGGACAAGGTGGGCACGGTGACAGCGCGCGGCAGGTCACCACATTCGTCTGCCGAACGGCCGTCTCCTATGGTGTAACAGACTCCAGTTGCGACCAGCAGTATTCGTTGCACGTGACTATCTGCAGAGCCCTTACATGCCTAAGTGCTGCCCCCTCTATCACCACTTCCCATCTCTACCATCCCCTACAGCTTGTTTTAGCTATTGGCTTGCGAAATAATTAAACAAAATTTAAAAATTGTATTTAATGTCCCTGTTGTAGACAGGACAAGAGAAAATATTTCATATTCAGTTGATTCTAACGCAAAATTCGTATGTTACGGTAAAATATTCAGAATTCTTGTCCTTTTTTATTATATTTATTTTGTCAGCCTTGTAGGCGGCATGTCCAGACAAGAATTGCCCCCCCCCCCCCTAAATGTGTCGCCCAAGGCGCATATGCTCCATCCTGGACCTACTATGTGAGGGCCCTGTGAATCTGTTGTAGATAAGTCCCAAGCACCAAATCCTCGTCATTCCAGCAGGCTCAGAGAGGGCTGGGAATAAGCTGAACAAGTCAGATAAGGGTGGAAACAGGTGTAGGACGCAGATATTGGACATCGTACACCTGGCAACAGCGGTGCCCCCTAAGCACCGTGTAAGCCACTGTCCCTATGGGTCTTAGTGATGATGCGTCAGGCTTCATTCACGGTACACGAATGAAAGTGCTTGGCAACCTATATTGCTATTTCGGCTTCCATTTCATTAACGATATACTCAATAAACATCGTTTTACATGTACTATGTAAGAACAATAGTGAAATAATACGCGGGATAATACTTCTTTTATTATCCAGAACATAAAAATGATACACCTCTATATCTATTATAGTTTGATTATGTTAGTCATACAAATATTAATAATATGCCTCTTGTTGCGAATGGTTATTTGTGCATCATTATCGACAAGAAAGAATGTGGAGATTACACACGTGTGTTTGGATGATAATTACATCCACCAACCGAGAAACATACATCAAGGCTGCTACAGGGGCGTGGCTTAAGAATCAAACTAGTGTAACCTGCTTATATGTAAGAATACGATTTAGACATTAT
>NC_134778.1:41907482-41912482 GCF_046742065.1 Oratosquilla oratoria | reverse complement strand
GTGTCGGCTTCTTCGTCCACGCAGAAGTCTTCGGGCGTTGCAGCGAGGCCTCCTGATCAAGCGCTAGCGTCTTCTTTTGAACACGAGGTCCGGCTACCAGATGGTCCGGCGCTGGTTGGATATCGGGTCATCTCTGGTGACTTTAGGTGTCATAAATAGCTCCTTTGGAGGACTGGTGCCAAGAAGGATATCTTAAGCGTTTGTCGGCAAGGCGTTGAAGTACTGATTTGAGCTACGTGCGTGTGTGCGTTGAAGTACTGATTTGAGCTACGTGCGTGTGTGCATCGAAAGGAAACGATAACATTTCGTTCATTCATTCGTTTGTTTGTCTGTCTCTTTGTTTATTCATTTATTTACATGTCTATTCATTTATCTGTCCATTCATTTGTTAATTCACTTACTCATCTATTTGTTTTCATTTGTATATTAATTTATTTGTTTATTTATTTGCTAATTCATTTATTAATTTATTTACTTATCTATTCATTTATATATTTGTTCATTGACTTCTACCAGGCGATTTTATTTTGCTAAGGGTTGATTTTATCAAATAAAGGGTTGTACTTTTCTTCATCTAACCCATAAATATGTTTCATGAATCTTACTAGACGATTTTGTTGAGCTGTGAAAGTACTCGTTTCCTAATTAGAAGTTAACTTTGTAAGGACTTCTAAAGACAACAATAATAATAATATATTTATCTACACATTTATATTATGAGTAAAGGCTTCGAAAGGCAAGAATACTATTAAAAAAAAAAAAAAAAAAAAAAAAAAAAAAAAAAAAAAAAAAAAAAAAAAAAAAAAAAAAAAAAAAAAAAAAACCGGAAGACAGAGCTATGGGACTGGGGTTGAAATTGAACAGGAAGAAATTGTGTTTGGTTAAGTGAGCAGGGTAAACGACATAAAAGACCCCAACTGGCGCAATCAGGACGTCTGGGTAGAGATGAGAGGCTTTCTGCACAACCTGGAGGCGGTCTGGTGAGTTGGAAACCGAATGCGCTTCCAGGGTGAGTTATGGAAAAGATACACAAGGGGAAAGACAAGAAAGAATCATTTGGGATGGCTCTCATCAAACAATGTCTGTAGATGATTTTGAAAAAATGCTGCTGCTGAAAAGAGAGAGAGAGAGAGATAAAGATAGATAGAAGAGCACACCCACTCTTGTATTATAATCCTCGCCAAATTATTTCATTCATCTCTGTGGCGCCTCCTTAGTAGCAAAGAGGTCATAACCTTTCTCCATTAACCTCTTCCTCCCCGGGTGTCATTTATAAATTTGTATTGACTGACGCCAGATTAGTTTATTTAGCTGAAACTTGAGACAAGAGGCGAGATGTACTCACCTGTGCTTGCCTCAGGAGAGTACAGAAGGGATTTCTCCAAGTGGGATCATGTGGCTCTGGCCAGAACAAATTCTTTCGATGATGCGCTCAAGAGGTAATCGAGATAGCTTCTAGACCATTTAACCCATGGAAGCACACAGGTTTCCAGCAACCTTTCCTCCTCCTTCTTCTTTTTCTCTTCCTCCTCTTCTTTCTATTCTCTTCCCTCTTCTTCTCTTCCTTTTCCTCCTCCCTCTCCTTCGCCTCCTTCTCCTCCTTTCCCTCCTTTCCCTCCATTCCCTCCTTTTCCTTCTTCTCCTCCTTCCCTTCCTTCTCCTCCTTCACCTCCTCTTCCTTCACCCCCTTCTCCTCCTTTTCCTCCTCATCCTCTTCGCCTCCTTCTCCTCCTTCTCTTTCTCCTCCTTCTTTTCCTCTTCTTCTTCTCTACCTCCTTCCCCATGCTCTACTTTTTCTTCTCCCCTCCTCCTCCCTCCCTCCTCTTTCTTATCTTCCTCCTGCTCTCCTCCTCTTCCTCCTACTTTTCCTTCTGCTCTTCTTCCCTCTTTTTTTTCTTCTCTCTTCCTCCTTTTACTCCTCTCAGCCGCCTCTTCCTCCACCTCCTACTCTTCCTCCCTCCTCCTCTTCCTTTTCTCTACTACCTTTTTCTCCTGTCTCCTCCCCCTCCTCCTCCTTCCTCCTTCTCCTACCCCTTCTTCTAATTCTTAGTACCTCCTCCTCCTCAGTTTCCTGCACCTTCTATTCCTCTATTCCTATATTCCTTCTCCTCCTCCTCCTCCTCCTCCTCCTCCTCCACCTCCTCCTCCTCCTCGTACTTCTCGTCACTCAATTCCTCCTCCCCCTTCTCCTCCGTTCTCTTTTTTTTCCTTTTCCTCCTCCATCTCCTACTCCTCCTTTTCCTCCTCCTCCTCTTCCTCCTACTTCTCCCCCCTTCTCCGTTCTCTTTTTTCTCCTCCTTTTCCTCCTCCAACTCGTCCTCCTCCTTTTCCTCCTCCTCCTACTCCTCCTCTTACTCTTATCTCTCACCTCCTCCCTTTCCTCCTACTCCTCCCCCCTTCTCCTCCGTTCTCTTTTTTCTCCTCCTTTTCCTCCTCCAACACCTCCTCCTTCTTTTCCTCGTCCTCTTCCTCCTCCTCCTACTCCTCCTCTTACTCTTATCTCTCACCTCCTCCCTCTCCTCCTCCTCCTCCTCTTTTCCATCTCTACTACCCCGTACTCCTTTTCTTCCTCTTTTGTTCTTATAGCTCTTCTCTCTCCTCTTCCCTCTCCTCCTTATCTTCTCCTTTCTCATCTCTTCATTCTCTCCTCTTCCCCTTCTCCCCTCCTCGCTTACCTCCTGTTTCTCCTTCATCCCTATTCTCTTTCTCTCTTCTTTCCGTTCCTATTTCTCCTCTTTCTTTTCTCATTTCCTACTCATCCTCCTTTCTCATTTCCCTCCTCCTTCTCTGTCTTCCTCCTTTTCTTCCTCTCCCCTCCTCTTCTTCTCCCTCTTTCTCTTCCTATATTCTCGTGCACCTTCTCTTTTTCCCTTTTTTTTTCTCCCCCTCCCTTCTCCCTTTCCTCCTCCTCTTCCTCCTTCTCTTTCTCTCTTCTTCCTAGTCCTCCTTTTCCTCCTCCTTTCTTCTCCTGCACTTTCTCCTCCTCCTTCTCCTTCCTTCACTTAAAAAAATCATTATGGTATTAGATTAGGTTGGGTACCGAACAGCCCAATAGGTCTGTTGCTATTAGTTTGTCCACCACGTAACTTCTTGTAACTTCCATTCTGCCTGATAAGTGTCAGGTGGTGCTGTTGCACGGAACGTTGTCCTCTTTACCTTCGCTTTTCTCGCCTCCTTATTGTCCTCTCCCCCTCTTCCTTCCCGTTCCTCTTTTCCTCTTTGCTCTCTCTTTTCTTCTCTCTTCCTTTCTCCCTCTCTTTTTCACAGACCTCTTATCATCCCTTTCATTTTAGTTCTCTTCTTTTTTTATCGATTACTCTTTTCCAATATATCTGTCAGTATGTATTCTCTCCCTTTCATTCTTTTCCTTATTTTACTTCTTCTCTTTAAATTTTCTTTATTTTCTCTCTTTTTCTTGCATTTCATTTTGTTAAACAACTTTATGGATGGGGATGATAGATGGTAATGGACATGGAACTACCTAGTGTAGACCTTATGGTCTCTTGCGGCCTCCTCCATTTTCATGTTTTTATTTTCTTATTTCCTAGTCTTTCTATTTAGTCTTCATAGTCTATTTTTGGATTTTGTTTCCCATCCCCCGTTTTCTTTTCATTTTTTCATGTTCTCTTCCCTCTTTCTTCTGTTTCTTTTCAATCAATTTCTCTGTGCACTTTCTTGCTTTACATTTTGCTCTTCTTTCTCTTCCTTTCACCTCTTTATTCTTTTCCTTTACCATAAAAACTTCTCCCTCATACTTCTTTCCTACTATTTCTTCTCTCTTCCATTTCCCTCTTCCTTCTCTCTCTTCCTTTTCCTTTTCCTTTTACCTCTTCCTTTTATCTCTTCCTTTCCCCTCGTCCTCTCCTTTCCCATCTCACTTTCCCTCTTCCTTTCCCTTCTTCATTTCCCCTCCCTTTCCTTCTCCCTTTCTCCTCACTCCTTTTTCATCTTCCTTTTTCGTCTTTCTTTTCCCTCTTCCATTCCCTTTTCCTTTCCCCTCTTTATGTTTCCTCTCCCTTTCCCCTCTTTCTTTTCTCTCTCTTCCTTTTCCCTTTTCATTTCCCATCTTCCTTTCCCCTCTTCCATTTCCCTCTCCCTTTCCCTTTTTCCTTCCCCTCGACCCTCCGTCTCGTATCACCCTCCAGCCGTCACTTCATTTTCCCCCTCACTCTCCGCTTCCTCCTCCCCTCGTCTCCCCTCCCCTCGCTTCCCCTTCCCCCCTCGCCTCCCCTGTATTTCCCCTCGCCCCGGCATTTGGGACATTCTTCTGGATTGATTGGAGAGTTGGCCACTCAATTGTGGTCCCCATCGCTTCGTCGACGTTCCCTCCTTCCCTCTCTACTCCTCCTCCCCCTCCTCCCCTCCTCCTCCCCCTCCTCCTTCTCCTCTCTTCCTTATCGTCCTCCTCCTCCTCCTTCTCCCCCACCCCTTTTCCTCCTCCTTCTTATTCCTCCTCTCCTTCTCCTCCTCCACCCCTTTTCCTCCTCCTTCTTATTCCTCCTCTCCTTCTCCTCCTCCACCCCTTTTCCTCCTCCTCCTTTTCCTCCTCCCCATTCTCCTCCTCCACCCCTTTTCCTCCTCCTCCTCTTTTTCCTCGTCCCCCTTTTCCTCTTCCTCCTTTTCCTCCTCCCCCTAGTCCTCTTTCACCTCCTTTTCGTCCTCCTCCTCCTCTACCTCGTTTTCCTTCTTCTGTTCCTCCTTTTCCTTCTCCTGTTTCTCTTTTTCCTTCTCCTCTTCCTCCTTTTTCCCCCTCCCCTCCTTCACCTCCTCCTCCTCCTCCTCCTCTTTTCATTTTTCTTCCCCACCCTTTTTTCACTGTTTCTTCATATTTCCTTTTCCTTCTCTTCCCTGCCTCTCCACTTCCCTCTCCTCTTTCGTTTCTGCCTTCGCCCTCTCTACTTTCTTCTTTCCAGCCTTCTTCCACTTCTCTTCACTCTTGTTGTTGTCTTGGTGTTTTGTCGATGTCCCCTTCTACTTCCCCATTTCTTCCTCTTCCCTTT
>NC_134778.1:41859982-41902482 GCF_046742065.1 Oratosquilla oratoria | reverse complement strand
TCTCTTCGCACGTTTTATCTGTTAGACGAGTAACTAAACTGGTCTCTCGTCAATGTCAGTTCGGTCTTGTATTTTTCACCTAATACGGAGACCATACCACCGCTGCATATAATAATAATGAATATGATATTCATAATGATAATAGTTATTATAACATGCCGTCTTGGTTTACAAAACTTTCAATTTAGCGCCGAATGGGCATTCTTTGATTCTTTTTTATTATCTCGTCCATATAATGAAAAGTCACATTTATTTTAGTAGTTTGCATTTTTCACCCATGATTTTGCTAATATGACTTTTTACTGATTATTTTCTCATTTAGTAGTTGGTGGTCTATTCAAGTATCTTTCTATTTGTAGTACTTCTACACTTTTTGGTATTAAAGTGTATTTTCCACGATTAGTTTTATGGCGTGGTTGGTAGAGTCTCTGACTGTCACTACGGTGCTCCTTGTAACATTTTGCAGTCTTATTCATTTTTTCTATTCATTTTATGTTCTTTGTATGGTCTGCAAACATGTTAGTGTAGTTTCTGTATCTTCCGTCATATCATTTACTCACACACACACACACACACACACACACACACACACACACACACACACACACACACACACACACACACACACACACACACACACACACACACACACACACACACACACACACACACACACACACACACACACACACACACACACACACACACACACACACACACATATAAACAGACACGCGACTTATACACGACTCGGTGGCGTGGTGGTCCGGGTTCGAATCCTGCCCATGGCTGAAATAATTTCAGTATCGCTGCGCTTCAAGTTGTTACTCCAACTCTCGTGGGCAGGGAGTTGGGTGTGTGCGTGCGTGTAAGATCACAGCATTACCCATAGATCCGTCATACGAGCTCTGAGCTCTCTTTCGGGAGGGAAATAACTGTCGATCACGAGTCCAGCACGTGGTCCAAAGACCAAGGTGAATACACACACCCACACACACACACACAATCACACACAAACACACACATACGCTTTGTACTTTTTGGAATGCCTTCTCCATATCCTCAGAGTTGATTTAATGCCTCTAATGTGATGTTCCAGTTCTAAGAGCATAACTATCCACTCTTGTAGATTTGATACCTATGATGTTCCAATTCTAAAAACATTACTTCTCTTGTACCTCTTCTATCTCACCCCCATTTGTTGTATTTTTATTTCCCTAGTTGTCGGTCAATATTCTATTAAGCTTGGTTAAGACAAAAAACATCTCTTTATTTCTTCTTTAAATATTTATATATTTTCAATCTTGCCAAGGTCAATTCGTCTGTATTTGCGTAAACTATTTCCACTCCTTTTTAACTCCCTACACACCTTTCCTCGACCTCTGGATCTTTTAATCGGCACAATTTTGCCATCGAACCATTCTCCAGTAAGACTGTCCTCTCTTCAGTTAATCTTTTAGTTTCTTTATTTAGTTTCCTTGGTTGCATACTTTCTTACCCAGACGTTCTTGAACTTTCCTTTGCTTGTTAGTTTCCATGGCCTATTACTACACTCATTTACAGCGTTTTGTGATTTAATCTTTTTTAGCAGTACTCCTTGAACATACTTATACGAGGTATTTCTTCGTCTGTGCAGTCCTCATTGTCCATAATTATTTGAACAATCTTATTTGCTTTGTCTTTTTTTCTACTTTCATTCTCATTGGAATATGATTCTCTTAACATTCTATGATAAAAGTTGTTATAATTCTTAGCTACTACTATTATTATCAACGTTTCTCTGATCTTAAGGACTTTTATCATCTGCCTTTTCACATTCCTCCTCTTTTATGGTTCCATAATCTCAGTTTGACTTTTTCCATCTGTTTTGCCATTTTTCATTCATATTTGATTTTTTCATACTTTCTTGATCTACTTTGGAGTTCTCATTGTTCTTTTCTATGTTAATTTTTTGATAACTGTTTCCATTTCTAATTGTAATCACTTTTAAGATGAAATTCTTTTAACTTTAACTTATTCTTTCCTCCTATTCTGTTTATTGCTGATTACATTCGTTCGCTTTTTTGTGTATCATATCTTCTACTTCTGTCATCTCTACTTCATTCGTTGTAGTCATTCTTGTACTTGGTGAGCCATCTTTCTTCCTGCTTTCTCATTAATAAATAATCTTACTATAATCAATATCCTGTTCCTGTTCAAGTTCGGTACGGTGGCTGGGTAGGTCGATGTGGAGCAACGACGAAGGCCTACCTTCGTGTCGGATAAAGGCGTTACCATACCGAGACATTTTATTTCCCCTCAAAACCTTTTCCGCTGTAAAATCACTATGGCAAACTATTTTGTTTTCTCAACAATTCACATAGAATGTCATTTTGTATTCTGGAGGAAAGTTATTTTCCTCCAGCATATCAGATTCCTTCCCCAAAGATGCGGGCTGTAAATTGGATCCAACAATCAGAGGAAAAATAATCCAGCGTGATAACATCCTAAGAAGGGCGAGGCACGACACGATGTCTTGTTCTTAAATGACCACAGTTGTCTATGGACGTTTTCGCTGGCCATGACCACGACCACGTGTGGAAGTGTCCATGGACACCCATGATTATTTTAGAGCACGGCGTCGTGTCGTGGGCAGCACACGGCGAAAATTCGATACGTGTGAAACGAGCCTAAGATATATAATTAATCCGTGGCACCCATCTTCCCCCCTCGACAGCGAATGGGGTGGGGGTGGGGGGGGGGTTGTGCCATCCCGTCTTGATGAAAAGTTACCCAAAGTGCCAAACAGCGTCGCATAAGTTTCCCTCCTTCATTCAACGTGGTGTGACTCTCAATTAACCCATTCCGTACCGTTTCTTTCTGCCGCCAGGCTATTCTATTCATTTTTGTAGTGCCCCATCGGTGACGAAAGAATAGTAGCCTATCTTAATGAACTCCTTTCTGTTACTCGAGTAGTTTAGATTTTGTTTCATTTTATACCTTGAACAGTCCGACTTATTTGCTCTTCAGCACGCCGACGTCCTTTCTGTAAGGAATTTCTAAAATCAAGAAGTCTACAATATCTGGAAGGAAAGCTTCCGAAATCTAAAAAAAAATCCTTGATATCGGAAGCACTTTCTCATATTCCGGTACATTTTCGAAAGTAGTTGTAGTTTCGATGTATTTAACCAATGGAATAGACTTAGTAATCACGTACTGTGCGCTGATTTTTTTTGTTTCTTAAGAGAAAATTAGATAACTTCACGGATTGGGGTGACAGTTGGTATGGGGCATGGAACTACCTAGTGTAAGCCTTATGGTCTCTTACAGTCTTCCTCCATTCTCATATTCTTATGTTCGAATATTGGAAAGTGGCAAATTTTAGAGATTCCTAATAGAGAAAGCTGTTTGCATTTATGCACTAACTCACTCCATACGGTTTTATTCAGCTACGGGGAGGGAAGACGCGAGACGGAACGGGGTTTAGAGCGATCGAGACCCCGAGATTTCGTCATAGATTGACGTCGCTGCGGTGTCTGAAACCGACCGTCTGACATGCGGGGACATTCCTCTTTGTCAAAAGAACACAAGAACATAAGAATGGGGGAGACTGCAAGAGACCATAAGACCTACACTAGGCAGTTCCATGTCTCTTACCACCTGTCATCCCTATCCATAAAAGTGTCTAATCTTCCCTTAAAACAACCAATTGTTTAAGCGCTCAGTACATGGTTACTAATCTTATTCCATTTGTTAACCACTCTGTTGGTAAGCCAATTCTTACCTATTTTCTTCTTAAACCTAAAGTATCTGGCTTAGGCCTGAATGAAAAAAAAGAAAAAAAAAAAACCCACAGTGGAAGGTAACCCGGTGGATTCCTTGTCGAACTCATGACCAGGTGGAAGTGAGTTCGGTTCCCGGGACCCGCTACGTGCCTCTTGCTCTGGCCAAAAAGGGAGGCGGCCCCCCCCCCCCGGCCAAAAAAAAAAAAAAAAAAAAAAAAAAAAAAAAAAAAAAAAAAAAAAAAAAAAAAAAAAAAAAACCGCTTGCAGTAAATGACAGGGTTTGCCCCACCAGAGGTTTCTCTATTACCCACTTCGTGAGAGTGGGATGTTGATTTTTTTTGAAGGGTTACATCGACATAGTTATCCACACCTCTGGCCACAGGAAGCTTCCCTCAACTGAATAAAACCACCTAACGGCAACCAGAATAACTGTGTTTCGTAACGAAAGGATCAACTCGAACACAACTACAGTCCCAACTTTGCTTTATGGATATAATCTGACCTTATCATTTCTACGGTAATCCAAGTTTAAAGTGGAGATTTCTTGTATAGTTTTATTTCCTACTCTCAAAGGCCGGCCGGAGCCTCTCACATAGCGTCATTTGTCACTCGTCTTTGTGTGTTCCCTCCCTCCTACGTCTGTGACTCGCTCGCATCAACATCTTTTTCATCCAACTGTGCAAGCATTTTATGTAACTTAGTTAATCTTTCAGCACAGTGCAGTGTTCTGTCGTCGTTCACGTGTTATTCAGCGCGTTATTCATTGCCAAACTTCTGCTGTATATACCGGCGGTGTTAAGAAACAATTACTTTGATAAATCAATTTTGACATTTGACAGTATATATTAAAGTAGCAGATTACCATAAACAGATGATTGTGCATTGCTTCCAACCCAGGCGGTGGGCGGGAGTCAGGGATGCCCTCCGTCTACAAGGAGCTAAGATGAAAAAAAAAAAGGATGCTTGATGGATGCGGCGGGATTGGGGAAAGGTGGATGCATTTTTAGGCTGGCTACCTCCCTTGTAAGAGGAAGAAGTCTTTTGGAATGTATATGTATACAGTATATGGACACTCGACTCGGTGTCGCGGTTGGTAGAGGCTCAGACTCTCAGCACGGTGGTACCGGGGGTACTGGGTTCGAATCCTGCACAGGGCTGAAATTATTTCAGTATCGCTGCGCTTCGAGTCGTTACTCCAACTCTCGTGGGCGGGGAGTTGGGTGTGTGTGTGCGTGTAAGGTCATAGCATTACCCAAAGATCGGTCATACGAGCTCTGAGCTCTCGTCCGGGAGGGAAATAGCTGTCGATCACGAGTCCAACACGTGATCCAAAGACCAAGGTGAATACCAAGGTGAATACACACACACACACACACACACACACACACACACACACACACACACACACACACACACACACACACACACACACACACACACACACACACACACACACACACACACACACACACACACACACACACACACACACACACACACACACACACACACACACACACACACACACACACACACACACAGACATGCATATACACATATGTCAAAATGATATATTTATGGGTTATAGCTCATTAACAGTATATACCAGAAAGGCGAGGGTAGGGAAGCTTTCGCAATTCAACCCGTTGTCTCTTACCTAAGGATGATTAATAGACAAGCAACGGTTCTTTAAATGTGCACTGTTTGAAGAGGAATATATATTGTACTGTTTTTAAATCATTAGATTTTGTATAAGATAGTACTTAACCTTAAACGTACGAGTATTTACTTTTCTAAATTTGTAAACAAAGAACAATTATAAAGTGTATACTGTATATCTCTTTTGGTGGAAATTAACTTACTCAGATCCATGGGTTTTTCAGATTAATGCAAGGGTGTATAGCATTAAAAAGGGTTGGAGGACACTGCCCTGATGTACCAAATCTCAAACCCTTTGTCCTTTATCTAAGTTAATGAAACTATCTGGCATCAAACACAAAGACATATGAAATGATCACAAAACATGATTTTTTTTTTATATCGTTAGGGTATCTTTAACCAGAATAAGTGTTTAAAGGGAACAGTGGACCTGATAGGTTAATAAACTTTTAGACAGAAAGGAATCAGACATTAATCATAGGTACTCAACATAACTTTTAACGTAAATGTTCGCTCTTAACAATTTTTTGACGTTTCTTCCTTATCGCATCACATACGCGGGACGAAAGTGTTGCTGGAGGTATAATCGAGCTGGACTTAGTGTTTTTTTTCTTGTTGGGATTCGAATATGGGAAATAAAATTACACATTAAAGGATCGTGGTACTGAGGAGATAAAGGGCTAAAATGCTGGCTTAGTAGTAATTGATAGATTTTTACAAAGAACATCCGCTTTATAGGTTATAACGCAAAGTACCTCAGGGGTCAGTGATAGATCCTAGTTGCATTCTTAAAAATGAAAGTGATACAGATGAGAGACGATGGTGTTAAATGTCCGTAATCACAGAAGAAATCTACTTTTTTCCTGAATCTGAAACTGAATCAGATAGACATATTTGTAGTTCATGTTTTGTAATGGGGCATTTCAGTAACGATAAATATAAGTAGCTGTCTATAGAAATAAACTAAAGAAGGAAATGAATTTACAGTAGGATGAGACAGAGATTATTTATTCTTAAGTACTGATGAGTTATGTGCCGTTGTGGTATTTTCGGCTTCCTTCTCTCCTCGAAAATACGCAGGGTTCGGTTCAGTCCTTCAGGAGCAACTTGCAAGTACTCTTTCTTTTGATTCGGCTTAAGGTCGTAAACGTCCCATATCAGGAGACTAGGGCAGTGCCCCTTACAAAGGACTTTTTAGCATGGAATTAAATGAATAAACCATTCCCTTGGTCCAACTCGCTGGCTCGGGATCGAAGTGCCATCACCTCGACCTCCGCCGCAAGTAGTGACGCTCTAGTTTGACCCCTTTGTTATGGTGACGCTTTTAAAATATGTTATTCTGGCAGACGTCAGAGATTTCATTGGACTGACGGGTTGTTACCATAATGAAAGGAGACAGTAACATCAGTGCCAGACTATTCAACTCACTAAGGGAACGCTACTGCCACTGCCACTGCGGTAATGAGGCTAAAACTATTTCGACTGATCTCTTCAGCTTAGTGACATCCTATACATATATTTTCCTGGCTAGATTAGGTGATTTTATTCAGCTGGTGTAGGCCTCACAAAAGCTCTACTACTCACATACAAACATTTGACAGCCCTCAACAGGCTTCCAGATATCTCATATATCTAGAAAACATTCATAATTTTCCGTCACTTATCACAAACCTTCATGTTCATAAAAAGGCCAAAAGACATCCTTTCCCTTTGCTAAAAACTTCTCACATATCATCATTACTACAAAAATTTGATTTATACATATACATACATATACCAAGCTTTGTCCCCTTCCAAGGGAGGTAGCCAAAAAGGGAAAGGCATAAAAACACTCCCACCCATTTCATCCCTAAATACACTCCACACCCCTCCCACCCTCCCTCTCATCTGAGCACCTCCTGGATGACGGGTCATCCCTGCACCCTGCCCACCGCCCTGGGTCAGAAGCAGTGTCGCAAGACACAGCACATCCACAGCAAGGCCGCTTCATTTAATCGGCGACCCCCCCTCTCCGTCCCCCCTTGCATATAAGGAGAGGACGGGGAGAAATCCCTTCGGGCTGCGTCAAAATTTACTCAACATACTACACCCCCCACCCCCCCGCCCATTCCTCCTCATGCAATCACAACATCATCCATATACAACCATTCTCCACTCACCTCTGTCTTCCGTCTTCTCCCTTCCTTCCTCAACAGACATTCCCCTCTTCCCCAAAGCCCCCTTCACCCCATCCATCCACCTCATCCTAGGACGTCCCCTCATGTTCACTCCCTCCACATCTGCCTTCCATACCTCTTTTACTAGTCTTTCTTCACTCATTCTTTCCATGTGTCCAAACCATCCTAATACTCTTTCATCACCCTTATCTGACATCTTTTCTACCCCAGCTCTCCTCTTCACCTCCTTATTTCTCACTCTAACCTTGTAACCCCAACCATACTTCTCAGACATTTCATCTCAAACATATTTAAACTCATTCTCTCTTCTTCTCTTATGTTCCACGTTTCCTTTATTATCCTGTTACTCAACATTTTCCCATACGCGTTACGAACTACACTTAACCGACTGATCCATCTAAAACTACTGCATTCATATTTGTCCCTTTTACTTTGAATAGTGGAACTCTACATGCATCCTTCTAGCCCATTCACTTCCTTCCCTTATTCACACATGAAACAACCTCACTAATCAATCCACTATCACTGTTCCTCCAGTCGTCAGACATTCCACGTGACAACCATCTAAGTCCTACTACCTTTCATCTTTTTCATTGCTCCTCTTTTCCTATAGCTCCATCGTCCTCCTCGCACATCACAGTTATTTTCATAACATATCCCACAACCACAATCAAGCCCTCCCTATCCTCCTATATATTAAAAAAAAATCTGAAATACCCTACTATATTTTTCGTACTACCTTTACTTCTACTAATATCTCTGCATCTTTTACTTTTCCTCTCTCCCTGACTCACCCTCTCGATCTTTTCACTTCCGAAACTTGTATTTAATCTCTTCAAAATTCTCTGACAAACACCTACCCCACCTAACACCCTCTCCCCTCTTTGCTTCCCTCACCTTGGGTATTGCTTCTACTCTCCTCTGTAGATCTCATTTGCCTTCCTAGTTTTACTTACAATCAGTCTTCATACACTCCCTTTTTCCACCACTACCTTCACATCTTCATCCTATTATTCGTTGTCTCTACTTCCATTCTCTTCCATTTTCCCTATCTCACATATCATCTTTACACATTCTACCATTTACTCCTTGAAGTATACGTATTGTTCCTCTACTGTTTTATCCTTCAGTACTTCCCCTACGTCTTTCAGCCTCTTTTGGTATTCTTTTTCGTTTTCATCTTCTTTTGATATGCTCGCCTATAGCACTTTCTTGCCTTCCTATTTTTTCTTCCCACTCATCTTTACCTCTACTCTCAGCCTCCCTTCTATAAGATAATGATCTGAAAACCTCCAAGCCCTCTCCCCTGAATACATATATATTTATCATTCTTCTAATCCTTTTTTGGGGTACCACTATATAGTACATTAACTCCTTCTCGACCACCCTTCCATCCACCAACCTAGCTAATGTACAGTATACTTATATTTGTATCTCTTCTTAAACACTCCTATTTTTATCTTTTTATCAAAAACACATCTCTAATAAAATCATCTCCCCTATGGTTCCTTCCTGCCATCCCGAATCTCCTTATCTATCGGCTCACCTCCTCCGTTAGCATTGAGATTCCCCAAAACTACTAGATATAAATTTCTCCTAAAACTCTATATATATTCATTTAAATAAACCCAAAATACATCCTTCTCTTCACTCCCCTCTCCACCAAGGCCGTATGTAGTCACAAAAGCCCATAGCTCCATTCGTTCACATAATCTACGATGACACTTCACCAGCCACTTACCAATCTTTGTCTCCTCGTCGCTACTGACACCCAATCCACCACGCTTTCAGTGTCCAGCTCACCTTTCCCTTTCAGGTTAAGTCACTCAACGCTAACACATCCATCTTTTTCATAAACATACCACCAATCTCTTCCCTTTTATTTTCATTCATATCACACTCACACACTTTTAATGACTCAGTTGTTAGAGATTGTATTGGAACCAGCCTGCCAGACCCTGTTATGCTTTGATTTTTCGCAGTTGAAAAATACAGAGTGAAAGAGCCTTAATCTCCTCACTCCACTCTATTCACTTATCTTCTACAGCAACCATGGGAACAGGGTGGTGGCATTCTTCTACCCTCACCACAGAAGAATCAGAAAAGGAGGAGATGAAGTTGTAGAAGTGGTAAGAGGAATGTTCAAATAGACAGCACGAAGGAGGGACAGCTATAGTACAAAATCATGTCATTCCTATATAAATAGATACTTAGATATTGACGAATGATGCGTGGATCAGGTTTTGTTACTGTACTGTTACTCTTCTCTGAATATTCGTTTTCTTATTTCGCCGAATCCTGTGGTGGGGGAAAAGAATACTGCCACCAAGTGTTCCCACTTGAGTCGTAAAAGGCGACAAAAACGGGATGGGGATAGGACTAGGAATCCTGCTACCTGTAGCCCCAAAGGGGACATTTCTAAAAAAAAGCAAAGGCATACGAGGGTCTGGGTGGAGTTTTTCAACCAGAACTCTAAGGTTTGATTCTTTGAGTATGTTTGAATATGGTAAAGATGAGAATAAAAATGAAGAGATAGGCAGTATATTTTTGAGGAGAAAGATGGGTGTGTTGGCATTGAGTGAAACTAAGTTGAAAGGGAGGGGCGAGTTTCATAGTTTGATAGGTAAACGTGTGGTGGAGTTGAAAGAGGTTTCTTCAAGGTTAATGTGAATGAAGGTGAAACTGGAAAGTGAGAAATGGGTTTTTGTAAGTGCATATGGGCCTGGTAGTGAGAAGAGTGTAGTGGAAAGGGAGGCTTTCTGGATATATTTAAATGAGTGCATAGAGTGTTTAGGGAGAAATATCAATGTAGTGGTATTGGGAGACCTTAATGCTTGGGTAGGAAATGAATGAATAGACGGAGTGGTTGGGAAGTGTGGAGTTCTAGGAAAAAATCATAGTGAAGAGATGATGATGGAGATGTGTCTAGGAAGTTGATTATAGCAAATGCAGTGTTTAGGAAGAAAGTCAAGCATAAGTACACATGAGAGAGGGTGGTGGATGGAGGGGTGATAGATGGCGCGTTAATGGACTATATAGTGGTAACCAGGAGAATAGTAGGAAGATTTTTGGATGTATATGTTCTAAGAGGAGAGAGTTGGGGAATATCAGATAATATTTTGGTGAAAGGTAAGTTGAGAGTGGAGGATAGATGGAGAAAGAGGAAAAGGACAGAAGTTAAGGAGGTGCTTGAGGTAAATTGCTTAATTGAGAAAGAAAAAGAGAAGTAGTACAAGAAAATGCTGAGGAGAGGAGTGGGAAGGAGTGAAGGATAGAGTAGAACTAGGAGTAGAGGAGAAATGGGAAGGGGTCACAAGGTGTGCAAAGATGGTGTGTGGAATAAAGAGAACGGGAGAAAATAGAAGAAATAGTTGTGAGTGGTGGGGATGATGAAGCAAAGAAGGAGGCAGAAGAGACGAAACAAGTATTCACAGATTGGTTACAAAAGAGGACGAGAAAATCATATGAGAGGTACAAAGAAAAGAAAAGAGAAGTAAAGCATAAGATAAAGGAAGAAAAGGGGAGAGCAGATGTGAAATGGGGTAAGAGTATGACAAAAAAAATTGAAAGTAACAAAAAAAATGAATTGGAAAGAAATTGAGAGAGGAAGAGGAAGCGAATCAAGTAGAGAAGAAAAGGTAAAAGGTGCAGTTGGAGAGATGGTAATGGAAGAGACGGCAGTAAGGAGAAGATGAGCAGAGTATTTTAGGGATTTGCTAAATGTGAAGGAGGATGGGGGAGGGAAAGGTAGTTGCAGTGGGAAGCGTTAAGAAAATGACAGTGATGAAATAACGAAAGATGAGGTGAACGGAGTTGTTAAGATGATAAGAGCAGGTAAAACACCTTGCTTGGATGAGTGTCATACAGAATGTCTAAAAAAGGGAGGTATAGTGATACTGGACTGGCTGGTGAGGTTATTCAGTGTTAATGTAAAAGAGAGTATAGTGCCCAAGGACTGGAGGAGTACCTGTATAGTTCCGCTTTACAAGGGGAAGGGGGACAAGTATGAGTGTAGTGGTTTCAGAGGGATCAGTTTATTGAGTGTAGTTGGGAAGGCTTATGGGAGGGTTTTGCTTGAGAGGATTAGGAGAGGGACGGAGGGAAGTTGAAGAAAATGTGCGTAAAAGTAAGGTGATGAGATGTACAAGGGGAGAAAGTGGCAGCAGACTGGAAGTGAATATCAAGGGAGAGAGATTGGAGGAAGTGGACAATTTTAGATACTTGGGTGCAAATGTAGCGGGAAAGGGAAGAGCGAAGGTGGAGATAGAATGTAGATTGGGAGAAGCAATTAAATGTCTTGGGGAATTAAAACGTGTAATGAGAAGTAGACATTTGAGAATGGGTGCTAAGAGTGATTGAGTGATTGTGCCGACAGCACTGTATGGGGCAGACACATGGAACATAAGGGAGGAAGAGAGGAGGGGATTGAATGTGTTTGAAATGAAATCCTGAGAAGTATGACTGGAATTAATAGGGTGGATAGAGTGAGAAAAGAAGAGGTGAGGAGGAGAACGGGGGTGGAAAGGTAGTTGGGGGATATGGTTAACGAAAGAGTATTAGGATGGTTTGCACACATGGAAAGAATGAGTGAAAAAGTAAAAGAGGCGTGGATGATAAATATGGAAGGAGTGAACATGAGGGGACGACCAAGGGTGAGACAGATGGATGGGGTAAAAGGGGCATTGGGTTAGAGGGGAATGTTTGTTGAGGAAGGATGGGAGAAGACAGAAGATAAAGGTGAGTGGAGAATAGTTGTGTATGGATGATGCTGTGATGCATAAGGTGGAATGGGTGGGGGATGGGGGGTGAGGGAGTGTGTGTGAATGATATTTTGACGCAGCCCAAAGGGATATCTCCACGTCATCTTTTTTCCTCCATGAGGGGACGGATTGGTGGGGTTGCCGATTAATGATGCGGCCTTGCTGTGGATGTGCTGTGTCTTGCTACATTGCTTTTGACCTAGGGCAGTGGGTGAGATGTAGGTATGACTTGTGATTCAGGAGAAGCCAAGAGGGAAGGGGTGAATGGGAGTGGAGTATGTGGGAATGAAATGGGTGGGAGTTGATTATGCCTTTAACTTTGGCTACCTCACTTGTAAGGAGGAAAAAGACTTTGGTATATGTACAGTATGTATGCATGTATTGTTATTGTAAGTGTTGTCATTATTATTATTAGTACATTGCTATTGTTAAATAATTATCATTATTATCTTCTAAATAATAAATGTATTATTCTTTGATTTTTACACTTGTCACAAACTCTGGCAAGGCGGGGAGGTAGTGAGGTTTCCCTCATGTATAAATGCTCACAACCTATTTTGTACACAATTCCTTTGAGAAAGCATCCCTGCGAAACAAGTCAGGAATAAACTCAGACTATGACTTCTGTTTCCTACTCCCACCTACGTCATATGTATATATACATATATATGTATATATATATATATATATATATATATATATACATATATGTATGTATGTGTGTGTATTATATATATTTATATATATATTATATACATATACATATATACGAGTATATATATATATATATATATGTATATATATATATATATATATATATATATATATATATATATAAAGGCATATCCACACATCACTTCAGCTGTATATACAAACGTATAATTTACCAATATATGGAAAAGACCTTTTTATCCTTCATCTTAAACCAACTCCACATTCTGTCCCTGTCACAAGCTATCCTGGTGGCCAAATGTGTTGACTCCTCCCTCTCTTCCGTCATCTCCTTCGTTCCGCATTACCAGTGAACTCGGCCAGGGAATAGTTCGATCTTATCAGTTCAATTTCATTTTCTGTACGACACTGGCTTTCCCCGTGATTACTTTGGTGGAGCTGCAGTGCGTTTGTTATCGCGGCGTTCTCCATTGGTGGCCGGGAGGGCGGGGCTATCGCGGCTTCGTCATTTCAGCCACCGGCTGGGGAAGCCTGTTCGCGTAAGAGGAATGTCCACTCTCGGTGGGCAAGTGTCTGCTTGATGAGGAGAGTACTCATCCGCTGGGAGAATCATTCTATGGAGGAAAGTTCTCTCTATCCACATAATTCCAAATTTCAACAACATCCTTTGTGTTATTCCTGTCTACTAATAGATGGCGTCTTAGCCACCGCACTTTCAACTATTTGCAATTATGCTTGGTGAACATCTCATTTAGATATTCCCAGAATAAAAACAATATCTTTTTGTGCGCGTTCTCACTCGATCATGGTGTTTCCAACTCCGCAGGCACAGTCGACTGTAGAAATCCTGAGCCATGTCATCATCGTCGTCGGTGACGTATGTAAATCGTCATTGCATTCAAAGTTCTAGACACTAACCGGTCCGTGGGAGCTCCACGAAGAATGCTATTTGAGTGATATTGTACATCTGGCAGCATGTATGGAAAATGGAAACAAATTAATGTTCAACTTCGGTGTTCTGAATACGTATGTTCATTTTAGTAGTGATCCGTTAGATCGCTTTTGTTACTCTTTTTTCTAACAATTACTTTTACAGAATAATCATCTTGCGTAAACTAGGAATATTATCTTAAGGACAACACAAGGACTAGTTAAGTAATTGTGGTATTAGCCGCGCAAGACATTTCTTCTCACCTGGAGGGAATCTTACACGAGAAAACAGAGTAACAACCGAGACTGACAATCAGTTGAGTCCCCATGAGACACCGCGTGACGACAGGTCACTCTCACCCTTCACGCTCATCAGCACGCCCGTCACGCCCTTGAGCTTATCATCCACCATTCCCACCACGTCGTTGAGCGACATGTCGCCCCCCTCAGCCAATCACTCGAGAGGGAATCGTCATTTATGAATTAAGCCCCCTCCCCCTGGCAGCGTGCGTGCGTGCGTGCGTGCGCCCACGAGTGTGTGTGTGTGTGATTCACCATGGTCTTGGATCACGTGTTGGACTCATGATCGACATCTATTTCCCTTCCAGGAGAGAGCTCAGAGCTCATATATGTGTATTTACCTAGTTGTATTTTACGGGAAGGGGAGCTATGCTCGTGGGGTCCCGTCTTCATATCTCATTTTATCTAAACTATTTTTAAATTCATGTATTGTTTTTGCACACACCAATTTCTCATCTAACTTGTTCCAACTGTCTATTACTCTGTGAGGAAAGCTGTTCTTTTTCAAATCTCTTCTATAGCTGTCTTTTTTTATTTTCTTTCCGTGTGCTTGTGTGTGTGTGCTTGTGTGTGCTTGTGTGTGTGTGTGTGTGTGTGTGTGTGTATGTGTATGTGTGTGTGTGTATGTGTATGTGTGTGTGTGTGTGTGTGTGTGTGTGTGTGTGTGTGTGTGTGTACGTGTGTGTGTGAGTATATGAGTGTTTACTTAATGTACGTAAAGTTTTTTACCTAATCGTATATACAGGCAAGGAGCAACGGTCGTTGGGTCCCTTATCCTGATTTCCAATTGATCATACCTAGCATAAAGTTAACGTATGATTCCAACTTCGTTTATATCCTTAATTTCCAATTATAGTATTTATATAAGAATTCGTGTATTGTTCTAGCTTGGGCTAAAGCACCTTCTAAGCTATTCCATGTACTTATGGATGTATATGGAAAACTGGATTGAGAATAAAATACAAACAAACACTCATGGCTCAAATAGGGTCACCTGGGCAGGTTTTAAGGAAAGTTTGGTTCAGTTTGATGAAATGCAGTGGTAGTGACGTTTTTCTAAAAATAGGTCCCTTAGGGCGTTGCAACTGATTAGTTCATAAACCTCACGCTAGATGGCTCACCAAACACAAGTGCTGTAACGAAGTTAATTGAGCAGGATAAAGTTAATTCAGTCATTTCCTCTCACAGAAAAAAAAAAAAAATGTTTGCACAAAATGATAATATTAGTGACCAAAGTTAAGAAGTGGTTCCCAGTTTTTACATTTTTACATGTGTATAAAGGTAAACCAGGGGGGGGGAGAGTATAATCACCATTTCATTGTCCTTTCTGGGGGAGGGATATGAAAAAGAATCCTCTTTGCACATTCATGAAAATGCTGAAAACTTTGACACCCCTTCTCCTCCTAGTTTTTTTAATTTTCTTGAACAGATAAACAAGTCTCAAGGCCAGGGAAAACTGCAAGGTTTACGTTTAATCTTCACCACTGTCTTCGCTGGGGTATCATCATCCTCGCTTTCCTCAAGCTCACTCTCACTCTTGTCCTCTAGACTGATACTAGCCGGAGTCTGGGGACCATCAAACCAAACATCCGTATTTTTCTTATCTTCAACTGTCCAAACATGACCATTAGGTCCGAAGCCAGTTGGTTCAGAGAGTGCTGCGTTCCTCCACAGCAATGCTACAAAGTTTGTACGCTTGAGCTTCTGCTCAAGCACCGCTGTGCACGGATGCAGACAACATGGATCAGAAGACTTAATTTTCTCCAAAGGCTGGCCAGGCTTAGATGGTGCATATAGGTTCATAAAGAGATAATAACGCACGAGGTTGACATCTGACACATTACGAACTCCGTATATAGCACAAACGAATTCTTCAATTGTGGCTGCCGCATCTACATCAGCAAAACCGGAAGCACCCAATTTGCTTAATGCAGCAGTGAATCGTCAGTCTTTCAGCACAAGTCATATGGTCTTGATTTGGCCTTCCACAAGAACGATGCTGTATAGTCACAACCCGTGCAGGCGTGAAATGCGGGTAATGCAGCGCATACACCTGGGGTCAGATCTAGTGCGATAGCAGAGGTGTCGATGAAGCATCTGGTGTTGTCCGAGCTCTTTCCAGCATCCATCCACAAGATTGCATTGATCTATGCTGTATGGTACATGAGCAGGATAAATACACCCGTGTCATCACTCTGCACAGCTATCACTCTGGGGAATTCAGGATCAAATTGTGATACATACACAGATGTTTTGAGGGCTTTATTTTGTTCTTGCTCACCCAAAAGAGAACATCCTGTGACAGAGATGATGTCCGTCTACTTACTTCCTTGGTAGCATAAGGCGTCTTGATACCTTGCAAACAAGACAGGAGAATCTTAAATAATTTCATCAGACTATCCGGGGGTTCTGCTTATCCTTTCTAGAAGTTATCTTGGGTTAATGGAGTTGAAAGTTCAGGTGTATCCTTTATGAGTTCAGTTATGCCAGTCCGTAATATTTGAGCAGCTTCCATCACAGTAAATTACTCGGATGTGCTACACTGGGCTGCCATCTGGAGAGCTGTGTCCTTTAACGTACTGTTAGAAAAAAGTACCAATCCATGCTTCTTATTTAGTTTATCCAGTTTTACCCTGTCACCAAAATGCTGTGGTGTTTTCTCATTAAGAGTCAATAGTAAAGATGATTCAACCGTCAGATTTATTTCCTTTACTGCTCTTTTGAAAATTTCACAGTAGCGACGATGGAGTGAAGTGAGGTATTCCTGTCGTATGTTATATATAACAGATGCCTCAGTATATGGGGAAAGGGATGCAAGTGTATCTAGAGACACCTGTAAATATTCAATGTTGTTCTGTTTTAACGAAAAAACAAAACAAAACAGATTTTGCCCTGTTCATGTAGCTTCGTTTGCACTCGTTGTGATACTTTGTTTCCTTTGAATGAAAACCAATGTTGCCAACCTTGGCTAACATTGGACCATCATTTAACACACGGGCAGCTTCCATCACATTTATTCTAGCACTGCCAAACTCGCAGCTAAGTGGGACTTCTTTGCTTTTAACTTTCTTGCGCACCTTAATCACAAAAATGCATATTGGTTGTAAAACACCTGTTGATGTGGTTTTCTTCTGTAGACCTTTATTTCTCAGAGTGAACGATGGTAAATTCCTCTGTTATTATCACCTGAAACACAAAAGGAATAAATGTCAGTTCTCACAAATGGCCTGTATACCCCCCCAAGAGAGAGAGAGAGAGAGAGAGAGAGAAAGTTTCACCACCCCTAGTCACCACTGTCACTTAAATTTGACTTGTAATATCACTCGTCTCGAGGCCCCTTGCCTCTCGTTACGTGAGGTTCACTAATATTCAAGTTCCTCTTAAGTAGTAGGCCCAATGCCTTCTTTTTCCTGTAGTCTCACTATTTCTCTCGTCCTTTGGGTTAATAAAAGGATGGTGAATTTTCTTTCTTCTTTCACTGTAATTTCACCTTAGCTTACACTCGGGATCTCTTTTCTCTCGTCTCTACATCGTCTCCTGATCCTCTCTCCTTACACCCTCTCTATATCTTCTCCCTATATCTTCTCTATCTCTTCTCTGTAGAACGTCTGACGAGATCCCGTATCTTACGCTAAGCTACCTTCGTCTGACGTCACTAATTTTTCTAAACCAATCCCCGGTGACTTCTCAAATAAATGTCACTCCTTATGGGCGTGACTTTGAATTCATGCACCAATAGTTTTTTCCTCCTTCTGCACCTTGCACCAATCCGGAAAGCCATTTCAATGCCACTAGCAAAAATTGTTTACCTCAGCATTAGTCAAACGAAGGTAACCCGCGCTTACAATGTTGTGATTACATAAGCGATTATAAAAACAGTCACCACCGTCGGTGTGTTTACATAGACAAAACGTCGCCCTCACCTAGACATAACATTGCCCTCTTCGGAGGCGTCGAGTCTGAGTTATTCTACTGCCCTAGCTCATTTCCATTCGTACACTACCGGCCTCTTACAGGGCTCGGCAGCTACCCTTGGTCGTCCCGACCAATTTCTTATTTCCCTCTTACAGGGCTTGCTAATATATTTCTAGAATAAGCTAATCTACCCTTGCGTTATTGTTAATCTATCTTCCAAAATACATCAAGATTAATGTTCAACTCTTGAAAAATATCATTATAATATTCTCCATATTCTCCAGGGTTATCAATATTTATGCACAAAGTATTACTATAATCATCTTCATAGATCTGCAAGCTAATTTTCCTTATGTCATCTAAATGTCCTACCAATTCTTCTCTTGATTCTAAATGTTTAAGTTTAAACTTGTTTCCACCTGCAGAATCAATTACCCTATATGGACCAGTGTACCTTAGTGAAAGTTTATTATTGGGTGAGGTTGCTTTGACCATTACTAATTCCCCAATTTTCAATTTTAGTTTACGAGCTATTTTGTGTTGTTGTTCCCTCATCTCTTGTGAATACACCTGCATATGTTTCCTAACTCTTTGGTGAATACTTTGAAGAGTATTTATCCTATTGGATATATAATCATCCATATTATATATGGGTTTTTGCTCTGCTGTCAACATTTCATATGGCAGAGTTTTGTCCTCCCCAAAAATTATAAAATGAGGTGTATCCCCAGTTGCTACATTAATTTGATTGTTCAGGGTACACTTAACACAAGGAATCCAAGTATCCCAAGTTACACTATGAGGACTTATTAGGGTTCTAAGACATATAATTATCTTTTTGTTTAACCTTTCTACTACTCCATTACTTTGGGGATGGTTAACGAGTATATTGACTTTCTTGATGTGGAACACATTACATAGATTTTCCAAGATTTTGTTATTAAATTCAGTCCCATTATCTGAAACTAGGATGTTAGGTGTAGTAAAATTACAGATTATCTGATCATAGATTACGGAAGCAATAGTTTCAGCTTTCTTATTGATTATGGGTTGTAATATACAAAATCTTGAAAAATAATCAATAGCAACAAATAGGTATTTAAAGCCGTTCTCGGTTAGTGGTAATTCCAAAGTATCCATGTGAACTCTTTCCCAAGGTTTCTGTAGAATGGGATAGGTGAGTATAGGAGCAGGTTTTGGTGTATTTCCCTTCACCTTTACACATTTTACACATTTTTCTATATAATCATATATAGTTTTCTTCATACCTAGCCAAAAGTACTTAAGTTGTGCCTGTCTATAAGTTTTATCCTTTCCAGGATGTGAACTACAATCACTATCATGAAGTAACTTCAATATCTCATTTACCAGAGTTTGTGGTATAACCAACTGATTTACTTGACCTCTAGAAATATCTTTCCCATTTACAAATGTTTTCCTATACAAAATTCCATTAATCAAATGAAATTCCTCTATCTTATACCCCTTTGGTAGCTTTGGAGGATCTCCTCTTGGGTTCATCAAATGCTTGATTATTGAATCACATGTCTCATCATCTCCCTGTTCTCTTATTAGCATTTCTTCATCTAAAGTTACTAATTCTTCTATACTACAAACAAAATTAATCAACCCTGTCCCAGTCATTGGTTGACTAATGTTTCTAGAAAGTGGATCTGCTACATTCCTTCTACCCGGAATATAATTAAATTGAACATCATAGCACTGAAGTATCGCAAACCATCTAGCAAGTCTGCCTCTAAGATTCTTATGCTTAAATAAGTTCTGAATAGCTGTGTGATCAGTCCAAACTCTGATGGGATACCCTAGTATCATATCCCTAAAACTTTCTAAAGAATAAATTACTGCTAAAGTTTCTCTTTCAGTTATAGAATAGTTCCTCTCTGCACTATTACAAAGTCTGGATGTGTAAGCTATGGGTTTTAAAGTTCCATTTCTCTCTTGCATTAGTATGCCTCCTAACCCTATGTCAGACGCATCAGTACAAAGAATAAATTCTTTTTCATAGTCGGGGAAAATTAAAATAGGTGAACTTGTGAGTTTATCTTTCAACTTGTCAAAAGCTTGCTGTTGCGCAGGTCCCCATATGAACTTTGAGTCCTTTCTCAACAAAGAACTTAGTGGATTAGCAATGTCAGCATAACTTTGAATGAATTTTCTATAATATCCTGTTAATCCCAAAAAGCTCCTAACCTTGTCTACATTGATCGGAACTGGAAAATTCTTGACAGCGTCCACCTTTGAATTTACTGTACTCAGTCCGTGTCTGTCTATCTTATGTCCTAAGTAAATGACACTGTCTTGCAAGAACTTACATTTTTCAAGTTTTACTTTTAACCCAGCTTCTCCTAGTCTTGAGAATATCAAATCTAATTTCTTAAAGTGCTCCACTGCAGTCTGAGAAACTATTAAAATGTCATCTAGAAATACACTGGCAGTGTTTCCTAACAATCCATCTAGAATAGTATTCATTAATCTCATGTAAGTTAATGGACTATTACATAACCCAAATGGCATTCTCTTGAACTCATAATGTCCTGTTGTAGTAGAAAATGCTGTGAACTCTCTTGAATCTTCATGCAATTCTATTTGCCAAAAAGCTGATTTGATATCTATAGTACTAAAATATCTATTCTCAGTTCCCAAACTTCTCAAAATGTCACCGATAATGGGTAATGGTAACCTGTCACGAATGGTGTGCTTATTCAGTTCCCTGTAATC
Organism: Oratosquilla oratoria; assembly: GCF_046742065.1. Lineage (NCBI taxonomy): Eukaryota > Metazoa > Arthropoda > Malacostraca > Stomatopoda > Squillidae > Oratosquilla > Oratosquilla oratoria. The sequence continues at coordinate 41,881,566 of NC_134778.1, read as the reverse complement.
AATAACTGGTCGCATAGTCCCATCAGACTTTGGTACTAAGATCAACGGAAAATTCCACTCACTCTTACTATGTTCAATAATATCCTGTGATAACATTTCAGTGATGAGTTTATCTACTACAGCTAATCTAGAGTGAGGAACTCTGTAGGCTGGTATGTAGATAGGTTGTGTTCCTGGTTTTAACTTAATGTGATGTTTTAAAACAGTTGTTTTGCCTAAGGCGTCCCCCGGCAAAGCAATTGCTTTTTTATGTTTCATAAGCAAAGCAAATAAAGCTTCATCCAACTCAGGGCAATTAGTTGATTGTAATAATTCTTTATATCTATTTCTTAAGTCTATGCCTTCTTGTACTGAGCAAATTGATGAAGTTGGTAATTCTATCTCCTCACTATTCTCATTTAAAATCTTAATAGGTTTAGTACACACCTGAATACATCCTATTTGTGTACCTTTCTTTAAAACTATCTCTTTATTCATAGTATTAATTACTAATACTTCTACTCTGTTCTTATTTGTCTTATAAATCCCTGAGTCCCACTTCAATCCTTTAAGTTTAACTGATTCTGGGACTGTAATTACTTCAGAGTCTACATTGATTCCTTTCAAACACACTTCAACCTTATTAATTGACATGGGATGTAACAATGTCGACCTTGTTAATCCGCAATCTGCAATTCTCAAGGCATCTGTGGTTAATAATTTAGTAATCTCTGGGATTTCTTGAACTTCTGAGTTGGGTTCACAAATTGTTTTACTTTCTGTAGGGTTGGACCGCTCGGCCTCGCTATCTAGGATAGAAATGTTATCTAAGGATTCATTGATTCCTGTCACTGGTCTTAAGTCTGGTTGATTTAAGAATGGGATTAACTGTGACTTCACTAAAATTCCTAAGTCAGCAGGACAAATTACCATGTTTTCTTTTCTCATAGTTGCAAATCCTATCAATAAATCTCCTGGAAAAACAGACTCTTCTACCACTATCACTGGGATGTACAATTGTTCATTTGTATATAAGGCAACTTCTAGCTCAATCTTGCCTAATGTTTTTAACTGATTTCCAGTTACACCTTGCAATGTGTAACGGATTGGTTCCAACATTTTCACTCCTGGGTTCAACTGGTTTAAAACTTTACTAGTAATTACATTAACTACAGACCCTGTATCAATAAAAATTTGAATAGGCTTATTGAACACTTTACCCGCAATGAGAGGTCCTACAGAAGTTTTACCAACAGTAATTATCAGTTTGTCAGTTTCTTTCATCTCCCTTTCATTCCCATATTTAACACAATACCGCCTATCGGTATATATATGGGGAGGTCTGAAATGGTTTATTCTGTGTCTGGGGGTTTTCCTCTTAGCCCTGGGGGTACCCGAAAATTTCGGCACTCATGAGTTCTGTGTCCGATTTTATTATGGTAAATACAGAATGGAGGGTTCCTACATTGATACTCATTGTGACCTTCGTATTTGCAATTTCTGCAAATAATCCCATAAAAACATTCTTGTGCCTTGTGTCCCCAAGCATTACAATTAAAACATAGGATTCTGGTATCCCTATCCCTAGATGGACTTCTAGCATGCCGCCTATGTCCTACTTCTGTTTTCTTAAACTCTCTAGAGTTCCTATATTGGCTTTGTTGATTTATAGGCATTACATATGGGTTTATTGTTCTGGTCTCACTGTATCCTTGTAGAAGATAATCTACTTCTCCTAAACAGATATTTGATTTTAAATCTTTGTACAGCCTTTCTGCTGTTAAGTCATCAGAATTCTTTGCCAATAAGCTAAATGTAATCAATTTGATTACCTGTGAGATTTCCATCTTCTCACTAGATCTTTCTATCCAGTCTGAATCTTTCAAGATAGAATTCATGTCTTTTGACCATCTATCTAATCTAGCTAAGTACTCTGTGTCAGTTTCACTTGTCCTAACTTCCTTAATCATTTTTACCAATGATCTAATAGGATCCTGATCACATTTGGACATGAAATGTTTAAGAAAGGCTTTCTTGTAATTATCATATTGATTAATTAATTCCATTTGCTGAAAGTTAATGACAAACCTCGCCCTTCCATGCTCTGGATCTATATTCTCCTTGAGAATCTCAATCTTACGATTCTCATTTGTAATGTTTTTACTAACTATAAGTGTGTCAATAAGGTTCAAGAACTTGTTTACACCATATGTGTTAGACTCTCCTGTGAATTTTGGAATATTTGTATTTGATGTGTGAATTTCGTGTCTCAACACGTTAGAATTCTGAGGGGTACTCATACTTTACTAATACCTTGCTTTAGCCTGGCTGCTTGCGATGTCGCTTCGTGATGTCAATGTCTGGTTTGACGTCCTTCTACGGTCTTGTCATTCCTCAACGACGTTGTTCCTCCTCCATCACACACTCTGCCTTGAAGACCGCCTTGTAGATGATGATCTCCTTGAAGAATCTTGAAGAATGCTTGTTCCCAACGTAGCAGTTACTTGAAGTTGTAGATTTCTCTCGTAGTCGTAATACACTCTTGATTTTGGTTGTCTTGTTCCCGTAGACTTCTGGCGCCACTTCTCTTCGGAGGTGTTTAACACCCAGTTCGTTCCACCGCTGAGCACCACTTTCACCACCCCTAGTCACCACTGTCACTTAAATTTGACTTGTAATATCACTCGTCTCGAGGCCCCTTGCCTCTCGTTACGTGAGGTTCACTAATATTCAAGTTCCTCTTAAGTAGTAGGCCCAATGCCTTCTTTTTCCTGTAGTCTCACTATTTTCTAGGCCCATGCCTATTCCTCTCGTCCTTTGGGTTAATAAAAGGATGGTGAATTTTCTTTCTTCTTTCACTGTAATTTCACCTTAGCTTACACTCGGGATCTCTTTTCTCTCGTCTCTACATCGTCTCCTGATCCTCTCTCCTTACACCCTCTCTATATCTTCTCCCTATATCTTCTCTATCTCTTCTCTGTAGAACGTCTGACGAGATCCCGTATCTTACGCTAAGCTACCTTCGTCTGACGTCACTAATTTTTCTAAACCAATCCCCGGTGACTTCTCAAATAAATGTCACTCCTTATGGGCGTGACTTTGAATTCATGCACCAATAGTTTTTTCCTCCTTCTGCACCTTGCACCAATCCGGAAAGCCATTTCAATGCCACTAGCAAAAATTGTTTACCTCAGCATTAGTCAAACGAAGGTAACCCGCGCTTACAATGTTGTGATTACATAAGCGATTATAAAAACAGTCACCACCGTCGGTGTGTTTACATAGACAAAACGTCGCCCTCACCTAGACATAACATTGCCCTCTTCGGAGGCGTCGAGTCTGAGTTATTCTACTGCCCTAGCTCATTTCCATTCGTACACTACCGGCCTCTTACAGAGAGAGAGAGAGAGAGAGAGAGAGAGAGAGAGAGAGAGAGAGAGAGAGAGAGAGAGAGAGAGAGAGAGAGAGAGAGAGAGAGAAACACACACACGCACATACACAAAAGCAGGCAGGTAGGCTAGCTTAATGCATTTCTTTACCAATAGTGAACAGTGCTGCCATCTCTTGGCATTTGTTTAGATTACTGGACATGGGTCAGGCCTACATAATCTTGTGCACATTTGAAATTTGTGTAGAAATTTTCCATTCACAATTATAGTACATAGGTCTGTCTGCAAAGACATTATTCTATAGATATTTACTGGGCCCTCGACTGCAGTTTGTGACTGGAGCTACATGTTGAATGCATTTCTGCGTATGTGTGTATACTTTCTCCAACTTTGTTTTTCTGCGTAGTAATCATATAGTTTTCTGACCTTTTGTTTTAGACTTACTTTGCACTTGCTTCTTTCCTTCTCAATATATCGGATGCTTAGTAAACAAACAAGGGATGAAATGGTGCAGTTTATGACAGGGATACATAGATATGGTGAAATTGGCGGCTTCATTATAATAATATTCTACCTCCGAAACAAAAGCCCTGGTCTTGTGAACTGGTGAGACAACTAGAGTGAGCTGAAGCAACTAAACAGGTAAAACGTCTCAAAAACATGAAAAAAGACCTAATATTAGAAATAATTTAACTACAATTGCATTGCATCAAACTGGACCAAACCTTTTCTAAAAACTCCCCAGGTGACCCTAGTTTGAGCGGTGGGTGTTTGTATTTTTCTACCAGTTCAGTTGTAAGCAAGGGATTTAATTGAACAGATATTCCATTTTCTGTCACATCGGTGGTCACGTGACCTTTTCACCCCTGCTGACCTAAAAAATGATCCAATCAGCATAAATTTTATATCAATAAAAGACAATTTAATATCAAATATTTTAATGTATAGTGCATTTCTTAGATTTACATTGCTTATGCTGTCAGAAATAGTCTTTCCCGTTTGCCCTACCCCATAACTTTTGAAGAAATATAAGATGGACAAACGGATGGAAAAGGGTTAATACCAACCACACCCACCACAGGTCAAACTTAAGACTACCCATTTCAGATGTCCCAAGGTACATCCTTTTAAAAAAAAGCAACAAAACATCTGGTACTTTTCTATTATTATTAATAAATGGCCCTCAACTCTTGGACTAAAAGGGCAGAAACCAAACTAGTTTCCAGCCTGACAGATAAGCCATAGGAGGAGACTGAAGAGAAAGAGGTGATATGATTACAAAACATCTGGTATCTTTTTATTTACTATTTCTATTATCAAATGACCCTCAGCTCTTGGACTATTTGTATCCTCTTGATTTAGCTGTGTGGGGACAACACTACAGATGTATATTCTAGTCTTGGGCGGATGAGTGTTTCTATTGTTTTTTCGTCATCTCTTCGTCCATGCAGTGAAATGTTATGCAACAGTCCGTAAGTCTCTGCTGCAAAAGATTGAATTGTATGTGTGTGTGTGTGTGTGTGTGTGTGTGTGTGTGTGTGTGTGTATCTGTATGTATGTATGTGTGTGTGTGTGCGCGTATTGTTTTGGGCTGTAATTTACCAGCGCTTCCATCCTTATGAATAATATTATTTTTCATATTTCTTTCTCAAGGGTAATTATAGTTTGTTCAACACTCCCTCTTTTTTATTTTTTAGTATTGTTTTTTTAGGAAGCTGTGGAGAGATGATAGAGGTACCTGTGCATTGGATACTGCCTAGTGTTTGGTGTAGGGTCAGCGCTGTTTGAGGGGTTAGTAGGTAATTATTGCGTAGTGTTGTGGAAATTGGGCAGCCTAGCAGTATGTGTGATATTGTGTAGGGAGGTTTCCATTGGTAATTGGGCAGGGTGTAGTTTCCTGTCATAAGGTGAGATGTGTGTAAAGCAGGAATGTCCTGTTCTTAGACGTACTAATGCTCACGTGTATATACGTATATCATGAATGTCTTTGTATGTGTGTGTGTGTGTGTGTGTGTGTGTGTGTGTGTGTGTGTGTGTGTGTGTGTGTGTGTGTGTGTGTGTGTGTGTGTGTGTATGGTGTGTTCATGGATATGTATGTGCGTGTGTGTGTGTGTGTGTGTGTGTGTGTGTGTGTGTGTGCGTGCGTGCGTGTGTGTATATGTATGTATGTATGTATGTATGTATGTATGTATGTATGTGTATATGTGTGTGTGTCTGTCTGTGTGTGTGTGTGCGTCTGTGTGTGTCTGTGTGTGTCTGTGTGTCTGTGCGTGTGTGCGTGCATGTGTACGTATGTGGATATGTATGTGTATTTGTCTGTCTGTGAGTGTTTTTGGTGCGCGTGAAAGATGGGGACGGAATAAATGTTGAAGAGGAGACGGCATCAAAGTTGTATTGATTTTATTGTGAAAAGTTAGTTGGTTTGAAGACGCGTTTGGTGTGTAACGTTGTTGCCTTCTTTATCTCCTTTCCTCTGTCCCCTTCCCTTTTCCCTTTTTCCCATTTTCTCCTTTTCCTCTTATTTTCCTTCCTTAATTTGTTGCCTCTGCCCTTCTTCCTTCTATGCCTTCTACAGATTCCGTTACATGTTTGGGCTAGGTTTTGTCGTCTCTTTGTTTTTTTCTCGCATTCAACCTCTCATTCCCTTCCCTCTCTCTAGTCTTGCTGTTCAAATGATTGCACAATCCAATTTGATACCAGGTGCTTGCGTACCTAATAGCAAACTTTTGTGTATAATCATGAATAAAAAATTAATTACATTTTGTAAATGATACAAGCCGCGGGCTTCGCCCTCCCCGGCTTCGCCGGGGGCTTGGCTGCGCAAACAGCGGCCTACGGCCGCAGCTTTCCGCTCTCTAATCCCTCGTTTTCCCCTTCGGCCTCGGCCTCGGGGCGGAACCCCAACACGGGATCCCCAGCACGAAGAAGAACGCGAAGAAGAACGCGAAGAAGAACGCGAAGAAGAAGAACGCGAAGAAGAACGCGAAGAAGAACGCGAAGAAGAAGAACGCGAAGAAGAACGCGAAGAAGAACGCGAAGAAGAACGCGAAGAAGAACACGAAGTAGAATGCGAAGAAGAACGCGAAGAACACAAGGAAGAAGAACGCGAGGAAGAAGAACGCGAAGAAGAACGCGAAGAAGAACGCGAAGAAGAAGAACGCGAAGAAGAACGCGAAGAAGAACGCGAAGAAGAATGCGAAGAAGAACGCGAAGAAGAACGCGAAGAAAAACGCGAAGAAGAACGCGAGGAAGAAGAAGAAGACGAAGAAGAAGAAGAAGAAGAAGAAGAAGAAGAAGAAGAAGAAGAAGAAGAAGAAGAAGAAGAAGAAGAAGAAGAAGAAGAAGAAGAAGAAGAAGAAGAACGCGAAGAAGAAGAACGCGAAGAAGAAGAACGCGAAGAAGAAGAACGCGAAGAAGAAGAAGAAGAAGAAGAAGAAGAAGAAGAAGAAGAGGAACGCGAAGAAGAAGAAGAAGAAGAAGAAGAAGAAGAAGAAGAAGAAGAAGAAGAAGAAGAAGAAGAAGAAGAAGAAGAAGAAGAAGAAGAATACCACCTGACCCCGACTTACCCAAACGCTTTTTCAAGAATATTTTTAGGACAAAGTGTCACCGTAATACTACCTGTCCCCGACTTCCACAGCGTTTTTTAGAAGAATATTTTTATTTAGACTTAGAAAAGACCTTATCATTGTTTTGATGTTAAAAATTGATTCTGACCCTTCTGAAGACTTTCACCCTCCAGAAACATTTTTATTTGTCAGGCCCATCTTTCTGTTGATTTGTTTGGCTAAGTGTTTTCCTGTTAAAGTGTCTTTATCTTACTTCGTGTAAATGTCTGCTAATCTGGCCTTTTTATATTTGGGCGTTTTATCGATATTTCTAGAGCTGTTTACTTGTTTGGTCGCCTTTGTTGCTTTGTCACCTTACGAACGAGTGTTCGCGCGTGGGTGTAAGATTGTGCACGTGTAACACACACACACACACACACACACACACACACACACACACACACACACACACACACACACACACACACACACACACACACACACAACAACACACAACACACACACACAAACAACAAAACACACACACACACACACACACACACACACACACACACACACACACACACACACACACACACACACACACACACACACACACACACACACACACACACACACACACACACACACACACACACACACACACACACACACACACACACACACACACACACACACACACACACACACACACACACACACACACACACACACACACACACACACACACACACACACACACACACACACACACACACACACACACACACACACACACACACACACACACACACACACACACACACACACACACACACACGCACGCACACACACACACACACACACACACACACACACACACACACACACACACACACACACACACACACACACACACACACACACACACACACACACACACACACACGCGCGCACCCACACACACACACACACACACACACACACACACACACACACACACACACACACACACACACACACACACACACACACACACACACACACAGACACACTCCTCCCTCTTCTCTCTCTCCCTCTCCCTCTTCCTCTCCCTCTCCCTCTCCCTCTCCCTCTCTCTCTCTCTCCCTCTCCTCCCTCTTCTTCTCTCTCTCTCTCTCTCTCTCCCTCTCTCTCTCTCTCTCTCTCTCTCTCTCTCTCTCTCTCTCTCTCTCTCTCTCTCTCTCTCTCTCTCTCTCTCTCTCTCTCTCTCTCTCTCTCTCTCTCTCTCTCTCTCTCTCTCTCTCTCTCTCTCTCTCTCTCTCTCTCTCTCTCTCTCTCTCTCTCTCTCTCTCTCCCCTCTTCCACTTCTCCCTCTTCGTCTTCCTCTACTTTTCCTCTCCTTCTCATTCTTGCTCTTCCTCTACTTTTCCTTTCCTTCTCACTCTTTCTCTTCTCCCCCTCTTCCTCTCCTTTCCGTCTTCCTCTGCTTCTCCCTCTCTTTCTCCCTCTTTTCTCTCTTCCTCTCCCTCCCACTCTCCTTTCCTCAATCCCTTCCTCCCACGCACACATGCATAGAATCTCCCTTTCCCCCTTACCTCTACTTCCCCACCATTTTTTCTTCGCTTATTCCTTTCGTATTTTTTTCTCATCTTTGTTGACCTTCACCTTCTCCTTTCTTTTCTCTTTCCTCTTCCTACCCCACTTTTCCTTTTCCCCCTCCTCTTCCTCTTCTCACCTACTTGTTCTCTTTCTCATAAGAACATAAGAATGGAGTAGAGTGCAAGAGACCATAGGGCCTACACTGGGCATTTCTATGCCCTTTACCACCTGTCATCCCCATCCATAAAATTATCTACTCTTCTCTTAAAATAACTAATTGTTTCAGCACTCACTACATGGTTACTAAGTCTATTCCTTCTCCTCTTCCTCCTCCTCCTCCTCCTCCTCCTCTTCATTTTCAATCCTCTTCTTTTCCTCCTCCTCTTTATTTTCCACCTCCTCCTACTCCTCCATCACTTCATTCTCCTACTCCGCGCCCCCTTCTCTTCTTCCTCCCCTTTATCTTTTCCTCCTCCTCCTCTTTCTCCTAATCCTCCTCCTCCTCCTCCTCCTCCTCCTCCTCGTGTGTGATTCCATTCCCTCGCGTTTCCCCTGCTCTTCTCCTAATCTGATTCTTCCGTCTTCTTAACAAAAGAGTTTCGAACTCGGCACGACAGCTAAACCATTTGGGCGCGAAGGAGATTGCGGGACGTCACATTCACACAACACATATCTACCCCACCCAACTCCTCCTCCCTGCACCCTATCCCCTCCTCTTCTACTAGCAGACACTCTTCGGCTCTTCAGCACCCTTCCTTCTCCGTCTTAAGGTTCCCAATATTCCCTTGAAGGCCTCCTCGCGTCGTCTTCTTCCCACGTCCAAATATTAACTTTGTTGTTGTTGTCTGTTGTTGTTGATGTTTTTGTTGTTGGTAATGTTGTTGTTGTTGGTGGTGGAGATGGTGTTGTTGAGAATGCTGTTGTTAGAGTTGTAGATAGTGTTGTTGGAGGTGTTGTTGTCGAAGGTGGAGATGGTGTTGTTGGAGGTGTTTTTGAAGGTGTTGTTGTTGTTGTTGGTGGTGGTGGAGATGATGTTGTTGAAAGTGCTGTTGTTAGAGGTGTAGATAGTGTTGTTGGAGATGTTGTTGTCGGAGGTGGAGATGGTGTTGTTGGAGGTGTTTTTGAAGGTATTGTTGTTGGTGGGGGATGGTGATTGTATTGCTCTTATTTTTGTTGTTGGTGTTAGTGTTTGTGTTGGTGTTACTACCGTTGTTCCTGTTGTTACCCATGTTCTTCTCGTTGTTGTTGTTTTTGTTATTGTTGTTGATGTTGTTGGTGTTGTTCATAATCTATGCTGTCAATTTTTTCTTCTTCTCACTTTTCCTCTTTCTCCTCCTTCTTCCTTCTCCTTTCATCTTCCTCTTCTTTCTTCTTCTTTTTCTTCGTCTTTCTTCTTCTTTCTTCTACTTCTTTCTATTTCTTCCTCTCTTCCTCCTCCTCTATATTCTTCTTGGTCTTCATTTTGTTCTTTTTTGGTATTCTTGCTATTTTTCTTGGAATTCTTCCTGTCATTCTTCTTGACACTCTTCCTGATATTCTTCTTGTTCTGTATTATTCTTGTTTTTCTTCCAGGTTTTTTTTTTTTTTTTGGTGTGTGTGTGTGTGTGTGTGTGTGTGTGTGTGTGTGTGTGTGTGTGTGTGTGTGTGTGTGTGTGTGTGTGTGTGTTTGTTTGTTTGTTTCGTGGTCGTTTTCTTCGTGGTCTTCTCCCTTGCGATTTTCATCCTCTCGATCTTTTTCCTCATGGAATTCGTCTTCATCGTGGTCTTCTGCCTCGTCATGGTCGTTTTCCTCGTGGTCTTCTTCCTTCAGGTCTTCATCCTGGTCGCCTTCTTTGTAGTCTTCTTTCTCGTAGTCTTTTCCTCTCTGGTCTTCTTCTTGGTCTTCTAATTGATGTTTCTATTCTTCCTGGTGACTCCTCTTCCTCTTTCTCCTCCTCCTCTTCCTCCAGTAACTACTCTCTATTCTTTGTGGTCTTCTTTCTCGTTGTCTTTTTATTTTTTTTTCCTGGTCTTCTTGTTGATGTTCCTATTCTTTGTCGTCTTTTCCTCCTGCATCCTTTATCTCCATATTTTCTTCTTGGCGACTCGTCTTTTTTCTTCCTCCTCCTCCAGCAACCACTCTATCTTCTTTGTGGTTTTCTTTCTGAAGTATTTTTCTTTCTGACCTTCCTCTTGTTCTTCTTGTTGATGTTTCTATTCTTGATTTTCTTTCCCCCACCTCCATATTTCCTTCCTGGCGACTTCTCTTTCTCTTCCTCTTCCTCCTCCTCCTCCTCTTCTTCCTCCTCCTCCTCCTCCTCTTCCTCCTCCTCCAGCAACTACTTTCTCTCCTCCACATTATCGGCCCCCCTCCCCCATCTGTTACCCCCCAACTCCCCCTGAAGAAGAAAAAAGAGCCTCGAACTCAAAAAGTGTCTCGAACTCGCAGGCAGTAAAACCATTTAGGCGCGCAGGAGATTACTAGCTGTCACACTCACGCCGCTCGTCTTCCCCTTCTCCCACCTCCTCTCCTCCTCCTCCTTTTCGTCTTCCTTTTCTTCCTCCTCCTAGTATTTTCTCCTTTCCTCTTCTATTCCCACCCTTGTTCTTAATGCCTTGATTTCCTCCATCGTTGTTGCTTTATACTTTCTCCCACCTTTCTCTCTCTTGTCTTTCGTCACTTTCCCCTTTCTTTACTTTCACTTCTTTGTTTCCCACTGTTTGTAATATGTGATTAGTTATTCACAATTTTAGTCATTAGGCCATGTTACCTCCAATCATCCACTACTAAAATTCTTTTCTTTCTTATATAATCTTCAGTCGAGGGAAAATTAAAGTTTTGGTAAAATTTCTTTAGTATTTTCCGTTAATTCTTATACAATGTGCTTTTCTAAGATACACTCTATGAATCCAGTCTTATCTGTAAATATTGTTTGTATTAATATGCAATTCAAGCATAATACTAATAACATATTCCTGATACTCTTCAGAACTCAAAGTTCCCCCAATAGATTGTATACATGATGCTGCTTCTCCCTCAAAGAGAGTTATTGTTTTACAATCCTTAATGTCACAATTATCATCATTATCAAATTCTATCCTAGTCCTTTTTAAATCATGCACATATCTAACTGACACTTCCCTGGTTTCGAAATGTAAGATCTTGTATTTATTCCCACCTGCAAAATCAATTATTCTTTATGGACCTGATTATCTTGGTGAAAGTTTATTATCGATTGTATGCATTTTGACTTGACCATGACCAAATCTCCTATTTGTAATTCTATTTTGTGTGCTATTTTGTGTTCTTATTTCTTCATCTCTTGTGTATAATCTTTCATTTGTTCCCTACCTCTTTGGTGTATGGCTTGAAATGTATGTATCTTATTTGAGATGTAATCATCTGTGTTATAAACTAGCTTTGGTTTTGCAATCAAGATTTCACATGGGAGAATTTTGTCGTCCCCGTAGATTATAAAATGTGGTGTTTCACCTGTAGATGTATTAATTTGGTTATTAGGTGCACATTTAACACAAGGAATCCAATTATCACAAGGTATACTATGTGGACTTATCAAACCTCTAAGACATGTGATAATTTTCTTATTTAACCTTTCTACAACTCCATTGCTCTGAGGATGATTCACTTGAATATTAATTTTGTTTACCTTAAATAACCTACAGAATTTTTCCAAGATTTTGTTATTAGATTTAATGCCATTGTCTGAAACTAAGATCTTAGGAGAAGTGAAATTACAGATTATCTGATCATAGATTACTGAAGCATTTATTTTAGTTCTCTTATTTGGTATGGGTTGTAAAATACAAAAGCTTGAAGGATAATTGTATAATCAATGACACCAAATACATATTTATATCCATTTTCAGACATGGGTAGCTTCAGTGTATCTAAGTAAACTCTTCCCCTAGGTTTCTGTGGTATGGGATATGATAGCATAGCAGCAGGCTTAGGTTTATTTCCTTTTATCTTGGCACATTTCAAGCAATTTTCTGTATGTTCATAAATATCTCTCTTCATACCTGACAAAAAGTATTTAAATTGTCTAAAGTTTTATTGTTTCCTGGATGAGAACTATAATCACTTTTATGAAGTAATTTCAATACCTCTGGTACAAGAGTTTGTGAAATTACCAGCTGATTCACTGGGCCTCTAGAAATATCCTTTTCATTTACAACTGTTTTTCTATACAAAAGTCTATTGCCCAAATGAAATTCCTCTATCTTATACCCCTTTGGTAACTTTGGAGGAATACCTCGAGGGTTCATCATATTCTGGGCTACTTTTTCCCAAGTCCTTTATTATCATTTCCTCATCTAATGTTACAAGTTCATTAATACTGCAGATGAAATTAATCAACCATGTCGTTAGTTGATTAATGTTCCTAGATAGTGCATCTGCTGCAACATTCTTCCTACCTGAAATATATTCAAACTTAACCTCGTAACCCTGAAATGTAGTAAACCACCTGGCTATTCTGCCCCAAAGATTCTTCTTTTGAATAAGTTCTGGATAGCTGTATGATCAGTCCACACTCTGATTGTATATCCCAGTATTACATTTCTAAATCTCTCTAGTGAATATATCACTGCTAATGTTTCTCTTTCTGTAATGGAGTAGTTTTTCTCTGCACTATTACAAAGTCTCGATGTGAAAGCTATCGGTTTCAATTTTCCATCTATCTCTTGTATCAGTATGCCTTCTAACCCTAAGTCTGACGCATCAGTACAAAGAATGAACTATTTATTATAATTAGGAAATATGAGAACTAAAGGACTAGTAAGTTTATCTTTCAACTTGTCAAAAGTTTGCTGTTGTGCAGGTCCCTAAATGAACTTTGAATCTTTCCTCAACAAAGAATTTAATGGATTAGCTATTTCTGCATAATCCTTAATAAACCTTCCATAATACCCTGTCAATCCCAAGAAACTTCTAACTTTTTCTACATTGTTCGGAACTGGATAGTTCTTTACTGCTTCTACCTTTGAATTCACTGTACTAAGTCCATATCTATCTTATGTCCCAAATAAATGACACTTTCCTGCAAAAACTCACATTTTTCAAGTTTCACTTACAACCCTGCTTTAACTAGTCTTGAGAATACCAAATGTAATTTCTTACAGTGCTCAGTTGCTGTTTGGGAAACTATTAGAATATTATCTAGAAATACACTGGCAGTGTTTCCTAACAACACATTTAGTACTGTATTCATTAATCTCGTATTAGTTAATGGACTATAACATATCTCAAATGGCATTCGTTTGGACGCATAGTGCCCAGTTGTTGTAGAAAATGCTGTATAATCCCTTAAATCTTCATGCTACCCGATTTGCCAGAACGCAGATTTAATATCTGTAGTGCTAAAATACCTATTCTAGGTTTCCAAACTATAAAGTATATCTGCTATTATCGGTAACGGTAGTCTATCATGTATTGTCTGTTTATTAAATTCCCTATTGTCAATAACTAGACGCATGGTACCATTTGATATTGCCACCAGAATCTATGGGGAGTTCCATTCACTTTGACTGGGTTCTATGACATCCTGCGATAAAATTTCAGTGCTAAATTTATATACAATGGCTAGCTTGGTATGTGGTAATCAGTAGGCAGGTATATAAATAGGTTGAGTCCCTGGTTTTATTTTGATCTGATGTTTTTTAAATATTTTTTTACACAAGGCGTACTCCGGCAAAGCAATTGCTTTATTGTGCTTCATTAGCAATGTAATCAAGCTTACTTCTAGATCTGAACAAGTAGGCGCTAGTTGACTCATGCACCTCTCTCCCAAATCTGTTTCTTCCTGAATTGAACAGATTGATGAAATTGATTATTCCACCTCCCTAGTACTCTCATTTAAAATCTTAATGGGTCTTGGACGGACTTGAAAACATAATATTTGTGCATCTTTTCTTAAATGTATGTCTTTATTCAAAGTACTAATCACTAATATTTTTACCTTGTTCTTGTGTGTCTTATAGATCCCCGAGTCTAACTTCAAACCTTTTATCCTAATTGAATCTGCAATGGTTAAAATTTTGGAGTCTACAGTGACTCCTTTCAACTGCGCTTCTACTCTGTTAATTGCTCTGGAGTGTAATAATGTTGACTTTATTACGCCACCTCCCGCAATTAGCAAAGCTTTATTTGGAGTTCATGATTTCTAATTAATTTCTGGGGTTTCTTGTACACCCGAGTTGGGTTTACTGTATGTAATTTCTTCCTTTTTTGTTTTATATGTTCTTAGATAGACCCCTCTGCCACACTACCATCCAATCTAGCATTGTTATTTTCCCTATCTATCTCAATAAGTTCTCTTATCACAGAGATGGTTCTAAGTCTGGTTGATTTAAAAATGGGATTAACTGTGATTTCACTAAGATTCCTAACTCAGCAGGACATATGATCATGCTCTTTTTTCTCATAGTTGCAAATCCTATCAATAAATCTCCTGGGAAAACAGATTTTTCTACAACTACCACTGGAATGTGTAAGTGCTCATTTCTGTATAAAATAACATTTCAGTCTTACCTAATGCTTTTAACTGGCTCCCTGTTACTCCTTGCAACGAGTAATGGATTGGTTCTAAGATTTTTACTCCCGGTTTCAACTGGTTTAAAACTTTGCTTGTTATAACATTGACTACGGATCCCGTATCGATAAATATTTAAATAGGTCTATTAAAAACCCTACCCGGAATGGTGGGTCCTACAGAAGTCCTTCCAATTGTTATAGTCAATTTAAAATTATATTTGGTGTTTTCTTTCACCTTATTGTCCCTAACACAATACTATTTGTTGGTCTAGGGTTAATTCTGTAGTGTCGTTTTATTTGATATCTGGAGGTTTTCCTCTTGTTTCTGGGTAAATACGAAAATTTGGCATTGCCTTACAACTTTGTCTTCTATGTCCTACTTTTTTGTAATACAAACAAAAAGGTGGGTTTCTACAATGATACTCATCACGACCCTGATAGGATCCTGATCACACTTTGACTTAAAATGTTCTGTAAAAGCCTTCTTATAATCCTCATATTTGTTTATATCTTCCATTTGCTGGAATTTTATTATAAGCCTAGCCCTACCCTTCTCAGGGTCTACATTTTCTTTTAAAATTTCTATTTTTTTTATCATCCGATATGTTCTTTTTTGTTGTTGTTGTTGTTGTCAATATTAGTATATCAATTAAACTAAGAAACCTATTAACCCCTAATTTATTTTCTTCCCCCGAAAACTTTGGGATATTTGTCTGCGAGGTAATAACCTCATGGCGGAGAACTTCCGTGGCCATACCTTCAGTTGATAATGTCGATTTGAATCGACTGCTTCTCTTGTAGTCGTCCTCACAAGTACGACGCGCACCTTAGTAGCACATCAACCTCGTTTACTATTTCGTCCTCATAGTCATCCTCTCGTTCACTAGCTCGTCCTCGTAGTCGTCCCCTAGTTCACTAGCTCGTCCTCGTAGGTGTCCCTTCGTTCACTGTGAGCATTGCGTGGTTGCGTGCATTGCGTGATTTGCGTGTACTGCGTGGTTTGCGTGCACTGAGTGATGTGCGTTCACTGCGTGGTTTGCGTGCGCCACGTGGTCCTGTATTGTTGCTTGTAGTTCGTTCGATGAATTCGTTGCACCAGTCTCTTCACACTCGTAGCCGTATCTTGCACTAAATTCTTAGTATTGTTGGGTTTCGTCCCTAGCTGCTGCTACTTTCGACCTCCTTTGGACTTTCACCCACCTTTCTCTTGTCTTTTGTCACTGTCCCCTTTCTTCACTTTCACTATTTATTACCGTCTTTGTTTCCCACTGTTTGTTATATGTGATTAGTTACTCACAATTTTAGTCGATAGGCCATGTTACCTCCAATCACCCACTGTTGAAATTATTTTCTAATATAATCTTCAGTCGAGAGGAAGTTAAAGTTTTGGTAAAATTTCTTTAGTATTTCCCGTTAATTCTTATACAATGTGCTTATCTGAGGATCCCCCGAGAACACGCAAGCGAGATTTTAGGTGAGCTTTGCAGTGACGTTGTAATTTCTTTAGTCCGATGGTCTTTAACTTTATATTTAAGATCCTTCCCAAGGGGCGTGATCTTACAATCGTGAACCAATTTAATTTTCTCCTCCTCCACCCTTTCCCCAATCAGATTCGTTGTTACAAGTTTATATGCAATATTGTTTACTTAAGCAATCTCTCTGCATGACTCAGGTTACACAGTCAGCAAAACATTGGGGTCCCGGCATTGTTTATAAAGATAAAGCAGAGAGCGAACATATGCAACTCCTCGCCTACAATCTGCCATGTTTACAAACACTCACCCCATAAAATACAACACTAGTCTGCTACCCCTCTTTCCACCAACTTATCTACTAGCCTCTTACAAACGTCTTCATTAACGAGGGGTGGAGCAGAAACGAATAAAGTAGTTTGGCGGGTAGCAGGATAACAGGAAAAGGGACACCTGCTCTTGAAGGGTTAGTGTAAAAAAAAAAAAAAAAAAAAAAAGGGAATATTGAGGAAAGACTGTGAACCCTATGGCACCAGGAACGTGCCACGGAAATGGATAAAAGAGCCTGACAACAAACAAAATATATGGCATCGGGAGGATGCCACAAAAATGGATAAAAGAGCCTGGCGACAATCAAATTGAAGAAAAAGTACCACCTTGGGACCAAGAATATGGT
Organism: Oratosquilla oratoria; assembly: GCF_046742065.1. Classification (NCBI taxonomy): domain Eukaryota; kingdom Metazoa; phylum Arthropoda; class Malacostraca; order Stomatopoda; family Squillidae; genus Oratosquilla; species Oratosquilla oratoria. The sequence continues at coordinate 41,864,392 of NC_134778.1, read as the reverse complement.
ATTTGAAATCTAAGAAAAAACATTTGTTAGAAAGGTTTTTTTATATCGGCTATTTTTATCATTGTATAAATGTCTAGAACCTTTTTCTTCACATTCCTCTTCCAAATCATCCTTCCCTTCTTCCTACTTCTATTCTTCTTTCGTTTTTCATCTTCTTTCTTTTCATTCTCTTCATTCTACTTTCTCAACTCCTAGTTGCACCGCTCCTCCTCAATCTTCTTATCCTTTATTTTTCTTCTTTTCTTCCTGTTTTTCTTTCTTACCTTCCCTTGTTACTTTCAACGCATACTGTTCCTCTGTTTTGTTTTCTATAAATCTCTTCTTTAGTGTCTCTAAGACTCCACTTCTTTGGTGCGATATTATCCCATAGGATAGAAGTGTTAATTATTGCTGACAAAATACTTATACTACTCTACTCCTCCTCCTCCTCCTCCTCCTCTTATTCCTCCTCCTTTTCCTCGTCTTCCTCTTCCACCCTTTCCTCATCTTTCTCTTCATCTTTCTCTTTATTCTCTTCCTCCTCCTCTTCCTTTTTTCTTTCTTTTTTCTTTTTTCTCTTCCTGCTTTTCCACTACCTCCTCTTTCCCTTACTAGCTCCTCCTCCTCCGGTCCTCCTCCTCCTCTTCCTCCTCCTCCTCATTCTACTTAACTCTTTGCATGCCTTTCCCCTCTCATCTTCCTCCACACTTTCTCACCTTCTCTTCCTCCTTCTTCTCTTCTTATTCCTCCTCCTAGTCTCTTTCTCCTCTTTTTCACCCTCCTCCTCCACCTCTTCCTTTTTCTCTTCCTCTCCTCCCTGACTTTTCCTATTCCTCCTCCTACTTGCCTCTCCTTTCCCTCCTGCTCCCCTTCGTCCCCCTCCTCCTCACATCGTCCCATTCATCCTCCTCTCGCTGCCACACCCCACCCACCCTCCCTTCTTCTAACTTCCGACCCTCTACATCTTCTTCAGCCTCCGCCTCAGCCTCCCACGGAGCGAAAAGTCCCGAACTCGAGGCAGCCAAGCCATACAAAGGCCAAAAGAGATTGCGTGCTGTCACATTCACACGACACAAATTCCTCTCTTTCGCTCTCCTCCCCTCTCTCCCCTTACCCTCCCCAACCACACACCCTCCTCCTCTTTCTCTCCCCTTCCCTTCTCCACACACACCCTCCTCCCTCTCTCCTCCCCCCCACGCCCTCCTTCCTTTACCTCCCCTCCTTTCCCTCCCACCATATTACCTCGTTTTTTCCTGTCTTCCCACGTCCTCTTTTCCATTCAGCTTTCACTCCCCTTCCCTTCTTTTTCTCTCTCTTTCTTTCTCTCTATAAAATTTTTCTCTTACATCCTCCTCTCGCCTTCCCATCTAAACTCTCCCTCACCCTCTCTCTATTTCCACGTCTCTTCTTGCCTCCCCACGCCCTCTTCTTCGTCTTTATTTCCCTTCCTCTATCACTCTTTCCTTTCTTCTACTTTGTGTTGTTCTATACCTACATCTCAGTAAAGGTCGATTTCTTTGAGAACATCCTTCCTTTTCTCTCTCCCACTCTTTCTCCTTCTCTTTCTCTCCTGTCTCTTTCACGCGTCGTTCCACACCCATGTCCCAAGTTCCCGTGTAAAAGTCGATCCCCCCTCCGTCACAGAGACGTACCTCATACCCCATGTTCTGGCCAACGCCATGTGATTTCATTCATCTGAGGGTAAACTCCTGTTTTCAGAAAAAAAAAAAAATCCATGAAACTCGTGTCAACAATGAGCCCGACCCCTCATATGATTAGAACGAATTGTTGGACTTCGGAAAGAAAGGACAAACTTTTCGAAGCGCGATGACGCAGTGCTTACACCAAATGATTTAATTCTGTGGTATTACTTCGTTACCCTTTCCTGACAAGAGGGCTACCAAGGAGACGACTGAAATAGCCTGGCCACAATAAAATGTTGAGGAGCCATCCGGTATGGAATGGGGTTATCTAGATAAATTGAAATGAGATTATCTTTTGGTCTAGATATATTTGATAAGCGATCATTCATGGCAGCGTTTTTTTTTCTCATTCCTGTGTAGCGGGCAGTAGTTTAGAGTAACGTAAACCTTTATGGGATTCTGTCAATATTTCTACAGAATAGCTTAGATTTCTCTCACACCTAAAGGATCCAGATAATCAACGCATCAAAGGGTGTGGGGCAAATTTAGCTAAAGCGTTTATGATATCTGAGTACAGGTCTGTGTTGCTTGTTTACGGAAATCTCTTTCCCTGCGTCGATTGTATTGGGTGAAACAGCTGATGTGAATCTATTGATTGTTATCATTTCGAATCAATTTTGAAACTCACTAAGAACAATTCCCTTTAGAACGTGTATATATACATATGTATATGTATATGTATATGTATATGTATATTATATGTATATGTACAGTATATGTATATTTATATGTGTGTGTATATATGTGTATATATATAGGTATATGTATATGTATATGTATATATATATATATGTATATGTATATGTATATGTATATGTATATGTATATGTATATGTATGTTTTTCTACATGGGAGGCAACTCAAACATCGATAAAAAAAACAAAAAAACAGCGGCTTGCCGCAACTAACATGGCTTTTCCCTACTAAGTATTGCAAGATGATTCAAGACAAGAGTCAGTCCTTTAGATGTCTAGTGTGGACACACGCGCATGCACACATTTGGTGTGAGAGGAAATTTCCAACGTCTTCATACAACTTCCACGGGACCCACCATTGTGCTCAGGATCTGACCATGGTCAGAGGGTTCAGGCACTTCCTGACCTCACCAGGACACCTGACCAAGCTATCAGGACATCTGCGTCTAACATTGCCAATCTACAAGATCAGCATTTCTTTATCAGTATACGTCCAGTACATATTTCTTTTATGGTCCCTATCTTATGTAAATATTATCCCATGCATGGATACTGAGTGTCCAGACTCAGTTCATGTATTGTACATTGTAGATATAGGAAAAAATAGATTATTTTATTTGTGTAGTGGCAACTACTAACTTGTGACTGTAAAATATACGCAATCGACCCAATACCACGAAAACCCCTCTACAAGAAGACCACGTTATTTACCAATACAATTGCAATAGTGAGGAATGTGGGTCCCACTCATATATTGGTATGACAACCACAAAACTAGGGGGCTTAAAAAAGTTCGTGAAAAAAGGACAGTATGAAGAAATGGTTTCAGTTATGATGTTTATTTTTCAACATATGCTCCATTAAGGTCAACACACTTCTGCAAACGCTGATACCAGCCTTTAAGTCCGTCTGAGTAGAACTGAGGATCATGTGATCTGAACCATGTCAGAGCAGTTCTTTTTACATCTTCAACTGATGAAAAATTGGTACCTTTCCATTATTTTTTTTAAGTTTGGAAACAAAAAGAAGTCGAACGGGGCTAAATCGGGGCTGTAAGGGGGATGTCGGATGATTTCCCATCGAAATTCACGTAGCACAGCTCTTGTCTGCCGAGCACCGTGAGCGCGTGCATTGTCGTGGTGAAGAGGACGAGTTCGTGCAGGTTTTCCCGAGACTTTTCTGGACAGTTTTCTTAAAACGCATTCTTGATAAGTAGATGTAATTGTTTTCTTGTTCTCAAGGAAGTCAACCAGCAAAATCTTCTCTGCATCCCAGAAGACAGTGGCCATGACCTTTTCCTCTTGAAGGCTAAGATTTTGCTTTGACTGGTCCACGTCCACCCCGGGGCAGCCACTTCTTTGACTGAATTTTGTCCTCGGGATCGTACTGATAGATCCATGTTTCATCCCCTGTCACCATTCTCTGCAGAAAAGCTTCACAGTCTTCATCCCACTTGATCAAAATTTCCATTGAAAGATCTGCCCTTGTTTGCTGCTGATCTGAGCGCAACAACCTAGAGACTCATCCAGCGAAAAGCTCGTTTAGCCTCAAACTCTCTACCAGAATTATGTGTGCAGAACTCACTGAGATATTGAGTGTATCTTCTACTGATTCAGTGGTCATTCGTCTATTCTTTTCAACCACGTCGCGGACAGCATCAACGTTTTTCTCACAAACTGACGTTGATGGCCTGCCACTTCGGGGCTCATCTTCAATTTCGTTTCTTCCACTTCTGAACCGACTTATCCATTTGTAGGTTATTGATTTCTTTGGGACATTGTCACCATAAAGTTGTTTCAGAGCGTCAATGATTTGCATATTCTCCCAACCGACTTTCATCATGAATCTAATGTTAGTCCTGGCCTCGATTTTGGCGGATTCCATGTTGCTTAAATGGTGTCCGATTTCCAACTGGCGGCGATGCATCATTACCTGCATTTATGGGTTCATGTTTGAACTTGTTATAACACGTTGGTACAAGAATGTCCAGGTGCGATAAAATCAAATTCCTTCCATATAATTTTTAGTTATGG
>NC_134778.1:41844982-41854982 GCF_046742065.1 Oratosquilla oratoria | reverse complement strand
TTCAGTTAAAGATAGCACATATGCAATCTCACGTGGTTTCTTCACTTTATCTGAGAAGCTCTCGAATCCTCAAATTCTCAAATTGAATCAAGAACCATTTTTTCTTAATATTTTAACAGCATGTGATTAGATTCTATAATCCACGAAGAAAAATATCCCTACACACACACACACACACACACACACACACACACACACACACACACACACACACACACACACACACACACACACACACACACACACACACACACACACACAAACACACACACACACACACACACACACACACACACACACACACACACACACACACACACACACACACACACACACACACACACACACACACACACACACACACACACACACACAACACACATATATATATATATATATATTTATATATATATAGATGTATATATATGTATATATATATGTGTATATATATATATATATATGTATATATATGTATGTGTATATATATGTATATATATATATATATATATATATATATATATATATATATATATATATATATATATATATACAAGAATGTTAAAATTTTTGAATGTAAAGATGGTATCTGTCGCCAGTGATAGATTATCCCTCTAATTGTAGATATTTTTAAGGGAGAGCGATAATGCTTCAGTAATTAGTTTTAATATTTATGTCTTTGGATCGCTTTCTTGATGTCTATGAGGGAATTTTCAGACACGATTTTTGACACTTAATCACACATTTACGATGTTGTCGAAGGGATTACCGCTGTTGATGAGATTTTTATGCCTGTAGCAGGAATAGTTTATTGCTATAACAATTATAATATATTTTTCATAAATACGTATTTTTTTCTTTCAGTGAATGACTTGAGGCAGTGTTTACTATATCTAATCTCACGCTTTGATTTATAAGATGTGACTATACTATTTACAAACAAGAAAAGTAATTATCATTTTATTTGGATAGCTTTTCCATTATTATATATAAGTTTGTATGATATGTATTATAAAAAGTGAAAATAAGTAGTGGAACAGGTCTTGGAAGTATGGCAGAGAAATGGAAAATACCTTGATTATTTGTCTATAAATGGTGTTAATACCGTTGATAATGATATTTCAATTACTTGAATTCATTTGACAAAAATACTACAAAGTATGATGGTGATTAGTCGTCATAGATGTGAGGTTTGATATTTTCAAATTGGCTGTAGGCAAAGTTGAAAGCGACAAAAATCCTAGTGTTTGATAATTTGTATAATAAATTAATTCATACATTTATGATGCGTGGTAGGGTATATGAGCATGTGTGCATACGTGTGTGTATGTGTGTGTGTGTGTGTGATTCACCATGGTTTTGGATCACGTGTTGGACTCGTGATCGACAACTATTCCCCTCCTGGAAGACCTCAGACCTCATATATGACCGATATATGGGTAATACTTTGACCGTACACGCATCCCCCCCCCCAACTCCCCGCCCACGAGAGTTGGAGTAGCAACCAGCAGCGCAGCGATACTGAAATTATTTCAGCCCTGGGCGGGATTCGAACCCGGACCGCCGTAGTGGCAGCCGGGAACTCTACCAAGTGCGTCACGAGTTGTGTGTGTATGTGTGTGTGTTTTTATGCATTCATATACGTGCATACATATGTGTGTGCATGCGCGCTCGCACGTATGTGTGTGTGTGTGTATTCACCTCGGATCTGCTGCAGCCTTTGTCGAGACAGCCAGACACCACCCTACGGCAGCAAGCTCAGAGCTCATTATTTGCCGATCTCTGGGTAGGTCTGAGACCACTCACACACCACACACCGGGACAGCAAGGTCACAACTCCTTGACGAACGTCCCGTACCTACTCACTGCTAGGTGAACAGGGGTTACACGTGAAAGGAGACAAAACCAACTTATCTCCGCCCGGCCGGGGAATCGAACCCGGTTCTCTGGCTTGTGAGGCCAGTGCTTTACCAATCCGCCACCGAGCCGTGTGAAGTGTGTGTGTGTTTACATGTGTGTGTATGAGTGTGTGTGTGTGTGTGTGTGCTCATGTATATGCGTGCATGTGTGTGTGCATGTATATGTGTGTATGTGCGTGTGTGTGTGTGTGTAGATGCGTGTATGTGTGTGTGATCATGTGTCAGTACTTACGTGAGATTCACCATGGTCTTAGATCACGTGTTGGACTCGTGATCGACAGTTATTAACCTCCTGGATGAGAGCTCAAAGCTCGTATGACTGATATATGGGTTATACTGTGACCTTACACGCACACACACACCCAGCTCCCCGCCTACGAGAGTTGGAGTAACACCTCGCAGCGCAGCGATACTGAAATTATTTCAGCCCTGGGCGGGAGTCGAACGCGGGCCTCCCTAATGGCAGGCGAGATCTCTAACCACAGCGCCACGAAGTGTGTGTGTGTGTGTACATGTGTGTGTATGTGAGCATGCGACTGCCAGTGCTTATGTGTGTATGTGTGTGTGTGCCTCTGTGTTTATGTATGTGTATACATGCGACTATGTATCAGGACTTATGTGTGTATGTGGGTGTACGCGTGTGAATCGTGCGTGCGCATTTGTGTGTGCGTTTATGTTTTTATGTGTGTTTATGTCTGTATGTTTGTGTGCGTGAGTGGGTCTATATTTAAGTGCTTGTGTGCGTGCGTGCGCGCGCGCGCGTGTGTATGTGTATGTGTGTGCGTGTGTGTGTGTGTGTGCGCGTGTGTTTGCGCGCGCATGTGTGTGTGTTGGTGGGTGGAAGTGGTTCTTAGATACAGGATTTGTAGTCCACAATTTTTGGAAAATTTATTTTAGTTAATTAGTAAACAACTCTCAAATGTAGGTTATCCGGAATGGTTTTTGAAGAAAGCCCTAGACAACCAAATAACTCCAATGAGAAGTTCAAGTGGAGTAGCAGTAGCATCATATTACCATATAATGAATCCATTAACTCGGTCTCAAAACTACTACTTAACAATCAAATTAGAACTATTTACAATTACCCAAATAGTATTTTCAGAAAGGTAGTAAATGTACATCGGAGGATTGATGTAGACCACAACTCCGGGGTATATAAATTGCCTTGCAAAGATTGTGATAACGTGTACTGGGGCCAAACTGGTAGGGATTTGTCCACAAGAATAAATGAACACAAAAATTCCATTAAATATGGACAAGTCAACTCCTCCGTGTTCCTTCATGCCAGCCAAGAAGATCACAGAATGGACTGGGATAATGCCGCTATCATATTCAAATCCCCTTGCAGCTTTCGTAGGAAAATTGTGGAATCTTCCTTAATAAAACATTTTCCTAACTTCAATACCTCAAAAGGTCAGTGGCCCCCAGATTGCATTACGATGATAGCAGTCAATAGATTAATGTCGAGAGCGGTCGGACAAAATACCACAAATTGTCCATCCTTGAGTCCCGCCCCCCCACACACACTTTTCCCCGTCCCCTTTTCTGTACTCCTCACTACCTCATTTATACATATATACTATCTTCTTGTAATCATTCTGCTGAAGAGGACTACAGATAGTAGTCGAAATATACGAATCTCCTGTACTTCTGATATCATTTCTCCGATAGTGGGTTTAAAGTGTAAAATGTTAAAATGTGTTATAACATTACAGTTTCCCATGATGGAAGACACAAAAAGCTATGTCAACGTGTTAGATGATCATGCAAAAATCATGAGAAAAGAGAAGAGCAAATCTATACACAAACAAAAGAAGAGGAAAATTTGGGAGCGTCGATAAAAACAAAAAGAAACTACAACTGTAATCTGAAAGGCATAAGAGCATGGTTGTAGGGAGACATATGGACTGCTGCAGAACTTTAATGTGGCTCTTTACTATATGGATGAAGTGATGATGAAAAACATATAGAAACTCCGATCCATCTACGAATAGAATATGTGTCAGAGTGAAAGATATAAGCAAGGTCAACCAAAATTGGTTCCCAGACTGGTAGATGAACTATATGAATAGAGTCTAAAATCACTGGGTGTGCCAGCATGTAAAGATCGAAGAGAAAGAAGTGATATAAAGACATTACTTTGGTCGCTGAAGAGGATAGACTACATGGACAGAAGCTATCTCTTGATTTACATATGAATATATGTTTTTGTATATATGTATATGTATATGTATATGTATATGTGTATGCATATGAATATGCATATGCATATGAATATGCATATGCATATCAATATTTATATATATATATATATATATATATATATATATTTATATATATATATAAATATATATTTTTATTAATGTGTATATGTATATGTATATGTATATTTATATGTATATGTATATGTATATGTATATGTATATGTATATGTATATGTATATGTATATGTATATGTATATGTATATGTATATATATATATATATATATATATATATATATATATATGTATATGTATATGTATATGTATATGTATATGCAAAGTAGACCACTTGAAAAAAGAAACTAACGAAGCAGAGCGCTTTCGTATTTTACATCTTTTTGCACTTAAGATGTGATATACAAAAGCGCTCTGCTTCGTTAGTTTCTTTCTCCAAGTGATCTATTTTGCATAAGTGAACACACGTACCCGTGTTCTTATTAGCGTATATGTATATGTATATGTATATGTATATGTATATGTATATGTATATGTATATGTATATGTATATGTATATGTATATGTATATGTATATGTATATGTATATGTATATGTATATGTATATGTAAGGGACCACCTCGACAGGCCCAACATGACTCTGAAGGTTTTCTGGAATTGGCACGTGGATCCTGGAAGTAGAATTTGGTCGGTCGATCGGTCGACCCAGTTCCAGTTGCGAAATTTCGACAAGAGGAGAAAAATAAACAAAATTTTGTACTTTTCTGTTCTTCTTTCTGTCTGCATCGTTCACCTACATTGGTTGCTCCTTTGATCAATTTTGTCCATTCACTCTTTTCCCGTTGTCATATACTTGTTGCTCTTCGCCATCTTCCTTTTCTTTCTTCTTCATCTTCATTTCCATCTTCATCTTCACCTTCATCTTCATCTTTATCTTCATCTTCGTTTTTATCTTCTTCTTGGTCTTCTTTTCTTTTTCTTTGTCTTCTTTTCTTCATCATCTTTTCTTCTTCATCTTCATCTTTATTTTCCTTTTCGTCTTCTTTTCTTTTTTCGTCTTCTTTTCTTCTTCTTCATCTTCTTTTCTTCTTCTTCTTCTCTTCTTCTTATCTTCTTCTTTTCTTCATCTTCTTTTCTTCTTCTTTTATTGTTTTTTCTTCTTCTTCTTCTTCTTCTTCTTCTTCTTCTTCTTCTTCTTCTTCTTCTTCTTCTTCTTCTTCTTCTTCTTCTTATCTTTTTCTTTTCTTCATCTTCTTTTCTTCTTCTTCTTCTTCTTCTTCTTCTTCTTCTTCTTCTTCTTCTTCTTCTTTTTCTTCTTTTTCTTCTTCTTCTTCTTCTTCTTCTTCTTCTTCTTCTTCTTCTTCTTCTTCTTCTGCTCTTCTTTCCTTCTTCTTTTCTTCTCCTTTTCTTCTTGTTCATTTTTGTGATGGCTTTCTTTTTCTTCATCTTCTTTTTGGTGATAACCTTCTTATTCTTTGTCATTTTTGTGATGGCCTTTTTTTTCTTCTTCATATATTTTGTGATGACTTTCTTTATCTTGGTCTTCTTATTCATGTGGTTCGCATTTTTTATTGTCTTCTTGTTCATGTTGTTCGTCTTCTTTTCTTTGCTTTCTTCCTTCTGTTTTTCGTGAATGGCCTTATCTCTTTACTTCTTTTCTATGTCCATTTATTCTTGGCCTCGAATGCTCCTTGTTGAAAAAATCGGCTGGCGCTAACTAAAATAAAATAAAATTCCAGCATTGTTCAGAACGGAATCTGAAAATGCCCCCATCGAATTTGTAGCAGGATTTTTTTTTTTTTTAATCTTCAGTGAGGTCTTTGGAGAACGTACTTGGGGTGCTGCTGCAGTTCAAGGGGGTCGGATCCCCATCTCGCGAACCCTTTGTTTCACTCCTTTAGCACAGTGTCACCCTTTGGAGATTTTATTTCGACCAGAGTTGGACTAGGCTGCGCGGTAGCCCACTCAGTGGATATAGTGTCGAACTCATTAGCAGGTGGTCGAGTTCGATTCCAGGGACCCGCTACGTGCTTCTTGCGTTGGTTCACGAACACCCTGGATAGGCGAGGAGACGACCCAATACTTGTCAAAAAAAAAAAAAAAATAAAAAAAAAAAAAAAAAAAAACAGGGGGGGCGCTTGTCCTACTACTGTGTTTCTCACTTCCCACTGCATGGGATTCGGATGGTGAAAGAGTGAGTTGTAGTCAGACGACTTCGTTCCTCTTAATGGAGCTTCGACGTAGCGAAGGAAGAAAGATTCCCTTCAGTTCCTTCTTTGAGCATCTCCGTTTCCGAGAGAGGTACCACGAGGATGGACCAAATAGCTTCCTGGAGGCAGCAAAGATACAAATGAAAGATTTAATTAATAAAAATAGTCTGCAACCCCGTTCTCTACTGAAAGAGTGCCACGAGAAGGGATAAAATCGTCTAAATGAAGACAGAAGACGATCAGTAAAAAGCTTCATCCCGCAGGGAAGGGGTCATAGATCACATTGAAGGTAGAGTCTGAGTTCTTCCCCTACCCCCCCTTTTTTTTCTTTCGTTCTAATTTTCCTTTACTGGTGAAAGGAAATAGGATTATTAATTCTTCCCCGTGTCCTTTTGATTTCAGGAATTCTATTCCAGCATCAATAGATCCTTAACATTCGATTTTTTTTTCTTTTTGATACAATCATTTTCTTTTACTTTTCGCCACCTCCTCCCTCGCTCCTGTGCGCGCAGGTCACGTGATGTCCTTTGTATTCTTTTTGAAACCCTGATTTGAAGTTTTATTGTGAATTCCAATATAGAATTTGATATCATAGTATCGCTGTCTCTGTTTGCATTTTCCATTTTTCTATCATCATTATTTTTTCTGTCTTCCTCTTGTTTTGGGAATTGTCCCTTGGTCGGGCTTCACTTATTTGTACTACAGTGGTTGGTATCATTATGATAATGTAGTAAGGGTACATGTAGAATTACAATCCAAATAATTCCCATGCGGCGGCCGCTTCGTAGTTTATTTTGGCAAAACATGGCGAGGAATCGAAACAGGAATATACCAACACAAAAATGACATGTGACAACATAAAACATCGATTTCCCCAGTGATACACATACAAAATTACGGTCACATGCCAAAATGAAACAATTTAGAAAAATTACACGCGGGTATGGAGAAGATGATACAAACAACCCTAGAGACAGCACACATGCAGACAGAGGAAACGACAAGGAAGGATTCATTAACTCAGCATGAAACGCAGCAGGATTGGTCATTGCGAAAACTCAGAAAGGTTCACGTACCCCGCAAGATGACCCAAGTGTGGATATATATACTGTCTGATCCCTTACCTGTGACATACTCTTTGAATAACTCTATCGAAACGTAAAAGTACTTCTGAGACGACACCACTCTTCTCAACATGGTCTCTTGTTACAATAACCCCCACCCAAACACGCACACAGATACATACATATACTGTATGATGAAGAGCTCTGCCTTTGGGACTCAAATACAAGACCGTGCGGAATGAGGTATGAGGCTAAGTCTTCACCAATCGCACCAAGTAGGAAACATAAAAGGGAGAGTTTGTTTGGGAATGGTACTAGGCTCCATTATTAGATCCTTTGTTGCGCGATTGACAGCGGCCTACTTTATGTCTGAATCCGTATTGCCTAAGGTTTGAGTCCCGAAGGTGCTTTCGATCAAACTCGTGTGCAGGTGAGGGTGTTTGTGTGTGGTTCACCATGACCTTGAATCACGTGTTGGACTCGTAATCGACAGCTATTAACCTTCCCGAATGAGAGCTCAAAACTCATATATACTAGATTTATGGGTAATACTATGATCTTACACACACACAAAAAAAAGACTCCCGCCCATAAGAATTGGAGTGACGGCTCACAGCACAGCGATACTAAAATAATTTTAGTCCTGGGGGGGGGGGGATTCGAACTCGGACCGGTGGAGTAGCAGTTGCGAACGCTACCACTGTGCCGTCGGTATATTCGCGTGTGTGATTCACCATGATCTTGTATCACGTGCTGGACTCGTGATCAACACCTATTACCCTACAGGATGAAAGCCTAGAGCTCATATATGTCCGATCTATGGGCAATGCTGTGACCTTACACACACACACACACACACACACACACACACACACACACACACACACACACACACACACACACACACACACACACACACACACACACACACACACACACACACACACACACACACACACACACACACACACACACACACACACACACACACACACACACACACACACACACGCACGCTCTGTGGGTCCCAAGGAACCCCAGCGCTGAACTCGTGACATCACAACTGCTAATTTTCCAATTTGCAAATTTTTTAATTTCCAATTTTCCGATTACATATTTTCTGACCATTAATATTCAAAATTTTCATATTCAGTATTCAAAAGTATAGCCAACTCCTGAATTAGCATCTATGAGGCATCGTAAGTTTATCAAAATATTATGAATCGTATAATTCATATGATGCGTAGTGTTCCAAATCAACGACGACATGACGACACAATCTTCTGCATTTCACTTCTTATAACTAATCAAGTCACTGTAGATGGTTAGCAAATCACCTTTTTCTCTTCTTTGCTCCAGGGTTGGTGGATTTAGTTTATCCAATCTTTGTATGTCAAATTGGAGAGTGTTGGCGCCATATTTGTCGTTGCTCTTTAAATTCTTTCTAGTTTCTTTATATATATATATTTTGGAATTAGGTGACCCTAGTGTCGCGGCGTATTCCAATTTTAGTCTTAGTGTAACTAGTATTTTCTTAACCATTTCTTCATCCATGTAATCAAAGGCCACTTTCATTGATCTTAACAAATTGAAAGTTTTTCCGACTGATTTGTTGACGTGTTTTCTGGTGTCATGTCATTTGAGATAGCTACTCCTAGGTCCCTTTCCGAGTTTACTTTTATTTACTTCCTTTGTACCAGTTTTATATTGACATGATCTTTTATTTTTGGTTTTTCCAATTTTTTTTTCTTTATGTTGAAATTCACTTCGCACGTCTGACTCCACTGCCAGACTTTGTCTAGGTCTTCTTGAAAATATTTCCAGTCTTCCTCTGTACTTAATCTCTTGAGTAGTTTCGCACCATCTGCAAAGAAGTTCATATAATATTCCACACCTTCATCCATATCATTTATATAAATAGCGAACATTAGCGGAGCCAATACAGAGCCTTGAGGGACTCCACTTATCATATCTTACCAATTTGAGTTCTTGTCTCTAAGTACCACCCTCATTTTTCTTCCGTTCAAGAAATCTTTTATCCATTCCAATAACTTTCCTTATATTCCACTTATTATTTAAATTTTCCTTGGTAGCTTTTTGTGTGATACTTTATCAAAAGCCTTTTGTGAGTCCAAGAAAGCACAATCTCCCATCCATCTCTTTCTTGTATTATTTCTATTAATCTTGAGTAAAAGTATATTAAGTTTGTAGTACATGATCTTCCACTTCTAAAACCAAATTGTTTAGGATTTAGTAGGTTGTTCTCTTCCAAGTGTTTAATCCATTTATTCCTAATAACTTTTTCGCATATTTTTGCTACTGTGCTTGCAAGGGATATCGGTCAACAGTTTGATGGATTTTCTTTGTCTCCTTTGTATATTGTTACAGTATTTGCATTTTTCCAATCTTGTTGTGCTTTTCCTTCTTTGAGTGAGAAGTCAATTATCTTGTGTATTATGCCCGTTAGTTCATCTATACATTCTTTCAATATCCAGTTTGCAATTCCATCGGGCCCGTGTGACTTTCTGACGTCAAGGTTTTTACTTGGTCCCTTATTTCTTTCTGTATCATTGTTATTTCTCTCATTTCGGG
>NC_134778.1:41837482-41842482 GCF_046742065.1 Oratosquilla oratoria | reverse complement strand
AAAGGAAATTGTGATCAAGTGTTGCACTGCTCTCTGTGTGAGAGTGAGTTTTCTTCTAGTTCACCGACTAGTAGTAGTAGAAGTAGTAGTAGTAGTAGTAGTAGTAGTAGTAGTAGTAGTAGTAGTAGTAGTAGTAGTAGTAGTAGTAGTAGTAGTAGTAGTAGTAGTAGTAGCAGCAGCAGCAGGGCTCCATTAGTAGTAGTGGTAGTAGTAGGATGAAGATGAGGATGAGAATGAGGATGAGGATGAGGATGAAGATGGAGATGACGATGAAGATGAAGATGAAGATGAAGATGAAGATGAAGATGAAGATGAAGATGAAGATGAAGAAGAAGACGAAGATGAAGATGAAGATGAAGATGAAGATGAAGATGAAGATGAAGATGAAGATGAGGAGTATGAAGAGGGCTGTTGTTGATGGTGGAGAACTAATGGGAATCATGTAACAGAATTTTTGGACTCAATCCAGGGACTGAGTGCCATTTCCTCAGGACTGCACCTCTGGGGGAGGTGAGGTTGTTGCTAGGCCTTGAAGACAAGCAGCGGTGGAGATGATCCTATACCATGTCCTTCCCCCAGGATCACTGCGTGCGCGTGGACAAAATTTCCTTCTATGTTTACTGAGAAGTGATTTGATGAATCTATAGTGGCTGATTCTAATTACTGATTACTGCGTTGATAGTTATACAGTGGATATCACAAACCAAAGCAAGTCAGCAGACTATGTCTTACCATTAGACTAACTTAGTTTCTAATGAGCGAACGCTGGGATGATGATTCTATGTTGGTTGGCAGTAACTTTGGAAACCTCCCACACAGCCTTGAGAACTACATTCGGAAGACCATTTTCACCATCATTTTCACCACAAGATTGATAAATCAATATTGAAATATCAAGAGATCATTAAACAACGCTTCGGATACATAGGGCAACATGACGGCTTCGGCCATAGCTAAATAACTTCCAGTATACAAACTCTTTAGAATATAAGAAAATGTTTGAGACTGTGAAAGGGCGGAAATTATGCTACAATGAAGAGGATGGATGGAATGAAAGAAAACGAGGTGTCTTTACCCCTCTAAAAAGAAAAATGGATTTTTTTTGTGTTTGTGTGTGTGTGTGTGTGTGTGTGTGTGTGTGTGTGTGTGTGTGTGTGTGTGTGTGTGTGTGTGTGTGTGTGTGTGTGTGTGTGTGTGCGTGCGTGCGTCTGTGTGTGAGTGTGTGTGTGTGCGCGCGCACGCATGTGGCTGTTTCACTTTGGTCTAGGATCATGGGCTGGAATAGTGATAGATAACTGTTACCCTCTCGGATGAGAGCTTCATAGTTTGTATGGCCCGGTCCAAGGGTAATGTTCTTACCCTTGTTCCAGTCCATACACGTACCTTATTCCATTGCTCGAGGGAGACAGTGGTAGTTTGAAGCATTGCGATGCTTTTGAAGCCCTGATTGGTGCTCCATATTGGTTTCGTTGATTTGTGTGCATGTGTGTGTGTGCTTATGTATGTGTGTGTGCATGTAATTATAGGAATAATAGTAATAATAATAAATTTATTGAGTTAACAGTGATACAGAGATACACTGACAATATACAATTTGAGCTAATTGTAGGACTAAACTAAATTGAATTAATAATATGCACTATGGACGGAATGGCTCAGGTGGGTACAAGTTTGCTGTTGTGCCTAGTAGCGTGGAATGGGTGGGGAGTGTCGCGTGGGAGTTGTCGGTGACGAGGGTGAGTTGAGCGGAGCGTTGTCATAGCCTTCGTAGGCAAGGCCCAGGAAGATCTTGCACGCCCTCTTCTGTGTTCTCTCAAATTGTGTGTGTTTGTGTGTGTTTGTGTGTGTGTGTGTGTGTGTATGTGTGTGTGTATGTGTGCGTGTGTGTGTGCGTTAGTGTGTGTGTATGTGTGTGTGTGTTGTGTTAATATGTGTTTTCGTGCGTGTTAGTATGTGTACTAGCGTGTTAGTGTGTTAAGGTGACAGTCTGTTACCTCAGTGTGTGTTAGTGTGTGTATTACTACGTTTGTTAGTATGTGTGTGTTATTGTGTTAGTGTGTGTGTTAGTGTACCGTATGTATTAGTGTGTGGATTACTGTGTGTATTCATGTGTGTACTAGTGCATGCATTAATGTCTGTATCAGTGTGTGTTATTGTTTGTTAGTGTATGTTAGTATGAATTAATGTGTATGTTAGTGTGTGTGCTAGTATGTATGTTAGTGTGTGTGTTAATATGCGTGTGTTATCGTGTTAGTGTGTGCATTAGTGTGTCTTAGTATGCGTGTTAGTGTGTGTGTTAGTTTATGTTTTAGTGTGTGTGTGTTAGTGTGTGAGATAGTGTGTTTGTTTATGTGTGTGATATCTTGTTAGTGTGTGTATTATTACGTGTATTAGCGTGTATATTAGTGTGTGTGTGTTTTTAGTGTGTATTAGCGTGTGTATATTTGTGTGTGTTTGCGTGTGTATTAGTGTTAGTGAGTGTGTGTGCGTGTGTGTGTATTAGTTTGTGTGTGTTTGTGTGTATGTGTGTGAATATGTTCAATTGTGTATATGCATGTGTATGTATGTGTGTGTGCATCTATGTGCGTTTGGATGCACGCAATCTTGTTTGTGAGGGTGTAGCAACATGACCAAACAAAATCCCCGTGTCTTTGAAAGGAAGGGGATCAAAGGCGCCCGTGATAGGGGGTCACGGGAGATAGGCGCACTCTCTCTCCGCTCATAGGAAAGTGTAAGGATATCTATGGGCCCGTGTTCGCTTTTACACAAGGGAGGCCTGTAACTAAAGAACGTTGATTGTTGTGTCCGTTCTAAGAAGATTACATGACGGACAACAGTATTTTATGTATCAGAAATAATGTATGTATGTATGTATGCATGTACAGTATATATATATATATATATATATATATATATATATATATATATATATATATATATATATATATATATATATATATATATGTATATATACACAGACATGACAGAATTGAATAGACACCGAGAGAAATCGTTTAATTTATTAAACAAGCAATTGATACAATTAAAGTGCTTATAAATGGTCACAATGTGAATAACTAATACTTGGTTGACATCCCCTTTGCTTTTTTTTAATGCAAGGGCCCTTCTAGGTATGGTAGTGATTAGTTCACGAATATCATCTTGAGGGATTTTTTGCCATGTTTCCCGTAGTAATCCTAAGAGTTCGGGCTTTGAAGATGGCTTCCTGTTCTTTTTGCGAAGTTGTCGGTCTAATATGCCCCAGAGGTGTTCAATAGTGTTCATATCCGGGGACTGACTTGGCCATGGAAGTTTCCTGATCCCATTTTGGCTCAACCAATTCTGTGTTGTTTGAGCAGTGTGACAAGGAGTTCCATCTTCCATGAATAGGAAGACAATCTTACTCATTCTACCACTGGAGAATATTGAAATGAGTCCTTCCTTTAATATAGACACATATTTACCTGAATTGATGTTTCCTTGACACTCCACAAGCTCTGATCGACCATCACTCCAAATTGCACCCCACACCATTATTGAAATGCCCCAATGTTTCACTGTTGGCTGCAGTCTTTTGAAGTCAAACTCTTGACTACAGAGTCTCGAGACCCACAATCTTCCACTGTCAGAAAATATTAAGAATCGTGACTCATCAGAGAAAATGACAGTGCTCTAAAAAGCCACAGGTCACTCCACCATCTCAACAGCCCAATCTTTCTGCGCTTGATGTTGGCTGGACGAAGGAGTGGTTTCTTTCTTGCAGCTCTGCCATAGTAGCCCAAGTTGTGGAGATACCTAACATCTGTTCTGGGACTGATATCAGCTTGTGTTGCTATGTCAGAGGCCTTGCAACGTGGATCCTCTTCAACATTTCTTTTGAAAAGACGCAAGGTTCTTTCTGAGGGTCCGGGACGACCTGAATGAGGTTTTGTGGCCTTCTTGCCCTCTCTGGTGAATTGTATGATCACTCTATTAACAGTAGAAAGGGGTATTGAAAGATTTTCAGATATTTTGCGTTGACTAAGTCCACCTTCATGTTGACCCACAATACGACCTCGCTGAAATTCAGATAGGTCTACTGCTCCTTTGGTTCATGGCATACTTGATTAATCTTGCATGTAATCTGAAACATAAATTTAGGTAAATATAACATATTAGGTAAATTTGAATAACATTAAGCCTTAGATAAGAGCAGAAATGCATATTCCTTGGTGTCTATTCAATTCTGTCATGTCTGTATATATATATATATATATATATATATATATATATATATATATATGTATATATACATACATATATATATATATATATATATATATATATATATGTGTGTGTGTATGTATATAAATATATATATATATGTATATATATATACATATATATATTTGTATGTGTATGTGTGTGTGTGTACGTATGTACGTAAAAATGTAAATTGGAAAATATAATAAAAGAGAAAGATAAATTTTTCACAGGGAGAGTAAAAAGTGCGAAAGACCTTTAAAATAACTCTAAAAAATGACATAAATCAAACAAACCATAGGGGATCATAGCCTTTAAGGAGCTTAGAAAAGGCCGAAGACGTCACCTTTGCCCGTTGTACTCGGGCATCCGGGACACGTGACAGGAGCCGAGAGTCGCTTGGGGAATCGAACCCGGATCCGAACCTGTGTCGTTACGAGGTGATTTTACAAAGGAATACAAAGGAGATGCAAACAGACCTATTGGTCCTTGCGGGGCTGCTTGCGAATTGAAAATGGGTGCCAACAGTAGAAATAGTTAAGAACTACTGTCACAGAGGCAGGCTGCAATTAGATCGAGGATGTTTGGTCTTGCAGAAAAATAATTGTTTTGCTAAATGTACTGTAAGACACTCGTAAAATCTACGGGATTACTAGTTGGCCCTAAGTGCTTTTACAGACTCTAAGAAGTAATTTATAATTACTTCTCTGTGAAGCGTATCTGCAAAATTATTAGAACTATAAAAGATAGAGAAGTGC
>NC_134778.1:41822482-41832482 GCF_046742065.1 Oratosquilla oratoria | reverse complement strand
TTCTCCTCTATAGTGTGTACATATCTGGGAGTTTTTCGTTTACACTTTTTATCTATATTTTTCTTTGGTACGTCTTTGGCGTTTCATATTCTTTATATTTTTTCTCTATATGAATTTTCTTATAATTTTCTTCTGTATATATTCTAAAAGATATATATTTTTGTACTTTTCCTATGTATCTACCTTTTATTTTTTCGGCTTTCTTATTACGTGTAGTTTCCTATCTTATTTATTTCTCTTTTTCTTCCCTATTTTTTTCTTCTATAGTGTTTTCTTTTCATATTTTTATTTTAGAGTTTTCTTCTTTTATTTTTCTTCTTCATATTTTCATTTTTATCATTTTTCTTTTTTACCTAAATCTCTTAAAAGTTTCCTTCTTAAAATTTTTTCTCTGTTTTTTTTATTCTTATATATAAAATTCTTCTTTACAATTTTATTTTCAGTGGTGTTTCCTTATGATTTTTGTTTCTCTATATTTTTTCTTTATATTTTTCATGTATATTTTTCTTTTTATGGGAATCTATGTAGTTTTCTGTATTTCAATTTTCTTTTCAATAGATTTCTTCTTAATAGCTTTCTTCTATATTTTTTCTGTCGGTTTTTCTTTCCGTTTTCTTCTTTCCTGGTATGTTTATAGTTTACCTTCTTATATTGCTCATTACATT
Organism: Oratosquilla oratoria; assembly: GCF_046742065.1. Taxonomy (NCBI): domain Eukaryota; kingdom Metazoa; phylum Arthropoda; class Malacostraca; order Stomatopoda; family Squillidae; genus Oratosquilla; species Oratosquilla oratoria. The sequence continues at coordinate 41,831,817 of NC_134778.1, read as the reverse complement.
TTATTTTTATAGATTTTCCTTTTATTTTATTTATTTATTTTTTTTTTCTTATTTATTTTTTTTTTCTCTTTACATTTAGGGATGCTGGGAAAGCTACCCAAACGACTTTGAAATTTATTTAGAGGTGTTTATGGTCGTCATTCAAAAGGTCTCAAAACCTTCACAGAACAAATAGATAAGTAACAGACTAGTATTTCCTAATTCGTGGTGCTTATTATTTCAACTTAATAGAAAATGAATACAGCAGAAAGGATGAAATAAAGCAGTTACTCGAGGACTTCACTGAAAGAGAATAACAAAAAACTGCGTTCCAAACTATGGTGGGGAGCTCACGCCAAGAGATACTGAGCTGTAGCCCAGGTTAACGTTGCCCCTTGTGCTCGGATATCCAGGGCAAGAAGAGGTACCTGGTGGCTGTTGGACTCGGAACCGATCCGATTATGAATATAGAATTAAAAAAAAAAAAAAAATGGAACCATCACTAAATAGTGTTTAGAACGCTAGGGAGGTACAAACTGGGAGAATGTAAACAAATGTACTGACAGTCACGACGGCTATTACAAAAGAATCAAAGAATAAAATACTTTCGATATTCAGGCTTGGGTGGATTGAAGCCATGAACTAGATTTGGCCAAAAGAAAAAAGAAAAAGGCTGAAATAAATGAAGACCGGTTTTGGATGCTTCCTCTTAAGTGGAAAAATATCATTCAAGCTCGGTAGAAAATTCTGCAAATCCGTAATTAGGGTTCTGTAACCTTACAGAAGAAAAAAAAAAGTATATAGGCCATGGTGCGAAATGAGAGAGGATATTTTCGAGAAAGAGAAGAATTTTGAGCTGGATTCTCGGAATATCTTTGACTGACGGCATCGCCAGCTTCAGAATCAGTAACGAGTCTGTGATATCAGAAGGTGCTTAGGGCACGTTTTGCTCTTCGGTGAGATTATATATTAGCCTACTACCACAGCCAATGTCGGGTGACACGCACCTTCCTACCCCCCTCCTGGCATCATCCTATTTGGGTAAACGCATTGGTTGTAGGTTCGGTTAAAATTAACATCAGTCTCGTACTGTGCAGCCCGATACAAAACAACCCTACCATTCAATAACAAAGAATTAGTGCTCTAGACAATCGTTTGAGGACCATCATTGAGCCACTAACGATCATCGTTGAGCGATAATCGCATCAAGCAAAATGTACCTTTAATGAAGTTAGTAACCGGTTTCGAGCATATAAGAACATAAGAATGAAGGAGTTTGCAAGAGCCACAAGGCCTACACTAGGCCGTTCTGTCCCTTACCACCTGTCATCCCTATCCACAAATTTATCTAATTATCTCTTAAAATAACCAATAGTTTCAGTGCTCACTACATGGCTACTAAATCTATTCCATTCGTTAACAATTTTGTTGGTAAACCAGTTCTTGTTTATTTTTTTCTTAAACTTGAGTTTGTCCAACTTGAACCCGTCACTACGAGTCTTGCGGTTTCATTCAACACTATAGCCTCCCCTTGGTGGCAAAGATGTTAAACCCATTTCAGTTAAACCCTTCCGTACCAAGGGTCTTACCATTGCATTCTGACTATCGTCAGGTGATTTTATTCACCTGTGTGACAGCCCTTTTTGATATATGCGAGTGAACTCATTCATTACGATTACACAAGTCTATCTCGAACTATCCCTTCAGCAGTGACGTTGTCACAGGAAAGAATCTGGAAGAAAAATACTTATCTATTCAGTTGCAAGTAATAAATAAATGAAAATATATATGTTTTTTGAGTTGTACATCAGCTAAAAAAATTTCATAATTTTCCAGATGATTCAGATCTGTAAATGTATTTCAGGCCAGATTTAAGGTTTGCAAAGCGACTTGGTGCTAAATTGGCTTTTCACAAAAATGTTTGTTGTTGAATATTAAGTATACTTATGTATACAATAAAATATATAAATTTGCACAGTTATGATACAACAAGAGGAATGTTTGGATGTCTGCAGTTGTACATGCTGTACTTGGGAGCTTTTTATGTCGATGATTCACCTGGAAACCACAGACAAGCTCCACAAATGGGGATTTAACAACAACACTGAATGTACATGTGGAGAAATACAGACAATGAGCCACATTCTCCAGGCGTGTGAAGTGGATTCTCACTGCCCCCTACCAAGACCTTAAGGAAACAAATGACACTGCTTTACAGTGGATACGGTTTTGGCGGAATAAGATATGATGATGCCTGGAGCAATCAATCAACTAATCAATCCATTGTCCCTGTTCTCTCTTGAAAAAGACCTGCGGCCTTCAGGTAAACGGCAACAGCCTCCGGGCGGGACCACTACAAGCCACTAAGGGAAGGTATATTGTATTGTCGTCTGGGAAGTGATAGTCCGTGCCATTGCAGTATGAAGTGTTATTTGTCCTCTACGTGGTGGTTGCATCAGGGGCAGTTTGAATCTGTGGACAGGCCTAGTCCACATTGATACAGTTTTAATGCTGTGTGGTGTCCTGTGCGCAGGCGTGCCAGTGTGGTTCTTGTCAGTTGTGGGAGGGTTTTCTCTGTGGGGCTTATGTCTGGGGGTTGTTGTTGGGGGTATTGGCGGTCTTCCTTCAAGGAATTGTTTAGTTATCTGAGTGTGTATGTGTTTTTGCGTGGATGTTTTATGTGGTGTAGGTGGTAGGTTGTTATAGGTGTTTAAGTGGTATGCTGCTGGTGTAGTTTTTTTTTTTCGTTTTGTTAGTGGTGCTTGTATAACGTAGTGTGAAGGTTGTTTAGAGCATAAGGTTCTGGAAAAGTTTTGAGGAGCTGGGGGTGGAGGGCAGGGTATGAATAAATGGTCTATTATGTTTAGTCCTGGGTTAGCTGTATACAGTGATTGTATTCACAATGATTGCTTATGAAGGTACAATTTTCCTTTGAAATATGTTTTTGCCCATGTGTGGGCTAGTTCCAGACCTTCTTAAGTAAATATACCAAACATTTTTTTCTTGGACTGGTTACAAGCAGTTATTCTTCTTGGCACATAATAGTATTTGTTCTTCCAGACCTTATATAACAGATTCCATCGAACTCTGAAATGTACTATTGTTACAATTATTTTTTCATTACCATCGTATTTTTTCAAAATAGAATGTACTGTAAAAAAATACTTGTGAGGCAAACAATTAATGTACCCCTGCACAGGGTACAAGCACAAGTATTTAGGATTGTCCGGGGAGGGGGGTGGAGACATTGATAAACCTAAACCAATCAATCAATCTGTTGCCCCTGATCTCCCTTGGAAAAAGCTTACGGTCTCTGGGTAGTGCCGATTCACACTATACGGTTCAGATACTGTTCATCTTCATTCGGCTTTCGCACGTAAATTATTTTTACATTGAAATCAATGAAGCTGTACACACCATACATTCCGTCTATCGCTCGTCTTTCGTACGGCCTTCGTTCGTACGTACTGGATACGTTTGGAAGAAACTCGGACGGACGAAACGTATATGATATGAAAAAATTCCGCATCCCACCCGTTAGTGTGAACATTGTTACATATCAGTTACGTGGCAATAACAGAGGGGAGAGGGCACGATTTACCTTCAGTCTGTGGGAAATTTTGGCTCTGTACAGTGAAGAAATAGTTATGAGCAACGAAAATATAATAGAACTGGTGAGAGGATACCAGGAAGTTGTAAAGTTAAAAATTCATTCTCTGACTTTTTTTTTTTGACAGTTGTGCATCCACAATCTTTTCTTTTTAGTTTTAACTGTACTCTCTTCATCTTCTAAAAGAAGAGCAATTATAGTGAGCTCCTTTGCACAAAGTTTTCTCGGCACCATCCCTGAGCAAACGAAACAACCATGCGAAGACGAACCGTACTAATATATATTATGAATCGGCCCTACCCTGTAACAGCCACCGGGTGGGACTTTAATCACTCAGGGAAGCTATATTGTTTTGTTGTCCGGGGGGCTGTTAGTGGGCCAATGTAGGATGAGGTGATTTGTACGACGTCGCGTCTGTAGTGGTTGCATTTAAGCAGTTTGAATCTATAGTCAGTCCTATACATTATTTATACTGTTTTAATGTTGAATGATGTCCTGAGCTTATGTCTGGGGGTTATTGCTTTTGGTTAAATCCTATTCTGTTATCCCCTTAGTATGCATGTCAAGTATGGGCTTTCTATCTTCAAAATTGAAAGAGTAGTTGGTGAACAGACACAGATTTATTTATTTGTTTATTATTTATTCTTAAAATCTCCACTGCGGGGTGGTGGCATTTTCCATTCTTAAATTCTGTTTTGGCAACTTTTTAGTGTGGTATGGTCGATGTTCTCCATTATGTCTTCTACGATTATGCTTTCTCTTGAAGAATTAGATCTTTATTTAGTCTTGGGCTGGATAAGGGAAGATGATAAATGTGTTTTTGGGTATGTGTCATATTGGCCATATGAAAGTAGGGGTTTGTACAGAAAGTTCTTTTTTTATTTTTGGTTGGGATGACTATGACTGTTTGGTTGGGTGGGGGGTGATGTGCTGAATAGGTTTGTGGTTGAGGGTTTTGGTGGTCTAGAAGGAACTTGGGGTTATGTTTGAGGTACGCTTTGCTTCAGATGAATTTGGAATGTGTGGTTAAGCTGCAGGTGACTCTAATGAGGGATTCTTGTACTAAGTGTGTGGTCTCTCTTGTAGTTGTTTGAGTGGACCTATTAGAGGGGTCATCTAACGAACTGTGGTGCTTTTGCATATGTGATTCCTGATCTGAACCTCCTAGATTGTAGATGTATGTAGGCCTCTTTGGAATTGATACGTTCTTGGTCTGTCAACGAGGACTTCTTCATATTGCGGAGTGTTATTGCTTATATTCTATACATTTGGCTGGGTTTGAACACGAGGCTGAACAATGTACACGTACACCATCTACAGTAGGTGGCGATATGTTGCCTAGTGTATCCAAAACGCTGGCAGTTGAACTAATGAAGTGGATTATGAGGAGCACCAACAAGAGGCGGTGGGCCAGGAGTTGGTCCTCCTTTCTAGGTTTCCAGTACCCGTGTAGAAAACCAAATGAATGTCGGTACTTATTTACCAAATGTCGGTACTTATTCACCGGTGAACGGACTTCGGTCGTAAGCCATATTGTATGACAGAGCAGTGATAACATTCCCTAAGACGAGACAGGATATTTCCTCTTCCCGTTTTCCCACAAACTTGCCCCTTGGTTAGAGGAATTCCTAACAACCCGGGTCTCGTTTCGAGATCCTGCTATCCTCCTAATTTGAGGAGGAGGTGAAGTGTTATAAGACCGCGAAATAAAATTCTTAACAAGCAATGGATACCAGGGGAAGTTAACTTTTGCTCTTTGTTGGTGGGAAGGTGTGTGCATGACTGTAGGAACGTAGTGTCATGCTGAGTAAAATCGCACGACTATGGTCAGAATAAATATATGAGGTGGAAAACCTTTCTCGCCTGAGTGAAAGCGCTTGGAAGAGAAGTTGTATCTTAACCTCAACATTCTCCTACGGAACTGTCTCTTCGAATGACATTTCTTTCCAAGACCGAAGAGACTTCTCGCTCATGGCATAAACTGTTTGTTTATTGTGGTTTTTCGTAATATGGGTACACAGATCCTTATCTATGTAAAGAGCATACATACAAACACACAGAACAACACATATACCATCTCCTATCACAAAGTCTCTCCTGCCAAACGATTCCGTTTGAAGGAAAACGACTAGACTTCTTCCTGATTGGTCGGCAAACAAAAAGGCGGGAATCGATGATTGGTTGATGCGTAACGGACAAGTGAGAAGGCGCGGAGGAGGATTGGTATTTGCCAGGTTCTTGGGATTGTTTAAAAGTTTGGGATTTTAGGGCTCGTGAGAGGCACAAGTTAATACGGAAGAAGAAAATAGAGATAGCATAAGAGCACAGAGTTGGACGCGACGAGGAATTCACGCTAATGTTAGCAGAATGTACAATGAAAAAAAAAAAAAAAAAAAATCACTCCAATCCCGTTGCTGCTTCAATCCCTTCAGGACCGGGTAGCACTCCAGGCACTCCCGTTTCGTAGCTAGAGACTTATTTCAATTAAACAATATAAAAGTAGTATTTGATTACAAGGAAAAAGGACACGATGAAGAAGATTACTGGAAGTCGGATTCGTTCTGACTGGAATATACAGCAATGATATGGTCACCACGTCTAAAGATCGCTTCACTCTTGGTTGATTTTCGCCAACCGTTGTGAATTTAAATAGGCAAAAGAAAACTTTGGTTATAGCATTCTAGACTTCCCTAAGAACATTTGAACATTGTATCTAGCTTTTCTAAAAGATTACCCTTTGTTTGTTATTCAGTTTCTCAGTATACGATGCAAAGATAATTTGACATTTGAATATTCGAAAAAGCAAAATATTTCAACCAAAGTAGTTTCTACTCAAACGATATAGGAAAAAATAGTGAGAACACAGAGGACGACAACATATATACGGACAGGATGAGAAAACTGGTCTTCCCACATTGGAAGAAAGAAGAGAGAGAGATGAGATGATAATGATATTTAGACCAGAAAAAGGTTTTGAAAAACTAAATACTGTACAGAAGATTTGGTGGTATGAGATGAAAGATCAAGAAAAGGTGACAGTAAACAACTAAAAAAGTAAGTTGTTTATTAGATATTAGGAATTATAGCTATCCACGTAGATGGGTAGATTTATAGAACAATTTAGGTGAAAATGTAATTCAGACCAACAATATAAACAAACTCATGACAAAAATTAGTAAAGGGGGAAAAAGAGACGGGAGTCCATAAGCACAGCTCCAACCCTGTATACTAAAAATAGGTAATTATAACTAGGTATACATAGCGATGCAACTAAAAAAAAGAAAGAAAAAAAGCCGTTAAAAATACGTTTAAAAAAGTGACAAAAATATGTACTTTTTCGTTTTTTTTATATTCTGTCTTAAATATCTCGGCAAGAAAACACATTACAATTGTTTCTAGATTATCAAATAAAACAGTATACCCCTCAAACATAGCTTTTTTATTATTTTAGGTCATTTCCCATTTTCTGTGTGTCATGTTTTGATGTATTTTATTGATTTTACAATGAACCTGTTGCATCTTTAACTCTCAAACACATGTGTGTTAATAATATGCCTTTGATGGTGGTGATATATAAGCGTTTTCTGCCAATTTGGTGTAGTTTCTGGAATTTTGTCTCATAAGAGGTTTGGCACCACTGTGACTGAGATTTGGCAACATTGTAAGTTGTTCGTGTTTGTTATCAGTCCTGTACTCTGTTGTTGTGTGGGTAGTGTGAGTAAAACCTACAATGCCAGGCAGGAAGAAGACTCCAGTTGCCAAATTATTCAAAGATGTCCCAAGTGATGGGAAAGTGGCAAAAGTGAAATGCTTATTTTGCTCGACAGTACTGTCAAAAAACGGAAGTCGGATGGTAAACCATATAGTTCAGTGCAAGAAATGTGGTGAAAAAATCAAGAAGAAATATTTGACAAGTGATAAAGGCCAAAAAACAGTTCTTACTGATGCTGAAACTACTGAGGGAAGATCACAAGACATAGACAGTAACTCAGACATGGAACTGCAGTTGCTCTCGCATGATACAAGTGCAACAAGTACAACCACTCATACAATGCAAAGGACATTAGATGATTCATTTTTCATAAGTCCGATTCCGATAGCTCTGCCTAGACCTGACACAGCCACAGGCACAACAAGTAGACCTGGATCATCTATCTCTGTCAGTTCTGGAATCACTCCAGTGACTTCCACTCTTGCCAAAGCCAAAATGTTAACACAGTAGAAGATTGCTTCATACTCATATGTTGACAAAATGACAGAAACACAAACAGTAAGTATATACTATGTTATAGTTATATATTTTATATACTAATGTGTCTCCAATGTCAACATTCAGTAATCTGTCTATCAGTATCATGATTAATGGAAATCAAATGCAAAACAGGAAGAAGCTTAGTTGCTGTTAGCCCGGGCTATCTATGCAAGTGTCTATCCACTAAGGATGGTGGGTAATAAGTTGTGGGCAAAGTTCTTCAAGACTCTGAGGCCATCTTTCAAGATTCCGAGCCGGGACTCAATCTGAAACAATCTTCTTGAGAGGGTCTATCGGGAGTGTTCTGTAACTGTTAAGGAACTAGTAGCATCTGCTTTTAGTGTTGCAATAATGTGTGATAGTTGGACTAATGTCAGGTAAGAACTGTAGGAATATATAACATCATTATGTCACTTATTATTCCTAATAAATTACTATAAATAATTATTGCCCTAATTAATCCTAAAATACTGGATAATTATAGGAATGAGGGGATCATAAACTTCATTGTGACAGTGCCAAGGCCCATATTTTGGAGCAGCATTGCAACAGGTTAGTTTCAGTTAAAATAACAGTCAATTACAACTCAATTAAAAAAATAACTTAGACAATAAAATAAAGTATTTCAAATAAACCTCCTATCTTAAGAAGAGATTAATATTAATTAATAGTCAGTTCTCTGTATTCCGGTTTTCATTGGTTTTGTACTTTTTAGAATATGCTGTAATATCTAATTATAGCTTTTTTTTTATTATAAGTTGCAGAAAGCCACACTGGGCAATACATTAGCAGGGTCCTGAGGAAAGTAGTGGATGACATTGGGCCATTGAAAGTGTTGGGGGTCTGCACAGATTATGCCTCTAATATGAAAGAGGCTTGGGAAATGCCTCAGTTGGAGTATCCCCACATAAAACCATATGGCTGCATGGCTCACACTCTGCAGTTAATATTCGCAGACCTAAAACAGATCAAGTCTGCAGAAAATATCCAGTCTGACTACATAAAAGTTTGCAAAGTAGTCAAACAGTCCCAAAAGCTCACTGCTCTACTCAGACATCAACAGCAGTCACTACAGGGGCAACAGCAGACACTAAAACTGCCTGTTAAAACAAGGTAAGAATTATTAGTATATTACTCATTGCTAAAGATCACAGCTTGCAAAATATTATTTGAAATCTCATTCTCATGCCAGTAAACTTGCTGTGAATTCTTTATTAATGGTACATTTAATTGAATGTTTCTCATAGCTGAGTTGTTTTGAATTGAGAATTCATACTGGTACTAATATTGTTGTCCTCCTTTGTTTCAGATGAGGATCCATTATCAAGTGTCTGAAGAGTGTATGCATTAACAAATATGCACTTCAGGCTCTTGCAATGAATGATGATGCCAAGCCATCTTTGGATTTGTCCATTAGGAAGCTTCTAGTTTCAAAAGTATTTTAGGATCGGACTGAGGATATTCTCAAGCTCCTGAAGCCAGTTGCAGATGCCA
>NC_134778.1:41809982-41812482 GCF_046742065.1 Oratosquilla oratoria | reverse complement strand
CCTCTCTCTCCCCCACTCTCTTTCTCTCTCTCTCTTTCTCCCTCTCCCCACCACTCTCTTTCCCTCTCTTTCTTTCTCCCTTTCCTGTTGCCCTTTTCAGGTCTTCACTGTGTAATCTATTTCTACTCTCTTCTCTTCTCTTCTCTTCTCTTCTCTTTTCTTCTCTTTTCTTCTCTTTTCTTCTCTTTTCTTCTCTTCTCTTCCCTTCTCTTCTTTTCTCTTCTCTTCTCTTCTCTTCTCTTCCCTTTTCTTCTCTTCTCTTCTCTTCTCTTCTCTTCTCTTCCCTTCTCCTCTCTTCTCTTCCCTTCTCTTCTCTTCTCTTCTCTTCTTCTCTCTTCTTCTCTCTTATCTTATAATCTCTTGTTTTTTCTTTTCTCTTCTCCCCAATCCTTTTCTCCTCTCTTCTTTACTCTTCTCATTTCTTTCCTTTCCTTCTCTACACTTCATTTTTTCTTTCCTTTTCTTCTATACTCTTCTTATCTCTTTTCCTTTTCTTACGTCTCTTCTATTATTTTTATCTTTATTTTCTTCTCTTCTCTTTTCCTCCGCTGAAAATGAATGAAATCGTCTTACATTAACAAGAATAAAACTCAAGGTAGGTTACTGCAGTATAGGTTCTTATGAAGTTAGCCTATTACCAACCAGAATAAAATTTGTTAATTGTCCGGAAAAGTGTCCGGGACGTGGTGGAGATAGATTGGAGTAGATACTGGCAGGATGTGAGGCATGTGATATCAACCCATAGATTGAAGGGCTGGTATATAGTGTTACCAAACCGCAGTCAGAAAATAGTTACTGTCAACTACAAACCAGAATGAGTCTTCAGTTCAAATGGTTAGAGAAGAGGGACGGGAATAAAGAGGGAATAAAAGAGGATTTTGGCAGCCGGAGCGAGGCTGATGGGAGAAACCTCGCTGGCGCCGGAGAAATTTTGTTCGGCGCCAAGAGTCTTTTGTTCAATGCCGGAAACGATGAAGACAATAAAGAATGAAAAAAAAGGATTATCTCTTGTTCTCATTTCTATATATACAATGTATATAACTGTGTCGTGTTGAGCTCTGTCCTCTCCTTGTCACTAGACCCGGGTACAATTCCTGAACGGCCGCTGTCGATTGTCCCCTTTGCCGTAGCTGTCTGTTCACAGAAGGCGAAATTGACGGACGCCCTCGTCATACTTGGCTCGATCGAATTTCTTTGGTTAAAAAATAAAACGGGGGTTCCTCCCAAATGAAAAAGAGGTCTTGCTTCATTTTAAGGTCCTGTTCATGTTGGGGACCCGCCAGCCCTTAGCAGCTGAATGAAATCGTCTGGTCCACTCTAGAATTTGTTCCAGACGATTGTCCACGGTAGCGAAGGGGGATACGGAGTTTTTTGGATTTTACCTCCTTAATTCTCTCCATCTTTCCCCCGTCTTTCTACATCCCTTACCACTCTCTCTCTCTCTCTCTCTCTCTCTCTCTCTCTCTCTCTCTCTCTCTCTCTCTCTCTCTCTCTCTCTCTCTCTCTCTCTCTCTCTCTCTCTCTCTCTCTCGTTCTTTCTCCTTCGCGCGTGCACGCACACACACACACACACACAAACACACACACACACACACACACACACACACACACACACACACACACACACACACACACACACACACACACACACACACACACACACACACACACACACACACACACACACACACAACTCGTGGCGCAGTTGGTAGAGTTCCCGGCTGCCACTACGGGGGTCCCGGTTCGAATCCCGCACAGGGCTGAAATAACTTCAGTATCGCTGCGCTGCGGGTTGTTACTTCAACTCTCGTGGGCGGGGAGTTGAGTGCGTGTGTGCGTATAAGGTCACAGCATTACCTATAAATCGGTCATATACGAGGTCTGAGCTCTCTTCCGGGAGGGAAATAGCTGTCGATCACGAGTCCAATACGTGATCCAAAGACCATGGTGAATCCCCCCCCCCCACACTCTCTCTCTCTCTCACACACACACACACACACACACACACACACACACACACACACACACACACACACACACACACACACACACACACACACACACACACACACGTCATTGATTGTGGCTCTCACCCTTACATTTCCATCACACTTTCCACATCTGTATATCTAATACATCATCACACAAACACCTCCAAAACTCCAACCGCCGTTCGTATCAACAACAGAATATTTAATGGATCGTTCACATCTGCCATCGGCACCTTATTCCTATCTTCCTCACGATCATCCACCCTCTCACTTTAGACCCACCCCTCGTTGTGTCTGCACGCCCATCCGCATGCACGTCCATCCATCCGGCTCTTATACGGCGGGAAACTGCAAAGCTGAGTCGGGATTGGTCTTTTGGTAATTCATGCGTTGGCGAGTGTTTGGGGTCTGGAGTATTCAAGGTTCGGCTGAAGGGCTCTCAGGGTCAGCAGGCTCGCCTAAAGAGGCGATGAATCAGAACCCACGTTTGAAAAATGTGGAATGAGGGT
>NC_134778.1:41802482-41804982 GCF_046742065.1 Oratosquilla oratoria | reverse complement strand
TCAAACTTATAGGCCTATAGTTATTTGGTTTCTTTTTGTCACCTTTTTTGAATATGGGAGTAACATTAGCTAGCTTCCATTCTCTTGGGACATCTCCGGATATGATGGATTTCTTGAAAATAATTTCTAATGAAACAGCAATCTCATTTTTCATTTCCTTTAAGATTCTTGGATGCCAACCGTCAGGCCCTGGTGTTTTATTAACTTTGAGTTTCTCTACATACACCTTTTAATTTGTTCTTTTTTTGAGTAAGTTTACCCTAGACTTTTCACAGGTTTCAGTTTGAAGTTCACTTTCAGGTGTTTCGTTTACGAATACCGAGCTAAAACAAATGTTTAAGATATTACATATTCCTTCATTTGAATATTCAAATTGACCGTCAGCAGATAATAGTTGACCAATGTGATTCCTAATAACCTTTTTATCTCCAATGTAACTATAGAATTCTTTGTGATTCACTTTGGATTTATCAGCGATATTAATTTCGTATTGTCGTTTTCTTTTGTTGTTGTCTTTATTAAATCTCTCTGTACTGATACATAACTTTGATAGTCATTAGATGCACCCGAGCACTTATATTTCTTAAAAGTCTGTCTCTTTTTAGTAATACTTTTTCAGTTTCTTTGTCGAGCCACTTTGGGCGAGCCTGATTTGGGAATGTAAGTATGAATTATCTTAGGGAACGTATTTTGAAATATTTCCCCACATCTGATCTACAGGTCTTTCGCCAAATTTTGCCTCCTAATCTGGCAGCTGAAGCTCCTGACCTAGTCCTATGAACTGAGCTTTACTGAAATCGGGTATTTTAGAAACAAAAGTATCTATTCTAAAAAATTTAGGAGTTTAAATCTAACTAAGTTGTGATCGCTATTTACAACAGTTTCACCGACTTCTGCATCAGTTACCATGCTTTCGCGGCTAGTGATCAATAGATCGAGTAAGTTTCCATATCTTGTGGGCTCTTTTACTTGCTGAACTAAGTCATTGTTACTAAGAAAATCAATCAAGCGACTACCTATATGGCCATGTTCAAGGGTCATCCAATCAATGTCAGTAAAATTGAAATCACCCATTATCAATAAATCCCGGTTGCACAAACTAGACAGTTCTTGAAATGACATTTTGTCGTCTGCTAATGATATTGTCTTTGGCCTATATATTACACCTAAATTCATTTTTTATGTTCATTTGTTAACTCATCCGGTTTCACTTTCTCTAAAACACAAGCATGAACATTGTTTTAAACGTACAACAGAACACCCCCACCTTTCTTGTAGTTTCCATCTTGATGAAAGTGTTTAAATCCCGCAATATTAAATTCAGCTTCGAACTCTTTACCATTTAACCATGTCTCGGTTATTGCTATCATATCGAGATTTTCGCTTTTGACATATGCCTGTATTTCTTGAGTTTTTTCCTAATAATACGAGCATTAAAGTATATGGTTTTAAGAAACTCGTGATTATTTCTTTTTGACACGTTTTGAGTTTCAATATCATGTCTTACATTATAATTTTGCTTTTTATTAACACCTTGCTCTATATTATTATTTGGTCCTTTATTGACATTCAATGCCTCATTAACATTTCTCCCATCAAAATTAACATTTCCCCCATCACGGACATCTGGTCGCTCACGGTCATCCGATCTCTTTTGTACATTTTGTCCCCCTACGTCACCGCGATTCACACTGGCCTCCCGTCGTTCATTGACATTCTGTCCGTCATCCCTTCCTAAAATTATATTTTGTCCTCCAGTGACATTATGTCCTACCGTGATATTTTTCCTCCACTATAATAACATACCATCGTGATCTTTTGTCTTCCACTGTCATTACATCCCATCGTGATATTTTGGCCTTCATTGACATTCTGTCTGGCGTCCCTTCCTAAAATTATATTTTGTACAGTGATATTTTTTCCTCCAGTATCATTACATCCTATCGTGATATTTTGTCCTCCACTATCATTACATCCCTTCATGATCTTTTGTCCTCCACTGTCATTACATCCCATCGTGACATTTTGTCCTTTGACATTACATCTTAATGTAATATTTCGTCCTCTACCGACATTATATCCTAAAATTATATTTTGTCATATACTGGCATATTGTTCTACATTAATGCTATACTCTACTCTGTTTTCCCAAGTACACTCTATTTCCCCTTCCCTTTGGGGCTCTACCCCAAAAGAGGAACTAGTTTATTACAAACTCCCACAATGAGGTTTGTAAGAACATCTTTGCCTCTGCGGGTAAGGTGGATCCCATCAGAAGTGTAAAGGTCATGACGCCTGGAAAAGAGATACCAAGGATCAAGAAAGTGGTATCCCAATTGTGTGCACAACTGCGATATCCTATCATTGATCCCTATGGCTCTACTGTTCCAACACGAGCCTGCGTAGATCGCCGGGAGGATCCCACAGACTACGTGACGGCTCCCACGTTCCTTCAACTCCTGAAGGAGAAACTTGTAGTTCCGAACAAGTTCCTCTGATC
>NC_134778.1:41782482-41794982 GCF_046742065.1 Oratosquilla oratoria | reverse complement strand
CCACACTCTTTTGGTAGTCTTTCTTCATTCTTTCCATATCCCCAAACAATCCCAATATTTGATTCAACCTTATCTGTTAGCTTTTTATCCATCCCCACTCTGCGTCTCGTTTTATTTCGCACTCCATTCATCCTTGTAAACTACACCACCCATCTTCAACTCTTAATCTCAAGGAAAATAGGTTTTCTTCTTTCTGATGCCTTTAAATGCTAAGTCTCTGCCCTATACATCGTCGTGGAAAGAATCCCTTATGTTTGCGTTAATCCTCAGATACCCATTTCTCATTATACTTTTTATTCACTGAAGACATTTACTTGTTTTTCTTTCTCTATGATTTATCTCCAACCAGTTCCTTCATTCCCTGCTACATCTGGCGCAAAGCAAAGCTCTTCATTTCTTCCGCCCTTTCTTTCAAGATATATCTCCAACTTGCTGCCACCCTATCTCCTTGTATTTCCCATCACCTTACTTTTGCCCACAATTACCCTTTGCTTTCTTCTCTCACACACCCTTCCCCCAAAATCCATAACTACTTGCCTTAGGCACCCTTCTGACATGTTCGCGAGCACAGTGTCGTGAATACATAACTAGCTCACCTTCCACATCTCTTCACTCTCACTAACCATTTCCAAACCTCCACCCAACATCTCTTCATTTACCTTCCGTACCACTCCACCCATATATATATTGAACAACCAAGGTGGCATTACATAACCCTGACGTGGTCCAATCTTTATCTCAAGTTATTTGTTCCATTCCCTACCCTATCAGAAGTTCTACAATATACGTAAAAAACTTTGACTATCCTTGATATTCTTCCACCAATCCCACACATCTGCAGCATACGAGTTCCACAATTCCTGTCAACCCTATCATGTACCTTCTCCAAATCCATAAAACCCCCCAAAAATCCTTACTACATCTTGTCAAAAACTTCTGTCATATCTCTTTTACTACAACGAAAATTCGATCCATACAATATCTTAATTTCCGAAACCTATACTGATCTTACCTAATCACCCCTCTGTTCCCTTACTAGTCTTCTTAATTAACATCTCTCATATATCTTTCAACTATATTTACAGACTAATTCATCTAAGGCTACTACATTCATATTTGTTCCCTTTTCCTGTATACAGTGGAAATATACGTGCACTCCCCCAGTCCTCTGGCACATTCCCCTTCCCACGGGCACACGTTAAGCAGCAACACAAGCCAATCCATTATGAATGTTTCTACCTTCGTCAGACACTCCATATGACACCTATCCAGCTCAGGTGCTTCACTAGTTTTCAGCATTTTCAATGTTTTTTGTATACCGTCTTTTCCTATAGTCCTGTCATTTTCTTCTCCCATCACAATCAAACCCTCTCTAATTTAACATTGAACAAGTCCTTGAAATACTCTACCCATCTTTCTCTTACCACCTTCACTTCCATCAGCATCTGTCTGTCTATCCTCTTTACCTTTCTTCTGTCTTCCTGACTCGTCTCCTCACTCTTTCAATTTCCTTCTGTAACATTTTCTATTCTTTTTAAAATCTTCGTTAGATTTCAACCTCATTTTACACCTGCTCTTCTCTTTGATTCTCTTATTTTGCGTTTTACTTTGTATTTCCTCTTTATGAACCCTTCATATGTTTTCCTAGTTCTACGTTGCAACCAATCCTTGTAAGCTCGCTTTATTTCCACCACTGCATTTACATCTTCATTCCAGCATTCACTGTCTCTCCTATTTTCTTTCACACTCCTCACCCCACATTCTATCTTTGCTCAAATTATCACTTCCTCCTTAAAAATATACCCATCCTTCTACTAGTATCCCCACACCCATCCCTCACTAGGTCTCACACCTCTCTCAGTTTCTTTTGATATTGTTCCTATTCTACATTCTCATTTTATTTGCTTTCCCCCAGCACATCTCTGCCTAGCCCCTTTTCCTTCTCCTCCACATCCCTCTCCACTCTCAATTTTCCTTTTATCAAATAATGATCAGCCCCTGCTGTATTCTCAAAAAATATTAACATCCAGAATTCATCCAAATCCTCCTTTGGGTATAAATACATATTTCATTGATACTCTCTTAAACACAATTTCATCCATCAACCTTTCCATGGATAATTATGATTGCCCCTCTCTTATTAAACAATGTTTTGCTGTCATTGTTTCCATTTTTAAACACACCTTTCAAAAGTTCTCTTCACTATTGTTTTTACCTGACACCACGATTTTCCATACTAGCCTATTGTTTCATCTCCTATCCTAGCATTGATATTCCCCAGCACCACTATTCTTATATTTATTCCAAAATTCTCTATACAGTCATTTAGACAAAATCAAATGGCCTCACTTTCCTCTTCACTTTTCTTACTACCAAAACAGTGTGTACCTACAAAAGTTCGTATGTGCCATCTCAGTTTCAACTTTACCCATATAGTCTTTGAAGACCCTTACCTACACTCCATTAGGCACTTTCCTTTCTCATCATTTATCAACATTGTTACTCCTTTCCATCCTTGTCTACTCATGCCTTACGGTTCCGGCGCTTGACTAAGGGCCATAAATCTTATGAATCAAAGGATTACAAAGGCGTAGCATGCCGACAGGAGACCTTTTGGTCCATATCTAGGACCTTGCCCATATCTAGGACCTTGCCCACTCGATATCCTCCACACCACACTCCCAAACTCAGACTCACCCCGCCCTTTCAACTTCGTACCACTCAGCGGTAACATATCCATTAATCTTCTCACATTTTCCAATCTCTTCCATTTTACTCCCATCTGTACACCATGGCGGAACTCAAGTTTCCTCGTTCCTCCCCATTTAGTTCGTTTTTTACGACACACATGAGAATACAGTGGCAGAACAATGCCCCTCCCACCACCACCACCACCACCGTAAAATGGTCTTTGTTACATGCATTTTACTATATGCATTGCTACGTAGCATTTGATTTTTTTTTCACCTACAAGCGTTTATATATGTAAAATGAAAACCGCAGGATGGGGAAGGACTTCTGTTCGCGACTACATTGTTACCTCCACTTCCAAGTACTACAATGGCTGCTCTCGTTGATTTACGACATGAGTAATGGTTTTATAAGCAAGTAAACCTGTTCATATTGTCACTCTCCTACATAAAGAAACACGCACGTCAAAGTTTGCAAAAGAAACCTTTTAGTGTGGCAATAAGAAGTGAAGCCAGTCATGGAGAAGGTACTGAAGAATGGACGAAGGCCGTGTCTCAGAGAGACCGACCAATAGGGGAAGTAGGCTACAACTGAGGCACGTGGTGCGTTGGAACTTCCGGGTGATATAAATGCACGGGTAGAAAGCAAACTGGGAAGCTGGCGTCGAATATTATTCGGCGAGGGCGGAATTGAAAAAATAGGCGGATATCTGTTGAGACTACGTAGACCAAGTGAGTTAATGAATACAAATACACTGTGCATTTCAAACACGGAGTAAATATGAAGTAAATACAGAGTAATCCCGTTCTCAGGTAATGTATATATTGAGAATCTGAGGCACTTTTTCTTAATCATACATCTTGGTCCAGAGGGGCACCTTGTGTAGCCCCTTCCCATCTCAAACAGCTTGATTTCATGGTGTCTTTGACTTCTTTCACATGTATCGACTTTTCGCCGTGCGCCGTCCACGACACAAAGTCGTGCTCTCAAATGACCATGGATGTCTATGGACGCTTTCACATGTGGTCGTTGTCGTGACGTGTGAAGGCATGTTTCAATAGCGAAGGGACGTGAAAGCCTCAAGGACTCCGAATACGGAATCCATTGCAACGAGTTGTGATCAATCACTGCGTACCAGCAGGCGACATTTCGATTCACAACATGGCCGGATACCGAATGCTTAAATGAGTGAAAAAGAAATAATAGTAAAATGAAATGAAATAGAATAAACAGACCGGTAGACAGAGAGATAGATACATAAATGTATAGACAAATAAATAGATAAATAAATAGATAAACAAAAAGATAGATAAATAGATAAAAACGGGTAAATAAATACGTAAATAATGTTGATATACAAATGAGCACATGAACCAACAAATCAATAAATGATAAATGAACAAATAGAGAAATAAATTAAGTAGTTAATGTATGTAAATAAAACTAATGAATAGAGATGGCTAAACTGTTAATTCGTCCATCTGCAGTCATCTTTCAGCAATGCATTATATTGTAAACACATTTTTAACGTCTCGAGAAGAGTTACCTTCTTTATGTTATTTGCTTTTTGTTTAGCGTCGTTGGGCGATTTTATTCATCTGAAAACACGATGATCATTCATTGCTCAATGAAGATCGTCAAACTATTCTCTAGAGTACTAGTTCTTTGTTTTTGAATGATGGGGCTGTTTTGTTTTGGGCTGCAAAGTACGAGGGTGATCATTTTAATCGAGGTTACCAACACGTTTACCCAAATATGATGCCAGGCATAATGCGCGTCACCCGCCATTGGCTGTGGTAGACTATAATCACAAAGAGCAAAGTTTCATAATTACCTTGACTAGGAATTAAAAAAATTCGGAATCAAAACACCTTTCTAAGTTCTGATATAACTGTCTCGATTTTGCAGCTTTTCCTTCCGATTCCTGGAGATTTCGGAGGGTCCCAATTGTAAGATTTGTCTGTAGATTAATCCCTTCATCATGGTGATGGACTTTACTCATTCTATTCTAACTGGCGTCAAAATATTTTATTCAAATGAGAATGCAGCGTTCGTTACATAAGGACCAGGTCTCAAAGAAGAAGAAGAAGAAGAAGAAGAAGAAGAAGAATAACGCGAAGAAGAAGAAGAAGAAGAAGAAGAAGAAGAAGAAGAAGAAGAAGAAGAAGAAGAAGAAGAAGAAGAAGAAGACGACGACGACGACGACGACGAAGAAGAAGAAGAAGAAGAAGAAGAAGAAGAAGAAGAAGAAGAAGAAGAAGAAGAAGAAGAAGAAGAAGAAGAAGAAGAAGAAGAAGAAGAAGACGACGAAGACGAAGACGACGAAGAAGAAGAAGAAGAAGAAGAAGAAGAAGAAGAAGAAGAAGAAGAAGAAGAAGAAGAAGAAGAAGAAGAAGAAGAAGAAGAAGAAGAAGAAGAAGAAGAAGACGAAGAAGAAAAAAGAGGAAAAGAGAAATATGAAAACATCACTAGTCGTTGTTTTTTTGTTCCCTAGACTGTCCGATGAGTCCCGTCTCTCCAAGGAATGCCATGGCCGGAACGGGGTTTTCTCACATATCCTTTACAGAGTGTATGTTGTGTTGTTTGCGTGCGTGGTTGTGTATAATGCAGTCTTCCATTACGTGTTGAATAGTATGGGGTGAACATAACATAAGAACATAAGAATGAAGGAGACTGCAAGAGACCATAAGGCCTACACTAGGCAGCTCCGTATCCATCACCACCTGTCATCCCCATCCATAAAGTTGTCTAATCGTTTCTTAAAACAACTGATAGTTTCAGCGCTTACTATATGGTTACTAAGTCCATTCCATTCATTGACCACCCTATTAGTAAACCAATTCGTGCCTATTTCCTTCTTAAATTTAAATTTGTCCAATTTAAATCCATTGCTGCGAGTCCTGCCTTGTTGTTTAAATATGATGACCTTGTTTGCATCATCCATGTTAAAGCCTTTGATCCACTTGAACACCTCTATTAGATCACCCCGCACTCTGCGTCTTTACAGAGTGTAAGTTAATGTGCCTAAGCCTTTCTTCGTAAGGCAAATTTCTGAGTCCATGTATCATTTTGGTAATTCTTCTCTGTACTGATTCTGGTGAACTGATGTCCATTCTGTAGGAAGGAGACCAAAACTGTACCGCAAAGTCAAGGATGGGTCTAACTATCGCTAGATAGAGTTTGATAATTACCTCTAAACTACTATTCGTTACCGTCCTAGCAATGAAACCTAATGCACTGTTAGCTTCATTTCTGGTGCTAATGCACTGTTTCCTGGTTTTAAGGTCCGGACTCATTAGAACTCCCAAGTCTCTCTCGCGCTCAGTTTTCTCTAAAAGCATGTTATCAAAGCTGTATCTATTTTCGGGGTTGTGTAGCCCTACATTTAAGTGTTACATCCAGCCTCTTCTGGTAGCTTATAAGGGCTGGGTGGTGGCCAGGTGGACTCTGTCCTTTCGTGGGAGAGAGGATTCAGAGGGAACGATATCAGGGGGTCTGGCATGCAGGAATGTGTTGTCTTTTAGTGTGTTAATAGAGCAGTGAGTAATATGAATATGAATATGTTTCCGGAGGCTGATATTTGGTGGTTGTGGAGGAAGAGAAGAAGGATTTGTGTGTGATATAGGCATTTGGGTGTTTATTTTATGTTTCTTGGTGTCTGTGAGTGTTCTGCTATTAAGTGTAGCGGATGAACTGTGTTTGTGGAGGCTGCAGCAAGTGTTTATGTGCCTCTCATGTCAAAGTGATCCTTGACTTTGAGGACTTTTGTTTCATAGTGTAGATGGTGTGTAGGTGTTGTATTTGTGCAGCCTGTAATTGTTTTAGGGCTTTGTTTTGTATGGCCTGAAGGGTGTTGGGGTGTGTCTCACTGAGAGTAGGTGCCCATGGAGGACTCGCATATCACTGAGCGTATGCATTGTTTGTATATTGTAGTATTTGTTTTGTCCAAATATTGTTTCACTGATTAGTCTAAGTGCGTTAACACTTGGTGTTCATTTATTTCTTATGTTTGTGATGTGTTGTTTGAATGACATGGATGTATCGTATGTTACATCAAGAATTTTCGGTGTGTGTGTGTGTGTGCGCGCGCGCGCGTGTGTGTGTGGTATTAGAGTGTTGTTAATATAGAAATTATGTATGTATTTGTGTCCTTTTGAGCCGGTAGTTTATCGAATTTTGATAGAACTGTGCGATACTAAGAAATAAAATCCATAAATATGACAACAAGGACCTTTTGGTCCAAAAGAACCTAAATCTATCTGAAACAATTTGATATTGACTACGATGAAGGCAAGGCATTTCAAATCATGAAAGTTGATATCAAAGCCATTCTATCATGTACACGGCGCACGCACACACACACACACACACACACACACACACACACACACACACACACACACACACACACACACACACACACACACACACACACACACACACACACACACACACACACACACACACACACACACACACACACACACACACACACACACACACACACACACACACACACACACACACACACACACACACACACACACACACACACACACACACACACACACACAGAGCAAAGGGAAACTTTTTGCAGGATCCCAAATTCAGAGATTGTCTTCATTAATCTCCTGTTTTTTCTACATATTTTTAATGTGTCGCCGGGTGATTTTAACCAGACGAAGGATACCCTCGTTGATCTAAACAAGTGCCAATGTTTATCTTGATATTGGTCTCTCTTTGGGGTAGCTGTCTCGTGCGTCACTTAAGTAATTTTCTGAAGTAGAGGGGGTCCCCTAGCTTTCTTTAATGAAACTGGAAATAGTGAAAATAAGATAAAATAAAACAATATGAAATAAAACAGAATAAAACAAAATAAGATAGTATGAAATGAGATGAGATAAGATGAAATGAAATAAATGAATAAATAAAGAAAATGAAATATAATAAAATAAGATAAAATAGATAAATAAATGAAAAATAAATAAACAAATGAACGATTAAAAAAGAATAAAAAGGCGTGATTTCTGAAATCAGGGGTTATTTAATCAAGCCTTTCTAAATCGGGTGTTCCATATCCTGTGATATTTTTCTTATTAGTAGGGCTGGCTGCCGCCATCTTATTTTATTCATCGCTGCGATAGGCCCTTGTGAGCACAGGAGTAGAAAATATATGTGGCCATTTCTATACTACATTATAGAATGTATCTGAATGGAAAAAATTAAGTACAATCACTAATTACCGACAAGAACGTTAACCTGTTTCATTTAAGCTAAATTACCGTGTCTTCGAGAAATTCAAAACCTTGGTGGAGTAATGCGAGGCAAAATTCTTGTTTTCCAAAACAAGAACTAATGAATTTAGTAAAGTAAACTTCGTATACGTACCATCGCGTGGGTGCGGGTGTGCGAGCTATCAGCTAACACATCCCGTTTGACGCATTTATTATGTCAATACAGTTTTTCATTTGAATTCGAATTCCCTGGCAGAAATTGCCTCCATCCAAAATTATCACATTTTCGTGTTTTTTTCCCCGAATTCACTTAATTACATGATTTTGATTACATTAAATAATCATCACTGTGTAAATACGTGTTCATTATGGATGTGTTGGATTTTTTCAACAAAATTTCATCGGCTTGTAGGCTTATCAGACTTCCAAATCTATACTGTGACGTCCTGCTGTGGTGTGTTGAGCTTTGAACTCGTCTCGTGAAGGCCTTATCACACTGGGCTATATTTCCTTCGATTGTTGGAGCAGATTTAACCCATTCAACTCCGATGACAAGATGTCTTGTCATTTGTTCAAATAAAACAAAAAATCATAAAACACCAAAATGTTTGATCAAACACCAGAAAAATATGACGTCAATCCTCGCTTCGCTCGCAGCGAAGCGAGGACTGACGTCATATTTTTCTGGTGTTTGATCAAACATTTTGGTGTTTTATGATTTTTTGTTTTATTTGAACAAATGACAAGACATCTTGTCATCGGAGTTGAATGGGTTAAAGCTCACAAGTTTCGTTAAAGCATCTCATATTAAAAAAAAAAAAAAAAAAAAAAAAAAATCCTCCAGAATATCAAGTGGCATTTAATGTATCTTTGTTGAAAAAACAAAATAGTTTGCCATAGTGATTTTACGGTGGAAGAAGTTCTGGAGGTGGGCAGTATCGCTGATTGATTGGAGGTTGAAGGTATCATCATCTCTATTTTTAACGTAGCTGTATTTCCCTTCGATGACTAGCGTGCACACGCGCGCACGCACTCATATGCTGCAGCGTGGTACTGTCGACCAAGACCGTCTCCCTAGGGAAATCCATTGTTCAGTGACCAAGCTCATCGACTTTTCTTGACAACGCCCGTTTGACAACAATAGATTCTCAGCATCTCAGATCAAGCCAAGCTCACCGAATTTTCTTGACAACGCCCATTTGACAACAATTAATTCTTGGCATCTCAGATCGAGCCCTCTGCCATAAACAATGGCCCCGGCTGCATCTCGGGTCAGCCACCTACATCGGCCGACGCCTCAACCTACGCGACCCAACCTTCCAAATATTCATTATATGGCAACAGCCTACTTATTCCATGACTGGCAACCTTTGTAAAATGTACAAAGAATATGTTTCTGTCAACCCTCCGAGCCTTGCTGGGGGTTGCCGTGTATGTTGCAGATAGAACTGAACTTGGAGAATTAACGCCAAGAACTCCGCCCGAGTTTCTTTCACCACCAATTCCAAATGTAGAGTACCACAACCTACAAAGGAAAAATAGCCCAGCGTGATAATGCCTTTACTGGTGACTGCCACTTTTCCGGTCTACCTGAACACAGAGTAAAGATCACAGTAAAGTGCCTTTTGGCGTAAGCTTCTTACCTCAGCTACGTAGCCTGCTATAGATTTAATCTTTCCCGTATAAGTGCTTATTTGTTATTTTATTCTGGCTAACACCAGACGATTTCATTCTTTTGTGTGGTAAAAGTCTGCAGTACCTTATCATAATTTTCAACTGAAGAAAATTCCACACAGAAATACTGTTTTACGTTAGGAGGTGAGATTTGTGCTGCTTCTTGGGCTGATACTTTTTGCTTTTATATGATGGATATATTTTTTCAGCTGAATATAATCAAATGGTGGTAGGCGCTCGCCCCCCAATATATATATATATATATATATATATATATATATATATATATATATGTGTGTGTGTGTGTGTGTGTGTGTGTGTGTGTGTGTGTGTGTGTGTGTGTGTGTGTGTGTGTGTGTGTGTGTGTGTGTGTGTGTGTGTGTGTGCGTGTGTGTGTGTGTGTGTATATTATCGTTGTAATCTGCGGGTGGATGTATTTCATCTCATTCCCTCTAACTGAAAAAGAAGTCTAGTCATCCCTATCTGGAAGGAGAAAGGGAAGCGTCCAGCGGTTGATAGCCCGGGTTTGATCTGATTGGTCGAAGTTCCTGTGGCCTGAGAAATCTGCCCTCACGCCCGGTGAAGGGGTTATCACATTGGGCCATTTTTCCTCCCACATTCTACCTCCAACCTCAGTTTGAATAATTAGAATATGACTTCGTACTGAAATCTAGACTTCTCTAAGAATATTTCAACAGTATGTCTAACATTCGTATGAAATGTAGGTTTGCAATCTCTTATTTCATCCTTCGGCTTTGCTATACATGAGGGAAAGATAATTTGATATTTGAAGATTTGAAAAATGAAATATTGTAATGAAGTCGTTTTTACTCATTCGAACTCTCAACGGTTGGCACTGGTGAAGCCCGTGGAAGCTTAGTGTGATAATCTCTTTAGCCGGAAACTTGACGGAGCCGAACGCTTTGTGTTCTTCTGGAACACCAACGTGAGTAAAGGTTCATCGATCTCATGTTCATCTGAAGAAGGCGTTTGTTTCAGGAGATCGTAAGGTACCCTGGATTCTGCGGATCCGTTGGATTCCTTCGAGGATTATTGATTGACCTGTTTTCTGGCCTCTCTGTGACATAATGATGTGAAGTGTGGAGGCGACGTGTCCGTCTACTTTCCTCTTAATTAAAGAGTGAGGCATAGATGCGTCCTCACCCTAAGCAATATCCAGCATACTCATGGTCTGCATGGTCTGAGTATTGGGCAGTTGTCTGCAAATGTTATTGGGGAGCATCTATTGACGGTACTAAGGTCACCGACCTTGTCTTTTTCGATGATACTGAACTTTTTGTGAAGTCGAAGGAGGTACTGGTTGCCAAGTCCAAGATCCAGGCGTTTGGGGCTTTACTGCATGATACAGTTCAGTCTGTCCATCCATGTGGCAAGAACGTTGAGGTCTAGGAAAACATCACACCTTGGTAGTGTGGTATATAACATTGGTTAGTTACGTCAGGAAGTCCGACGGAAAACTGGCATTACCCATGGTGTTGTGGTCTTGCTCAGCCAGAGTATATGTTGTCGATAGCTCTCCATGTCTTGCTGTACGGCTGCGAGACATGGACATTGAAAGCTGACTTGAAGAGATGTCCGTGTCTTTGGTACTAAGTACTTTCGGGGAATCATGTGGTATCACTAGAATGACTTTGTATCAAACCAGCGACTAATCATTGAAACTCAATTAAGGCTTATTGCCAATATAATTCTTGAGCATTAACTCAGTCTATATGGACATATGTAACGTTTTCCAGGTGTTGGCCCTACGCCTTGTGTCGTCTCCACAGGAGGCAGGCCTAAATTAGAGACCATCGGGGCGCTTACAGGTTTCATGGCTGGGGAAAGTGGACTGTTCCTGCCAGGAGCTGTTTGTAATGAGAAGGGAATAGCGTCGAAGTGTGAATGATGCGACGTAATCCCCGCCATGTGCTCCCTAGTGATGGTGATGAAAACGAGTCGAAAGGTTCTTCCAGTTGAAAAAAAATTGTATAAAGGCAGTCTGGAAAATATAAAAATCTTTGCCATCATTGTACCCGGGTTAGATCATATAGATAATTATGTTCAACACCACCAACATCACCATAACAACTATAATCTCCACCATAACATTCAATGTCACTATCAATCACAAAAACCTGCAGTATCTCTACAACCTTAAAAATGATGTCCACAACTTTTACCACCGTAACCTTCAACATCACGTCCACAACTTCCATGACCACCACCACAACTTTCAACATCAATGCAACCTCCAACATCAACACAACCACCATAATTCCCACCAATAACCTCTACAGCTTCCATCACCGCCATCACAGCCTCAGTTACCACCACGATCTCTGAGACCATTAACACATCCACCACAAACATTACCACAACTTCTATTTCTAAACTTCACTAACGCAACCTATATTGCCACCACTGCAACCACCTCCATAAGCCCCTTCTCAACCTCTCCGCCACCACAGCCCTTCAGCACCTCCGGAGTAGTCCCACAGGACCTGCACACACAAGAGCTTCCCCTTTCTCCCCCTCCCCCTCTTTTCCTCCTCCTACTCCTTCTCCTCCTCCCCATCCTTCTCCTTTACTTCATATTCCTTTTCTTTCTCCTCGTTCTCCTCCTTCCTTTCCCGTATCTCCTCCTCCTCCTTCTCCTCATCCTATACATCCTTCTCCTCCCCAGCCTCCTTCTTACTATCCTCGTCCTCCCCATCCTCCTCCTCCACGATCTCTTTCTCTTCTTCACACCTTCCCACTTGTCCTACTTCCCCTCCTGTTCCTCCTCCTCTTCATCCTCATCATCATCACCTTTCTCTTCCTTTTCCTCCCTCACCCTTTCCTCCTCCTCCTTTTCCTTCTCCTCCTGCTTCTCTCCATCCTCCTTCTCCCTATCCTCCT
>NC_134778.1:41767482-41777482 GCF_046742065.1 Oratosquilla oratoria | reverse complement strand
GAGAATAGAGAAGACAAAAGGAGTGCAGGCGGGAGAAATTTGTATGATGGTAGTAATGAGGAGGTGAAGAAGCTGTGATTAAACGTGATGATTTGAACAGGGGCATTGGTCAGGTGGACGTCTGGTGTGATGAGGAAGAGAGGAAGGCAGAGCGTTCCGAGAGTTATGATCATAATGATGATGATGATGATGATGATGATAAGATAATGGTGGTGATGGTGATGATGGTAATGATGGTGATGATGATGATGATGATGATGATGATGATGATGATGATGATGATGATGATGATGATGATGATGATGATGATGATGATGATGATGATGATGATGATGATGATGATGATGATGATGATGATGATGATGATGATGATGATGATGATGATGATGATGATGATGATGATGATGATGATGATGATGATGATGATGATGATGATGATGATGATGATGATGATGATGATGATACTGCTGCTGCTGCTGCTGCTGATGATGATGGTTATGAGGACTGATGATGATAATCATAATCCTGATGGTGAGAGTTGTGTTGATAGTAATGATTATAATGTTAGTATTGTTCATGATGATATAAAAGTGATGATAATTACAATGCTGATGAGGAGGAGGAAGAAGAGGAAGAGGAAGAAAAGAGGGCAAAGAAGAAGAAGAAGAAGAAGAAGAAGAAGAAGAAGAAGAAGAAGAAGAAGAAGAAGAAGAAGAAGAAGAAGAAGAAGAAGAAGAAGAAGAAGAAGAAGAAGAAGAAAAAGAAGAAGAAGAAGAAGTGGAAGAGGAAGGGTCACATGAAACAAGTGAATTGGACTTTCTCTCTTGGTTGAGGTCGAAGAGAGGTCAGGTCACTGGTGGGGGAGGAGGGGAAGAGGGAGGAGGAGGAGGAGTGAGGCCAGACCTCAGCGGAGGTGTGAAGATGGCGGTCGAGGCCACAAGGGGGGGGGGAGTGGAGGAGAATGCGGCACGAGGCGCAACAATGAGAGTGCAAACTAAGCATCTCGGAGGAGGAGGAGGAGGAAGAGGAGGAGGAGGAGAGGGGGTAGGAGGAGGAAAATGGGGGAAAAGAGGCAACATGAGAAGGAAGAGGAGAAGGAGAGGAGAACGTGGGGGAGGAGGAGGAGACGGGGAAGAGGAGAGGGTAGAAGGAGGGAAATGAGAAAAAGAAGCAGTATGAGGAGGAGGAGGGGAAGGAAAGGAGAAAGAGGGGGAGGAGGAGGAAGAGGAGCCATATAAAGAGGAGAAGAAATAGAGGGACAGGAGAGGGGAGTTGAGACAACAGAAGGCGAAGGGGAAAGTTGGGTAAGAACATGAAGGGAGGAAAGGTGAGAGGGAGAATTGGAAGAAAGAAAAGAGATTAAGAGGGGAGGGAAAAGGGAGAGAATGGGGAAAGAAAGAGCGGTAGAAAGGGAAGGGAAAAGAGGATGAGGATGAGGAGGAAAAAGGGAAAAATAAGATGGAAAAGCGAAGAGTGAGGTAGAAGATGATGATGAGGGTGCAAGAAAAGGGAAGAGGGAAGGGGGAAGGGGAAGGTGAAAAAAGGAAAGGGAGGAGAGGGCAAGGGGGAGGAGGAAAAGGGGGAAGAGATGGGGAGGAAGGAGGCTGGGAGGGGCAGGTGTCAGGTGGCAAAGAAGAGGGAGGAGGTGTGTGGAGGAAGAGAGGAAGGGGGAGATAAAGAGCTAAAGGGAGTTGAAAGAGGGACGAGAGAGAAAGGGGAGATGAGAAAGGGAGTGTGACGGTAAAAGGAAGAAAGAACGGAAAGGGGAAAGTAGGAAGGAAGGAAGAGGCGGGAAGGGGAGAGAAGGGGCAGTGGGGAGGGGAGAGAAGGGGAAGAGGGGAAGGGGAAGGGGAGTGAGGTGAGATAGAGATGGGGAGAAAGGGGAAGTTAATATGGAGAAACGAGGAGGGAAAGAGGGAGAAGGAGAAGAGAAGGATGAAAAATAAGAAAGGGGGAAAGAGGAAGGGGAGGAGGGAGAGTTGGCGAGAAATGGGGCTATCTTATAAGTAATAACCAGCTCTTCTTTCTTTGGGGAAAGAGGTGGAGTCGTCGAGATACTAAAGGAGAGATTTAAGGAGTGTAGCAGGATGGACGGAAAGTAAAATCAAAAGTGATCAGCATTCTTTTCTTTTTCGAGTTGAGATTAGTTTCCAATCCAAAGGAATGTCGCGTGACTCTGGTCCGTAGGAATGATTCTTTAAAATGTTGACTGCTGAAAAGCTAGGCAGTGAATATCCAATACGAGTGGGGGAAGAGGGAAGAGATTGAGATTGGGAAAAAGTGGAAAATGAGGGGGCAGTGGTAAGTGGAGAGAGAGGAACGGAAGAAGAAGAAGAGGAGGAGGAGGAGGAGGAGGTAAGGGGAAGGGGGGAGGGAAAGAGTAAGGGGAGGTGAGAAAAAAAGATGGAGACGGAAAGAGAAAACTAGTGGTGGGAGGAAGGAAGGGGAGGATGGGGCGGGGCGAAGAGGAGAGAGTTGGACGAAATAGGGAAGAGGGAGGGTTGAAATCAGGAAGGGAAGAGGAGAGTGAGGGGGAGAAAGAGGGTGATATGGAGATAGAGGGGGAGGGGGAGAGGGTGGGAAGGGAAGCGAAAGAGGAAGTGAAAGGGAAGAAGGATGAAGACAATTGGTGGGAGAGGGAAAGAGAGAGAGGGGAAAGGGGAAGGTAAGGTGGAAGAGAGGGAAAAAGGGAGTGGTAGGAAAAGTAAGAGGGAAAGGGAAAGGGGAGAGAGAAAAGGAAGGGTGCTACATGAAAGCAAATGAAATCGCCTGACGGCAGCCAGAATATAAGGAGAAAAGAAAACTGGCACGAAAGTGTCCCCTGCTGGTACCAGGCGATTTTATTAAGCTTAAAGGGACACTTTCGGGCGCCAATAGATTAGCAGAGAATGTAGAAGGCTTAGTAATACTTTTTGACGCAACGAAGAAAGAAATCATGAAATCCGTGTAGAGACTGGAAATACACGGAGTACCTGGAAACTCTCTAATGAGAACACAACGTAGAGTAGTTGGAGAGGGAAGTTAGAGAAGTACTGTGCTGGAGTGCCTCGCGAGCAGAGACCGTCTGAGAAGTGTGTAGATGGTATGGCTATTTTCGGTTCCTTTGAGTCTTCCAGTGTAAAGATGACCTTCAGGTATTGTTACACTGATTCGTTTTCATTTGAAAAAAGTCAATTAAGTTATAGAAAAAAGTTATATCACATGCTACTCAGTGAAATCCATATGAGGAAAAAAAAGAAAAAAAAAATTGGGAGGACTTCAATCTCCCTCTGTGCAGAGCGGAATATAAATTTGATCGAGGACACAAAGGCCCTGTTCACACTAGCGATTTGAACTGCGCCTCCATTGACTCACAATGTGATTGAATCGTCGCGGTTGAAACCGCTATACTTCTTCCATTATCTGGTGACCCATAGGATGTGACCGGCAAAACCAGCAGCGTTGTCACGTCTAAATCATCTCCAAAGAAAACGGGAGAGACACTAGTTTCTTTATATTTGCATGTATGACCGGTATGACTGATAAAGGATGATTGAGTGACCCGCGCACCTGTGACTCAGCGACTCCACCTCCCGAACCCCACGGAAATTCCTAGGTCGGAAGCCGGGGCAACGTCGCCTGACCTAAGATGCCACTTCGTTTAACACGTCTCTTTTTTTCTTTACATGTATAACAATTATCCATATCACCTACCATTTAATGAAAAAATCAATATGCATTTAGAATATTCCATGTTAACATACTCGGGGTAGTGAACAGCTTCCGGTATATGCTGAATGTTTTGATTCAGTACGTGACATCAAGGCAGAGATCTTGTGGGTCACGAGATAATGGAAATAGTATAGTGGGAATGCGTTTCCGTAGAACATATGCCCTTCTCACTTGGGCGGGGACTTGCTCAGCCAGCCGTTGGATGAAGCCGTTCAGAGTCTTCGTCGCAAGAAGGTCCTGTTCTCGACTGAACAAAACTATTTGGTGTTCACAAGAACAAAATACATAACTTGTGTTCTAGATAGGAAGGGGTTAATAGTGTGAAGGAGCTCCTTGGTTGAATAAAACCACCTGGCATTAGCAAGAATAAGCTGCAGTGGTCAACGAATGGAATAGACTTAGTAACCATGTAGGGAACGCTGAAACTATCGGTTGTTTTAAGGAAAGGTTGTTTTAAGAAAAGAAAACTTTATGGATCGGGATGAAAGGTGGTAATGGACATGGAACTGCCTAGTGTAGGTCTTGCAGTCTCCTTCATTCTTATGTTCTTAAAACGCAGGCGACACAAACGACGCATCACAGGGCAGAGGCAGACTTCCTGCTGATGAATTGAAGAACATTTTGAACTTCTCTTTCACTTAAAATGCTGAGGTATTAAATCTAGAAGCGTTTCAAGTAAGATATAAGTTCAAACTCTACTTCAGTTCAGCAACAAGATGTCTGTTTTTGCTCTGTGCTGCATTGCCTGCGTCTCAGGCTTACGCTTAAGTTTACTCTTGGAAAGGGCATCACTTTTAGAAAATAGAAATTAACCTAGTTTCCTTGTTA
Source organism: Oratosquilla oratoria (assembly GCF_046742065.1). Classification (NCBI taxonomy): domain Eukaryota; kingdom Metazoa; phylum Arthropoda; class Malacostraca; order Stomatopoda; family Squillidae; genus Oratosquilla; species Oratosquilla oratoria. The sequence goes on along the minus strand of NC_134778.1, from coordinate 41,772,943 downwards.
ATCTTATCTCACTGGTTTATCTATGAAATCCAGTGGTAATTTTCATACGTAAAGTCAATGAAATTAGTAAAGAATTACCTTCCAATGGAAGAAAGCATTTACTAAGACTGACGAAGTCTTTAAAGTGATCCCTCGGCACTATAGGGTTTTGAAATATGTTTGGAGAACGCAGAGCTGAATAGTAATCCCTAAGAGAATCCAAAAGTGGCTGAAGTGATCGTAAAGGGTGAATTAAATCACCCAACGGTAGCCAGACGAAAGGGTTAAGAGGGACATAAAGGATGTGGGGGCCCAGATAGCATTGGAGGCATCAGTACTGACCGCATGACTAAAGAGTGCGGCAGCATGAAGAATGTGACAATAAAATTAGGGAATGTGTCAGCACGGTGAAAGTGACTAAACTGGAGAGATTGTAATGCCATAGTAGGCAGCATAGTGCTCTAGATCAGTGGTTCCCAAACTAGGGGGCGCCCCCCCCTAGGGAGGTGTGAGGAGGATACAAGGGGGGCGTGAAGTCATCTGCTCCAAAATATTTGTTTAATTAGAATAATTAAATCATTCAAAGAACAAATATCTGCCATTACATACATGCAAAGTATAATTATAGCAGTCACTCCAACTCGTTTTCTATTAAGCTGGTTCTCCTTAAACGTTTTAGACTCATCACCGATACCACCAACACTGACGCCACAGAGGGACTCGTCACAAACTCCCAATACAATCCTAGAATTTCTAATCATGTGAGGAAGAAGCAGCAGCATCCATCTCACTAAATTAGTTCATAAATTGTGCCTTAATCTCATGCATTTTTCCAAATATTATATGCCATGTTTTCAAATGATCTATTCTTAAAATTGCAAGTCAATTTTGCCAATTTGCTAATGTTCAACCTTTTTTTTTTGCTCCCTTTGAACCAAATGTTTCGTTTTCAGTTACTTAGAAAAATGTGTCTGGAATGTACTATTATTTGTTTGAGTGGCTTTCATTATTAAAATTTAGTACAAACAGAAATCTGTTTTCCTGAACAATGCTAAGAAATAAATGCAAGAATCGTTTCACATGAACAAAAGAGGGAGTGGGGGCGTGCGGGTCTACTGGAAGCAAAAAGGGGGCGTCAGGTAAGATAGTTTGGGAACCACTGCTCTAGATGATCATGCTGACAGCATGATTACGAGCGTGACAGCATAGAGGGCAATATGGAGTTTTGAAGGGACTGTGACAACATATAAAATATTGTAACACAACCGGAACGACTGTGCCACCTTTACAAGGAATTTTGTAGCATAGGAGATGCTTGTTGACAGCATGACCGAGAGTATGACTGCACAATATGCATTTAGATATTAGTATTTTGTCGGCGACCTTGGCGACAGTATCGCGACAAAGAAGTGGAATCGTAGAGAAAAGATTTAATGAAAACAGTAAAAAGGATGATGACAGAAAGTAGATTTAAACATATACTGTATATATATTTTTTGAGTCGATATTAGTCTTCAGTCATCAAAGAATGCTGCGTGGTTCTCGACCGTTGAGGTGTACCCCAAGTCCCTAAAATAGTGACTGCATAAATAAAAAAAAAAGGACGAATGTAAAATGGAATAATCATAGCACTATTGAATGGAGTTTGACTAAATAGGAAGCATTCAGCCTGACAGCATGAATGAAATAAGGGAGCTGGGTAATAAAATAGGAAATGTAACCTGACAAGTACGTCCATGATACTGTAGAAAGCATTGCAATGGCTTCAACATAAAAAACAGTGATGATGATGGCAGCATAAATTAAAATGCGGCACCATGGGAGAGAATTAATTCGATAGGATAGAATCGACTACAGTGACATGGGTGTAGTGGCCTTGGAGGGAGAGACTCCTGAAGGTTTCTGAAGAGCTGGCAAGGAGTGGAGGGAGGTGGACTGGCAGGGGGGGGGGAGGAGAACGGCCGTGAGGAGTGGAGGGTAGCAGAGGTGAGGAGAATGGAGTGGAGTGGATGGTAGGGAGGAAGGGTCTGAAAGAGAGTAGTGGCGTGGGTATGTGGAGGATGGAGTGGAAGTGGGAGAGAGTAGTGTCGGAGGAGGAGGAGGAGGAGGGAGAGGAGGTAAGAAGGAGAAAGAGGGGGAGGAGGAGAATAGACTGTTGGAGATTATCGAGTAGTTTACGAACACACAGGAGCTTCTATATTGAGAAGGTTATTAAACATCACCATTGACAGTATTGATGAATGGTATTTATAGCAATTACTCCATATGGGATGACAGTGGGAATGCAACAACAGAAAGAAATTAGGAACTCTAGAAGTGATTACAGAAACAGAGGATCTGAACATACAGTTAGAAGCACATGTTAGAATCGAATGTTACAGCTATAATACCTGGGGGAATAAAGCACAATAGTGTTATTATGAAACTATTTGTAGAAATTACAAATATGAAGGTCATGATGAACATCATTGCAGAAACCCACCTTTCTGTTTGAATAATCAGAGGATAGGACACAGAACATAGGAGTGTAGAACAAAACCAAATTTTCGTATTAGAAACAAGAGGAAAACTCATAGACACAAAATAAAACGACACTACAGAGCTACCCATAGAAATACACATAGAAAGTATTGTGTTAGGGACAAGAGTGATAGAAGGGTAAAAGAAAACACCAACATCAACGAAGTTGTAAACTGACTATAACAATTGGAGGGACTTCTGTAGGACCTCTCATTGCGGGTAGAGTGTTCAATAAACCTATTCAAATATTTATTGATACAGGATCTGTAGCAGATTTTTAAACCAATTAAAACCAGGAGTGAAAAGCTTGGGACCAACCCATTACTCATTGCAAGGAGTAACTGGAAGTCAGTTAAAAACATTAGGTCAGGTTCAATTAGAGGTCATCTTATATAAAAATGAGCATTTGCACATTGAAGTGATTGTTGTAGAAAAATTTGTTTTCCTAGAATATTCATTGATAGGATTTGCAACTATGAGTTAGGGATCTTAGTGAAATCAAAGTTAATTCCATTTTTAATCAACCAGACTTAGAGCCAGTAACAGTAATCAGAGAATCTCTTGAAATAGATAGGGAAGATAGCAATGATAGGTTAGATAGGAGGGTAGAGCGGTCCAGACCAACAGAAAATAAAGTCTCGTATAGTAAGCCCAACTCAGATGTTCAAGAAATCTCAGCAATTACTAATTAATCAACTCCAAACAAAGCTTTACTAATTGTGGAAGGTGGTGTAATAAAGTCGACATTATTACATCCCAGAGCAATTAATAGGATAGAAGTGCAGTTCAAAGGAGCCACTGTAGACTGAAATTTTATACCATCCCAGAATTAAGTACATTAAAAGGTTTGAAATTGGACTTGGGGATTTATACGTCAAACAAGAACGTGGTAGAAATATTAGTGATTTGTATTTTGAATAAAGACAGTCTTAAGAAAAGGTACACAAATAGGATGTTTTCAAGTTTGTACAAAACCCATTAAGATTTTAAATGAGAGTACTGAGGAGGTGGAATCACCAATTTCATCAATCTGTTCAGTTCAGGAAGAAACAGATTTGGGAGAGAAATACAAGAATCAACTAGAACCTACTAGTTGTCCTGAGTTGAATGAAAGCTTAGTTGCTTTGCTTTTGAAGCACAATAAATATATTGCTTTGCCGGGGAACGTCTTGGGTAAAACAACTGTTTTAAACCATCAGATCAAATCAAAATCAGGGACTCAGCCTATCTATATACCTGCCTATAGATTACCACATTCCAAACTAGCCATTGTGGATAAATTGATCACTGAAATATTATCGCAGGATATTAATAAACATAGTAAAAGTGAGTAGAACTTCCCTCTGATTCTGGTGCCAAAATCAGATGGTACCATGCGTCCAGTTATTGATTATAGGGAATTGAATAAACAGACCATACCATACCTGACCGATGAGCATTACCGGTAATAGGGAAAATTCTAAGAAGTTTGAGGACCAAGAATAGGTATTTTAGCACTATAGATATCAAGTTTGCTCTTTGGTAGATCGAGTTTCATGAAGACTCACGAGAATTCACAGCCTTTTCTACTCCAACGAATGCCATTTGGATTATGTAATAGTCCATTAACTTACACGAGATTAATGAATACAGTTCTAGATGGGTTGTTAGGAAACACTGTCAGTGTATTTCTAGATGGTATTTTAATAGTTTCCCTAATAGCGGCTGAGCACTTTAAGAAATTATATTTGGTATTCTCAAAACTAGTTGAAGCAGGATTGAAAGTAAAACTTGAAAAATATAAGTTTTTGCAAGACAGCGTTATCTATTTGGGACATAAAGTAGGCAGGCATAGACTTAGTACAGTAAATTCAAAGGTTGAAGCAGTAAAGAATGATCCAGTTCCGAATAATGTAGAAAAAGTTAGAGGTTTTCAGGATTGACAGGATATTATAGGAAATTTATCCAAGGTATATGATGACATAGCTAATCCATTAAGTTTTTTGTTGAGGAAAGATTCAAGGTTAATGTGGGGACCTGCACAACAGTTCATTCTTTGCATTGATGCGTCTGACATAGGGTTAGGAGGCATACTGATGCAAGAGAGAAATGAAACGTTGAAACCGATAGATTACACATCTAGACTTTGTAATAGTGCAGAGAGAAACTACTCTATAACAGAAAGAGAAATCTTAGCAGTAATATATTCATTAGAAATATCTAGAGATATGATACTGGGATATCCAGTCAGAGTGTGGACTGATAATACAGCCATTCAGAACCTATTTCAGCATAAGAACCTTAGGGGCAGACTAACCAAGTGGCTTGATATACTTCAATGTTATGAGGTTAGGTTTGAATATATTCCGGGTAGAAAGAATGTTACAGCAGAAGGACTATCTAGAAATATTAGCCAGCCAGTGACAGGGTTGATCAACTATGTTTGTAGTATAGATGAACTAATAACCTTAAATGAAGAAATGATGATAATAGAACAAAGAAAAGATAATACTTGGGAAATAGTAGCCTAATATTTGATGAACCCAAGAGATAATCCTCCAAAACTACCAAAAGGATATAAGATAGAGGAATTTCATTTGACTAATGAACTTTTGTATAGAAAAACTGTTGTAAGTGGGAAAGATGTTTCTAGGGGCCCAGTGAATTAGTTGGTAATACCACAAACTCTCGTACAAGAGGTATTGAAGTTACTTCATGATAGTGATTGCAGTTCACATCTAGGAATGGATAAAACTTATAGACAAATAGAACTTAAATACTTTTGGCTAGGTATGAAGAAACATACATATGATTATATAGAAAATGGCTTGAAATGTGCTAAGGTGAGAGGAAATACACCAAAACCTGCTTCTATGTTATCATATCCCATCCCACAGAAACCTTGGGAGAGTTCACATTGATACATTAGAATTACCCATGTCTGAAAATGGATATAGATATGTATTTGTTGCTATTGATTATC
>NC_134778.1:41747482-41757482 GCF_046742065.1 Oratosquilla oratoria | reverse complement strand
GAAATAGATTGGGAAGAAATGACAATAAAAGGTGGAGAGGAACCCTAGGCCAACATTCTATTGGATATGACCATTGATTATTCATTTACTCAATAGGTCAAGGAAAATACCAGATATAGAAACAATAAAAAAACATCGAGACTGGACTTGATATTCACATCTGAGCCTGAAATCGTAGACAAAATGAATTACAAGATACCAATTGGGAAGAGTGACCACATACTGATAGAGTTCGAACTTAAAGAACAAAATGATGTGAGAAGAAATGAGAAACATAGAGGAGGAAGATTAATGTACAACAAAACGGACTTTGTAAAACTTAGAAAAAACTCGAAACGCCAACTGGGAATTTTTTTTAAATGAAGAAACAAAGATGGAAGAGAAATGGAACATTTTTAAAGAAAAATACAAGGAGAGAACAGATAAATATGTACCTAAGAAGAAACAAAAAAGGGTTTACATAAAGTGTTGGTATAACAAAAAGTGTAGTGATGCTAAAGATAGAAGAGACAAAGCCTGGAAAAGGTGAAAAAAAAAGACCAAATGGCAAACATACAAACTGAAAAATGAATATGTAGATATACGCAGGGAGGAAAAAAGAAACTACGAAAAAGATATAATAGATAAATGCAAAGAACAACCTAAACTATTTCACAGATAACAAACTAAAAGACAAACACAAAATAGTGAAACTGCCCGAAGGAAATAAAGAATATAAAGATGTAAAAATGGCTGAAGTTATGACCAGGCATTTTAGGTTTGCATTTACAATTGAAAGCTCACAAATTTGGGATGAAGAACAACGGGAAAGATCCCCCGAAATGAGAGAATTAATGGTGACACAGAAAAAAATAAGGGACCAAACAGAAAACCTTACCGTCAGAAAGTCATTTGGGCCCGATGGAATTGCAAACTGGGTATTGAAAAAATAATACCACAAGACTGGAAAATGCAAATATTTTACCAATATACAAAGGAAACAAAGAAAATCCAACAAACTATAGACCGGTATCCCTTACAAGCACAGTAGCAAAAATACGCGAAAAAGTTAAAAAAAAAAAAAAAAAAAAATTGAATATTTGGAATAGAACAAAATACTAAATCCTAAACGATTTGGTTTTAGAAGTGGAAGATCATGTACTACAAACTTAGTATTTTTTTTATTCAAGATTAATAGAAATACCGGTAATACAAGAAAGAGACGGATGGGCACATTGTGCTTTCTTGGACTTACAAACGGCTTTTGACAAAGTACCACACAAAAAGCTACTGAGAAAATTGAAATAATAGGTGGAATACAAGGAAAGGTATTGGAATGGATGAAATATTTCTTGAACGGAAGAAAAATGAGGGTGGTACTTAGAGACAAGAACTCAAATTGGGAAGATATGATAAGCGGAGTCCCCCAAAGCTCCGATAATGTTTGCTATTTATATAAATGATATGGATGAAGGCGTGGAATATTATATGAACTTCTTTGCAGATGATGCGATACTATTAAAGAGAGTAAATACAGAGGAAGACTGCAAATCTTTTCGAGAAGACCTGGACAAACTCTGGAAATGGAGTCAGAAGAGCGAAGTCGACTTCAACGTGAAGAAATGTAGCATAATGAAATTTGGAAAAAGCAAAAATAGAATATCGTATCAATATAAAATTGGTACAAAGGAAGTAAAAAAAAAAAAAAAAAAAAAAAAAAAAAATCTGAAATGGACCTAGGAGTAACTATCTCAAATGACATGACACCAGACAATATGTCAACAAATTAGTCGGAGAAACTTTCAACTTATTAAAGATCAATGAAAGTAGCCTTTGATTAGATGGATGAAGAAATGGTAAAGAAAATACTAGTTACACTGATAAAACCAAAATTGGAATACGCAGCGTCACCATGGACACCTAGTTGGAAAAAAAGAAAAAAAAAGAAAAAAAAAATAGAGAAATTAGAAAGAATTCAAAGAGCAACTACAAAGATGGCATCAACACTTTGCAATTTGACATACGAACAAATGTTGGATGAACTAAATCTGCCAAACCTGGAACAAAGAAGAGAAAGAGGTGATTTGCTAACCATCAACAGAATTATGGAAATTATTGATAGAGATGACCTAATTAAATGGGCCAGAAGAAATACAAGAGGACACGAGAAAAAATTTAAGAAGGAAAGTTACAGAAGAGACCTGAAAAAGAATAGCTTTCCACACAAAGTGACAGATATCTGGAACAAACTGAATGAGGAAACAGTGAGTGCTAAAACTATACATGACTTAAAAAAAAAAGAAAATGGATGCAGAAAGATACAATTGCGGATCACTACAAGCATAGCTCTTTTCTTGCAAAATACAACTAGATAAATACAACTAGGTAAATACACACACACACACACACACACACACACACACACACACACACACACACACACACACACACACACACACACACACACACACACACACACACACACACACACACACACACACACACACACACACACACACACACACACACACACACACACACACACACACACACACACACACACACACACACACACACACACACACACACACACACACACACACACACACACACACACACACACACACACACACACACACACACACACACACACACACACACACACACACACACACACACACACACACACACACACACACACACCAACGAAGCTCGCTACCTACGGCATAGTTGACATACGCAAGGGGTGAAGGTGGGCTCTTACAATAATAATAAAAAAAAGTTCACATGGTGGCAGACAGGAAAAAAAAATACACACAAATCGAGTCAATTCCTCAGGCGAAATGTATTAAGAGGTTGCGTCCTCTCACACCTTTCCCCCTCCTCCTCCTCCTTCTTCTACTTCTACTCTTCTTTCTTCTTTAATGTTTTTCTTTCTTCTCTTCTAATCCTCACTCTTTCTCCTCTTTCTTCTTCTCCTCCTGATCCCCTACTTCTCCATCTGCCCACCTTTTCCTCTTGCAAACTTCTTGTCAAGCTCCTTCGCGTCTTTCTCACCTTCCTCATCTTTTTCCTTCTGGTTTTCTTCTTCCTTTTCTTCTTTTCCCTTTCCGTCATTATCACTCATCTTCTCTTTCTACTCTTTGTCCTTTTTTTTCTATGTTTCCTCTCCCTCCTCTTCCTCCTCCTCCTGCTCCTCGTTCTCGTCCTTGTCCTCCTCCTCCTCCTCCTCCTCCTCTTCCTCCTCCATCTCTTCCTCCTCCTCCTCCTCTTCCTCCTCCTCCTCTGGTTCTCTGTACTCGACTCTTCCTCCATGTTTCTCTCTCATTCCAAACTCGAAGCCCCGCCCCGTGCCAGGCAGTCCAGCGCCCACGCTCCTCTTCCGTTATTTTGTTCCTTTCTGCCGGTAATTTTACTTCTTTTTGTTGCATTCACTCTCTCTCTCTCTCTCTCTCTCTCTCTCTCTCTCTCTCTCTCTCTCTCTCTCTCTCTCTCTCTCTCTCTCTCTCTCTCTCTCTCTCTCTCTCTCTCTTATTCTCTCTCTCTGCTTGTCTATTTGATCTGTGTGTGTTTGTGTGTGTCTTTCTGTTTATCTGTCTATTTGTTCTTCTGTTTGTCTGTCTATTTGTCTTTCTATCTGCCTGTTTCATTGTCTGTCTGTCTGTCTGTCTGTCTGTATGTCTATTTGTCTTTCTGTCTGCCTGTTTATTCTCTTTCTGTCTGTCTGTCTGTCTGTCTGTCTGTCTGTCTATTTGTCTTTCTGTCTGTCTGTTTGTCTGTATCTCTACCCCTGTCTGCCCTTTTCTGCCTCTCTTTACCTATCTGTATCTGACTTTATCTCTCTTTTCACACCTTCTCCACCTTGTATTTTTCCATTATAGTCTGCTGAATTTTTCGTTCTTCTTTGTTTGGGTCGACCACACGTCCTTCCTTTCCTTGCTCCTACTCCTGATTCTCCTCCTCCTCCTTCTCGTTCTGCTCCTTCTCCTTCTCCGTTTCCTTTTCCTTCGCTACCGTTGCTGTTTTTCTTCTTTACCCATTCTCTGCTCTCTTCACTTTCTGTTTTTTTTTTCCTTTTCTTTTTCTCCCCCTGGATTTGCTTCCTTTCTCCCATCAACGTCTTCTCCATTTTCTTCTGTTTTCACCTAAATTATTTTTTGTCTTGGTATTACCCATTTTCCATCTGTGTTTAATCTTCCTCACACACACACACACACACACACACACACACACACACACACACACACACACACACACACACACACACACACACACACACACACACACACACACACACACACACACACACACACACGCACGCACACACACACACACACACACACACACACACACACACACACACACACACACACACACACACACACACACACACACACACACACACACACACACACACACACACACACACACACACACACCTCTCATGGCGCTGTAGTTAGAGCTCTGGCCTGCCACTACGGAGGTCCGGGTTCGATCCTCGCCCGGGGCTGAAATAATATCAGTATCGCAGCGCTGAGGGGTGTTACTCCAACTCTCGTGGGCGGGGAGTTGGGTGTGTGTGTGTGTGCAAGGTCATAGCATTACCCATAGATCGGACCTACGAGCTCTGAGCTCTCTTTCAGGAGGGAAATAGCTGTCGATCACGAGTCCAACACGTGATCCAAAGACCAAGTGAATACACACACACACACACACACACGCACGCACGCACACACACACACACACACACACACGCACACACACACACACACACACACACACACACACACACACACACACACACACACACACACACACACACACACACACACACACACACACACACACACACACACACACACACACACACACACACTTCTCCTCTTTCTGTATGATCCTCTTCTTCCTTCTCCTTCTTCTCTCCCTCCTTATGTTCCTCTTGTTGCTCCTCCTCCTCCTCCTCCTCCTCCTCCTCCTCCCCTCTTCCTCTTTCTCTTTCTCTTCCTACCCTTCTTCCTCTTCCTCTTCCTCCTCCTCCAACGTATCATCCTCTTTTTCTTCCTGTTTTTCTTCTGTCCTATTCCTCGACTTACTCCTACTAATGCTTCTACTCTCCCTCCTATTATTTTTATTCCTCGTCATCCTCCTTCTCTTCCTACTCCTACTCCTACTCCTACTCTATCTCCTGCTACTTCTACTCCTCCTCCTTGTCCTCCTCCTTCTCCCCTTCCCACTCTTACTCCTACTCTTCCTCCTGGTACTTCTACTCCTCCTGCTCTTCTTTTTCCTCTTCTTTTTCTTCCTCCTCCTCCACCTCCTTATTCTCTTCTTTCTCTTCTTCCTCCTCCTCCTCCTCCTCCTCCTCCTCCGGGATCTCGTTATGTTCTTCCTCCTCTTGTGCTGTAATTGTGATCATTAATATTAATACCGAAATAATTATGAGTGTCGTCGTCATTATCATCATCATAAGCATCCAGATTTTGTTATCCTTATTATTTTTTCATTATCATTAACATCATTAACTTTATTGTTCCCAAGATTTTATCAGTGTTAGCATCATTACCATTATCTTTATTGTCATTTTAATTATTCGACTCTTTTTATGATTGCGTATCATTTCCTTTTGTCCACCTCTACATCATTCGCGTTTTCGTTGTTGTAGCAGCTGTTCAAGCAACAAATGCTTTTAGCACGGTGATGCCTCTGTCGTGAATAAAGTCGCCTTGTGTCCTCAAGGTATCACTGGTGCCCTGGTGGAGTAAACGGAAGCGTATTGATCTCTCATTTACTTATTTGTGGGTTTGAATCCCGCACTCCTCTCCAATTTCCAGCAGTGACTGTTACCTGTCTCAACAGTCCAGTCGCATAGAACAAAAATGACGGCTTCGGCCGTAGCTACGCGCCTCCTGGCGTATGTTTCTCGCATTACCTAATAAAGCCATTGTTATAAACCTAAAACCATTGACACCGTGGCACCACCAGGCTAAATAAAATCATTTGACGTCAACAAGACTATGTTCTATATAAAGCGTTCTCCCCAAATTATTTTATGAAATCATATTACGGGGAACATTTAATTTCATCCTACAGCACTTATGTTAGACATCTATTTTTTTTTACCCTATAGATCTTCTAAAAAGTGTGCATATCAAGCTTTTATGATGTGCAGGGTTATGGCTGAGGACAATTTTGACTTTTGTTTTAAATAAATAACCTCGTTTTGAGGAAGTTTCAACTAAAAAACGATATTCACACTTTCGGTGATCTTAAAATTGACCCTGAGCAAGCAACTGATTTTTTTTTCTCAATAGATCCAATGGATTTACCATTGTATTCCTAAATGACAAACAAAGAAACAAATTTGACCAAAATCAATACCTCACCTGGCCGGGTAAGGTAACTGGTGTGAAAAGTGTATCATAATTCATATTCCACATTATTGCTTATAACTATTCTATTATTTTTTTCAAATGTCATTGCCATTTTAGTTATACACCGTATTTATAAGGACTATTATTATAACCTTTGATATTAGTATAATTTTGATCAGTAAAAGTATAATCATTATTATCACTACTTTAATAACTATATTTTAATTACTATTGATATGATGATATTGGCAGTATCACTAATGGTACTCTAAATAAGAACGTAAGAATCGTGGAGACTACAAGAGAATATTTGGCCTACACTAGGCAGTTCCATGTCCATTACCACCTATCATCCATATCAATGTGACCTTCTCTTAAAACCTCCAATAGTTACAACTCTCATTAATGGTTACTGAATTTATTCCATTCGTTAATCACTCTTCTGGTAAACCAGTCCTTGCCTATTTCCTTCTTAGACTTAATCTTGTTCAATTTAAACCCATTTAAACCCATCTCCGTGGTACTCCTTTCTTAAAGGAAGGGATTAAGTTCATCGTGATTAACCTCACTGCATTTAGTAACTTTGATATTCTTGACATATATCATCAATGTCTTTAGTAGTCATTTGATTTGGGAATCTCAGCATTCTTAATATTATCAAAATTAAGATAAAAACGATATATTATAATGGAAAAGTGGTAAGGAAACTCGGGTTGAACCAGGAACACTAATATGATCTAACGTTTCGACTATAGGTCTTCTTCAAAGTCTGAAGAAGACGTAAAGTCGAAACATCAAATTAAATTAGTGTTCCTGGTTCAATCTGAGTCTCCTTACCACATTTTCTACTCAAGCGTCTCATCTTCAAACAACATACTATAAGTAACTATGTTGATATTGCTGTCAACACTGATATTCAATTTAGTGTCGATATTAGTACTAATGTACCAGTGTATGATGTAGATGAACAAGCATGGAGACGGCGACACAACCATGAACTGAGAGAGTTGGCAGATCAAGGTAGCATCGTAAGTACAATAAAGGCAAGACGAATGCAATGGGCTGGTCATGTCGTCCGAATGGAAATGGACAGAATCCCAAGAAAGGTCATGACGGAAAAAATTGTCGGTGGAAGAAGATCAGTAGGAAGACCCAGAAGAAGATGGATGGATAACATCAAACAAGACCTAAGAAGTGCTGGGATGGAGAATACGGAAGAATGGATGACAAGTGCGCAAGACCGACGTCAATGGAGGCAGATAGTATCGGCAGTGAGGGGTCAGCAAGCGGCCCAAATACCAACAGAATAAGTAAATAGTATTAGTACTAATGATATTAGAATCATATTCATTGTTGATATTACAGTGTTATAAACATCTTTGTCGCGAGATGAATAAAACTGTCTACTCTCTCTGCTTGTCTTTTCTACGTTCATGATAGGCCTTCTCTCATTCCTCTTACTCCATCTCTCTCCACTACTCTCTCCACTCCCTCCTTGTACTGTATCTTCCTATACTCTTACTTCTAGCCTGCACTAACACATTCGTTTTCTCCACACTTCAGCTCTCTTCCATCTATATTTTTCTTCTCTCTGCTTTTTCACAAATCTAGGTGAAGGAAATAGGCAAGAACTGGTTTACTAACAGAATGGTTAACGAATAGAATAGACTTAGTAACAATATAGTGAGCGCTTAAACACTAGGTTTTAAGAGAAGGTGAGGTAACTTTATGGATAGGGATGACAGTTGGTAAGTGACATGGAACTGCCAAGTGTAGTCCTGGTCTCTTGCACTCTCCTCTATTCTTATAGTCTGTTTCTTCTCTTCCCTTCCTTCCCTTCGCCTTGAACTCACCTACCACCGTCTTTGGCGACCTGATGTTTTACAGTCTCTCGACTTGTCCAAATCATATGTTGTTCAGACACGCTCACTACCATTTTGAACTTTGGCTACATGGTCCTACCTAAATTTTCTTTACTTTCCACACAACCTCAAGCAGTCTTCTCCAGGTCTCTTTACATTACTCGATACGGCTGCACCCAGCACCTATCAAGCAGCATCAATCTCTCTCTCTCATCTAATAGGACTGTCTCCACTGTACTCTCCACCAATCTCTTCTCTACTCTGATTGGCGTCTTCCCTCGACGATGTTGAGGTTTACGCGACACCTTTCTTGTATCGATCAGTCTAAGCTACATTTGCATTAAATTAGTTTTCACCCTTAATATATATATACATATATATATATATATATGTATATATATATATATATATATATATATATATATATATATATACATATGTACGAAAAAAGCTGGAGTCCGGGAACCATAATGGTGGAAACGTAGAAAACACCAGACTCAGGAGTAGGTAATTTATTCCCGACGTTTCGAGTCCTGTCCGGGACTCGTCCTCAGGGGATACAATGGGATACAGTGAATTACATGGTCTTAATATACTAATAGCTACGCCCGCCGGGGGGGGACGCGGTAACCTGTCATAGGGGGGGGAGAGAAGGCAGGCGCTATGATCTGGTTCATGCGAGAGTGTGTGGTGGTGGAGGGGGAGAAGGTAGGCGCTGTGACCTGGGTCAAGCGAGACCTGGGTCAAGCGAGAGTGTGTGGTGGTGGAGGGGGAGAAGGTAGGCGCTGTGACCTGGGTCAAGCGGGAGTGTGTGGTGGCGGAGGGACAGGGGGGGAGGAGGGGGAGGGGGAGGGAGAGAACCTGCTTCTTACTCCTGCGTATATAGAGTTGAGTGTAATAGCCCTGTTAATGCTATCATCGTTGGTGGCCCACGCTTCTAAGAACAATCTGCTTCCTTTCTTTTTGTCGCTATACAGAACCTTAGCGCCTTGCCAGTCGAACTCGTGTTGATGCAATTCCATGTGCTTGTACACTGCCGAACTCTGGTCCTTTCTGCCTACCGCCCTTTGGTGTTCCTGTAGTCTGGTACTAGCCTGCTTTCCTGTTTCCCCCACATATCTCGCTGTGCAATCGGAGCAGCTGACGCTATACACCGCCCCGGGCTGGTCCAATTTGCTCACTCTGACTCAGGTCTCGCTGCTTGACCCAGGTCACAGCGCCTACCTTCTCCCCCTCCACCACCACACACTCTCGCATGAACCAGATCATAGCGCCTGCCTTCTCTCCCCCCCCCCTATGACAGGTTACCGCGTCCCCCCCCCGGCGGGCGTAGCTATTAGTATATATATATATATATATATATATATATATATTTCTTATAGTTTAGTTCGATTTCCTATGGTATTTCTTCTATCTTTACCATCTTAATTTTGTTGAAACTTGCATAGTTTTTTCTCGGCACTGTTTCCTGCGGTTCTGTGTTTCCCATCAATATTGCATTATTCAAAATTATTGTACATCTATTTTCAAACTCTCATTTCTTACTTCCCCCTGCTAAAAAACAACTAAAACATAAACAGTATAGATAAATAAAAGTTATAGGGGACGAGGTGGTATTCCGAATTACATCTTGGTTTGTTATTTTTTCTTTGAATTGCAGAAGCTGTTTGCTATGTTGCTGTCGACATATATTGGTAATAGAACAGAAAAAAACTTTACTTTTTCTTGGTTTCCAGCAACTTTTTCATTATTTTCTTTTCGTGTCAATTTGTTTCGCTTTCCGTATTT
>NC_134778.1:41714982-41742482 GCF_046742065.1 Oratosquilla oratoria | reverse complement strand
TGCCCTTGAACTCGCCCCTCGCCCCTCGCCCCTCGCCCCTCGCCCCTCGCCCCTCGCCCCTCGCCCCTCGCCCCTCGCCCCTCGCCCCTCGCCCCTCGCCCCTCGCCCCTCGCGTCCTTTTGACTAGTTTTCTTGTTTCTTTTCTCAATGTTCCTTCTTCCTCGTCCTCCTCTTCCTCCTCCTCCTCATCATCATCTAATTTCTTTTTCTCCTCTTCTTCTTCCTCTCCTCCTCCCTCTCCTGTTCTTTTTCCTCCTCGTATTACTCCTTTTCTTCCTCATCCTCCTTTCTCTCCCCCTCTCACTCCTACTTCCATGTCTTTTCGCTTTGCCTATTCCCCCTCTCTCCCTCTCCTTCTACTCCTCTTCCTGCTCTTTATTTTAGTTTATCTTCTCCTTCTACTGCTCTCCTTCCTCCTCTTGATTCTCCTCCTCTTTATTCTCATCTATTCCTTCTCCTCCTTCATAATATTCTCCTTATTTTTGACGCACTTCTGTAATTCTTTCTTTTGATTCTTCTAAAATATTCCTATTTTATCTTCACCATCCTCTTTTTTGTATTTAGTTTTCTTCTTTTGATTCATCTAAAATATTCCTATTTCATCTTAATTATCTTCTTTTTTCTATTTAATTTTCTTCATGTCTATACACTCTTATATATTCTTTGATTTTTTTTCTACATATATTGTAATTACCACCAGTTTCAATTTCAATTTGGTTTCTTCCCTCTTGAACTTCCTTCGCTTCTCAATTTTGGTTTTATCACATTCCTTCTAGCCCCTTCTTCCCGTTTTGCTCAATTCTCATTTTTGCTTCTTCTCTATTCTTTCTGCTCGGAATTCACACTTTCCTTTTCCATTTTTCTCATTTCTCTATTTCCAGTTTCTTCCTTTTTTTTTGTCTGCCCTCTCTTCTTTTACTGTTCTTTATACTCTGAATTCTCACTTCCTTTTCCTTCCATTTAAACATTTCTACTTTTCAATTACCTTGCATTCCTCTTCTTCCTCTTATTCGTCTTCCTGTCCCAAATCTCGCCTCAGTTTTATCATTCATTTCTTTGCTGAGTTTTCTCTCCGTTTGCCAACAAAAGTCACTCTCACCCCCCACTACTACTAACGCCACCATCACACTCATCAACATCATCGACACTGGCATCGCCGACGCCGCTTTTGCCGACGCTCTGCATTACATTTGTATTCTTCTTCCTTTTTCCTCTCTTTCTCTTCCTCATATTTCTATTTCTCTTTACTACTCTTTCCTGGTAATGACAGCATGTTTTTAAGTATACAATATCTTATGTGTTCTAATGACATCCTTGTGGACCAGACTTTTTTATGTTTGGAAGTTAGTCTCCACAAAAAAAAAAGAAAAAAAAAAAGAAAAAAAAAAAAAAAAAAAAGTGATCAATTTTGAATTTTACTTTCTCTTTGTCATGCTCTCCATAGAAATCTTTCCTATGAGCCCACTTCCTTAGTTCCATATCG
Organism: Oratosquilla oratoria; assembly: GCF_046742065.1. Taxonomy (NCBI): domain Eukaryota; kingdom Metazoa; phylum Arthropoda; class Malacostraca; order Stomatopoda; family Squillidae; genus Oratosquilla; species Oratosquilla oratoria. The sequence continues at coordinate 41,740,999 of NC_134778.1, read as the reverse complement.
TCCCCGTGGATATAGAAGCGCTGGTTATGCCAGAAAAAAAAATGTTTCTTGCTTCTTTTTCTTCTCTTTACCTGTCTGTCCTTCCCTTCCACAATTTACCATACGAAGACGGGCTTAGGCATCTTAATTTACACTCTCTGGAAGGACGAAGTGTGCAGGGGATCTAATAGAGGTATTCAAATGGGTGAAAGGTTTTAACAAGGGTGATCCAGGTGGTCATCATATTATGACAACAGGGGAGGTAGTAATGAATTTGAACCGGACAAATTTAGGTTTGAGAAGGAAATAGGCAAGAACTAGTATACCATCGGAGTGGTTAACGAATAGAATAGACTTGGTAGCTATGTAGTGAGGGCTGAAACAATTGGTTGTCTTAAAAGAAGATTAAATAGGGATGACAAGTCGTAATGGACAAGGAACTGCCTAGTGTAGGCTTTATGGTCTCTTGCAGTCTCCACCATTCTTATGTTCTTACATCCTCCTATTCCTTCTTCAGTCTTCACCCTTGTCTTGTCTCCTCCTCCCCTTTCTCTTCCTCCAATTTTTCTCAAAATTTCTTCCTTTCTTCCTCTCTCCTCCATTCTTATGTTCTTACATCCTCCTATTCCTTCTTCAGTCTTCGCCCTTGTCTTGTCTCCTCCTCTCCTTTCTCTTCCTCCAATTTTTCTCAAACTTTCTTCCTTTCTTCCTCTCCCCTTTTTCCTCTTATATCTATACTTTCTTTTTGTTTTATATTCTCATCTCTTCATTTTTTCCTCGTCCGTTATTGCCTCATTCTCTTTCTCTCCTTTCCCACAATCCTCTTTTTCTTGTATTTTCTCTTTATTTGTCCTCCTTTCCTCCTCTTTCCTCCTCCAACTTTTCTTTGTTCTCCTCTGTCTCCTCTCTGCTTGCATCTTTCTCCCAACCTCCTACAATTCCTTCCCAACCTCAGCCTCCTCTTACTCTTCTTCTTTCTCCTCATTCTCCTCCTCCATCTCCTCCTCTCGCTTCTCGTTCTTCTCCCAGCTCTCGTTTCCCTAAACATTTCTATCTCCGTTTCCCATTCTCCACTTTTGCGTTTGTCTCATCCTCCTCCTCCTCTCCCTCCTCACCTCCTCCTCCTCCTCCTCCTCCTACTGTGTCTCCCCTGCGGCTTCATCCACCCTTACCCCCTTCTCCTTCTCCTCCTCCCCTCCTCCGCCTTTATCTTCATTCAGCACTCAGCAGGATAATAATGTCGCCATGGCTTTTTGTTCAAAGTGGCATTAGCATAATTTCATTTTTCACCATCACAACCGCCTCCTACTCGCCTCCTTCACTGTCTTTATTGTCATCTTTCTCCTCCTACTCTTCCTCCTCCTCCTCCGCCTCTTCCTCTTACTCCTCTTTCTCTTCCTCTTCCTCCTATTCTTTCTCATCCTTCTCCCAATCTTCCTCCTCCTCCTCCTCCTCCTCCTCCTCCTCCTCTTCTTTCTATTCCTTCTCCTCCTCCTCCTGATCTTCCTCCTCCTCCTCCTCCTTTCCCCCTTCCTCTTTCTCCTTCCCCTCTTCCTTTGTGTCTTCCTCTTCCTACTCCTTCTCTTCATCGTCCCCTTTTGTTCTCCTCCTCCTCTTCTCCCTCCTATGTTTCTTTCCACCTTTCTTATCTTCCTTTTCATACTACTTATGTCTTCCATCTCTTTTTCAGTTTTACTCACATTCCTTTTCTTTCTTTCCTCCGTCAAGTATTCTTGCTCTGTCTATCTGCTCTTGCTTTTGGTTCTTTTTCTACTTCTCATCTCTCCTCCTCCTCCTCTTTCATCTTTCTCTTTCCCTCCTCTCTTTCCTACACAGCCACTTCCCTCCTTTCATGCTGGTCTTCAAACTTACCCTTCCTCTCTCCCTTCTTCTCTCCCATCTCCTTCCCCTTCATACCTTTGCCCCTTCTCCCCCTCGCCCTCTCGCCCCTTCGCCTCCTCTTCCCTAGTCCTCTCGTCCCGTCGCCCCCGTCGCCCCCTCGCCCCGTCGCCCCCTCGCCCCCTCGCCCCCTCGCCCCCTCGCCCCCTCGCCCCCTCGCCCCCTTGCCCCCTTGCCCCCTCGCTTCCTCGCCCTTTCGCCCCCTCGTTCCCTCGCCCCCTCTCCCTTCGCCACCTCGCTCCCTGGCCCCCTCGTCACCTCGCCCCCTCGCCCCCTCGTCTCTTCGCCCCCTCATCCCCTCGCCCCTCATCGCCTTGCCCATTTGCCCCCTCGCCCCTCACCCCCTCGCCCCTCGCCCCTCATTCCTCACCACGTCGACCCTCATTCCCTCGCCTCCTCACCCCTTCGCCTCCTCACCCCCTCGCCCATTACCCATTGCCCCTCGCCCCTCGCCCCTCGCAGTTCTCCCGTTATCCCCTCGCCCCCTCGCCCCCTCCCCCTCATCCCTTCGCCCCTCGCCCCTTGCCACCTTGCCACTTTTCCCCCATGTCCCTCGCTCGCTCGCTCCATCATCCCCTTGCCACTTCGTACCCTCGCCCCCTTGCCCACTCACTCACTCGCCCCCCTGGCCCCTCGATACCTCGCCCCTTCGACCTCTCGTTCCTTCGTCCCCTCGCCCCTCGCCCTTCGCCCCTCGCCCCTCGCCCCTCGCCCCTCGCCCCTCGCCCCTCGCCCCTCGCCCCTCGCCCCTCGCCCCTCGCCCCTCGCCCCTCGCCCCTCGCCCCTCGCCCCTCGCCCCTCGCCCCTCGCCCCTCACCCCTTCGACCTCTCGTTCCTTCGTCCCCTCGCCCCTCGCCCCTCGCCCCTCGCCCCTCGCCCCTCGCCCCTCGCCCCGCGCCCCTTCGACCTCTTGTTCCTTCGTCCCCTCGCCCCTCGCCCTCGCCCCACGCCCCTCGCCCCTCGCCCCTCGCCCCTCGCCCCTCGCCCCTCGCCCCTCGCCCCTCGGACCTCCCCCCTTGGACCTCTCGTTCCTTCGTCCCCTCGCCCCTCGCCCCTCGCCCCTCGCCCCTCGCCCCTCGCCCCTCGCCCCTCGCCCCTCGCCCCTCGCCCCTCGCCCCTCGCCCCTCGCCCCTCGCCCCTCGCCCCTCGCCCCTCGCCCCTCGCCCCTCGCCCCTCGCCCCTCGCCCCTCGCCCCCCAACCCGTTGCCATCTCGCCCCCCTCACCTCCTCGCTGCTTCGTCCCTCATCCTTTGTCTTTCCCCCTTCGTTCCTCGCCTTCCGCCTCTCACACATCACCTCTAGTTCCACGCTCGACCCTCTTCCCTTTCCCTACGCCCCTCGCCCCTCAACTCTCACCCCTCATCCCTCGCCCCTCACCCCTCGCCCCTTTGTACCAGAAATCATGTCTTGTCGCCCTCCGTTATGCTTCGTCTGTTGATTTTTTCCTATTTCACTTTATTTCTCTGTTCTGTGTCCTTCTTCCAACCCATTCCACGTGGCCCTCTTACCCATAACTCGTTTCCTCCTCTTCCTTTTCTTTTTCCTCTCTGACATCCACCTCCCTTCCTTCTCACCCTCTTCCTCCTCCTTCTTCTCTTTATGAGCTTAACATGTAATTCACTTTATATTTCATTCCTTCTTTCTTCTCCCCTGTTTTTCATTCATTATTTTTCATTAGACTTATTTATCATCATCTTCCCTAAGTTATTTCCACCTTTGGTTCTCTTCATCTTTTCTTCCGTATCATTTCTCATTTTATCTTTTATTTCTATCCAACCTTCGTCACCTATCATGTCCATCTCACCCAGCCGGTTCTCTCTCACGTTCTCTTCTTTTCGTTATTTCGAACGACCCCATATTCTCTTCGCTTTCCCCTGTACTTTTTCTTCTTCCTCCTCCTCCACCTCCTCCCTTTCCTTCTTTTCCCTTCAGTGTCTTTTGTCTTCTTTTCCTCCTCATTCGAGTTCTTTTTCTTCTTCTTTACCTATTCCTCCCTCTCATTCTTCTCCTCCTCCTCTATCTCCTTCTCCTCATTCTTCTTCTCCTACTGTCCTGCCTTCTTGTCCCTGCTCTACAAGGCCCCAATTGTCCGTCGTTGTATGTTAGTGGAACAACCACTCATTACAATGGCACCTCCAGAACCCCAGCAACTATTCACACCTTTTCATTCTTTTCCTTGTTCCTCTTCACTCTTCCTCTCCTTCCTCCTTGCCCTCTCCCTTACATCCTCTTCTTTTTCGTCTGTATTTCCTTATTTATAGTCCTGAATTTCTCTGATTTTTTTCTATCCTTCGTCTCCTTTGGTTCACAAAAGCGGTTGCTTGCGGTTGCACTTCATGAGAATACTCTGTGGTGGAGGAGGAAGAGGGGGAGGAGAAAGAGGAGGAGGAGGAGGAGGAGGAGGAGGAGGAGGAAACGAAGTTACATGGACTTACGTGGACAAACGAAGAGCAATAGATCTATTGGACCTTACACGGCTGTTCAGTACCTAATCTAATCTAATACTATGAAAAATTAATACGGGAGCAAGTAAGTCTAATCGAGGACTTGTAGTTAAGAAAACGTCCAGACATTTTTTTAATATCTCAGCAATGGAACAATCTATGACGTTGGATGTTAGACCATTCCACTGAAGAAAAAAGATTTTGCTTAGTCTTTTTTTTTCATCGTTTTCCAACAGTTTTGCATCCATTACTTTTGGTTGCATTGAAAGTGTGAATTGAGGAGGAGGAGGAGGAGGAAAACGGAAAGGGAAGACAAAAGATAAGGTAGATGAAGTGAGAGGTGGAGCTGTGTGTATTCACCTCGGATCTGCTGCAGTCTCTCTCTCTCTCTCTCTCTCTCTCTCTCTCTCTCTCTCTCTCTCTCTCTCTCTCTCTCTCTCTCTCTCTCTCTCTCTCTCTGTGTGTGTGTGTGTGTGTGTGTGTGTGTATGTATGTGTGTGTGATTCACCATGGTCTTGGATCACGCATTGGACTTGGGATCGGCAGCTATTTCCCTCCCGGAAGAGAACTCAGAGCTCATATATGACCGATCTATGGGTAATGGTGTGACCTTACACGCACACACCCACCCAATTCCCCGCCCACGAGAGTTGAAGTAACGACTCGTAGTCCAGTGATAATGCTATCATTTTAGCCCTGGCGGGATTCGAACTCGGACCACCGTAGTGGCAGGCAGGAACTCAACCACTGCCCCACTGTGTGTGTGTGTGTGTGTGTGTGTGTGTGTGTGTGTGTTTATATGTATAATATATATATACATATATATATATATTTGTATATATATTTACTTATATATATTTATATATATATATATATATATATATGTATGGGGTGTGTGTTTGTGTGTATGTTTATGTGTGTGTGTGTGCTTCTGTGGACGTATGTTTTGTGCGTGTGTATCTGTGTGTATTTGTATGTGCCAGTATGTTTGTCTTTGTGTGTGTATGTATGTGTGTATATATGTATATATATATATATATATTGTAACGTAATATTAGATATTACGTCATATGTGTAATTATGTTATAGAATTGTGTTCCTTTGTATTACATAACTATGTTCATATTTCTTGTCTATGTATGTATTGTAACAATGTTAAGCAGTAACGCCCGTCCACTATATGTAATCTTGCCTACGTGCGGAGAGAGGTGCGCACTCTTGTAGAACAAACAGACAAGCGAAATCCTGAATAGTTCGGAGCGCACAGATTTGACAGTTACTAAATTAATAGATTGTTCAAGCGAGTCGAGGGTCCTAAAACTACCCATGTTGACGTGTGTTAACTTACCCTCCTCCCCCCCCTTTCACTCACTCGCACACTCACCCGGAAGTATCCCACTTCCGGTCCAATGGTATATAAGCGGTTGAAATCGCTCACTCGTCGTCATATTCCCACATATTGATCTCTTGATAAAAACTAGAAGGTTTAGATTCATGAGACGATTGGTGTGAAGTGATCACCCTTTTTGCCTACATTACGTGTCTGATATACATTGCATTACTTTACTTATATTTGTACTTATTACTTATTCTGATGCATGTTCCTGATCTCTTTGTACTTAGATAGTACCATATTGTATACTTATCTTGTGTTTCTTATTTGAACGATAATTTCCATATTCTTATAATCATGTAACGGTCCCATTGACCCTACTGCCCATTCTCTTTTGTGTTGATTGCCTGTAAATATTTTCCATTAATAATTTCGTTTACTAGTTTTATCACTAGTTTAATATTCCTTTCCTGGAATCTTCTTTGTTACCTTTACTTCTAGTCTTACGAATTATCTAGGCCCTGACCAGATAGTTCAGTCCTACAGTGGCTTCTAGAAGTGAGCTGGTTCTTAAGCACTTAGACGTTATACGTAACGTCTCTTCACATACCAGCCAGCCCGTAACAAAGTGGCGACCTTGCCAGGATATTTTATCAGGTATTTAACACATTCTTTTAGAGATGGATGATATAATTCAAGAATTCGTTCAAAATCCCAAGGTAAGTTTCTTAAAGAAACAAACTAAAGACACTTTGATAGAAATAGGCAAGCACTTTGGAGTAGACATTGATACAAGTTTGCGAAAGAAAAAAATACTTCAGGAACTCGTTGAAAATCTGATCGAAGATGATATCTTATCTCCAGAAGAGATTACAGCTATACAAATTCCTTCAAATAGGTTAGAAATAGAGGCACGACTAACCGAACTTAAGATTAAGGAGATTGAATTAAAGGTCAGGAGAGTAGAAATTGAGGAGGAAGCTAAACTGAAACAAATGCAAATTGAGGCAGAATTTAAAGCTAAAGAGGAGGAAACTAAACTGAAACAAATGCAAATTGAGGCAGAATTTAGAGCTAGAGAAGAGGAAGCTAAGGTGAAACAAGTAGCTAAAGAGGAGGAAACTAAACTGAAACAAATGCAAATTGAGGCAGAATTTAGAGCTAGAGAAGAGGAAGCTAAAGTGAAACAAATAGAAAGAGAGAACGAAACTAAAGTCAAATTGGCAGAGTTAGAATTAAAGAAGGCAGAAGTAGAAGCTAGGATTGTTGATAGACAACCCGTAGTTCAGGAAGGTCATATAGATATTTCCAAGTATGTAAAACTTCTACCCCAATTTTCAGAAGGAGAGCCAGAAATTTTCTTTCTTCAGTGGGAAAAATTGGCGCAACAGTTACAGATTCCTAAAGAAAATTGGCCATTAATCATTCAAACACAATTTAAGGGTAAGGCTCAGCAAATTTATACTTCTCTTTCAGAAGCAGAAAGCGAGTATGATAATATGAAAGCTTGTATTTTAAAAGCTTATGAACTAATACCAGAGGCCTATAGACAGAAATTCCGTAATTATAGGAAGACACCTCAGTTAACATACGTAGAATATGCGGCTCAACAAGAGAGGTTATTCAATAGGTGGTGTTTGGCTAGTGAAACGGACACCTTAGATAGACTTAAACAGTTGATTTTATTGGAGCAGTTTAAGAATACCTTAGAGACAGATCTTAGGATTTTTATAGATGATCATGTTCCCGAAACTTTAACTAAAGCTGCTGTATTGGCTGATGAGTTCACACTAAATCATAAACCTAAGTCAAGACAAATGGAATCCCAAAAGTCAAAGTCATATATTCCAGATTCAACAAAATACTCTGATCCTTGGTCCCCAAAGAAACACTTTGAAAATCAGTCTAGCCCATCACATTTCAGTTACAGGTCTGATTTCAATCAATATCCTCCAAACCAACCTTGGCAAAGAATGGAAAGGTTTAAGACTAATCCCCCTCTAACTTGTTCATATTGTAAACAGGTTGGCCATCACATTTCTAATTGCAGAAAGAGACTGACACCCTCATTCTCCAATAAGACACCAACTCTTGTAAGTAATATAAAATCAGATGATTCAAAATCCTCTATTCAGGATAAACTACCAAAGAAGCCGCTATTGTCAAGTAATGTAGAACCCCCCTCATCAGATCATGATCCTTGTTTCAAACCATTTGTATCTTCAGGAACTATATCTCATAGTAGTAGTTCACAACAATATCCTATTTCCATACTCCGAGACACAGGAGCAAAGCAAAGTCTGATTTTAAATTCTGTCTTGCAGAATCTGGGTGAGTCATATACAGGTTATGATATATTGATAGAAGGAGTTGGAGGAATTGTAAAATGTCCATTACATAATGTTTTCTTGCGGTCTGATTTAACAACCGGAATGGTTAAAGTAGCAGTAGTAGACTCTCTTCCCATAGTAGGAATATCCTTATTGTTGGCCAATGACATCGCTGGAAGCAAAGTCATTTCTCCCTTAATAACAAATAACCCTAAGACCTCAGTAGAACCTTCAGATAACTTACAGTTGTTTCCCGCTTGCGCTGTAACCAGATCTCAGTACAAGAAATCTGAAGAGGAGACTTATAATTTAGAATCCCTATTCTCCCAAACTGACCCATCTTCTTCTTCACCAGTTTCTCTATCTAGAGCAGAATTAATCAAAGAACAGAAGTCAGATCATTCTCTTAAAAATTTGTACGAGATTGTTTCATCTCCAGAAGAAGTTGAAAATATGTCACGAGGTTTCTATATAGAAAACGGAGTCCTAATGCGAAAATGGAGAGCATCCACCGCAACCGCTGACCAGCCATGGCAAGTAAGGAATCAAATAGTCCTCCCTCTTGGTTTCAGGAATAATGTTCTAAGATTGGCTCATGATACTCCCTTAGCAGGTCACTTAGGGGTAAGAAAGACCTTGTTCAACATAACCCAACATTTCCATTTGGCCACGGTTGTCAAAGATGTTGCCCAATATTGTAAAACATGTCATACATGTCAACTTGTAGGTAAGCCCAACCAGAAAATTGTAGAAGCTCCACTCCATCCCATTCCTGTAATGGAAGAGCCATTTAAAAAAGTTCTTATTGACTGTGTAGGACCTTTACCTCCTTCAAGTAAAGGAAATCAGTACATTCTCACAATCATGTGTATGAGCACTCGTTTTCCAGAAGCAATTCCTTTGAAAAATATTAAAGCTCAAAACATAATCAGAGAAATGTTGAAATATTTCACTATGGTAGGATTTCCTAAGAACATTCAAAGTGATCAAGGAAGTAATTTTCTTTCCAACAAGTTTAGAGAAACTCTTGTAACACTAGGTATAAATCATGTAACTTCCTCCGCCTATCATCCTCAATCACAAGGTGCTCTAGAGCGCTTTCACCAAACGCTCAAGACAATGTTAAGAATCTTCTGTGCTGAGAACACTCGAAATTGGGAAGACGGACTCCCCTTTTTGTTGTTCGCCACCCGAACAACAATTCAAGAAAGCCTTGGATTCAGCCCGTCAGAATTAGTCTTCGGTCATGAAGTCCGTGGTCCCCTAAAGATACTTCATGAACAATGGATGAAAGAAGAACCACCTGTTCCTTCTTTGAAATACGTGTCCCAGGTCACCGAGAAGTTGTTAGAAGCTTGGAAGTTGGCAAGAGAGAACTTGGCGAATGCTCAACGAGTAATGAAAGGTCGGTATGATAAAAATTCTAAACTTAGAACTTTCTCTCCAGGAGATCAAGTGTTACTTTATCTTCCCATACTAGCAGATCCATTGCAGGCTAAATACAAAGGACCCTATGAAGTCTTGTCCAGAGCCAGTGATCTCAACTACATAATCAAAACTCCAGACAGAAGAAAGAGTTCCCGTCTCTGTCACATAAATACCTTAAAACCTTATCATTCCAGAGATCCAATTCCAATTTGCAGCTCTACCACAATAAAATCGGAAGAGCCTCCTGATAACCTGCCTAATCCTCCTGAGATTCCCTTGGAAAACTCCCAGATACTACAAAATCTTCACTTATCTGAGAAACAAGATGTAGCAGAACCATTGACTGACCTGTTGAGAAAAGACCACGACTTCGTGTGGACGCCTACCTGTGAGACGGCCTTCAAAAACCTGAAGTCCCTTCTCACTAACGCACCAGTTCTAAGGGCACCCGACTTCCAACGACCCTTTCTTCTGCAAGTCGACGCCAGCGACACCGGTATCGGTGCCGCCCTCTTGCAAGAACACAATGAAGTTCTTCACGCTATCGCCTACTACAGCAAGAAGCTGTCCCCAGCGCAGAAGAACTACTCAACAATTGAGAAGGAGACGCTCGCTTTGGTCCAGGCCCTTATCCACTTCGAAGTCTACCTGGGTTCCTCAACTACCATTCAAGTATATTCGGATCACAACCCCTTAAAGTTCCTACAGACTATGAAAAACAAGAATCCGAGACTTACACGTTGGAGTTTATTTCTCCAACCCTTTAATCTAACAATTCATCATATAAAAGGCGTCTTTAATGTTTTAGCCGACGTCCTTTCTAGAACATAGCTTTTCAACAGAAAGTGAAAAGCTTTCCCAAACGGTGGAGGTGTAACGTAATATTAGATATTACGTCATATATGTAATTATGTTATAGAATTGTGTTCCTTTGTATTACATAACTATGTTCATATTTCTTGTCTATGTATGTATTGTAACAATGTTAAGCAGTAACGCCCGTCCACTATATGTAATCTTGCCTACGTGCGGAGAGAGGTGCGCACTCTTGTAGAACAAACAGACAAGCGAAATCCTGAATAGTTCGGAGCGCACAGATTTGACAGTTACTAAATAAATAGATTGTTCAAGCGAGTCGAGGGTCCTAAAACTACCCATGTTGACGTGTGTTAACTTACCCTCCTCCCCCCCCTTTCACTCACTCGCACACTCACCCGGAAGTATCCCACTTCCGGTCCAATGGTATATAAGCGGTTGAAACCGCTCATTCCTTGTCATATTCCCACATATTGATCTCTTAATAAAAACTAGAAGGTTTAGATTCATGAGACGATTGGTGTGAAGTGATCACCCTTTTTGCCTACATTACGTGTCTGATATACATTGCATTACTTTACTTATATTTGTACTTATTACTTATTCTGATGCATGTTCCTGATCTCTTTGTACTTAGATAGTACCATATTGTATACTTATCTTGTGTTTCTTATTTGAACGATAATTTCCATATTCTTATAATCATGTAACGGTCCCATTGACCCTACTGCCCATTCTCTTTTGTGTTGATTGCCTGTAAATATTTTCCATTAATAATTTCGTTTACTAGTTTTATCGCTAGTTTAATATTCCTTTCCTGGAATCTTCTTTGTTACCTTTACTTCTAGTCTTACGAATTATCTAGGCCCTGACCAGATAGTTCAGTCCTACAGTGGCTTCTAGAAGTGAGCTGGTTCTTAAGCACTTAGACGTTATACGTAACGTCTCTTCACATACCAGCCAGCCCGTAACAGTATATACATACATACATATATATATATGTATATATGTATATATATATATATATACATATATATATATAAATATATATATATATATATATGTATATGTATATGTATATATCGGTATGTGCGTGCGTGCGCGCGCGCGCGTGTGTGTGTGTGTGTGTTTACCTAGTATTTACCTAATTAAATCTTACGGGAAGGGGAGCTATGCTCGTGATGTCCCGTCTTTGTATCTCGCAGTATCTATTCATGTATATTTTTTGCACATACCATTGTTTCGTCCAATTTGTTCTAGGCATCCACCACTGTGCGGAAAGCTGTTATTTTATAGGTCCCTTCTGTGACTGTCTCTTTTGAGTTTATTTTCATGTCTTCTTGTATTTATCTTATCCCAATTTAGTAAGTCTTATCTATTAAGGACTCCCATGCCTCTCATGATTTAGATGGTCAATAAGTCACCTCTTTCTTTTCTTTGTTTCAGAGTCGGTAATTCCAGATTTGACAATCTCTCCTCATATGACAGTTTTCAAAGGGCTGTGGCCATCTTCGTAATTGCTCTTTGGATTCTTTCAATTTTCTTTATATTCTTTTTAGTACCGGGCGTCCATAGTGTCGCTGTATACTCCAGTCTTGCCCTTATCAGTGTTATTAGTATTTTCTTCACCATTTCTTCGTCCAAGTAGGTAAAGGTCATCTTTACTGGTCTTTGTAATTTGCAGGTTTGTCCGACAATTTTGTTTATCCGTTGTGATAATTACTCCCAAGTCTTTTTCAGAACTCTCTTTACTACCTTTGTACCGATTTAATGGTGTTCTTGTATTCTTTTTTTACTTTTTCCAAATTCCATTATGCTACATTTCTTTATGTTGAAGTCCACTTCCCACTTCTGACTCCATTCCCAAACCCTTTTTAGATCTCTCTGTAGCGACTCACAGTCCCTTTCTGTACTTACTTTCCTCATCAGTTTTGTGTCATCTGCAAAGAAATTCATGTAACATTCTACATCCTCATCCATGTCATTTACATAAATGGCAAACATCATCGGAGACAATACTGATGCCTGTGGGACACCACTAATCACTTCTTCCTAAGTAGAACTCTTGTCTCTGAGCACTACTCTCATTTCTCTTTTATGCAAAAATTCCTTCATCCATTTCAGTAGTTTTCCCTGTGTCCCTTCCATGGTTTCCAGTTTTCTTAATAATTTTTGTGTGGTATTATATACATATATATATATATATATATATATATATATACAATATATATACGTATATATATATATATAATATATATATATATATAATATATATATATATATATATATATAAATCTAGGAAAGCACAATCAGCTCATCCATCCCTTTCTTGTATTATATCTATTAGTCTTGAATAGAAACAAATCAAAATTTTGGCACATGACCTTCCCTGTCTAAATTCGAATTGTCTCGGATTTAGTATATTGTTCTCCTCCTGATTTTTTGTCAATCTATTTCTAATAAGATTTTCACAAATTTTGGCTACTGCACTTGTAAGGGAGACCGGTCTCTAATTTATTGGGTTTTCCTTATTTCCCCCTTTATATATTGGTACGATATTGGAATTTTTCGAATCTTATGCTATTTTTCCTTCTTTGAGTGAGCTGCTTACCTTACATACTTTGTCTGTTAGTTCATCTATATTCTATACATTCTTTTAGTATTCAGTTTCCAATTCCTTCCGGGTCGTGCGATTTCCTGACATAAATTTTTATTATTGGGTCTATTATTTTTTCTTGTTACAGTTATTTCTTTCATGGGCGGGGAACGCATATTTGAAGTGTTTGTTCATGACTTTAGCCATTTCTATATTTTCAGTGTATTCTATATTACCTTGGCGTAATCTTACTATTTCCTGTTTGTATTTTAGTTTACTGTTCACATATATATAGAATAATCTTGGTTAGCCCTTAATTTTTTCTGTTATGTATTTTTCGTAGTTTCTTTTTTCTTCCCTGCGTACTTTTACATATTCATTCCTTAGATTGATATATATTTGACACTTTCCAGTTTTTTTTATCTTTTCTTCATCTTTTCTAAGCCTTCTCTTCTATCTTTTGCCTCACTACACCCTCTGTTAAACCAGCACTTATTCTACACCTTTTCCTGTTTTAGTCTTGGTACATATCTATCCACTCCTTCGTTGTAGATGTCTTTCAAAATCATCCATTTCTCTTCCACTTGTGTCTTTTTATTGTAGAACTTTTCCCAATTCGCTTTTTGAAAGAAGTTTTTAAGTTTTCCAAAGTCCGTTTTGTTATACATCAGTCTTACTTTTCTCTATTTCTCATTTCTTTCCATATAAATTTCCTCTTTTGGTTCAAACTAATTGGTGTCTTAATTTAGTTTTATCCATCAGGCTCTGATGTAAATATTAGATCTAGTCTCGACGTTTCTTTATTATTTCTATATTTGGTATTTTCTTTTACCCATTGTGTCATTGTATATTCTATAGTCATGTCAAGTAATATATTTTCCCAAAGGTCCTCTCCACCTTTCACTATCATCTCTTCCCAACATATTTCTTTGCAGTTAAAATCTCCCATAAGTACTACGTTTCCTCCGTCCTTCAGTATCTCATTTAATGAATGCCTTGTGTCTTCTAACATTTTAGAATAATCGCCCTCTTTCCAAGAACCCGCTTTTGGGGGCATATAAATCACCACAAACTTTCTACTTTTCATGTCACTATTTTCAACCTTTATCATGACCATTTCCATACTATTTTCTCTCTCTTAAACCTTCGTCACATTAAATTTTTTCTTAGTCAAAAACATAACTCCACCTGTTTTTCCTCTCTATTTTTCATCCAATGATCATATAATTCTTGTCGAACACTATTTGGTGGTAGTGGACCCCTTAATTTCGTCTCCACAATTTCCATTATATCTGGTTTTTCTTCTACAATGGATTACAAAGGATTACAAAGGCGGAGGATGCCGACAGGAGACCTTTTGGTCCATATCTAGGTCGGATGCGAAAAAATCATAATAATGATAAATGAATAAATGAATAGATAAATAAAAATATAATAATGTAAATAATAAATAAAATACATAGATAAATGCATAGGTATAGTTAAATAATAAATAAACAGGTAAATAGTAAATAATAATAAATTGATATATAACTGATAATTAATAAATGAGAATCAAGCAAATGATAATAAACAGACAAATGATAACAAAACAAATAAACAGATAATATAAAATAAATGAGTCATTAGAACATCTTGTTTAGGTGTTTATCTAAATGATTCTTAAAGCTTCGAACTGAACTATATTGCATTGCCTCTGCAGGAAGTTTATTCCATTCATTAACTATACGGTTGGCGAAGTTGTTTCTACCCACTTCCAAATTAAATCTATTTCCGGACAGTTTGAGACCATTGTTTCTTGTTTGATTCTCATTCAGTGTGAAAATTTCGTCACTTTTGATGTTGTCAATTCCCTCTAGAATCTTAAAGACCTGTATTAAGTCACCTCTGAGTCTACGCTTTTTTAAGGAAAACAGATTCATATGTTTTAGTCAATCCTGAGATCAAACCGTTTATGTTAGTATAAGTCACTTGTATTTTTTCCTTCTCTATCTCGTTTTCTTTTCCTTTCATTTATTTTTAATGTACAATTTCCTTAGCCTTATGTCTAGTAATCTCCAATAGAACTCCTTTTCGATCTCCGTCCTTTTCTGTTTTTTTTTCATTAGTTTCACTTTTTAGTGTCTTCTCTCTTCCTCATCGTTCATTTATTTTTTTATTCATATACTTTTACAGTTTTCACTATTTGCTAACCTTTCTGCTTTTGCTAATACTTCTTCTGCTACCATTTGTGACCTCAATTTGATCTTTAGAGGTCGATTTTTTTCTTTTGAGTATTCATCATATCTTGTCGCACCAGAACCGTGTCCATATAAGGGCAGTTTCATTTGCTTCCCTAAGGTCTTGGTCGGAGCAATGGGGACTCAATGGACATTCCCGGAGGACGTGGACCATCGTCTGTACTTCGCCACAGGGACATTGGGGGCTATTGGTGTATCCCCACTTGTGTTTGTTTTCTTTCGTTTTGCCCACCTTGGCTCTTCCTCTGTTTAAGGTAACCCAGTCCTTCCTGGTTAGGTTTGCTCCTGGGGGCAAGGTCTCGTTTGGGCATGGTATGGCCTCGTTATGGCCCAGATTGTCATATTCCTGCCAACATTTTAGTCTATGGGCCACAGCTTGGGTTGGATCCAGTCCCTCCACCGTCATGAAGCTTTGGCGAGACTTCAGTCTCTGTCCAACCTGAAGGTGACCGTATAGTGGATGCCTGGGATCATTTTGTTGTTTATATTTTTCTATCTTGGTCATTATTTCGCGCCGAATGTGGGGAGGTGGAATCCCTGCCAGTCTGTAGATAGTATGTAATGGCGTTGGTTTTAGGGTACCTGTAATTATTCGACACGACCTGTTCAGTTCTGGATCTATTTTGCGTGCATGGCATGACCTGGCCCATACTGGTGCGCAATATTCTGCAGTGGAGTAACACAGTGCCAAAGCTGTTTGTCGCAGGGTGTTTGGATCTGTTCCCCAGCTGGTGGTGGCAAGTTTGCTGAGGAGGTTGTTTCTGGTTGAGATTTTTCCAATCAACTTGTTGATATGCTCTTTGTAAGAGAGAGTCCTGTCGAGAGTAACACCTAAATAGACAGGGTGTGGGTGGTGTGCCAGATCAGTGTTGTTCCATCTGATTCGTAGCTCTCTCTTGGCTTGGTGATTTTTAAGGTGGAATGCACACACCTGTGTTTTGTTTGCGTTCGCATTGAGATGCCACTTTTTGTAGTATGTGGAGAGTGTGGTTAGGGCCTCTGATAGTCGGTCTTCGATGGTGTTGAAGGAATCAGACTGAGTGGCAATGCACAGATCATCTGCATAGATGTACCTATGGGTATTCTGATACTGTGGCTGGTCATTGGTATAAATGTTGAACAGTGTTGGAGCCAACACAGATCCTTGTGGGAGTCCGTTTTGAGTATTGCCCCCATTCTATGCACTTCTATTACCTTTCTATTTCTTGTCCTTCATCTTGTATTGCTTTCAGATTTTTTTTTGCTATTTCCTTCTCTTCTTTTTCTCTCAGGTACCTAACTAGGTTATGTTTTTCCTATGTACCTTATACTAGTATGCGGTTTTTTTTTTGTCTATTGTATCTCTAACCCAATTTTCTTTCTCTTTGATTAGTTGAATAACTGTCTTCGGTATTTTTCTGCATTTCTTGTTAAATAATTTCTTTAAAAGCTATGTCTTTGTTTTCTTGGTCCTTTTTACATTTTTTATGATTTTCTGCAACTCTTCCCCTCCAATATTTCGTTCAACCTTCTCGGTCATAGCCTTAGTTTGTTCATTCACTTCTTTTTTTAAGGTCTCACTATTGGTGGTATTTCTGTTTTTTATCTTTTAATTTTCACTTTTTACTTTGATTAACTCTTTTTTTTTCATTTCACTTACCTCGCTATTTATTCCTCATTTTCTTTCTTTAAGTCCCTCAGTTCTTTGTAGGTTTCGTTGTACTCATTCTCTAGGTGCATGTTAGCTCCATAATCTCTTGATTCCATGATCTCATCTCCTCTATATCTATAAATCTACTCAGTCTTCCGTCATATTGACTAAATCCAGAAAAAACATTCTTTTTCATCATACCTTACAACACCTAATGGTGTTTCGGTGCTTTCGCTACGCTTCGGTATTGTGTCAGTAGGTGTCACTGCTGTTCCAATGTTTACCTTGGGTTCAACTCCATCGCTATTTCCTGGTCTATTGTTATTCATTTTCATTTTCTTTTCAAAACTCAATATTTCCACTATATTAGATCATCATGGGCATCCACACATATTCCCCTCCCCTTTTAACACAAACTAGGTTTCCTGTTACATTTATAGTTGAGAAGTTACGTTGTTTCTCGGGAGCTCTAGTTGAACGTACACTGTGACGATCGACGTGAATATGCGTGTGTGTGTGTGTGTATGTGTGTGCATGTGTTGTGCGTGCGTGCGTGCGTGTGCGTGTGTGTGTGTGTGTGTGTGTGTGTGTGTGTGTGTGTGTGTGTGTGTGTGTGTGTGTGTGTGTGTGCATGACTGTGAGCTGCAGGGAGGAGGGTCATGTAGTTACGATAATCTTGGTAGTTCACTTTAGGGACATTTTCTAAACAGGACTCCTTTTAAAATGGAGTTTTGATCAATTCTGATGAAATACTTTAAGATAAATAAGAAAATATTACTTGTGTCCAAGTACCCTTCACTCGGCAACTCTGTTTTGACAATGGCATCTACGTAAATGATGATGATTATTTGGTTTAACATCACAAACTCAGGAGGCTAGGACGGTGCCCCTTACAGTGGACTTTGGAGAAGGGAATTTAACGAACCGTGCCTTTAGTTCAGCTCGCCCCGAGCAGGGTTCGAATCACCATCATCTCGACCTTCGCCGCAAGTAACGGCGCCCTAACCTGCTCGGTCAGTGAGTATCCTACGTGAATAGAATAAAGAAATAAAATGACGAAGAAGGAAAGGAACGAAAAAAGAACGTAGAAAGTGAAGAAAGAAAAAAAGAAAAAGAAAAGAAAAGAAAAGAAACTACTAGCTATCCGAATGAAGCAGTGAAGATAGATTGATGGTACAAGAAGCTCCATTAGTGAGGGGAGTTTGCTATCTTCCCTCTATCACCCGATCAGTTTATCACTAATGTGCCGTTTCTCAAATAAGTAGGTGTTTAAGGTGTTTTTCAGAATCTCCAAAACTTATCGGACATATTCAGTACGTATCGTACATTTTTTAAACTATTTCATTCAAACAATACATATATATTTATTGAGCAGCTGCATATGGCAATGTGATAAAAAATTATGGTTGTTCATCTCTGTCTTAGACATTTTCTTGCGGAGGAAGCTTCCCACAGCTGAATGAAATCGTATAGCAGCAGTTACATTGAACACTTGTGCCATAAAGCACAGGAAATGGTTAAGTAAGCATACTAGGTATTTTTTTTAATGAACTTTGACACTGGCAATGTGTTTTATATATCTATGTATCAAAAACTTAAGGCACACTTACTCTTTGATTCAACATGACAAAGGACGAAACTTTCTGAAAAGCGGCTACAAAGATTGAATGTTGCTTTCTTTAGTATGGCGTTATCTAAACTATACCTGTTAGCTGGGCTATGTAATACTACGTTTAAGACACTGCACGTTGAGATATTAAAGTTTATGTGCCCTTTCTCATGCAGTATCCCAGTATCTTTGCCCGAGCTAGTATAGCGTCTTATCTTAGTGTCATCCGCAAACTTACTAACATCACTATTAATCCCATTGTCTAAGTCGTTTATACACATAATGTACAATAAGCGCCCCAAAACTGAACCCTAGGGAACTCCAGTAGTAACACTATCCTACTTTGATTTTACATCGTTAAAGGTGATCCGCTGTTTTCTGTCACTAATCCACGCTCTAATCCATTCAAACACTTTTTCTCTTATGTAAAAGACTTTGATTTTATCTGATAGTCTCAGGTGGGGCACCTTGTCGAAAACTTTGCTTAGGTCGAGAAATAAAAGATCATAACTATCATTTCTATCTGCTCCCTAGTAGACATTAGTGTAAAGGGATGGAAGACTAGTTACTCACGGCCTACCCTTGGTGAGCCCGTGCTGTGAGTCACGAATCAGATTATGTCTCTCTAAATGTTCCCTGATACTATTTGCTATTAACGATTCTAGCATTTTACCTATAACCGACGTCAAACTGATTGGTCTGTAGTTGTGTACAGAGATTTAGCATCCTTTTCTAAACACAGGGACAACGTTTTCCTGCCCCCAAGAAATAGGCACGAATCCAGTGTCAACTCTCTTCCGTTAACTGCTCACAGATTTCAAATTTGTACTTTTTGTAGCTTTAAACTTACCTCTCTGTTTGATTACATATTCTTTGCTAATGGTAATGCTAGTTAGTCTATCTCTCTCCCCCAATGAAGATCGCGTTGTGATCAGGTAGCATATCTGACCTCTGTTGTAAATACTGAGAGAATATATCTATCAAACATCTTGATTATTATTCCTATGTATCTTTCAAGACGTCCTCGTCAAATCTAATTGGGCCTATTCCTTATTTTCAGTTCTGTAGTGTTGAAAAACATTAGAAATAGATCCCGTTTGTCTGGCAACCTTAATTTCATAGTTACATTTCACTCTACGCGTGTTTTTTTTTTTTTTAAGTAGCCATTTCATTATACCTAGTCCTTCTTGTCTTCTGCTGCCTTCACCTCTTCATTCTACCATTTACCATCCTTTTATTCACTCTCATCCTCCTCGTCACACATACCTTCCTCGTGCACTTCATCATTTCCTCTCGAAAACACATCCATTCATCTTCCACTCTTACCTCAACTCTCACCCCAACCACCTCACACACATCTCTCAGCTTCTGATATTCCTTCTCTTTTTCCTTCCCTTTTAAACTGTTAACTTTATCATCTTTCCCTCTCCAAAAAAAAAAAAAAAAGAAAAGATCAGACACTCTCACACTCTTTCCTTTGAAAACATCCAGATCTCTTTCTTTCATTCCTTTGGATACCACTACATAGTCAATTAATGCCCTTTCAACCACCTTTCCGTCTACCACCCTTTCTCATGTACACTTACGTTTGACTCTTTATCTTCGTATTTATTATCTACTAAAGTTATTATCATTTATCTGTTTCTTTATTATTCATCATTATTTATCAATTTTATTTATACATTTACTCATTTATTCATTTATCATTTTTTCTTATCGTTCTTATTTATGGACCAAAAGGTCTCCTGTCGGCATGCTCTTCCTTCGTAATCCCCTTTGTATCCCCTGTGGTAGGGGGCGGGGAAGGATTCTGTCACCTTGATTTCCATGTACGTTGTAATGGGCGACAAAGTGGGACGGAGTGATGGGACTAGGGATCCTGCCCTCTGTATGTACATTCTACACAAAAAGTCAAGGCTAAGTTGACACCCACCGCAGTTTCTGCTACGATAGAATTTCATTGCCATCTATTAATATTCCTTTGTGTTAAAGCTAAAACCAGTTGTTTTAGCATGTTAAGCAACCCCAAAATCACCTTGTACTAAGTTAGCGCTTCGATGAGCATACAATCATGTTTTTTGTGTCAAAGTAGGCACCCACATCTCTCTCTCTATTTCTCTCATAGTAAGTCTGTGTTTCTTTCTGTCTGTCTGTCTCTGTCTGTCTGTCTCTATCTGTCTGTCTGTCTCTGTTTGTCTGTCTATTTTCCTTTCTTTCTATCTGTCTGCCTGTCTGTCTATCTCTATCCGTTTGTCTGTCTCTATCTGTTTGTTTGTCTGTCTGTCTGTCTCAATCAGTCTATTTTCCTTTCTATCTATCTGTCTGCCTGTCTGTCCATCTGTCTGCCTGTCTGTTTCTCTCTCTCTCGCTCCGTCTGTTTGCCTGTCTGTCTGTCTGTCTATCTGTCTTTCTGTCTCTCTCTCTCTTCCTCTCTTCCCCCCCCTCTCTCTCTCTTTCCTCTCTCTCTCTCTCTTTCTCTCTCTAACTCTGTCTCTGTCTCTGTCTCTTCTCTTTCTCTTCTCTTCCTCTCTCTCTCTCTCGTCCTCGGTCACCAAATACTTGTCCTCCTGTCTTCGTCACCATTTTATCGCGTCTTCTCCTTTGTACTTTCGTTTCTCCGCATCCCATTCTCTTTCGTCTCCGTTTTTTATCGCACCTTCTCCCTTTCTCTCCCTTTCTATCGCTCTCTTCTTTGACTCACTTCCGGTTTTTTTTTTTCCTTTGTAACCGTTTGTAGGTATTCTCTTAGTTTCGCAAAATTTTGTCAGCCGTTGCCGCGATTGGCACTCGCATTTCCAACACCATCAATATCAACATCAGCAACACCATTGCCATCACTAAGGTGACGATTACCATCACTACTGCCACCACCACCACCACCACCACCACCACCACCACCACCACCACCACCACCACCACCACCACCACCACCACCACCACCACCACCACCACCACCACCACCACCACCACCACCACCACCACCACCACCACCACCACCACCACCACCACCACCACCACCACCACCACCACCACCACCACCACCACCACCACCACCACCACCACCACCACCACCACCACCACCACCACCACCACCACCACCACCACCACCACCACCACCACCACCTCCTCCCCCACCAAGAATACCACCACAATTACCACTACCACTAAGACTACCACTACCACTACCAATAAGACAACCACTACCACTACCACTACCCACTACCGCTACCGCTACCACTACCACTACCACTACCACTACCACTACCACTACCACTACCACTACCACTACCACTACCATTACCACTATCACTGCCACAACCACTAGCACTACCAATACCACTACCACTACTACTACCACTACCAATACCACTACCACTATCACTACTACTACCACTACCAATACCACTACCACTATCACTACCAATACCACAACCACTACTACTACCACTACTACCATCACCACCACCACCACTATTACCATCGTCATCACCGCCACAACTACCGCCAGTACCACCACTCCCGCCGCCGCCGCCGCTGCCATCGCCACCGCCACCTCTACCGCCGACACCGCCACCGCTACCGCTACTTCCCTTGTATACTCCCAAGTTTCACTCATTTTCCCTTTCCCATCCTCATCATTTCCATGTCTCCCATATCACTTACTTTCTTGGTGTCTTTTGATTTTCTTCTTCTTAATTTTTTTTTTCTCCCACACTTCCTTTCTGTTCATTTTGCGAATCTACTCAAGGCTGACTGCACTGCACTTACCTCCCCATGTCACTCCTCCCTTAGCTCTCTTTTTAAAATTTCTACGACGCCAGGCGATTTTATTCAAATGAAGTGGCGTCACTTGCCACAGAGTTTCATACATTTCCTTACCTTGCTCTTCCTCCTTATCTCTCTCTTCCTCTCTCTTCCTCACTCTTCCTTTCCTCTTTTTCTATCTCCCCTACATTTCTTACCCTCTCTTTTCCATTTGCACTCTTCCCCTGCTCTTTTTTATGCTCTCTTTCCTCTTTTCTTCCTCCGCTCCCACCCTCCCTGCCTGGAGATTCATCTCCTCTCAAAGAAGAATGCTGATCACTTTTAACTGTTGCTATCCCTCCCTTCTTCCACCTTCCACAAACATCTCCTTTACCACCTCTAAGATGGTATATTGTCCCCAAGGATAGAAACGCTGGTTATAGGGAAGAAAAGGCAATCCTTACCTTTTCTCCATCGCTGTCCTCCTTCCCCTTTACTTCCCTTCTTCCTTCACACTCACCCTCCTTCCAGCTCTATCCTCTCTTCTTTCTCTATTCTCTCTCCTTTCTCCCTCCTCTCGCTCATTTCATTTCTCTCTTCCCTCAGGCTGCCTTCCTACTTTCTCTTTTTCCTTTCTCTCCTCAATTCCCTTCTCCTTATCCTTCTTTCTTTCTCTTCTCTTTTCTTTGCTTCTTTTTATTCCATTTTTTTTTCGTCTGTCACCTCTTTCGCTCTTCAATTTCTAATTGTTTTGTTTCTTCTTCCTCTTCTTATTCTTCCTCAAATTCTTTGTTTCTTTTTATCCCTTTCCTCTTCATCATTGCGTTTCTCTTCCTCTACTTCTCTTACCTCTTCTTTTTCCTCCTCATTTCTTTCCCCCTCCATCTCCTTCCCCTCCTCTTTTCTTCCACCTCCACCTCCTCACCTCATCTTTATCATCATCTCTTCGCCTCCCTTTCCTCTTCTTTTATTTCTTCCTCATCCTCTTCCTTTATTTATTCCCCCTCCTTTTCACCTTGCTCCTCATTTCTTTCTTCTTTCTCCCCGTTTACTTCTCTTCTTTTCTGCCCCCTCTCCACTTTTTCCTCCTCCTCCACCTCCTCCTCCACCTCCTCCTCCACCTCCTCCTCACCTCATCATCATCTCCTCAGCCCCACAACTTTCTTTCATCCTCCTCTCCTTCTTTTGTCTTTTGTGTGTAACTCCTTTATTTCGCTTTGACACCTCGCATCGCCTTTGACCCCCCCCTCATCCTCATACCCACTCCTTATCCCCACCCCCCACCTCCTCCATTCACACGTCTCTCTCCTTCTTTCACACCTCCTCCTACTTCAGCTCCTTAGACCTCTCCTCCACCCCTTTACTTCCCTCTCCCCTCCCCCTCCCCCTCCCCTTCCCCTTCCCCTCCCCCTACCCCTTCTTCTCCTCCTCCTCCAACTCGCCCCCCTCCCTTTCCAGCCCCTCCCCCACTACGACCACTCCTCTACCTACTTCCTCCTTTTTTGCAACCCTCCTTGTCCCCCTCTCCCCCTCTCCCTCCCTCCCTCCCTCCCTCCCTCCCACTCACCCTCCTTTCTATTCGCTTTTCGACACCCCATTTCCCCTATCTCTTCACCCTCTTTCCCCTTTTCTTCTTTCTTGTCTGTGTCTTACAGTACATACCCCCCACCTCCTCCTCCTCCTCCTCCTCCTCCTCCTCCTCCTCCTCTTCTTCCTCTTCCTGCTCCTTGACTTCTTAGATATTTTTTCCACTTTATTTTACATATGACAAAACCTTTTATTTTTCTTTTCCTCTTAGTTCGTAGTCATCCTGTTTGTGTCATTATACTTTGTTTTTGGTTATTCTTCATTTCGTACTTTGTGTTTTTTGAAACCTTTGTCAATTATTCAGTATTATTTCGGATTTCATTTCGCAACGTGTTTTTGAAATGTATTATCAATCTTACTTCACACTGAGGCTTTATATTTTACTCATGTTTTTAATTCTTAACTCGTAGATTATATGTTTTGATCCAGTTCCTTGTTTGTGGTTTACACCATCCTCTTCTCACCCTTCTCTCTCTCCTCTCTCTCTCTCTCTCTCTCTCTCTCTCTCTCTCTCTCTCTCTCTCTCTCTCTCTCTCTCTCTCTCTCTCTCTCTCTCTCATTCTCTCTCTCTTTTTCTCTATTTCACTAATACACACACACACACACACACACACACACACACACACACACACACACACACACACACACACTCGGTGGCATAGTTGGTAGAGCGCTGAACTGGGAAGCAGAAATGCTCCCAGCACCCAGTTCGAATCCTGCCCAGGGCCGAAATTATTTCGGTATCACTGTGCCTCGGGTCGTACTCTGACTCTCGTGGGCGGGGAGTTAGGGGTGTGTGTGTGTGCAAGGTCATAGCATTACCCATAGATCGGACCTACGAGCTCTGAGCTCTCTTCCAGGAGGGAAATAGCTGTCGATCACGAGTCCAACACGTGATCCAAAGACCAAGTGAATACACACACACACACACACATACACACACACACACACACACACACACACACACACACATATATATATATATATATATATATATATATTGATATATATATATATATATATATTGTACAACACTGAATGGGTCCTAGTGATTAGAGATACATTTTAACTACCACAATGCACTTTAATTCTAAGCCATCAAAGGCCGACATGCAGAAATTGATATGCGGCACTGCCAAGGACTCGAACCCAACAACCACATGACAAATGCCGTAGTAACTCACCAACCAGGCTATCAAGAGAGGTAGAAGTTGAGCGCAACTTTTCTTATATATTTGTATGCTCGAGTTACATGAAATTTTGCGTTCAACCCATCTTCACTATGATAATACAATTGGAAGTATATAAACGCGGGAAAGTATTTGTACAACACTGAATGGGTCCCAGTGATTAGAGAGACATTTTAACAACCACAATGTTCTTTGATTCTAAGCCATCAAAGGCCGACATGCATAAATTGAAATGAGGTACTGCCAAGGACTCGAACCCAGCAACCACATGACAAGTGCCGTAGTAACTTACCAACCAGGCTATACCGCATTTCAAATACTAGTATATATATATATATATATATATATATATATATATATACACATACATATATATAAATATATATGTATATATATATGTGTATATATATGTATATACATATGTATATATATATATATGTATATATACTGTATATATATGTATATATATGAGAGAAATTCGCTAATAGCAGCAACATAAATCCGATAATTTTTATGACAGTTGCATGCAGGATTCGAACCCACTGCTCTCAGCCACCTGTAAGATCAACTTTCGCAGATTAGTGATCTTTCCTATCCTCGGGAATCAGTTCGATTCCAGGTTTCAAGGATTTTATAGCTTTTGTGGTTTAGTGACCTAAGGCTCTGCGAAAGTTGATCTTACAGGTGGCTGAGAGCAGTAGGTTCGAATCCTGCATACAACTGTCATAAAAATGATCGGATTGATGTTGGTGCTATTAGCGAATTTCTCTCATAGTTACAATGGCGATAAGCGTGAAAGGGATTTGTTCCGATCCTTACCCCTTACCACTGGTGAGCTTGGTCCTTGAGTAAAACAGGAATTGGGGTCGCAGATTAGTGATCTTTCCTATCCTCGGGAATCAGTTCGATTCCAGGTTTCAAGGATTTTATAGCTTCTGTGGTGTAGTGGTCTAAGGCTCTGCGAAAGTTGATCTTACAGGTGGCTGAGAGCAGTGGGTTCGAATCCTGCATGCAACTGTCATAAAAATTATCGGATATATATATATATATATATATATATATATATATATATATATATATATATATATATATATATATATATACTAGCCAATTACCAGCGCGTTGCTGCGAGCTCATGAATAATCCCTAACCTAACCATACCATACCTAACTTTGATCCTTAACCCTAAGCA
>NC_134778.1:41689982-41709982 GCF_046742065.1 Oratosquilla oratoria | reverse complement strand
GGCATTACAGCATCTTGTTTAGGTGTTTATCTAAACGAGTCTTCAAGCTTCGAGCTGAACTACATTGCACTGCCTCTGCAGGAAGTTTATTCCATTCATCAACTACACGTTTGGCGAAGTTGTATTTACCCACTTCCAAATTAAAACTATTTCCTGACAGTTTGGGACCATTATTTCTTGTCGGATTCTCATTCAACCTGAACATTTTGTTACTTTTGATGTTGTATGTTCTCAGTTGCTTTTAAAATCTTAAAGACCAGTATCAGGTCACCTCTGAGTCGACACTTTTTTAGGGAAAACAGATTCATATGTTTTAATCGATTTTCGTATGATTTATTTTTTATATTTGGAATCAGTTTTGTGGCTCGCCGTTGTACTTTTTTCAATCTGTCAATGTCTTTAATGAGATTCGGTGACCATACGGAAACAGCATATTACAAATGTGGACGAACTAACGAATTATATAGCTTGTTAATGAGTGATGGACTTTTGAAATCAAAAGATCGCGAAATCAGTCCTAAAATCTTATTTATTTTCTCAGAAGCTGAAATACACTGCTTAGATGATTTGAGATTGTTACTGATAATTACACCGAGATCCTTTTCACTATCCACTTTTGTTAACGACTTTCCAAATAACTTGTAATCGTACTTACTGTTATTTTTACCTATGTGCCTAACCTTGCATTTACTTATGTTAAATTTCATTAGCCACTTTTCAGACCATTGCTGTAGTTTATCTAAATCATCTTGAATATCTAATTGGTTTAAGTGATCATTTGCCATTTCGCACAGTTTTGTATCATCAACAAATTTAGAGACAATAGATTTCAGTTCATGGTCTATATCATTTATATATACCAGGAGTGGCCCGAAAACGGAACTATGAGGAACTCCACTCGTAACATTTTTCCATCTAGAAGTTTTGCCATTTAGAATAACTCTCTGTTTTCGATCATTCAACCAATTATTAGTCAAATTTAATAGGCTACTACTTATTCCGTGTGAAGCTAATTTAGTAAGTAGTCTTTCGTGGGGGACGGTACCAAAAGCTTTTGCAAAGTCTACATATATCAAACCTATATTGATTTTTTTGTCATAATTCGAGATGACCGTGCTGTAGAATTCGAGTAAGTTAGTCACGCAAGAACGTTTCGTCTGAGTCCTTGCTGGCTATCATTTATCAAACAGTTACTTTCTAAATGATGTTCGATAGCATCTCTGATGATAGTTCCCATAATTTTTCTTACGACTGAAGTCAAGCTTATATACATATATATATATATATATATATATATATATATATATATGTATATATATATATATATATATATATATATATATACAGTATATATATATATATATATATATATATATATATATGTGTGTGTGTGTGTGTGTGTGTGTATATATATGTTTATATAAAATATATATATATATATATATATATAAATATATACATATATATATATATTGAATGATACAGCATAATCAGCATTGGTTATTTTCTTTTTTAAACTCTCTATTCTTCTCGCTATTTTCTATTTTCTTTTTTGTGGGAGAAAGGGAAAATACAATATCGCCAAATGAATCCGTAGTGAGATTGGAAATGAAAACAAATACATTACTTACGACGTTTCGCCTATGCTTTAGGCATTTTCTGGTAACTTTATTTTGAAGATGCAAATTGTGATCATATATTCATTGTATAAAATAAACTGGGAAGGTACTTCGGTTTAATTTATTCTTGGCGATCCGTGGGATCCCCTGAACAGCTCCAGTGTTCCACACATATTTAGTTGAATATTTATTGCTGGTAGGTAATTCCTTATTAATACGGCTTCCAAGCATTTTAATTTTCTCTTATTGGAGTTCGTTGCTAATATCAAATTATTATTGTTTAAAGCCTCCCGCGATATGTTCATCTTATGTACTTTTGAGATGTGATATTTTATTGGACCATTTTGTATACGAAATGTGAGGCTTTGAGACAAACTTTGAGTTGTGTGGCTTATATACTCGTCATTGCAAAACGCACCGTCTTTGTTGAAAGGGCATGAATATTTGTACACAACGTAACTTTGCTTTTATTTATCTTTTACTCCTGTCAAGTTGTTTTTTTCATAATTAGTGATGAAGTTCTGGGGTTGCGATAATATATTACCAATTTTAGGGAGTCCTCTTGCTTTTTGGGTTTACATTTTTTATATACGATATTTTTCAAGATATTTTTTTTTTTGTATGCGGATGACATTGTACTTTGATAGTAAATATACATATTATTCTTCGAATTTACTATATTACCTAGGCCAGTATTAAATTTCTTCATTTTATCTTTAATTTCTCTATTGATATCATTCATCGGGAACCCATTATTTGTTAACATTTGCTTGATTCTATTAAAGTCTTGGTGGAGAGGGTACCAGTTAGAACACATTTGATAAGCTCTCGAAATGTACGCGCGCATAATGCTGATTTTGTATTTTGATGGGCATTCGCTTAATCCACTTAAATATCTACCCTCTGCACCATCTACCCAAACATCTAAAAAGGTGATATTGTTGCCGATACTTTCCTCCAAGGTAAAATACAGGCAATATTTTGCTTCCATTATTTTCTGTAGGGTTTCAAACTATTCTTTTCCTTCTACGTCTACCAAAATATCATCTACTCGTACATACCTAAAATACAAACAAGATTTTGGATTCACGGCATCAAGGACGGACTTCTCAATATAGCACATATATGCTTGTGCAAATAAAACACCTAGGGGGCTGCCCATAGCAACACCGTCAATTTGGAAATACGTACGGCCTGAGGGATATCTAAAAGGTGCTTCTTTTGTGTCAACTCGTAGCATTTTCTCAAGAGTATCACGCGGTATTTTTGGTGGTATTATGGTTAAAAACATTATGGAGGATTATCTGAATAGTTTCTTCCACGGGAAGATTCGTGAAAAGGCTTTCAACGTCGAGGGAAGCTAACATTCCTTGAGGGGCTGTATTCCCAAGAATATCCATAAACTCATTCGTAGAACGTAGTGAATAGAGAGTAGGAATATACGGAGTTATTAAATCATCCAGCTGCTTAGCTAATTGATAGGTGGGAATAAGTATCTGCGAAATGATTGGTCTTAATTTGCATCCAGGGTTGTGAGTTTTGACATTACCATAAAAGTAACCTGATTCAGAGTGTCTTTCCATATTGTGGAATTTAACACCATCGATGACTTTATTTGCGTTATTAATTAAGCCAGTTACTTTTTCCGGATTTTATCTATAGGGTTCCTTCTAATTTGGGAGACTTTGGACGAATCCTGCAATAAACTGTCAGCTTTGTTGATATAGTCCGAATGGTTTATTTATCCGCCCTACGCATAGCTATATCCTTGTTCTCGCGAAGTTCTTAGCTGCCTGTCATAATTCGACCGTCAGAAGGGAACTACCTCCAAAACCTCCTTGGTGCTTTTGGCCTGTAATTGTTCCTTCACGTCTGGGTTCATGTTAGTTTTACCATCCTTATTAAGTTCACAGAA
Organism: Oratosquilla oratoria; assembly: GCF_046742065.1. Taxonomy (NCBI): domain Eukaryota; kingdom Metazoa; phylum Arthropoda; class Malacostraca; order Stomatopoda; family Squillidae; genus Oratosquilla; species Oratosquilla oratoria. The sequence continues at coordinate 41,706,448 of NC_134778.1, read as the reverse complement.
GTTCCTGAAAAATAATTCTAGTTCAGCGCCAAGAAGAAATTAATACGAAGTACCTTCCCAGTTTATTTTGTACAATGTCTATATAATCACAATTTGTATCTTCAAAATAAAGTTACCAGAAGATGCCTAGACACTAGGAAAAACGTCGTAAGTAATGTATTTGTTTTCATTTCCAAACTCACTATGGATTCATTTGGTAATATTGTGTTCTCCCTTTTTCCCACAGAAAAGAAAATAGCGAGAAGGATAGAAAGTTTAAAGAAAAAGATAACTTTCACCCCCGTCTCTCTCACTTTCAGTTCCCGCGGTCTCTCCGTAATTACTGGTTTAATTCTGTTTACTGTTCTCTTATATTGTTTTGTATTTCTTCTTCCACTTTCAACTTTCCCTCACTTAAGTATATCTTTCATCATATCTTTCTTTAGTAAATAAGTGATGTTTCTTGATGGGGTGAATTAAACTTAATTAAATTTTCTTCTCCGTTACTTCCCGAATAATATTACACTTGGTTTGTCAATTTACACCAAGGGACTCACGGCTGGGATCAACAATCCACTCACTAATTCACTTCTGCACCGACATTACTATTTTATTCATTCAATGGTCTCTACTATTACAAATAAATGTCTCCCCCAAGGGCGTGACTTTTCTCCCGTGTACCAATAGTCTTTTTCTCCTCCTCCACTCTTCTCCAATCAGAAAGACTGTTACAAAGTCGCAATACTGCTTACACAAGCAATCTCGATATCGAGGCAGGAATGGCTTAGTTTACATATTGTCACATCAGCATTAAAATCTGTTCCTAGTGGTTGTTTATAAAATTTAGACGAGAAGCGAGATTATACAACTCCTTCATGACTTGTGTTTTATAAACATCCTACACATAAAAATGAAATTCTCGCCACCTACTCCTCTATCTACCTTACTTGCTTACCTTTATCTACCAGCTTCTTACAATAACCAATGCTGGGTATACTGTATTATTTAATAGAAAATGTATCCAAGAAAACCTGATCCTTAAATTCACACACACACACACACACACACACACACACACACACACACACACACACACACACACACACACACACACACACACACACACACACACACACACACACATACACACACACACACACAGTGAACATTTACATCAAAAAACCTTCCATTAACATACAACTCATGCCCACAACCACACTCCCAAGCAATAGACGCACATAACACAAACAATTACACCCATTTCCACAATCCACAAGAAAGTTGCTACTTCCACGTACGCAACGCTACGGATCACGGCTATAGACAATGACCTCTCCCAGTGTTCGGCCAATGTACGGCCTGTATATAAACCCTTGTAATCACCAAAACTTTGTAACTCCCTCCCTGAGGATGACCGAGTAAGGTCGAAATACGTATTGGAGAAAATAAACAAAGAGAAAACCGCACCAAATGTCTTTTGGACACCTTCTCAGCTATTTGGAACCAGCACAGAAACTTGTTGCACGAGACAAATTAAAGCTTCAATATAAGCTCAACAACGCCATTGTCGCTGTAGACTTCTTGAAATCATGTATACAACATGGCCTCCTACCAAAATATATATATATATATAGTCACGTTGAGGCCCAGCTCTGTTGTCGACTCTCCACGTTCCTGTCTCGTCTGCTCTGAAATATTTCGATTGCGACAGCAAAGTGGTTTCGTTTGAACAAGACCCTTTCTTGTCACCTATCACATCGAGTGAACTGTGGAAACGTCCGCTCAGGTTATCAGGAGTAAACCGCAGAACTACATTTGCATGTATTTGTGTGGAAGACTTATTTGTACACATATATACATGTATCATCAAATAACAATGGAATATAAACGTATCTCACCACTCAGACCAATAACTCTCAGAGGTCTAGCCGACTCCTTCAGTTGGACCGCTTCTCACAAATAGATTAACTGCTAACAATCCACGAGACCGAAAATGTGTTTCTTATATTTCATACGTCCATCCGACTGCCTTGCTGACCACAATTGACTGGTAGCCTTCCCCTCAGGACTCAGCTGGCACCCTTGACCATCACGTCTGAACTGGTCACTTCGACCGTCGGGACTGAACTGGTCACCTCAACCATCAGGATAGAACTGAACTGGTCACTGACTCCTACGTACTAACCTCCTAAGTTGTAACAATGGTTCTCTTTAACCAATTACACATTTATTTTCTATTTATTGTTTCTAACAATAGGATATATATACTGTATATACTAACCCTGCAAAATATTCTCTAATAATAATATAGAAATCTTCGCTATATCTAAGGGATGTCAAAACAACCTTTACCACATGAGACAAGAAAACGGCGCAGGGGCGATTGCAGTATAATTCAAATATGGTAATACCGTGAGCATATTTTGTTAAAAAATATAGCGACTTCTGTATCTATGATATTTTTGTTGATACTCTCTACTTTGCGAACTGCAGACTTATGAGTAGAGTTAAGCATAGAAATGCTACTGCCAAAACGCATAGTAAAGCATAGTGGAGCGTTCTCAATCTATTTACGACGTTTCGCACACTTTGTACATTTGGAGGTTGAGAAAAACGCTTTGAGATAGAAATTTTCCTGGATAATATCCACCGACTAGCTAAGGATAGTACAGTAATCACAGAAGAAGGTCTGCATGCTGAACTCCTGAGTGAGGCTCGTAAAAGCAGAGGAATTACAGAAGCAAGATAATTGGGAAGAGACACCTTGAGGCAGCCAAGCCAGTCAGAGATGACCCTGATGTTACCATCCGCCGTGCTGATAAAGCTAATCACTACGTACTGATCCCCACCGAAGACTACCTGAACAAGATAGACACCTTACTGATGGATGTGACTAAATTTGAACGGATAACTAGGAACCCTATAGAAGAAATTAAAACGAAGGTGAATAGAATTGTGGATATCGTCAGTGGCAAAGCAGGGAGACTGAAGCTTCCTAAGCTCTTAGGCAATTATGGCTTAGGTTATTGTTATGGTAAAGTTAAGACTCACAAAGAAGGATCTCCCTTCAGTCCCATATAATCAGTCAAATTTCCACCCCAAATTACATTATTGCTAAAAAGTTGAATCAATTACTTACACCCTTTGTTCCTTCTAGGTTTAACTTACCGTCAGCCGCTGACTTTTTAGATCTGCTCAGTAACTCCGATACCAATGGTGTTATTGCCTTGTTGGACGCCGAAAGTCTATTCACCAATGTAACAATTTTTCGCATTATAAACTACATCCTGGAAGAAGTCTCTCCCGAGAATGGTATTCTCAAACTCAATTTACCAAAGGTGACCCTCAAAGCTCTGTTAGAAATATGTACAATGGAGGCCCCGTTCGTCTGTCCTCGAGGCAATATGTATAGACAGACTGATGGTGTTGCTATGTATTCGGTATTCTGTATTCTCTTTGCAAACTTTTTCATGGGGATGGTTATTATACATTGACGATATCTTTGTTAAAGTACACTACAAATCGGAACTTACACACTTAAAAGATATACTGCAAGAGATTTCTGGACTTAATTTTACTATAGAATTTAGTCAAGAAAACAAGTTTCCCTTCCTGGACATCCTCGTTCAATAAGGTCCTTCTTATTTCAAGACAAGTGTATACACGAAACCAACCAACCCAGATTTGTGTCTTAACGGAATGAGCGAGTGCTACTAATGCTACAAAGACTCCACCATTAGGATTTTCATTAGAAGGGCCCTCACTCATTCTAGTAGTTGGAGTGCCACTCATCTAGAAACAGAGAGAGCAACCCAAGTCCTGGTTAACAAATCTCTACCCTAACAAGGAAATCAGCAATATCATTAAACATGAAATAGATAAATGGCTACTACATCATAACGCGACCAGCAAAGAGGGTGAACGCATCAAAATCTTCTACAAGGCCTTTATGCACTGGGGTTACAGTACGGATGAACACATATTACATAATCTAGGAATTTGTCAAACCCATCCGACCACAAGATTTCCTCGACGTTGTCATGTATTAAAATACTCGTGCAAAATAGGGATCTGTGCGTCCCTACCCTCCTCATACATAGGATACACAGCAACAACACTTAGTAGAAGAATTACTCTCCGCCTCCAAAATGGTACACCAAACACTCACACTATCACATGCCACAACACCTCTCTAACTAGGGAAACGTTGGAGAAAAAAAACAAAAATTATTGGACATGCACGGGATACCAAGTGCTTACAAATTTTCGAGGTCCTTCTTATTGAAGAGAAGTCCCCAGAGTTAAATCTGCAATCTAGAGACCTTACTATGATATCGTCTATGAAGTCCACCACCACACGGAGTTCCATCTCCCCACGGAGTTCCACCACCCCACGGAGTTCCACCACCATTCCTCTCCCTTGATCATTTGTACGTGACCTCACCCCGCACCATGAACCCTCTTCTTACAATATATAAACCATGTCATTTATTGTAATCAATATCACTTGAAAATGTACAAAGTGTACGAAACGTCGTGAATAGATTGAGAACGCTCCACTATGCTTTACTATGCCTTTTGGCAGTAGTATTTCTGTGCTTAACTCTACTCATAAGTCTGCAGTTCGCAGAATAGAGTATTGACAAGATCATATATACAGAAGTCGCTGTATTTTTTTAAACCAGATATATATAAATATATATATATATATATATATATATATATATATATATATATATATATATATGTGTGTGTGTGTGTGTGTGTGTGTGTGTGTGTGTGTGTGTGTGTGTGTGTGTGTTGCAGAAAACACTGGGAAATAAGAAACTTAGTCCGAACGCTTTCGTCTATTTAAGATATTATCAAGGAATACACAGTTACAGAGACATAGGTGAATATATATATGTATATATATATATATATATATATATATATACATATATATATATATATATATATAATATATATATATATATATATAATATATATATATTATATATAAATATATATATATGTGTGTATATATATATATATATATATATATATATATATATATATATATATATATAACAAAGATATGTCGTAGCACATATGTAAAATAATACTGATGACCCACTTTCGGAGAAGAATAAGCGAAGATATAGAGATCTGTATATTTCGATCACTTACTGTGATCCTCTTCGGCAGATATGAGTTACAAAGTACAGAACAATGTGTATTTATAGTAAAGCAGTGAGGTAACATGAGGGGACGAGGCTCAGGTCAACACGCCCGGCACGCATGCTCGCATCTTGGTGGCTCAGGTCACATGACCGGCGCTGCATGGGCCTTGGTGATTTTTGTCCACCGCTAATGTTGATGGTAACATTTTATTTATGGCAAAAGAAGAAATACAGTCTGGTGACCATTGACCATGGGAAATGTTATAATTTGGGAAATTATTTATTAAGGAGGATTCTACTATTTTTCTTCTGAAACTACATTTGGATTTATAAATGATTTCAGCATCGTCCCAATTTATTCGGTGGTTTTTATTGGCGACGTGCTGAAATACTGCGGAATTTTCCTGTCCGTATTTAACAGAGTTCTTGTGCTCCTTAACCCTGGTATTGAGATCTCGACCCGTCTGTCCCCAATATACATCATTGCAATCTAAACAAGGTAATTTATAAACTCCAGGAGTTGTATTACTCTTGGATCTATGATGTATATTGACAACTTTACTGAACAAATTATTAGGATAATGGAAGATAAAATTTACCTTTTCCTTTGGTAACATGTGAGACAATTCATGGATTGATTTGTTAAAAGGCAATTTTATGCTTCTATTATCCCAATGATGATTCATGGCGGAATGGGAATCTGTTTTGTGAAAACTAATTTTGGCCTTGCTAAGAGCTTTTTGTAAAAACCACGGCGGGTATCCTAATTTTGTTAGTTGATTTTTCACTGAATTTAGTTCCAAATCTAAGTATTGGGAGCTACAAATTCTCAAAGCCCGTAAGAATAGGCCTGAAGCTACACTATATTTTATTTTGTCAGGATGGTGGCTAAAGAAATGTAGGTAGCTCCCTGTGTGGGTGGGCTTCCTATAAACTGTGAAGGACAGTGACTCCGCATTTCTTATTATTAAAATATCTAGAAAAGGTAATTTGTGATCTAATTCCCATTCCACCTTGAATTTAATATTGTTCGTTAGGTGATTGAGCTGGTTGTGAAATTCTTGGAATGATCCCCATTCATCATCCCAAACCGTAAAGATATCATCTACATATCTATGCCAAAACATGGCGGGTGGTTTAATTTCCGGTAATAGCACTGATTCAAAATATTCCATATATAAGTTGGCTAGAACTGGCGAGAGATTAGAGCCCATGGAACATCCGAATTTCTGTTTATAATAAAGATCTTTGAATGAAAAAACATTGGTGTTGACGCAAAGTTGTGTTAAACTTAATATTTTATCTAGTGGCAGTGGTAGCTGGTTCTGGTATGGTTGTAATTTTACTTTCAAAAACTCTAAGACTACCGTTACATCAATTTGGGTGAATAGCGAAACTACATCTAGACTTAGTAATTTTCTACTACTAGGTAGGTTGTGACTTTTGATCTTTCTTATAAAGTCTTCTGAGTGTTTTATGTGAGACTCTGAGAAACAACCTACATACGGTGATAGTATTTGTGTGAGCCATTTTGAGGTCTTATGTGTACAAGAATTCCTATTTGATATGATGGGTCTGAGGGGAATGCCATCTTTGTGCAATTTTGGAAGACCGTAAAAGTTGGGCAACTGGGGATTAATGACTTTCAGTTTTTGGAACGTGTCTTTGCCTAAGATTTTAATGGCATGTTTGTTAAATTCTGAAGCAGTGCTTTTTAGAGGATTTTTTGATAGTTGTTCATATGTGTTTTTATCTTGTAATAGATCATGAACTTTGTTTTCATATTCTAAGTTATTAAGAATAACTAATTTCCCTCCCTTATCTGCCCTGGATATGATGACATCCTTACGATTTGTGAGATTTTCTACAGCCAGGGTTAAGGAGCACAAGAACTCTGTTAAATACGGACAGGAAAATTCCGCAGTATTTCAGCACGTCGCCAATAAAAACCACCGAATAAATTGGGACGATGCTGAAATCATTTATAAATCCAAATGTAGTTTCAGAAGAAAAATAGTAGAATCCTCCTTAATAAATAATTTCCCAAATTATAACATTTCCCATGGTCAATGGTCACCAGACTGTATTTCTTCTTTTGCCATAAATAAAATGTTACCATCAACATTAGCGGTGGACAAAAATCACCAAGGCCCATGCAGCGCCGGTCATGTGACCTGAGCCACCAAGATGCGAGCATGCGTGCCGGGCGTGTTGACCTGAGCCTCGTCCCCTCATGCTACCTCACTGCTTTACTATAAATACACATTGTTCTGTACTTTGTAACTCATATCTGCTGAAGAGGATCACAGTAAGTGATCGAAATATACAGATCTCTATATCTTCGCTTATTCTTCTCCGAAAGTGGGTCATCAGTATTATTTTACATATGTGCTACGACATATCTTTGTTGTGAATTACACCCACGATGGAACTCTCTCCGCCACTTCGTCTTTCTCTACTACAAGAAGGGGTAAAGAAGGCCTACCGCCGGTTGGAAACTTCCCTCATAGCCAGCAAGAAAAGGAAGAACCAACGTCTGTTTTTATCCAAGTGCTTAGAAGAACAAGTGTGTCCTAAGTCCTTTGGGTTTCTCAAACACAAGAGTTTGGGATACAGTTTTCCCACCTACATCAGGGACTTCTTACAGGAACGTATCAAACTCGCTTCCCTTGAAAGTGATGCAGCCTACCTACAAGTCAGATCTGCAACAAGACACCTCAAGATTATGAGCTCCAATGAGTATACTTACCTTTTACTTTCTAGATCAGCTATTAGCAAAGCTTCCCATGTTAGTGATAAACATTTAGAAATTCTTAATAAGAAACTAATTAGGTTATGTAACAACAGTGTGTGGTCCAAGTTTTCATTGACTGAAAATGTAGTAAATTTATCTGATATCACTCTCTCTCGTAATGAGTTAGAAGTGTTGGGACTAGGAGTCAATTTTGCTATGCACCCAACTAAAAACCACGCATTAGACTACATCGTAGAATTTGACAAGTTCTTGGCTTCAAATAATTATGATAAAGACCTACATTGTTTAAAAGGTATTCTCACGCATGGTATTTTGGATTGTTTCAAAAATGACTGTGGATTACCAAAGCGATACAAACTGGCTGTAGAAAATCTCACAAATCGTAAGGATGTCATCATATCCAGGGCAGATAAGGGAGGGAAATTAGTTATTCTTAATAACTTAGAATATGAAAACAAAGTTCATGATCTATTACAAGATAAAAACACATATGAACAACTATCAAAAAATCCTCTAAAAAGCACTGCTTCAGAATTTAACAAACATGCCATTAAAATCTTAGGCAAAGACACGTTCCAAAAACTGAAAGTCATTAATCCCCAGTTGCCCAACTTTTACGGTCTTCCAAAATTGCACAAAGATGACATTCCCCTCAGACCCATCATATCAAATAGGAATTCTTGTACACATAAGACCTCAAAATGGCTCACACAAATACTATCACCGTATGTAGGTTGTTTCTCAGAGTCTCACATAAAACACTCAGAAGACTTTATAAGAAAGATCAAAAGTCACAACCTACCTAGTAGTAGAAAATTACTAAGTCTAGATGTAGTTTCGCTATTCACCCAAATTGATGTAACGGTAGTCTTAGAGTTTTTGAAAGTAAAATTACAACCATACCAGAACCAGCTACCACTGCCACTAGATAAAATATTAAGTTTAACACAACTTTGCGTCAACACCAATGTTTTTTCATTCAAAGATCTTTATTATAAACAGAAATTCGGATGTTCCATGGGCTCTAATCTCTCGCCAGTTCTAGCCAACTTATATATGGAATATTTTGAATCAGTGCTATTACCGGAAATTAAACCACCCGCCATGTTTTGGCATAGATATGTAGATGATATCTTTACGGTTTGGGATGATGAATGGGGATCATTCCAAGAATTTCACAACCAGCTCAATCACCTAACGAACAATATTAAATTCAAGGTGGAATGGGAATTAGATCACAAATTACCTTTTCTAGATATTTTAATAATAAGAAATGCGGAGTCACTGTCCTTCACAGTTTATAGGAAGCCCACCCACACAGGGAGCTACCTACATTTCTTTAGCCACCATCCTGACAAAATAAAATATAGTGTAGCTTCAGGCCTATTCTTACGGGCTTTGAGAATTTGTAGCTCCCAATACTTAGATTTGGAACTAAATTCAGTGAAAAATCAACTAACAAAATTAGGATACCCGCCGTGGTTTTTACAAAAAGCTCTTAGCAAGGCCAAAATTAGTTTTCACAAAACAGATTCCCATTCCGCCATGAATCATCATTGGGATAATAGAAGCATAAAATTGCCTTTTAACAAATCAATCCATGAATTGTCTCACATGTTACCAAAGGAAAAGGTAAATTTTATCTTCCATTATCCTAATAATTTGTTCAGTAAAGTTGTCAATATACATCATAGATCCAAGAGTAATACAACTCCTGGAGTTTATAAATTACCTTGTTTAGATTGCAATGATGTATATTGGGGACAGACGGGTCGAGATCTCAATACCAGGGTTAAGGAGCACAAGAACTCTGTTAAATACGGACAGGAAAATTCCGCAGTATTTCAGCACGTCGCCAATAAAAACCACCGAATAAATTGGGACGATGCTGAAATCATTTATAAATCCAAATGTAGTTTCAGAAGAAAAATAGTAGAATCCTCCTTAATAAATAATTTCCCAAATTATAACATTTCCCATGGTCAATGGTCACCAGACTGTATTTCTTCTTTTGCCATAAATAAAATGTTACCATCAACATTAGCGGTGGACAAAAATCACCAAGGCCCATGCAGCGCCGGTCATGTGACCTGAGCCACCAAGATGCGAGCATGCGTGCCGGGCGTGTTGACCTGAGCCTCGTCCCCTCATGCTACCTCACTGCTTTACTATAAATACACATTGTTCTGTACTTTGTAACTCATATCTGCTGAAGAGGATCACAGTAAGTGATCGAAATATACAGATCTCTATATCTTCGCTTATTCTTCTCCGAAAGTGGGTCATCAGTATTATATATATAGTATATATATAATACTGATGACCCACTTACGGAGAAGAATAAGCGAAGATATAGAGATCTGTATATTTCGATCACTTACTGTGATCCTCTTCAGCAAATATATATATCTGCTGAAGAGGATCACAGTAAGTGATCGAAATATACAAATCTCTATATCTTCGCTTATTCTTCTCCGAAAGTGGGTCATCAGTATTATTTTACAAATGTGCTACGACATAACTTTGTTGATATATATATATATATATATATATATATATATATATATATATATATATATATATACAGTCTCTATATATATATATATATATATATATGTGTGTATATTTATATATATATACATAAAGTAGCAGAAAAGCTATTAAACATGGGAAGGACACACAAGATGCTTCATAACCAGAGTGAGAAATATTTACTTTTAAGGATATTTGGTCTTATGACGTTACATCACCCCGGCCTGGAGCATTTTTTACATTTTTCTTCATAATAAAATCATCAAGTTTATATAAACCTAAACTTGAATTAATATTTTGATGGAAGATATGCTTAATGTGACTGGATTCGATAATGTTTCTTTCTAATAAAAACCTACAAGAAATTATTTCATTAGAATTATCCCAGTCACTAGGATGGTTGTGGTCCCTTACATGAACAAAAAGGCCACTGGAACTTTGCCTACTCCTTATACTATACTTGTGTTGATTTATCCTTGTTTGTAAGTCTTTGCCAGTTTGGCCGACATCAAATTTGTTACATTTAAGGGATGGAATAGAGTAAACACAACCCTCATTTACTTCAGGTGAATTTTTAATTAGCTTACTTCTTATAGTATTGTTATTTTTGAAACCAAGTTAATATTGAATTGTTTGAGAGTATTAGGTAGTCCAACTAATTTCTCACTGTAAGGAAGAACCAAAAGGTTCATTTTGTTAAATACTTTTCTTTCATGTGAGGTGTTATGGAAAGTATTGAAAGACATTTTATGGGAAGTGTCTACTAAGTGTTTTGGATATTTTAACTCAGAAACTATGCTATATATTTTCCTCAGCTCATCATCCAAAAATTCAGTGCTTACAGGATATATAATATATAATATATAATATATAATATATAATATACAATATATAATATATAATATATAATATATAATATATAATATAATATATAATGTATAATATATAATATAATATATAATATATGATATATAATATATAATATATAATATATAATATATAATATATAATATATAATATACAATATACAATATATATATATAACATATAACATATAATATATAATATATAATATATAATATATAATATATAATATAATATATAATATATAATATATAATATATAATATATAATATATAATATATAACATATATATAATATATATAATATATAATATATAATATATAATATATAATATATAATATATAATTATAAATATATATAATATATAATATATAATATATGATATATACAATATAATATATAATATATAATATACAATGTATAATATATAATATATAATATATAATATATGATATATAATATATGATATATAATATATAATATAATATATAATATATAACATATAATATATAATGTATAATATATAATATATAATATACAATATAATATATAATATATAATATATAAATATATAATATAATATATAATATATGATATATAATATATAATATACAATATATAATATATAATATATGATATATAATATATGATATATAATATATGATATATAATAAATAATATATAATATATAATGTATAATATACAATATACAATATACAATATAAAATATATAATATTTAACATATGATATATAATAGATAACATATAATATATAATATATAATATATAATATATAATATATAATATAATATATAAAATAATATACAATATACAATATACAATATACAATATATAATATATAATATATAATAAATAATATATAATATATAATACATATATAATATATTATGTATAATATATAATATAATATATAACATATAACATATAACGTATAACATGTAACATGTAATATGCAAAATATAGTATATAGTATATAATATATAAAATATATAATATATACATATATAATATATAATAAATAACATATAATATATAATATATAATATATAATATATAACATATAATATATAATATATATAAAATATAATAATATATACATACATACATATACCAAGGCTTTTTCCCCCTTCCAAGGGAGGTAGCCAAAAAGGGAAAGGCATAAAAACACTCCCACCCATTTCATCCCTAAATACACTCCACACCCCTCCCACCCTCCCTCTCATCTGAGCACCTCCTGGATGACGGGTCATCCCTGCACCCTGCCCACCGCCCTGGGTCAGAAGCAGTGTCGCAAGACACAGCACATCCACAGCAAGGCCGCTTCATTTAATCGGCGACCCCCCCTCTCCGTCCCCCCTTGCATATAAGGAGAGGACGGGGAGAAATCCCTTCGGGCTGCGTCAAAATTTACTCACACATACTACCCCCCCCCACCCCCCCCGCCCACTCCTCCTCATGCAATCACAACATCATCCATATACAACCATTCTCCACTCACCTCTGTCTTCCGTCCGCTCCCTTCCTTCCTCAACAGACATTCCCCTCTTCCCCAAAGCCCCCTTCACCCCATCCATCCACCTCATCCTAGGACGTCCCCTCATGTTCACTCCCTCCACATCTGCCCTCCATACCTCTTTTACTAGTCTTTCTTCACTCATTCTTTCCATGTGTCCAAACCATCCTAATATTCTTTCATCAACCCTATCTCCCAAATCCTTTTTCACCCCTGTTCTCCTTCTCACCTCCTCATTTCTCACTCTATCCAGCCTAGTAACCCCCACCATACTTCTCAGACACCTCATCTCAAACACATTCAAACTCCTTCTCTCTTCTTCTCTTATATATATAATGTATAATATATAAAATACAATATGTAATATATAATATATGATATATAATATATAACATATAACATATAATATATAATATGTAATATATAATATATAATATATAATATATAACATACATAATATATAATATATGATATATGATATATAATATATAATATATGATATATAATATGTAATATATAATATATAATATATAATATATAATTCATAATATACAATATATAATATATAATATATAATATATAATATATAATATATAACATATAATATATGATATATATGATATATAACATATATATAATATATAATATATAATATATAATATATAATATATAATATATAATATATAATATATAATATATAATATATAATATATAATATATAGTATATAATATATAATATATGATATATAATATATAATATCTAAGTCTAAATAGAAATATTCTTCTAAAAAAACGCTGTGGAAGTCGGGGACAGGTGGTATTACGGTGACACTTTGTCCTAAAAATATTCTTGAAAAAGCGCTTGGGTAAGTCGGGGTCAGGTGGTATTCTTCTTCTTCTTCTTCTTCTTCTTCTTCTTCTTCTTCTTCTTCTTCTTCTTCTTCTTCTTCTTCTTCTTCTTCTTCTTCTTCTTCTTCTTCTTCGCGTTCCTCTTCTTCTTCTTCGTCTTCGCGTTCTTCTTCTTCTTCTTCTTCTTCTTCTTCTTCTTCTTCTTCTTCGCGTTTTTCTTCGCGTTCTTCTTCTTCTTCTTCTTCTTCTTCTTCTTCTTCTTCTTCTTTTTCTTCTTCTTCTTCTTCTTCTTCTTCTTCTTCTTCTTCTTCTTCTTCTTCTTCTTCTTCTTCGCGTTCTTCTTCTTCTTCTTCTTCTTCTTCTTCTTCTTCTTCTTCTTCTTCGCGTTCTTTTTCCTCGCGTTCTTCGTCGCGTTCTTCTTCGCATTCTACTTCGTGTTCTTCTTCGCGTTCTTCTTCGCGTTCTTCTTCGCGTTCTTCTTCCTCGCGTTCTTTTTCACGTTCTTCTTTGCGTTCTTCTTCGCGTTCTTCTTCGTGCTGGGGATCCCGTGTTGGGGTTCCGCCTCGAGGCCGAGGCCGTAGGGGAAAACGAGGGATTAGAGCGCGGAAAGCCGCGGGCTTCGCCCTCCCCGGCGTATAATATATAATATATAATATATAATATATAATATATAATATGTAATATATAATATATAATATATGATATATAATATATAATATATAATATATAATATATAATTTATAATATATAATATATAACATATAACATATAACATATAACATATAACATATATAATATATAATATATAATATATAATATATAATATATAATATATAATATATCTCCTTAGGAAATCGTCGATGAGCTTTAAAAATCTCATGTTACATATAGGTACACCTGCAAACATGGGGACTGTGCGACCCATCCTACTACCTATATCGACATGACCACCATGAGGTTCTCACGTCGTCTGTCATACCACCTAAACTCAGGAGCACCTAAAAATCATCATAGCGAAGTCCATCAAGCAAAGTTAAGAAGAGAAGACCTAACATATAATACGGAGATTATAGATTACAACAAAGACCCACGACGATTACCCCTATTGTACATTAAAGATCTGTCCCCGGGAATGAATACCCAACTCGAGGACTTAAAAACCCTACCAAGTATGAGAAGATCATTCCCCAATGAAAACGAGACAAAGAACACAGATACACGCCACCCTCCAACCTACAGGACGACATGGAGCTCCGGCTACGCCAACCAATGACGTCCAGACAAAACCCCACATCGACGACCAGACAAAATCCTACAGCCTGTACCATATATAATCCACACACACCAGCCTAACCCTTAGATTCTTACCTGCCACTGAGGAAGCACCAAGAGGTGTGAAAACGCGTTTTAGCTTTTTCAAATTATGTTTGCTATTCCACAGCATGACATACGGAGATATATTAAGGTTACTGCCTACAGAAGGCAAGATTACTCTAAGAGAGAAAAATACGACAATAACTTTGTCATAACAAGCTTGTCATTCACTTTAATGAATATATATATATATATATGTATATATATACATACATATATATATATATACACACATATATATATACATACATATATATATACACGAGGTCTGTTAGAAAAGTATCCGACTTTTTCTTTTTTTTTTAATCTGATGAATTTGAATCAAGCGCGCTTGCATGAGCTAACCTTTAACCTTCGTGCGCATGCGTGGATTTTTTCCTGCCTGTCGGTAGCGTGAGTTGCTGGCAAGCAGCATTTGCGTGAGGTAGTGTGTAGTGCAGTACTCTCGGCGGTTTTTCATTGCTTCCAATGTGTCGACTGGGATTTGGTTTCCGGGTCGTACTCGTACACCCAGGACTCCTCACCAGTGATTATGGTATTCCTGAAGTCGGGGTCACTGTTTGAGGAGTCCCGCATGTCCTGTTAGACTTCAACACGAAGTTGCTTTTGCTCCGCCGTCAGCAGCTTCTTGGGTATTCACACGACGGTCCCGCATCACCACAGCGTTCACTTTGGCAATGACCTGGTCATTTCGGCATGTTGATGGCCGACCGTAGCGTGGCTCGCTCTCCACCGTTGTGCGGCCGTCTGTAAACCGGTTGCACCACTCCTTAATCTGTGTGATGCCCATAGTATCGTCACCGAAAGCCGTCTGAATCTTACGAATGGTTTCCACCTAACTGTTGCCCAGTTTCTGACAAAATCTAATGCAGTAGAGCTCCTCCAGCTGTTCCGTAATTTTTCTTGCAATAAAAAACCGCCAAGAGTACTACACACTACCTCACGCAAATGTTGCTTGCCAGCAACTGACACTATCGGCAGGCAGAAAAAAATTCACGCATGAGCACAAAGTTTCAAGGCCGGCTCATGGATACTTTTCTAACAGACCTCGTACGTATGTATATATATGTATACTGGTATGCCTTCCTCAAGGATATCAGGACTTTCTGTCTAGGAGGGGTTCGTGTAACCGTTAAATAGGTTGTGTAACCGTTGGTTAGGTTAGTGTAACCGTTAAATAGGTTTGTTGGTTACGTAAGGAGGACTTAATGCGGGCGAGATAAACTCCAAAACGGGAGTTTTCTACTTTTAATTAACAATTGAGGCAAATCTGGTTTGCAAATATGATAAAGGTACAAATGGGCCCTGTGGGCAGATTACAATAAGTGCCAGGCCTTGACCTAGGGCACAATAGGCTGGCAGCCTATTGGTCTGCCTAGCTCTGACGACTGGCCGGTAGGTCACGAACCTACCGGCC
>NC_134778.1:41677482-41679982 GCF_046742065.1 Oratosquilla oratoria | reverse complement strand
CTGCAGGAGAGTGATATGCCTTTTAGCTAAAACTCTTTATGTATCTATGTCGACTTGTATATTTATTTTGTCTGCCGCCAGGAAGCTGAAAGGGTACACAATGTTGTTTCCAAGGTGAATCACTCGGTGGCGGCCATAGCGAAGTCTCTAAAGGATGCCACCAGGCTAAAGGGGTTCCCGATGTGATGACATTAATATCGCGTGTCTTTCGGGGTGAGTGGCAGTCAGCAGTTCAGGTTCTTTTAGTGATAGTGGAGGAGGATGTGGACGTAGGGGTGTGGGTGGAGGTGGTAACCTTTCCGGAGCGAATGGACGTGTTCGACAACCAAATACCCCGTTCACACATCACTTTAAACACGTGTCTGTCGAACCGCGTTCGACGAACCCTTTAGACCGTGTAAACCCCCTCTTAGAGCGTCGCTACTTGCGGCGGAGGTCGAGGTGTCGGTTGTCGGAGCCCTGCTGCTAGCAAGTTAGACCAAAGGCATGTTTCATTAAATTCCGCGCTACAAACTCCTCTGTAGGGGGAACCGTCCTAGCCTCCTGATAGGGGGAGATCGGGACGTTAAACAGTCAATCCATCATGATTCAACCCTTCCGTACTATCTGATTCTTTCCCCTGTCTATCGGCAAACTATCTCATTGGGCTCTATCACATTTCATGGACCGCGCAGGGGTTACATATCCAACAGGGTCTACGGTGCTTTTGTCTTTCACTGTACATTATAGCAGACCAGGATGATTAAAGGGTTGTGCCCCTATTCTGTAACTATTGTTTGTGTATAATTAGCGTCAGAATATGCATTAACTGTGTCAGAGGATCTTATTAACATATTAATATAAATAACATTTTAGTTTTTTATTCGTAACGATAAATTAATGGTCATGCGATTACCGAATATTTTCCTCCCCGGAGCATTTTACAACAAAAATATGGCAAAATAATTTCCAACATTATCACTCCACTGGATTATATTGTTTTTGGCTGAAATTCCCTGCCGCATGTCTGCGTCATAATGTACACACTGTCTACTGTCTATGTGGACAGGTTCGTCTGTCTTGTTGCCTGTCTATTTTGATGATACGAGTAGTTAATTTTTCACCACCGCTTGTTCTTATAATCGCTGGTCGTCTGGCGTCACTGTTTTCCGTCTACTTTGAAAAGACACACATTATGTCCCTCTGTCTCTGTCTCTGTCTCTGAGACAGAGGGAATGTTGTCACCTGTCTATCTATTTTGATTAAATTTCCCTCTTGTTCTTGTTTTGTGTTGCAGTGCTGTTTTCTTTGCTGTCATTATTGCCTGTCTCCTTTGGGATGTAGTCCAGACTTCCTGTCTCTTGGGCTGGTTGGTTGTAAACTGTCTGTCTATTTTGGTGACCAGTTAAGTTCCCTTTACCGTCTCTTTCTCCTGTCTTGTTGCAGCTCTGCTTTCTACGTTACGTTCTTTGTCTCTTTTGAGGGCGCCTTAGGTTTTCCATTCTGCCTGTACAGACAGGCTGGTCTGTTAAATTGTTATCTGTCTATTCAAAAGGTTAGTCAACCTCTTTTGCCCCTATCTTGAGTCGAGGTGTTCCTGTCCTTCTTGTTGACATTACCTGTCTAAACTGAGGGTACGCCGGGTTCACCTCTCTGTTTCTGTGGACAGGTAGGAATGTAATGTCGTTTTCTGTCTTTTTTTTTTTTTTAGGATTTCTTGACTGACCTTAGTCCCAGCTTTGCGCCGTAGCCTTGCAGTGTTTGCCGTCACTATTGACTGTTTCTTTTAAAAGAGAATCTGAGTTTCCGTCACTGTCTATCCGGACAGGTTGGCCCTGTGATGTTCTTTTTTTTTCTGTCTTTTCTAAAGAGACAGTATGTTCTTGATACCATCTGCCATTTTGCTTCGTATCGTTTGGTGTCCTGACTCCCGATGTGCTCGTAGTCTAAAATCTTATACTCTTTGTTATTTACATTTCACTGCGACCATTTTTCCCTTGTGTGTGGTCCTTCTCTCTCTCTCTCTCTCTCTCTCTCTCTCTCTCTCTCTCTCTCTCTCTCTCTCTCTCTCTCTCTCTCTCTCTCTCTCTCTCTCTTTCTCTTTCGCTCTCTTTCTATGTCTGTCTGTCAGTCTGTCTATCTGTCTGTCTGTCTCTCTGTTTCTCTCTCTCCTACTCTCCCTATCTCATTCTTTCTCTCTCTCTCTCTCTCTCTCTCTCTCTCTCTCTCTCTCTCTCTCTCTCTCTCTCTCTCTCTCTCTCTCTCTCTCTCTCTCTCTCTCTCTCTCTCTCTCTCTCTCTCTCTTTCTCTCTCTCTCTCTCTCTCTTTTCTCTCTCTCTCTCTCTCTCTCTCTCTCTCTCTCTCTCTCTCTCTCTCTCTCTCTCTCTCTCTCTCTCTCTCTCTCTCTCTCTCTCTCTCTCTCTCTCTCTCTCTCTCTCTCCCTTTCTTCTATTCCCTACCTCCCTATCTCTCCTCTCTTCCCCCACCTCTCTCCATCGGTCTCTTCACCCTCTTCCATTCT
>NC_134778.1:41669982-41672482 GCF_046742065.1 Oratosquilla oratoria | reverse complement strand
GTGTATACATGCATATGCATATGTATATATATGTTTATATGGATATGTATATGTATATTTATGTATGTACAAAGGAGGAGCATGCCGACAGGGGACCTTTTGGCCCATAACTAGGTCGGATGTAAGAAAATGATAATAATGATAAATAAATGAATAAGCGAATAAAAGAATAAACAAATAAATAAATGAATAGATAAATAAATAAATAAGTAAATAAGTGAATAGATAAATAAATAAATAAGTGAATAAATAGGTAATAAATAAATTGAATAAATAGATAAATATAATGATTCTATAAATAGTAATAAATACAGTAAATAAACAGGTAGATAGTAAATAATAAATAAATGGACGGATAAATAATGATAAAATAAATAATAATAAACAAACAGACAAATAATAACAAACAAATAAACAAAAAATATAGAATAAATGGCAGGCATTACAGCATCTTGTATGTGTATATGTATGTGTATGTGTATTGTTACGGTCGTGTGGATGAAGTTCTCCTCCCCGATCCTCGATGGGATGTTGGTATATTTCACAAATCTGTGTAGACGACCGACTTCCCAAAGAAAATGTTTCGAGTTTCGTGCACAATGGAAGGTGATTAGAGGGCTAGGAGGAAAAATAAAACATCATTGTACACATACGAAAAATGGAAAGGTTTGATAAAGAAAAAGGGAAACAGAACTAAGTACAAAAATAAAGTGTTCAGGTCTTAGAATTCTGACCACTGATCGACTTCTACAAGAAAAAAATGTAATTTTACAATAAGACAATTATATAGGCAGAGAGGTGTTCAAACTTCAGGGTTTGACCAGAGTCTGTGTAGTTAACTGACTACCAAAGAAAACCGTATCAAGCCGATTGGTAAACAGTATTCTCGACAATACTAGTTTTTACGATAGCAAGGTGGCTATCTGCGTAGATGTGTAAGATTTTTCGATAGCAAACTGGCTACCTACAAAGGGTGAGAATTATTCAAGCCTCGGGACGACCAGAACCTCAGATATCAAGTTAGACGTCTGAAGTAGACCGTATCGTATGATAGCTGAATCAAGTCTGGTCTACAGTCGTTTCTGCGACTGTGAGGAAAGCTCGATTTCACCTGCGGTTTCATGCTATCCAATTATATAATTTTTCTATATGAAAATGATATAGAAATGTTACACATTACATTTTAAGGTTATAATAAGGATTATAATCCTTTACAATGGAAAAACAATATTATGAAATCTTGTTCGAGAGCAGTCATTCATGCATGTAAAGAAATATTGTAAATTATCATTTGTCTTTATTAATACTCATAAGACACATAAATGTATAACAGTATGTATATATATATATATATATATATATATATATATATATATATATATATATATATATATATGTATATGTATATGTATATGTACATATACATATGTATATGCGTATGTATATGTATTTAGTATCAAATGCGACGGAATACATATACATATACATATGTATATGCGTATGTATATGTATTTAGTATCAAATGCGACGGAATTTTCAGTGTTGATGATATTCTTCTTTAGACCTTTGATTCTTCTTAAAAGGCGTTTCACATCCTTAGTTAAGGAATATGAAAAAAATCTTCGAAATTGTGGGGCATGGAGACAAGCGAATTAAGTTTTTGAATTTATTAACAGGACGTTTCATAATACTTGTTACATTTTCAACTTAATACATAAGTTTGATACACGATTATGAATACATAAAAACATAAGAAAGGAACACTAGGAAAGCTCATTACAATGAAACAACTCAAAATACACGTGGCGCTACGTGATGAGTGACGAGATGTCTCTTATGGGGGCAGGGTCAGGGGGTCACCACTCTGGATGTTGATTGAGGGTGATAAGTCTTTTATATAAAGGGTTTCCAATAGGGAAAGACGACGGGCATCATCATCCTGGTTCAGTACTATGGTGTCTTTAACTAGATGTTCTCTAGTCGGGGGGATTCCATTTTTTCGTGTAGGTAATGGTAGATCCTGCTTGAAGGTGGCAAGTAAGGTGTCTCGAGAGGCGAGTAGTCGTCATTCGTACATAAGAAGATCGTGTTCCACAGTCGTCGTGCTGACAAATGTACATGTAGATGACATTTCTCCTGTGGAGGGGTTCAAGGGGAGGGAGGGAGTTGTTCTTTGATGAAAGGTTGGAAGACTTTGGGTTGATAAAAAAAATATAAACAAAAGCGGTGTCACCTCGCCAGTCAGGGGTTGGGTAGATCATACCCTTCTTGCCTTGATGGGTGGCCATTTGGGTGATCTTCATGTTTGTGAGTCTTGACGAGGTTCGTTTATCGACATTTTGCCACCTTTCAAGGCAAGAAAGGCTGGATCTGGCTACACATGATCATGTGTATGTATATGTAGCTGAAATTTGTAACCTGGACTTTGTCATTCGTCTTCTCTGGGGGCTCTCCTTCAGTTGATTGGAGTCAACTGGCGCCAGTCAAATAATGCACCAAA
>NC_134778.1:41662482-41664982 GCF_046742065.1 Oratosquilla oratoria | reverse complement strand
AATATATTTCTTTTGTTCCCTGGCTTTCTCTTGCAGCTGGCTCAGGCAGAACACCGTGTCTGTGGTGCTACGAAGTTTACGGAAGCCACATTGGCTCTCCGGGTGGTTTGTTTCGGTTATTTTGTCGGTAAGGCAAGAAAGCATGATGATAGTAATAATTTTACCGGCCACCGCTGGGAGTGATATGCCTCTGCTATTGCCACAGTTAGCCCTGTCTCCTTCTTATAGGGGGTGGTGATATTAGCATCTTTCAGTATGTTAGGTACCTTGTAACGGGATGGGTGTAACGGTATCGTTACATGATCTCCACCGAGGGTTACTTGCAGACACAAGATGTAACGGGGTCGTTACATCATCTCCAGAAAGGGGTTACTTGCACACACAAGATGTAACGGGGTCGTTACATCATCTCCAGAAAGGGGTTACTTGGTATACACCTTTTAAGTTTTGTTCTTTATTCGTCACACTCTAAGAAACTTAGATACACAGTTCTACACAGTCTTAACACTAGGGCACGTCACAAGAACCGACGCTCCTCCGCGTCTTGCCAGAGAGTTTTCCTCTCCGGAAGTGCCGAATGGACAAGTTCTTGAGTTGCCTTGAATCGTGATCTTAACATTAATCTCTTGTTAGTTTGTTGTCCCACATGGGTGGGGCAACTGCATTAATTACGTATTGATGTCTACTACCATACATGTTAATTATATATCCAGGGGAGGACCGTCAGTATACGTAATATCGTATGTCAGTACTGGGTGGCTACTAGATTGATCGCGTGTGTTCGTGTGTGTGTGTGTGTCGTTTGGTGCTTGGCAGTGCCGGTCACACGAGCACGAAGTGTTGAGTCGGCAAGTTTGAGAGGAGCGCTTAGCTCAGCGAAATGATGCTTGACCGTCGGCGGACAGTGAGTGAGTGAGTGAGGGAGTGGGTTATATGACTGGGCGATACTACTCGTCATGTATATGAGGCGTATACAACCTCCCCAGTTGTCCAGACCTCGCTGATAAGTTTGTGGAGATTAACTTTCTCTACTGGGATCCCATCTGGCCCTGGACTTTTGTTAATTTTTAGCTCACTGATGGCTTTTTAGATTTTCTCCTATTTCTGGTGGATTGCCTAGAGAGACCATGGTAGGGAGATTGGTTAGGCTGTCAAATATGCTAGGTATGATGGGATTTACCTGGTTAAGAAGGGTATTAAAATGTTCAGCCCATCTGGAGGCAATTTGCTAATTGCTTTTCAGCAGTGTGGTTCCATCTGCTGCTCTGAATGGATGGTTGCTATGCCTTTTTGGACCGTAGATAGTCTTGACTATATTGTAAAAACCGTGTGAGTTGCATATTGTTGCAGTTCTGTTGCCTTGGCTTGGCACCAATCGCTTTCCATTTGTCTTAGTTTCCTCTGCACCTCTGCTCTGATGTTGGTAAATCGATTTTTCAAAGCACTGGACTGGGGATTGTTTAGATGGGCATCATGAGCTTTCTTTTTTTCCTCTAATAGTTGGTGAATGCGAGAGGAGTTTTGGTCAAACCAGTCTTGATAGTGTTTTCGCTTGAATCCGAGAGTGTCCACTGCACATTTGTATATGTCGGAGTGGGGGTGAGTCCATTCGGTTCCTAAGTCCTTGATCGTGTTGCATACGGTTCTCTGTAACATTGCAGTGGAACTGTGTGCAGACTTCAGGATCCCCAAGGGAAACGATATTCAGCTTTTTAGTGGGTGGCGCACGTCGTTGCTGAGATCGAATTTCAAGGCGGATCTTGCAGCAGACTAATCAGTGGTCTGTCCAGCAGTCTGCACCTCTCATTGCCTTGATTATGAGAACCTCTTTTCTGTCCGACTGTCGGGTCATATAATCTAGCTGGTGCCAAAGGTCAGATCGGGGGTGCTTCCATGTATTCTTGTGTTTAGTTTTCAGCTGGAAATTGGCATTGGTAATGTGTAGTTGGTGTTCGGAGCAAAGTGCAAGGAGTCTATATCTGTTGCCATTGGCTTTACCAACTCATGCTTTCCCAGGACGCCTGGCCAGATGTCATGCTCTCGTCCAATTCTTGCATTGAAGTCATCCATAAGGTGAACTCTATCGGTGCGATGGATTGCTTGTAGGCTTTCGTTAAGAGAATGATAAAACTCCTCTTTTACACAATTCTCTGCATCAAGAGTAGGAGCTTAGGCACTCATGATGGTGATGTGTTTTCCTTTGCTCAGTGGTACTCTCCATGACATTAGACGCTCACTGATCCCTACGGGTGTATTTGGGATTTGGCGCAGCAGAGAGGTTTTGACTGCAAAACCTACCCCGTAGAGTCGTCGCTCACCTTCAGGAAGGCCTTTCCAGAAGAAGGTGTACCCTTCTCCCTCTTCAGAGGGTATATCCTTTATTGTTGCATTTTTTTAAATGATTGGAAACTCGATCTTGATTTTTTCATTAATTTTTGCGTGAATTTTTACCTGCGATATACTAACCTAACTTAAGGTAAAATAAAACAACCTAACCTGT
>NC_134778.1:41627482-41637482 GCF_046742065.1 Oratosquilla oratoria | reverse complement strand
GTGCGATGCTGAATTGCGATTTCGAGTATTTTGACTCTTCTTCTATGGCTTAGTATAGTGGCTGTCTCTGTGTTAGAGTTGCTACTGAAGTAACAATGTCAGATGGATGGTATTTAAGGGCTGGACTATCTGTCTTGTGTACTCGTTCTTTGTGTTGGTTGGTTCATCCGATCGGGTGATCTCTCATTATGGTCGTGTTAACTTTGTCCTGCGACAGAGTTCCTTCTCATGCTCGGTAGCGCTAACAGGTCGGACGTCTGGATGTTCAAATTAAGGTTCGTATCTTTGATTAATAGCGCTTCCAAGGTGGGGAGGCGACGAGTATCTTGGCATGCCGTTATGATGTTCGTATTTTTCACCATTATTCCTCTTAAGAGGGTTGTTTTATGTTCCTCTCTTAAATGGTTTTTGGGGGCTCCAGATGCGAGATGGTAAATTATGCGTCTAATTAGCTTAGTCATAGTCATGCCGATATTTGTAGAAGGTAGGGCTTCACAGTTACCTAGTGTGTAAGTAAATCTATGTACGACATATGACTGTTGGATTGGTTCTTTTTTAACGTTAGGGCTGTTACGTAATAGTAAGTGGATAGTTTTTTTGGTTTTGTAATAAATTATGATGTTTAATGTTTTTTCTGGGTTTGTTGGTTTTACGCTTTTCTCTTTACAATTTGTTTCGTTGTTCTCTCTTCTTCTTTGTATACTGAAGAGAAGTATGCTCTATAGTATATTTTGATTTCATCCCTTTTCTCAGTTTTTATCTTTCTTGGCTTTATGGCAATGGTCGATTATTTTCTTGGTGTCTTGATCTATATTTTGTTTGGTGAACCCGTTGTTTAATAGGTCTAGTGCAGACCTTTTTATTTCTGCGTGAACTTGTTCCCATGTGTTGCAATGGGTGAGTGCTCTACGTATGTATGCGCTAATGGTAGAGTCTTTGTATCTTCATGGGCACTCGCTTTTTCCGTATAAACAGTGTCCGGGGTTTGTGGATTTTTTTACGTGTACATTAGTCGTGAAATGATCTTGTTTTTGTTTAACGAGTATATCTAAAATGACATGGATCCATCAATGCTGTTTTCAACTGTAAATGTTAAACCCGAGGTGTCTTGGAGGTAATTTTTCAGTACTTCAATATCTTCACTACACGTAGTTTCTACGAAGATGTCATCAATGTAGTGACAGTAGATTTTAGGAGAGAGAGAGAGAGAGAGAGAGAGAGAGAGAGAGAGAGAGAGAGAGAGAGAGAGAGAGAGAGAGAGAGAGAGAGAGAGAGACAGAGAGAGAGAGAGAGAGAAAGAGAGGGAGAGGGAGAGGAAAGAGGGAGAGGGAGAGGAAAGATGGAGAGGTAGAGGGAGAGGGAGAGGAAAGAGGGAGAGGTAGAGGGAAAAGGAAAAAAAGAGACAAGAACAAGATTGCCTGGTTTACTTCCCGACTTCTTGTCCACGGGTGAGGAGAGGAAGGAGTAGAGGAGGAGGAGGAGGAGGAAGAGGAGGAGGAGGAAAATGAAGGGAACAAGGAAGGGGAGCAGGAGGAACAGATGTTGGGGAGAAAGTGGAGATCTCTCTAAAGAGAAGGGGAAAATGAATAGAAAAGAGAATAGTAGTAGTCGTTGAAGTAGTAATAATAAGAGGAGGAGGAAGAGGAAAAGGAGAAAAACGACGATGATGATGACGATGATAACGTATAGGATGATGATGATGACAAAGGTGTTGCAGGTGACGATAATGTTGAAAATTATGATAACGAGGTTTGAGGATGAGGAATAGGAGGAGGTAGGTAAGGAAGAGAGTGAAGAGGAGAGGGAAGCGGACGCGGACGTTAACCACTAAGGACGGGAATGGAGAGGTGGGGATGGGGGGGGATGAGGGCGCATGGATAGACGGGAGATGGAAGAGGAGAGGATGAGGCAGAAGATGTATTGGAGACAATGAATGAGGAATGTATGGAGGTTGATGAGAGGTTCCTAGGAGGTGTGACTATATGAGGTACAGTTCCGGCCGTTTAGTCTGTGTCTACGTATAAGATGAATTAAGGTATTCCTAGCACATATGGCAAAGGTGGCATCTACTTTAACCCTTTCAATTCTGTAAATTGATATATTCTATTTTCCCTAATGCCAGATTATTTTAATCAACCAATGGTCAACCCCCCCTCACCTTCGAAAGTAACCAAAATGCCTTCACACCACCCAAAAGCTAAAATTCCTACCTCGCCTGAAAAACATCTTTTGATATTATCCAGAAGAAAATTGATTAAGTCTGTCACAGTATCAAAGCTGTCACTGTGGGATATGAGAGCGGCAAGTGGTAAATGCCAAGTGGTAGGTGGAAAGCGGTAAGTGTGAGAGGCAACAGCCGGCAGTGATGGGAGAAGAGGGGGAAGAGGGTCACGAGTAGGTGTCAAGAGGTAGGAGGGAGGGAATATCGTATATGTACACGTTTTTGATACATTTTGACATTCGAAGTACCCTATATACGGTTTTATCGTTGTCCTTAACGTTATTGCTTGTGTAGTTAGTCGGGTTCCTCATAAACAGAAATACCATTGTTATTGTCATTGTAGGAGGAAGTGGAAGAGGAGGTGTAAGAGGAGGATAGAAGAAGAGGAAGAGGAGGAAGAAGAGGTGGAAGAGGAGGTGAGGTGGAAGAGAAGGGAAGGAGGAAGAGGAGGTGAGGAGAAGGAGGTGGTGAGGAGGAGAAGGAAGAGTGGGAGGAGGAGGACGGGAAGGAAGCAGAAGAAGGAGAAGGAGGGGAAGGGGGGAGGACGGGAAGGAAGCTGAGGAAGGAGTGGACGGAGAGGAGGTATGTGAATCAAAGAGAGAAGGAATGTGACCAAAAGAGACCGACGATGAGGGCGAAGCCGTAGGAAATGGTGGAGAATACGAGGGAAAAGGGCAAAGAGGAAGAGGAGGAGGAGGAGGAGGAGAAGAAGGAAAAGGAAGAGGAGGAGGAGATGAAGGAAAAGGAGGATGAGGATGAGGATGAGGAGGAGGGGGAGGAGGAGGAAGAGGAAGAGGAGGAGGAGGAGGATAGGGAGGAAAAGGAGGAGAAGGAGGAAAAAGAGGAGGAGGAGGAGGAAAAGGAGGCTAAGGAGGAGGAGGAGGAGGAGGAGGAGGCTAAGGAGGAGGAGGAGGAGGAGGAAAAGGAAGAGGAGGAGGAGGAGGAGGAGAAGGAGGAAAAGGAAGAGGAGGAGGAGATGAAGGAAAAGGAGGATGAGGAGGAGGAGGAGGATAGGGAGGAAAATGAGGAGAAGGAGGAAAAAGAGGAGGAGGAGGAGGAAAAGGAGGCTAAGGAGGAGGAGGAGGAGGAGGAGGAGGAGGAAGAGGAGGAGGAAGAGGAGGAGGAGGAGGAGGAGGAGAAAGGGAAGAAGGGTATGAGGAGGGGGAAGAAGGGGTTGGAGAAGGAGAAAGAGAAAAATGAAGGCATGAGGTAAGAAAGTGAAGATATTGAGAAATAATAGAAAAAGAGAGGAAGCTATGTTAGAGAAAAAGTGTATAATTAGGAGGAGTAAGGAGAACAATAGAAGAAAGAGAAGAAAGGAAGAAAGAAAGAGGAAGTAGATGTAGAGAGGAAAAGAGAGAGAGAGAGAAAGAGGAGGAGGTAGATAGAGAGAGGAGAGAGAGAGAGGAAACGAGAGAGAGAGAGAGAGAGAGAGAGAGAGAGAGAGAGAGAGAGAGAGAGAGAGAGAGAGAGAGAGAGAGAGAGAGAGAGAGAGAGGGGAGGAGGAGGATAAAGGGGAAGAAAAGTAAATAGGTTCGGAAGTACATGGGCCCAGAGACTAAAGAGGCTAAAGGGGAAGGAGAAGAACGATGAGGAGGAGGAGAAGGG
Source organism: Oratosquilla oratoria (assembly GCF_046742065.1). Lineage (NCBI taxonomy): Eukaryota > Metazoa > Arthropoda > Malacostraca > Stomatopoda > Squillidae > Oratosquilla > Oratosquilla oratoria. The sequence continues at coordinate 41,633,653 of NC_134778.1, read as the reverse complement.
GGAGAAGGAGGAGGAGGAGAAGGAGGAGAAAGTGGAGAAGAAAGAGGAGAAGGAGGAGGAGAAAGAAGAGAAGAAGGAGAGGGAGGAGGAGGCGAAGGAATTGTAGGAGAAGAAGAGAAGGATAGGGAAGGAAGAGAAGAAGGAGGAGGTGAAAGAGGGGAGGAGGAGGAGGCAAAGGAAGAGTAGGAGAAGGAGATGGAGGAGAAGGAGGAGGAGAAGGAGTTGGAATACACACACACACACACACACACACACACACACACACACACACACACACACACACACACACACACACACACACACACACACACACACACACACACACACACACACACACACACACACACACACACACGCAAAAACACACACACACACAGCACTCACACACACGCACACACACACACTTTGCAACCCGGCCCACTGATCAGGATTCATTGTGCCATTGATACTGAAGTTGAATGAGTAACTATATATAAAAAGTGGGTGCTTAGCTTAGCTGTTTCCGAAGCCGTCATCTGAAAAAACCTTGGCTATTTGGATAGCCAGGGCAAGTGGCTGCCACCGAGGAAGAGAAAGAAGAGGAATACAGAAAAGAAGTAAGAGGAAGAAGAAAGAATACAAGTAAGGAAAACGGTGGTAGAAGAAGAAATAGAAGGAAAAAGAATGGAGAAGAAGGAAGAAAAAGAAGGAAGAAGAAGGAAGAGAAGGGAAGAAAGAGGAAAAAAGAAGAGTAAGAAGGAAAAATAAGAAGGGAAAAGAAGATCAAAGAAAAAAGAAAAAGAAGGAGAAGGACAAAGGAAGAATAGGGAAGAAGAAGAAGATGAAGAAGCGAAAGTGATGGTTATCAAGGAAATTAAGATAACCATTAAAAAGGACAAGAAATCGGCAAAACCTAGGGGAGGAAAATGAGGAGGGGAAAGAAGAGGGGGAGGAGGAGGAGAAGGGGAAGGAAGAGGAGAGGGAGGAGGAAGGGGAGGAGGATGAGTAGGAGGAGGAGGAAAAAGAGAAGGACCTTGATGACCAGGGAACGAATAAACAAACGAAAGAAGAAGTAATCTTGAAAAAGGGATGATTGAAAAAAAGAAGAAGAAGAAGAAAAAAAGAGAGAACAGAATGATAACGGAGAATGGAAGGAAGAAGGAAAATGAGGAATTAGAAAAGAAGGACAGAAAGCGCGAGGAAGAAGAAGGAGAAAGAGGAGAGGAAATGAGTTAAGGAAGAGGAAAAAGAGGAGAAGGTAGAGTAGAAGGAGGAGGTGGAGGTGGAGGTAGAGGAAGACGAAGAGGAAGAACAAGAGGAGGAAGAGGTTGAAGAGGAGAAGGACGAAAAGAGAAAGAAGCCTGAATAGGAGGAAAATAGGAGGACAAAGAGGAGGAGAGAAAAGGAAGGAGAAGGGGAGAAGGGGGAGGAAGAGGAAGACGAAGAGGAAGAACAAGAGGAGGAAGAGGTTGAAGAGGAGAAGGACGAAAAGAGAAAGAAGCCTGAATAGGAGAAAAATAGGAGGACAAAGAGGAGGAGAGGAAAGGAAGACGAAGAAGGGGAGAAGGAGGAAGAGGAAACAGTAGAAGAAGAAAGAAAACAGAGGAAGAGGAAGTGAAGCGGAATGAGGAGGAGGAAAGAGGAAGGAGGAAAGAGGAGTATGGGATGTTTAAGATATGCAGAAAGGTGTGTCATAGATTAGGGCTTGGTTAGTCCATCTATCAGAAATTAGAAAAAAATAAAGCAAAGCAAAGATTGGTAGATGATATATGTATGCATACGTATATAGACATATATATATATATATATATATATATATATATATATATATATATATATATATATATATATATATATGCTCCTCTATTTACGACTATTAAACTTACGAACTGTCAAACTTACGAACAAAGAGGACCTCAAGTCCAAATTTTGATCATTGGTCTCCTGTTTCCTGCTGCAACATAAAATATTATTCTTTGTGTCAATTTCGGAGGCTCAAAGGAAAGGAGGGGCGATAGAATCAATTAAATAAATGAAGTATGTAGATGATGAAATTTGAAAATGATATTGTAGAGAAGAGAAGGTACTGTGAAGAGAGAAGTTAGGCGGAAACGTTAACTCCATTATAAGAATAACGGTCCTAACAAATTGTACTCTAGCTGACGCCCTACAATCTTATTTAGTTTGTGTTTAACAAAACCTAAGAGAAAGAAGAAGATAGGATTGCTAAGGAATACGAATAATTTGAAAGAAATATCTCGAATTTTGAGGGTGAGGATCTTTTGAAGTAGGACTCCACCTCAGACGAGTATGAAGGTCAACGTCCTATTTGAGTCGAGGAAATCAGGAAGAACAACTAACGATAATGTCGATGTTGTAGGGCTAAATGTGAAGCGATTATCGCTTTCTCCTTCTTCCTAATCAATATATGTTAATCATAATTTACCAGCTTTGCCGGTAAAAATAAAGTACAAACGGTTTAATTTCTCTTTTCATAAACCAAGACATACATATTAAAGATACAAACTTAAACCTCACATATTCCGTCACCAAAAACCGATAGTTTTATTCAGTACAAGGAGTACGGGTGATTTCGAAGCGTGCGGTGTGACCTAATAGAAGTATTCAAATGGGTCAAGGATTTTAACAATGATGATGCAGGTACGGTTATCACATTAAGACAGTAGGGCAGGACTTGTAGTACGTACATATACCAAAGGCATTTTCCTCTTTACAAGGGAGGAGCCAAAGTCAAGGGCGTAAATCCACTCCCACCCATTTCATCCCCACCCACTCCACTCCCATTCACCACCCTTCCTTCCCTCCCTCTTTTCTTGGCTCCTCCTGGATAACGGGTCATCTCTGCATCCCGCCCAGTACCCCGGGCCAGAAGCAATGCAACAAGACACAGCACATCCACAGCAAGTAATGGAATTAAAGCGGACAAATTTAGGTTTAAGAAGGAAATAGGTAAGACATGATTAACCAACAGAGTAATTAAGAAGTGAAATAGACTTAATGTCCATGTAGAGAGGGATGGCAGGTGGTATGAAACATGGAACTGCCTAGTGGAGTCCTTATGGTCTCCTGCATTCTCCTTCATGCTTATGTTTTTATATTTTTAAGACATTGCAAGGTGATGTTGACCACAACTACATTACCTGCAAGTTGCCAGTCGTACGATGTCACTCATCTGGTCGTTCTCGTGGAGCTCCCACGGGCAGGATTGGTGGTCGCTTTTATTTTTTGGTATACCCTCTGGTCTACGATCTCGTCCCATCAACCACTCAGAACCGGGTCCAATCCCCATCGGACTAGTGATTGCCATATGTCCTGGCTTTCCGATGATATAGGGCAATGACTGTGGTCGACTACCCTTTTATGTTTTACATTATTCAAATTTAATGAAGCCGAATACGAAGGTTCATTTATCCTACTTTCTACTACAGTCTGCTCAAAATCGAGGTTTTGTACGTGTGCTGATTTAGGGGGAGGGGATCTGGTACCTCTCAATCATAGAAAAGCTAATCTTAAGCGTGAGAATGATAGTCTACATCTCATCCGCGCCATAATACTGCTTTTTGTTTGTTGTTTCCTTTCTGCCATCACCTCTGGTACTGCTTCTGCTGGGACCGCCGTCAATATTTCTCCTCCTTACCGATTCCGCTTTCTTCTCCTCTTCCTTTCTTCCTCATTTTCCTCCTCCACACTCTACTGTTAGTACTGTTACCTCTCCTGCTGGGGCTACTGCAGACACCCTTCATCCATCTATTCCTCTCCCGTCTTCCATTCATCCTCCTTATCCTGCCCCTCCTCCTACTCCTCCTACTCCTTCTTCTCTTGCTTCTTCACTTCCTCTTTCTCCTCCTGCTTCTATTTCTCCCTCTGCTCCTCTTCCTCCTTCTCTTTTGCTTCTCCTTCCTTCCCTGCCAATGTTTCTTCTCCAACACCAATTACTCCCTCTACTCTCCTTCTGCTCTCCTTCTTATACTATCATTAATAGTGCTATTACTACTATTGCTGCCGGGGCTGCTACAAATACTCATCAACCACTTATTCTTCCTCCTCCCTCTCCTCCTCCTACTACTATTTCTCCTCCTCTTCTTTGACCCTCCCTGCAAATTTTCCTCTCTCATCCGTCCCTCTCCTCAACAATGTATAATTTCATTCTCGAAGGCCTCAGCGCCATGTCATGCTACGTCACGTTGGCTTCTCTACAGGTCGTGGAGAATCTTCAGTTTCCTTTCCGTCCTTCTCCTCTTCCTTCTCCTCTTCCTCTCCCTTTTCCTCTTCCTCCACCTCCTTCTTCTCTTTCTCCTCTTCCTCCTTCTATTTCTATTGCTGCTGCTGCTCCTCCTCCTGGTCCTCCTCCTCTTCCTCCTCCTCCACCTCCTCCTCCTCCTCCTCCTCATCCATCTCCTCTTCCTCCTTCTCCTCCTGCTCCTACTCCTCCTCCTCCTCTACGCCACCGACCCATTCCTCCTCCTCCTCCTCCTCCTCTTCTACGGCATCCACCTACTCCTCCTCCTCCTCCTCTATGCCATCCACCCACTCCCCCTCTTCCTTCTCCTCCTCCTTCTCTTCCTCTTCCTCGTCCTTCTCTACACCGCCCGCCCACTCCCGTTTTATCAGTCATTTTCGTTCTTCAGTTCCTTCCATTCCCCTCTCCTCCCTCTGTCATTTTCCAGTCTATGTACTTTCTCTTGTTCTCGCATTAGCTTCCAAATTATCTTTATCTGTGTCTTCGTTTGCTTAAGAATTATCTTTTGTTTTGTTTTCGTTTTTTTCTATTTCTATCTCTTAGTTTCGTTTTCAGTTGTTTTGTTTACGTGTGACTGTTCTCCTAGGCTGCATTTCTCCGAAACTGTGTGTAAATAGTGGTGAGAGACTCACAGCAGGAGGCGCTTAGTTGCAGCCTAGGTCGTCGCGTTTTCTTTATGTGCTCGAGCTTCCAGGGCAACCAGAAGGCACTAAGTATATCTAGGATTCGACTCAGGATCCCAGTGGTGCGAAGTACGACTCGAACTAATACGCTAATTGGCAGACCATCAAAGCAGACTAACTTGCATGTCTGTTTTATGTTTTTTTTTTGTTTTTTGTTTTTTGAGGGAGATCAGGAGGTTCGGCACAGTTCATATATGAACGTAGGAGAGACGGTGTGCACTCCACGGTATGCCACTCTTGCAGTGACGATATCCGAAGGAAGCTGAGGTCGCCTTGGAAGGGTCCGAGGTAAGAGGTGTCCGTTGTCGTAAGTTTATTTTTTTCAACACTTGTTAAGCTCTCTTCATGAAATCCTTTGATACGATGACGCCAGGTAATTTTATTCAGCTCAGAGTCAACAATCATTTCCTCTTATGTTACGAGCTCCTCTGATAGATTCTTGAAGTTGATGTCCTGTTGTTGTTCATTGTTATAGTTGAATATCATAATCTTTGTTATCGTTATCATTGATATGATCGCTATTAGAAGCTTTACCATCTTCGTCATTATTATCATCATCATCATCATCGTCGTCGTCGTCCTCATCATCACCATCATCATTATCATCATCATCGTCGTCGTCGTCGTTGTCGTCGTCGTCGTTTTCGTCGTCGTCGTCGTTTTCGTCGTCGTCGTCGTTTTCGTCGTCGTCGTCGTCGTTTTCGTCGTCGTCGTCGTCGTCGTCGTCGTCGTCGTCGTCGTCGTCGTCGTTTTCGTCGTCGTCGTCTTCGTCGCCGCCGCCAAAACTATCACAACAACCACCACAACCACCACCACAATTGCAACCATTACAACAACGACAACCACAAACATTGCCACAACCACAATCATAATCAAATCACAATCACAACCACAACCATAATCACTATCGCCATCACCTCCACCACTATCACTACCACAAATACAACCACAATCGCCGCCACAACCATAACCGCAACCGCCACCAATACCGCAACCACAACCACAACCACAACCACAACCATAATCACAACCACAACCACAACCACAACCATAACCACAACCATAACCACAACCACAATCATAACCACAACCACAAAAGCAACCACATTCACCACAACAACAACTGCAACAACAACCACAACAACAACGATGACAACAACAGCAACAACCACAACCACAACCACAACCACAACCACAACCACAACCACAACCACAACCACAACCACAACCACAACCACAACCACAACC
>NC_134778.1:41602482-41609982 GCF_046742065.1 Oratosquilla oratoria | reverse complement strand
GTTATGATATATTGATAGAAGGAGTTGGAGGAATTGTAAAATGTCCATTACATAATGTTTTCTTGCGGTCTGATTTAACAACCGGAATGGTTAAAGTAGCAGTAGTAGACTCTCTTCCCATAGTAGGAATATCCTTATTGTTGGCCAATGACATCGCTGGAAGCAAAGTCATTTCTCCCTTAATAACAAATAACCCTAAGACCTCAGTAGAACCTTCAGATAACTTACAGTTGTTTCCCGCTTGTGCTGTAACCAGATCTCAGTACAAGAAATCTGAAGAGGAGACTTATAATTTAGAATCCCTATTCTCCCAAACTGACCCATCTTCTTCTTCACCAGTTTCTCTATCTAGAGCAGAATTAATCAAAGACCTGAAGTCAGATCATTCTCTTAAAAATTTGTACGAGATTGTTTCATCTCCAGAAGAAGTTGAAAATATGTCACGAGGTTTCTATATAGAAAACGGAGTCCTAATGCGAAAATGGAGAGCATCCACCGCAACCGCTGACCAGCCATGGCAAGTAAGGAATCAAATAGTCCTCCCTCTTGGTTTCAGGAATAATGTTCTAAGATTGGCTCATGATACTCCCTTAGCAGGTCACTTAGGGGTAAGAAAGACCTTGTTCAACATAACCCAACATTTCCATTGGCCCACGGTTGTCAAAGATGTTGCCCAATATTGTAAAACATGTCATACATGTCAACTTGTAGGTAAGCCCAACCAGAAAATTGTAGAAGCTCCACTCCATCCCATTCCTGTAATGGAAGAGCCATTTAAAAAAGTTCTTATTGACTGTGTAGGACCTCTACCTCCTTCAAGTAAAGGAAATCAGTACATTCTCACAATCATGTGTATGAGCACTCGTTTTCCAGAAGCAATTCCTTTGAAAAATATTAAAGCTCAAAACATAATCAGAGAAATGTTGAAATATTTCACTATGGTAGGATTTCCTAAGAACATTCAAAGTGATCAAGGAAGTAATTTTCTTTCCAACAAGGTTAGAGAAACTCTTGTAACACTAGGTATAAATCATGTAACTTCCTCCGCCTATCATCCTCAATCACAAGGTGCTCTAGAGCGCTTTCACCAAACGCTCAAGACAATGTTAAGAATATTCTGTGCTGAGAACACTCGAAATTGGGAAGACGGACTCCCCTTTTTGTTGTTCGCCACCCGAACAACAATTCAAGAAAGCCTTGGATTCAGCCCGTCAGAATAACTCTTCGGTCATGAAGTCCGTAGTCCCCTAAAGATACTTCATGAACAATGGATGAAAGAAGAACCACCTGTTCCTTCTTTGAAATACGTGTCCCAGGTCACCGAGAAGTTGTTAGAAGCTTGGAAGTTGGCAAGAGAGAACTTGGCGAATGCTCAACGAGTAATGAAAGGTCGGTATGATAAAAATTCTAAACTTAGAACTTTCTCTCCAGGAGATCAAGTGTTACTTTATCTTCCCATACCAGGAGATCCATTGCAGGCTAAATACAAAGGACCCTATGAAGTCTTGTCCAGAGCCAGTGATCTCAACTACATAATCAAAACTCCAGACAGAAGAAAGAGTTCCCGTCTCTGTCACATAAATACCTTAAAACCTTATCATTCCAGAGATCCAATTCCAATTTACAGCTCTACCACAATAGAATCGGAAGAGCCTCCTGATAACCTGCCTAATCCTCCTGAGATTCCCTTGGAAAACTCTCAGATACTACAAAATCTTCAGATAAAAGTAGGACACTTATCTGAGAAACAAGGTAAAGACATTCTTTTCCTCTTAAGAAGTTTTCCAAAATTATTTTCTAGATTCCCCAAGATTCACTTCTTTGATAGAACACGAAATAATTCTAGACTCGCCAAGGGCTATCAAACAAGCCCCTTATAGAGTCAATCCAAAAAAGAAGGAGTTCATAAAAGCAGAAATAAACACTCTGCTTCAACAGGGAATAATTGAACCCTCCAGTAGTCCTTGGGCATCTCCTTGCATTCTTGTCCCTAAATCTGACAATTCTTATCGCCTGTGCATTGACTACAGGAAAATCAATGCCCATACTAAGGCCGATGCTTTTCCTATCCCTAGGATAGATGATATCATAGACAGTCTAGGAACTGCCAAGTATGTATCCAAGTTGGATATGTTAAGGGGATACTATCAAATCCCTGTACACCCTCGCTCAAGAGAAGTTACCGCTTTCATTACGGAAGAGGGATTGTTCCAATTCAGAGCAATGCCATTTGGGCTTAAAAATGCCCCTGCCACTTACCAAAGAATGATAAGTAATCTTGTTGCAGGATTGCCAGGAGTAAAAACTTATCTAGATGATGTGATAATATTTAGTCAGTCTTGGACAGAACACATTGAACGCCTAAATAATTTCTTTTATAGAGCAGACCAAGCAAACCTTACCATCAATTTGTCCAAATGTGATTTCGGACATACACAGGTCCCCTATTTGGGATTTAAAGTCGGAAATTCCCAAGTGTTTCCAATAGACGCCAAGATAAAAGCCATCAATGATGTACCAACACCCACTAATCGTAGAGAGGTACGTCGATTCCTTGGAATGAGTGGCTATTATCGCCGTTTTTGTCCAAATTTTTCAGATGTAGCAGAACCATTGACTGACCTGTTGAGAAAAGACCACGACTTCGTGTGGACACCTACCTGTGAGACGGCCTTCAAAAACCTGAAGTCCCTTCTCACTAACGCACCAGTTCTAAGGGCACCCGATTTCCAACTACCCTTTCTTCTGCAAGTCGACGCCAGCGACACCGGTATCGGTGCCGCCCTCTTGCAAGAACACAATGAAGTTCTTCACGCTATCGCCTACTACAGCAAGAAGCTGTCCCCTGCGCAGAAGAACTACTCAACAATTGAGAAGGAGACGCTCGCTTTGGTCCAGGCCCTTATCCACTTCGAAGTCTACCTGGGTTCCTCAACTACCATTCAAGTATATTCGGATCACAACCCCTTAAAGTTCCTACAGACTATGAAAAACAAGAATCCGAGACTTACACGTTGGAGTTTATTTCTCCAACCCTTTAATCTAACAATTCATCATCATATAAAAGGCGTCTTTAATGTTTTAGCCGACGTCCTTTCTAGAACATAGCTTTTCAACAGAAAGTGAAAAGCTTTCCCAAACGGTGGAGGTGTAACGTAATATTAGATATTACGTCATATGTGTAATTATGTTATAGAATTGTGTTCCTTTGTATTACATAACTATGTTCATATTTCTTGTCTATGTATGTATTGTAACAATGTTAAGCAGTAACGCCCGTCCACTATATGTAATCTTGCCTACGTGCGGAGAGAGGTGCGCACTCTTGTAGAACAAACAGACAAGCGAAATCCTGAATAGTTCGGAGCGCACAGATTTGACAGTTACTAAATAAATAGATTGTTCAAGCGAGTCGAGGGTCCTAAAACTACCCATGTTGACGTGTGTTAACTTACCCTCCTCCCCCCCTTTCACTCTCTCGCACACTCACCCGGAAGTATTCCGCTTCCGGTCCAATGGTATATAAGCGGTTGAAATCGCTCACTCCGTCGTCATTTCTCGCATATCTTATCTCTTGATAAAAACTGGAAGTTTAGACTCATGAGACGATTGGTGTGAAGTGATCACCCTTTTTGCCTACATTACGTGTCTGATATACATTGCATTACTTATACTTATATTTGTACTTATTACTTATTCTGATGCATGTTCCTGATCTCTTTGTACTTAGATAGTACCATATTGTATACTTATCTTGTGTTTCTTATTTGAACGATAATTTCCATATTCTTATAATCATGTAACGGTCCCATTGACCCTACTGCCCATTCTCTTTTGTGTTGATTGCCTGTAAATATTTTCCATTAATAATTTCGTTTACTAGTTTTATCGCTAGTTTAATATTCCTCTCCTGGAATCTTCTTTGTTACCTTTACTTCTAGTCTTACGAATTATCTAGGCCCTGACCAGATAGTTCAGTCCTACAGTGGCTTCTAGAAGTGAGCTGGTTCTTAAGCACTTAGACGTTATACGTAACGTCTCCTTCACATACATACAGCCGCCCGTAACAATACATACATACATAGATACATACATGCATGCATGCACGCATACATACATATACATACATATATACATACATATATACATACATATATACATACATACATACATACGCACATACATACGCACATACATACGCACATACATACATACATACACTCATACACATATACATACATACATACACATACATACATACATTACATACATTACATACATTACATACATACACATACATACATATAGATGCATACATATATACAAAATACATACGTACATGTATACATACATACATACATGCATATTTATACATACATACATACATACATACATACATACATACATACATACATACATACATACATACATACATACATACATACATACGTACATACATACATACATACATACATACATACATACATACATACATACATACATACATACATACATACATACATACATACATACATACATACATACATACACTGCTTTTTGGTCCGGGTATTATGTGATTTCTGTATAATTTTTCAACTGTCCTCCACTCTTTGAGAAAGGGAGAGGCGACAACCGGCGACTGCTCTTCTACTGCTATACATGTGAATGACATGGGTGATGATGTGGAACGTTACATGAGCTTCTTTGCAGACGATTATAAATTTTTGAGGAAAGTAAAATCCGAAACGGACTATGAATCACTACAGAGAGACCTGAACAAAGTTTGGAAATGGAGCCAGATGTGGGAAGTAGACTTCAACATTAAGAAATGTAGCATAATGGAGTTCGGAAAAAGTAAAAAGAGAATATAAGGACAATATAAAATTGGAACTAAGGAGGTAAAAAAAGTGGGATCTGAAAAAGTCCTGGGGGTAATTATCTTAAACGACTTGTCCTCTGATAAACAAATAAACAAAATTGTCGGAGAATCCTATAACTTGCTAAGATCAATAAAAGTGGCGTTAACCTATTAGGACGAAGAAATTATTAAAAAAAAGTATTTGTCACACTAATAAGGCCTAGGTTAAAGTATGCTGCAATATCATGGTCACCCAGTACCAAAAAGAATATAATTTTTTTTTTAAAGAATCCAGAAAGCAACCACAAAATGGCCCCAGCACATTCAAACTTGTCATATGAAGAGAGACTGGCTACATTGAAGTTACCGACTTTGAAACAAAGAAGAGAGAGAGGCGACCTACCGACTATCTACAGAATCATGAAAGGCCCGGAAATACTTGATAGAAAGGATTTACTAAATTAGGACAAGAGAAACACAAGAGGACATTATTAAAAAGGATAGTTATAGAAGTGATCTGAAGAAAAACAGTTTTCGACACAAAGTGGTAGACACTTGGAACAAACTGGACGAAACAATAGTGTGGCAAAACCCATACACGAATTTAAGAGCAAACTGGACACTGCGAGATACAAACGCGGGACACCACGAACGTATCTCACCTTCTCGTAAATTACAGCTAGGTAAATACAACTAGGTAAATACACACACACACACATTATATATATATATATATATATATATATATATATATATATATGTATATATATATTATTGTGGTAACATGATAGGTGTAGGCCTATGAGTCGTAATAATGGACATTACACGATTGGGAATGAGACATTATTCCTGACCGGTTTCGAATTATGAGGTTTCTTCAGAGGTAATAACTACCTCTGAAGAACCCTCATAAGTCGAAACCGGTCAGGAACGAAGTCTCATTCCCAGTCTTGTGAATTTATCAAAACCTTTATGTAGCACTTTTGATAAATTCACTGCAAGAATTGTAGAATCAGCATATATTTCAACTAATAATTCACCAAACCATCGAGGAGGGTTTATCAATTCAGCTAAACAAACTAGTATTTAATTCTAGAACACGCCAAAAAAAAAAACCTTTCCCAAGTATCCGAAAAGATAATTAAGTTTAGTACATAAATTTCAATTACAGTTTTCCGAACACTCTCTGAAGAAGTTCTACGCGAAGGAAACGTTAGAGTGTTTAGGGTTCCCAGCCGTCCCCTGTGATTATGTTCTCCATCATCCAAATAATTTGTCCAAAATACTTATCAATATATGTATATATATATATATATATATATATATATATATATATATATATGCAGAAAGATCACTATAAACAACACATGATCCACAAATTTTGCTGGTAACCACTAAGGAAATCGGAAGAAAACAGTAATTCCCAAGCGCTTTCGTGTAATTTACATCTCCAGGGGAATACAGAAAAAGTTGTGTTACAAAGAGGTTTAAAAATAACAAGATTATACACTAGGAAAGGAACAGGCAAGGTACGAGATGTCACAAAATTAAACACTAGGAAAGGAACTGGCACGCACATCTCGTACTTTGCCTGTTCCTTTCCTAGTGTATAATCTTGTTATTTTTAAACCTCTTTGTAACACAACTTTTTCTGTATTCCCCTGAAGATGTGAATTACACGAAAGCGCTTGGGATTTACTGTTTTCTTCCGATTTCCTTAGTGGTTACCAGCAATACATGTATATATGTATATATTTATATATATATGTATATATATATATAATATATATATATATATATATTATATATATATGTATACATATATATGTGTATATAGATATATATTTTTATAATATATATATATATACAATATATATATATATATATACATATATATATATATACATATATATATATATATATGTTATACATCCATGCATGTGAGTTTGTTTGTGTGTGTATACATTTATATATATATATATGTATACATATATATATATATATATATATATATATATATATGTTTATATATATACATACATACAACAAAGGCTTTTTCCCCCTTACACGGGGTGTAGCCAAAAAGATTATGGCATAGAAATCGCTCCCTCCCATTTCATTTCGCATATAATCCACTCCCCTCTACCCTCCTTCCTCCCTTATATCTTAGCATCTCCTGGATAACGGGTCATCCCTGCATCCTGGCCACTGCCCTGGGTCAGAAGCAGTGTCGCAAGACACAGCACATCCACAGCAAGGCCGCTTCACAAATTCGGCGACCCCCCCCTCTCCGTCCCCTCATGCAGAAAAGGAGAAGACGGGGAGAAATCCCTTCAGGCTGCGTCAAATTTTTTGTCATACATACTTCCTCACCCCCCATCCTCCACCCACTCCCCCTCATACATCACAGCCTCATCTATACACAACCCTTCTCCATTCACCCCTATCTTCTGTCCTCTCCCGTCCTTCCTTTACAGACATTGCTCTCTTTTGTAAAGCCCCTTTCACCTCATCCATCCATCTCATCTTAGGACGCCCCCTCATATTCACTCCTTCCACCTCCGCCTTCCACACTTCTTTTACTAATCTTTCTTCATTCATTCTTTCCATGTGTCCAAACCATCCCAATACTCTTTCATCAA
>NC_134778.1:41594982-41597482 GCF_046742065.1 Oratosquilla oratoria | reverse complement strand
GAGAGGTCCACTATCCCTTACTGGAAAAGGTTCGTAATGCAGAGGATAGTAGGGAGAGGGGAGGGGAGGGGAACTTTGGAAAAGTTACTGGAAGAGTCCGAGTGGAAGAGTTTGGTAAGTATTGTAGTTGTCTACAGACGCATCTATAGGGGGCGTAGAGATGTGTGTATTTGGGTCTTAAGGAGTGTGTGCTAGCTGTGTGTGTGTGTGTGTGTGTGTGTGTGTGTGTGTGTGTGTGTGTGTGTGTGTGTGTGTGTGTGTGTGTGTGTGTGTGTGTGTGTGTGTGTGTGTGTGTGTGTGTGTGTGCGTGTGTGTGTGTGTGTGTGTGCGTGTGTGTGTGTGTGTGTGTGTGTATGTGTGTGTGTGTGTGTGTGTGTTTACCTAACAGTACCTAATTGTAGTTAACGGGGTTGTAGCTAAGTTCATAAGGTTCCATCTTTATGTCTCCATTTATCAAACTTTGCCTGGATAGTTTTTCCTAATCTATTCCAAATATCGGCTCATCTATGTAAAAAGCTATACTTCCTAACATCTTTTAAGTAATTTATTTTCATTAATTCTTTGATATAACTTCTTGATCTTTCATTAAGGTTGTTTGATAGCTGTGTTTGTGTGTATATGTGGTTGTGTGTGTGTATATGCGTAATTTTAAATGAGTTTCCGCGTATTTCTGTGCGTGCTTGCATATATGTTTAAATACATATTTCTTACAAATAAGTGCTTAGTTATGTGTAGATATATGTACTGTATATACGTTTGTGTCTGGGGGTCTGGGGTCGGTACGCAAATCCTTTTGGTCTTTGTCTCGAGATGAGGACAAGATCAAGAGAGGGGTAATGAAGAAGAAAAGGAGGAGGAAAGTAGAAGGAGGAAGAAGTAGAGAAAAGGAGGAAAAGTAGGGGGAAGGAAGGAGGAAGAGAAAAGTAAGGGAGGAGTAAAGGAGTAGAAGGGGAAAGGGGTGAATAAGAAGGAAGAGGGAGGGGAAAGGTGAGATAAGAAGTGGGGAAAGGAGAACAAAAGGAGGAAGAAGGGGAAGATGAAGATGAGGAAGAAGAGGAGGCGGACTGATGTAAAAAGAAAAAGAATGAGAAGAAGAGGAGGAGGGAAGGAGAAGGGGCATGAGCAGGGGAAGAGGAGGAGGAGAAGAAGAAGGAGGCGGACGCAGAGGGAGAAGATAAGGAAGAGGAGGAGACGAAGGAGGATGGTAATGAAGCGAATGAAGAGAAGGATGAGGGTGAGGAGAAGATAAGGAAGAAGAGGAGGAGGGAAGAAAATGAGGAAGAGGACGAGAAGTCAAGAGACGAGGTGTAAATTTAGTGAGTGGAGGAGATGAAGGAGGAAGAGAGCTAATTGGTTGAAGACGGGAAGATGGGGGCGAACCGTGATTAGGGAGCACCGGAAGGGACGAAGAAAATTGGGGTTGACGAAGAGGGGAGACATTAAAGACATGAGAAAGCGAAGACCCAAGAGGAAATGGGAGGAGGAGGAGGAGGAGGAGGAGGAGGAGGAGGAGGAGGAGGAGGAGGAGGAGGAGGAGGAGGAGGAGGAGGGAGGAGGAGGTGGAGGAGGGAGGAAGAGGAGGAGGAGGAGGAGGAGGGAGGAGGAGGAGGGAGGAGGAGGAGGAGGAGGAGGAGGAGGAGGAGGAGGAGGAGGAGGAGAGGAGGAGGAGGAGGAGGAGGAGGAGGAGGAGGAGGAGGAGGAGGAGGAGGAGGAGGAGAGGGGAGGAGGAGGAGGAGGAGGAGGAGGAGGAGGAGGAGGAGGTGGAGGAGGAGGAGGAGGAAGGGGGGAAGGAGCAGGCGTTGGGGAGAAGATAAAGAGAAGCGAAAGCAATCGAAAGCGAAGGAGAATGAGCGTGAAAGTGGGTAAGGGAAACAATGATAAAGGACGGAAGAGGGGGAAACACAGACGTCACAGTGAAACAAGGGAGAAAGAGATAAAAGAAGAAGCGAATAAACAGAGAATTAAATGTAGATAACTAACAAAGAAGAGGGAGGGTGGGTGGGGAGGTAATCCCTGCAGATGACATTAAATAATCTAGGGTAAGTAATACAAAACGGGGCTGTAAATGAAATAATCTGAGAGATTTCGTATATATCATCATAGAGAAACAACCGTATATAATTGAAAGACATGAGGAGACTACACCAGGGACACTATACTGAAGCCACGTCTATCATCTCGGACAGCCTGTACATGTGGTAGTCAACGATACTTATTGCGGCGTGATCCGATTGTAAGTAGGTATTTGACGAGATGATTGAACAATGAGTAAGAAATGAAAAAGAAAAAGAAAATGGAATGCCTGACAAAAAGGAAGCCTGACGCATACCTTTAATTGAATGAAATCGCATGGCGGAAGCCAAAATGACTACATGCATACATACTGTCATAAAAGTGCAGACATGTGCATATATATGTATATGTACATGTATATGTATATGTATATGTATATGTATAAGTATATGTATATGTATATGTATATGTATATGTATATGTATAT
>NC_134778.1:41584982-41589982 GCF_046742065.1 Oratosquilla oratoria | reverse complement strand
GTCGCCTCCATTCTTATGTTCTTATGAATTTATCATATCAAAAAATTGCCAACGCTTGATGATTATTTTGAAGAGTTCTCAGTGAGTTTGATTGTTTGATTATGTTCATCTCTTTTATGCTGCATTGTTTTGTATTTCTTATAATTATTTCTTTCTCATATTCTATTCAATTTTATTTTGCTTTACTTTGTACTAACTTATTTTATCGGAAATTGTTTTATTTCATTGACTTGATATGATTTGGTTTGATTTTACCTTGTTCTGTCATATCTTGCTCTGTCTAATTTCATTTCATATTTCTTTGTACCCGATCATGTTATGGGTTGCAAGGTCTCCCTGCATTCGACTTGGTTGTGATGCATTGTTTAGCAGAACCGAGGCTTCTGGGAAAGAAGAATTTCCCTAAGGGGTTTCGATGCTCGCAAGCGTCTCAAGGTCGTGCAGAGGTCGCTCGAGTGGAGGAGGAAGAGGAAGAGGAGAAGGAGGAGGAGGAGGAGGAGGAAAAAAAAAGAAGGTTGTTGAGGAAAAAGAAAGGGAGAAGGTGGATGAAGCAAGAAACAAGGGAAGACGCATACAGCGGAGAGGAGAAGAACGAAGGACAAAAATAGAAGGGTAAGGGAAAAATATGAAGATGAACAGAAGAAGGATTAATTTGAGCAGAAGTGGGGAGGGGAGTGAAGAGGGGGAGGAGAGTGAAGGTGGAAAAGGAGAAGGAGGAAGAGAAAGAGGGGGTGAAAGTAGAGGAGGAGGAGGAGGAGAAGGAGAAGGAGGAGGAGGAGGAGAAGGAGAAGGAGGAGGAGGAGGAGGAGAAGGAGAAGGGGTAAGAGAAAGAGGAGGTGAAGGTGGAGAAGAAGGAGGAGACGGAGGAAGAAGAGAAAGAGGAGGAGGAGGAGAAGGAGGATAAGGAGGATCATACTCTTCAAAACAATAATGTACTTTTTATATTTTGTTCTGATTGAACCCAGACGAATCTAGTCGGTTGAAAGGGGGGGAGGGGAACCTGAGTCCAAACTATTTCCTTTCGATCAATCGAGACCCCGTTTTGGTTGAAATCCGCCTTCACAGGTGAAGATCGTCCGTCACCAACCAGAATAACGTTGAAAAGCACGCCATCGCATTGAAGAGATTTAAGACAAAAATGACAAGTAGGAAAAATACTCGTATTACGGAGAAAAGGAAGCGATGAAGAGGAAAGATGAAGGCAAAACAAGAAGTTGTATGCAAAATTACATAAGCGAAAAGTAGGAGAAGTGAAAGTAAAGGAAAAGAAAGACAGGACAAATTGAAGAAAGAAAAAAAAAAAAATCGGAGAAATGGAAAAGGTAATCCCCTTCCATAGCAGATGCACCTTTCTTTTCATTCTTGCGTCCCATCAAGAGCCAAGAGGCTATAGTCTGCCTCAATTAACGCTTTCCATGTTGGGTGATACTCTTCCTCTTCCTAAGGATGGGAAATTGTACTGAAAAAGTCTTGATTTACTTTTGCAAAAAAAAAAAAAAAAAAAAAAAAAAAAAAAAAAAAAAAAAAACCTTTAACATGATTTATACAAAATTAATAAATAAATAAAACGATGCCCACATAAAAACGTATAAACGCATCCCCAAAGACGTAATCACACAAAGCATCCCAAGACAAAGTGGTCATTATCATATATTAAACAAGCATAAGATTTTCAACCTCTTAATGAAAAGCAACCTAAGAACCGGAGTCTTCTCAATAAAAAAAATGTAGTTTACCCATATTCTTGTCAAGAAGGTAGACAACTTGTCACTAATATGTCTTACATTGGTGTAATCACTTCTTTGATTAACAAGAAACTCAACATGCACCTGCGGCCGGGCAGCATACGTATGCGCATCAGTGGGAAGCACAATAATACCTGTACAGGGCAAGACTTGATGGAAAACGTCGTAATAAACACTACAATGATCACAATAAACTATAGCTTACGCGGTCCAAGGACATTCAGGGTGATTTACTACTAGCCTTTCTGCCAAATCTGTCTAAGTACATGCCTCTGTCTTATTTCCCATGTATGTGCAATCTTAATTTTTTATATTCTATATATTGTTAAAGAAGCTGTAAAGTACAATTTGTATATATTTTTTAGGATTATAATAACAATTTGAATAAATTTTATGACACGTGACAATGCTTTTTTCCCCCATGTTGCCACGCCGATGAGGTGTCACAGGAGGGACAGGTGGGATGGGGGCATAGGTAATCGTTGTTATAGTCATGAAATGCGATACTCATTGTGCTATGCAGCTTCCTTTACTATATATATGATATGAAATAAATCAAATAGAGCGTACATGGGAAGTAAGATAGAGAGGCATATACTAAGGTTGATTCGGTAGGACGTATGCCATACCCTAAACGGACTCCTAGCACCGCACAGACCATAGATCTACATCTCACAGCACAACTAACTCATCAGCATATAGACTAACACAATGGGCAATCTTGTTATATAAGGAATCACCAATGAAAACCACCCCACAAGGCCCGAGCAACGCTAACCCAGAAAGTAGGAGAAGTGTAAATACCAGACTCGATATAGGAGGTTTATTGCACGACGTTTCAGTCCTAATCTTAGGAATGTTTTCAGGGTTGTCATGGAATACAGAGCTCACGTATTGATTATTTTGCTAGCAGCAGAACTTGGGACAGGAACTGTATGGCAAGGAGTATTCATTGATATTGGGTGTGTGTGTGCGCGTTTATATATATATGTATATATATATATATATGTATATATTATATATATATATCATATATAATATATATATATATCATATATAATATATATTATGTATATATATATACATATTTATATATATATATATATATACATATATATAAATAAATACACACACACACACACACACACGCATGTATATATATATATATATATATATATATGTATATATATATATATATATATATATATATATATATATATATATTTCAACAAAAACCCACTGTGTTGGATAAGAAGAAATGAAATAAATAGATTCCATATATTTCGATCACGGACTGTGATCCTCTTCAGTGGAATACTGAGTAGAGGAGCAAAAGGCATGTCTTATAAACAGTAAAAGAAGGAACATGGATAGGACTCAGGTAGCGTCTAATGCTTTGCGGGGCAGGTCACCCGCCTTCACCAGAGATGGTAGTAATTTGTTGACTGCCCAGGTGGTAATGCAGTCAGGTGACCATTGTCCATGAGACAATGCATTACCACCTGGGCAGTCAACAAATTACTACCATCTCTGGTGAAGGCGGGTGACCTGCCCCGCAAAGCATTAGACGCTACCTGAGTCCTATCCATGTTCCTTCTTTTACTGTTTATAAGACATGCCTTTTGCTCCTCTACTCTGTATTCCACTGAAGAGGATCACAGTCCGTGATCGAAATATATGGAATCTATTTATTTAATTTCTTCTTATCCAACACAGTGGGTTTTTGTTGAAATTTACTAATGTGTTACGACATTACTTTGTAGTCATATATATATATATATATATATATATATATACATATATATATACATATATACATATATATACATATACATATATAGATGGTGGAAACGTAGAACACACCAGACTCAGGAGTAGGTAATCTATTCCCGACGTTTCAAGTCCTGTCCGGGACTCGTCCTCAGGGGATACAATGGGATACAGTGAACTACATGGTCTTAATATACTAATAGCTACGCCCGCCGGGGGGGGGGGGGGACGCGGTAACCTGTCATAGGGGGGGGAGGAGACGCGGTAACCTGTCATAGGGGGGGGGAGAGAGAAGGCAGGCGCTATGATCTGGTTCATGCGAGAGTGTGTGGTGGTGGAGGGGGAGAAGGTAGGCGCTGTGACCTGGGTCAAGCGAGACCTGGGTCAAGCGAGAGTGTGTGGTGGTGGAGGGGGAGAAGGTAGGCGCTGTGACCTGGGTCAAGCGGGAGTGTGTGGTGTCGGAGGGACAGGGGAGGAGGAGGGGGAGGGGGAGGGAGAGAACCTGCTTCTTACTCCTGCGTATATAGAGTTGAGTGTAATAGCCCTGTTAATGCTATCATCGTTGGTGGCCCACGCTTCTAAGAACAATCTGCTTCCTTTCTTTTTGTCGCTGTACAGAACCTTAGCGCCTTGCCAGTCGAACTCGTGCTGATGCAATTCCATGTGCTTGTACACTGCCGAACTCTGGTCCTTTCTGCCTACCGCCCTTTGGTGTTCCTGTAGTCTGGTACTAGCCTGCTTTCCTGTTTCCCCCACATATCTCGCTGTGCAATCGGAGCAGCTGACGCTATACACCGCCCCGGGCTGGTCCAATTTGCTCACTCTGTCCTTGACCCGGGTGAGCGCTCCACTTAGCGTGTTAGTGGGTCTGTGCGCGATGGTCACCCCATTCTTATTTAAAATCCTCGCTGCAACCTCCGAAACCCCCCTCACGTAGGGGACCGAAATCCTGGTTGTGGTTGATCATGCCTCACCTTGGTCTGTTTCTCTTCTCTGCGGCGCCGTCCATCTTTTCACCACTTGATTTGGGTAGCCATTGTCTCGGAATACCCTCCTCAACCTGCTTCTTTCCTCTTTTAGCGAAGTCCCTGTGGAGCAGACCCTCTCAGCCCTGTTCCACAACGTTTTCACCACGCTCTTCTTATGGCAGGTCGGGTGATCGCTGCCGAAATCCAGCAATCGGTCGGTATGCGTTGCCTTCCTGTACACGCTGGTGACCAAAATATCACCCGCGCGTTTCACCAACACGTCCAGGAACGGTAGCTCGCCTTCTGCTTCTTTCTCCATCTCGAATTGGATAGTCTCATGCTTCCCATTGAGGTGTTCCAGAAACCCATCCACATCCTTGGCCTTCAGGATTGCGAACACGTCGTCCACAGACCGCGTCCACAGCTTCAATGATGTTGGTGCAGCGGCCAAAATCTCACTCTCGAACTGCTGCATAGTGATCTCAGCCAGGATTACCGAGATTGGCGAGCCCATGGG
>NC_134778.1:41539982-41544982 GCF_046742065.1 Oratosquilla oratoria | reverse complement strand
AGAGTCTACAAAGCTTGAAAAGATGAGAAACACAGATGTAGGAAAAGAAATACACAGGTTAGCTGTACGCATGACCAAACCGTCACCAGGGAAACGTATGCAAATCACAGGTAACAAAGTCGTCATCAAAGCTTCGACAAAAACGCGCTTGAATAGATTAGTTCTCAGTCGTAAGGGACTTGAGCCCTTCAAAGATCCTTTTCTCTTGTCAAAGGCTTGACGGAAGCCGGTGATGACCATAGGAAAGTCAGTTGCTACCTCCGTCAAGAAGGTTATTGTTTTGGTCGTGTTGGCTTATCTAGGTCTGCACGGTAGCCCAGTGGATACGGTGTCGAACTCAGGAGCAGGTTCGATTCCTAGCACAGCATCGACCTTAAAAAAAAAAAAAAAAAAAAAAAAAAAAAAAAAAAAAAAAAAAAAAAAAAAAAAAAAAAAAAAAAAAAAAAAGAAACTTTCCGCAACCGACGGGGTTAGGAAGAGAGATGGTGGTATTTTCTTATGCGATTGTTACCAACTTTGTGCAAAACGTTATGAATTTTTCTGATGATTACTTTTTCTTTAAGTGATGGGTTGTGGTTTAAGTTTATCAAATTCTACGCTATAAAGTCCTCTATAAGGGGCAGCGTCATAGCCACATGATAGTGGGAGTTAGCGACGTTAAATCGAATCAACCATCAACTCAATCCTTTCTAGAAATTTCCCTCAATTATTTTATCATGGGAAATGATGACGTGATGCACACGTCCTGGAATGGTTTTGTTGAAGTCAATTATGTCATGTACTTGAAAAAATGTCTTTAATTTTTATCCTCAACCACTCAGAGATGTGGCTAGGTATGATAACTTTTATCGGAGCTCAGATTGCGCCCCCTAGGCCTTCCGGCCGCCACTCTCTCCCAGTTCCACATAATAAAAATGGTGAAGTTCGTCGTCAGGTTAAGGGGGTGACAATTTATCTCGATTACCTACTCTCATACATTGTGGCCCCGTTTTCTTTCACTTAGGATACCTCCAGGCAGTCTCACTCAATTTCATGACGCCCTCCCCCTCCCCCTACCCCAACTCCTCAGGATTGAAAGGGTTATGATGTCAAGTGAATGTAAGATTGATAGTCACTTCGCTAGACTGTAAAGGGTCTTCCATGAAGATGTTTAACGCTGAAGCTATTATGTTTGACCAGAAATCCCATTAGATGGCATTGTATCAGCTTCGTTGTCCCTCCGGCTTAAATTTTGAATGACTAATCTGTATGAGCATGGGTGCATGTGCGTTAGAGAAGGGAAGCAGAGAGGAGTGGAGAGATACAAAAAAAAAAAGGTACACAGCACGAAAAGGAACTATACATACATACATACATACATACATACATACATACATACATACATACATACATACACATACATACATACATACATACATACATACATACATACATACATACATACATACATACATACATACATACATACATACATACATACATACACACATACATACATACATACATACATACATACATACATACATACATACATACATACATACATACATACATACATACATACATACATACATACATACATACATACATACATACGTACATACTGCGCCAGCTATTTCTCACACATACTCCTTCACCCCTATCCCCCACCCACTCCCTCTCATGCATCACAGCATCATCCATACACAACCATTCTCCATTCACCCCTATCTTCTGTCCTCTCCCGTCCTTCCTCAACAGACATTCCCCTCTTTCCTAATGCCACTTTTATTCCATCCATCCACCTTATCCTAGGTCGACCCCTCATGTTCACTCCTTCCACCTCTGCCTTCCACACCCCATATACGTCTGTCTTCACTCATTCTTTCCATGTGTCCAAACCATCCCAATACTCCTTCATCATTCTAATATCCCTACTCCCTTTCACCCCCGTTCTCCTCCTCACCTCCTCATTTCTCACTCTATCCAGCCTAGTAACCCCTATCATGCTTCTCGGACATCTCATTTCAAACACATTCAAACTCGTTTCTTTCTTTCTTATGTTCCATGTTTGTGCACCGTATAATGTTGTCGGTACAATCACTCCTTCATACAATCTCTTCTTAGCATCCATTCCCAAATATCTATTTCTCATTACACTTTTAATCCCCCAAGACATTTACTCGCTTCTCTCAATCTACATTCTATCTCCACCTCCGTTCCTACCTTTCCCTCCACATTTGCACCAAAGAATCTACAGCTATCTGCTTCCCCCAGTGTCTCTCATTTAATACTCACTTCCATTCTGCTGCCACTTTCTCCCTTTGTGCATCTCATCACCTTACAATTACCCACATTTATCTTCAACTCCTTTCATTTGCACACCTTCCAAAATTCTGTCACTAACTTCCTCAATCCCTCCTCTGATCCTGCTACAAGCGCAGTGTTGTCAGCAAACAACAACTGGCTTATATCCCACTTTTCTCCATTTTCTTTAACCATCTCCAATCCCCGACCCACTACTTTTGCATTTACCTCTCGTGCCACCCCATCCATGTATAAATTGAACAACCAGGCCGACATAACATATCCCTGACAAAGTCCCACCTTTACCTCAAACCACCCACTCTCTCCATTTCTAATCCTAACCTAAGCTCTTCTACTCTCTTAAAAACTCTTGACTGCTCTTAAAAGCTTTCCTCCTATCCCATGTATTTGCAATACCTCCTACAGTGCCTTTCTGTCTACCATGTCGTAAGCCTTTTCCAGATCCATAAAAGCCCCCAAAATATCCTTACCTTTTCCTATAGCTTTCTCACATATATGTCTTACCACAAAAATCTGATCTACGCAACCCCTACCTGTGCTAAACCCACACTGTTCCTCACATTATTCCCTCTGTTCCTCTCCTAGTTCTCTCAATCAAGACTCTCCCATAAGTCTTCCCAACTACACTTAACAAGCTGATCCCTCTGGAACTACTACACTCACACTTGCGCCTTTTTCCCATGTAAAGTGGAACTATACAGGCACTCTTCCAGTCCTCCGGCACTCTACCCTCTCTCAAACAAACATTAAATAACATCACCAGCCAGTCCACCATCACTGTACCTCCCTTTTTCAGACATTCTGCATGGCATTCATTCAACCCAGGTGTTTTACCTGTTCTCATCATCTTAACAAGTGCCTTCACTTTATCTTTTCTTATTTCTCCTCCATTTTCCTCACTCATCACGGCCTTTCCCCTCCTATCCTCCTTCACAATTAGCAACTCCCTAAAATACTCTGCCCGTCTTCCTCTTACTGCCTTCTCTTCCATTATCATCTCTCCATCTGCACCTTTTACCTTTTCTTCTCTACTTGATTCGCCTCCTCTTCCTCTCTTAATTTTTTTTCCAAAACATTTTTTTCATTACTTTAAATTTTTTTCTGTCATACTTTTTCCCCATTTCACATCTACTCTCCTCTTTGCCTCCTTTATCTTTTGCTTTACTTCTCTTCTCTTTACTTTGTACCTCTCATATGATTCCCTCGTTTTAATTTGTAACCAATCTGTGAAAGCTTGCTTTTTCTCTTCTACAACCTTCTTTGCTTCCTCTTGCCACCACTCACTACCCTTCCTTCTATTTCCCCCCATCCTCCTTGTTCCACACACCATCTTTGCACACCTCATGACTCCCTTCTTGAGCCATCCCCATTCCCCCTACACTCCTAGTTCTACTCTATCCATCACTCCCTCCCACTCCTCTCTCAGCTTCTTCTTGTACTACTTCTCCTTTTCTTTCTTATTTAAGCAGTTCACTCTAAGCACTTCCCTACCTTCTGTCCTTTTCCTCTTTCTCCATCTATTCTCCACTCTCAACTTACCTTTCACCAAAAAATGATCTGATATTCCCCCACTCTCTCCCCTTAGAACATGTACATCCTTAACTCTTCTTACTTTACTTCTGGTTTCAACTATATAGTCCATTAATGCTCTATCTACCACCCTTCCCATGTGTACTGATGCTTGACTTCCTAAACACTGTATTTGCTACCATCAACTCTCCACTAAAATTTTTTTTCCAGGAACTCCACACTTTCCAATCACTCCGTCTATTGGTTCATTTCCTACCCTAGCATTAAGGTCTCCCAGTACGACTAAATTTATATTTCTCTCTAATTCCTCTATGAACTCATTAAACTCCATCCAAAAACCCTCCCTTTCTTCTACACTCTTCTTACTACCAGGCCCATATGCACTTACATCTAGGAATATGTATATATATTTAAGAAAAGAGAGAGAAAGAGAGAGGTGGGGGCAGAGAGATATGAGAAAGAGAGCGGTAGGGGGAGAGTGAATGAAGGTGTGTGTGTGTGTGAGAGAGAGAGATAGAGAGATGGAGAGAGAAATAGGGAGAGAGCGTTAGAGGGAGAGCGAGAGACAGGAAGAGAGAGAGAGAGAAAGTGAGAAACACCCAAACTATTGTGTAGGAGTGTGCTGAAGATTAAATCGCACCTCTGGTATTATGTACGTCACTGTTGTGTTAAAGGATCTATCGCTAGTCAGCGTGAAAAAATATGAAACGGGTCAGTCTAAGATCAGCATATTTTTACGACTTGTCCTTATTGTATTTGCTTTCTTCGTCCTCTTCTTGTTGTTCTTGTAGTTGTTATTGTTGTTGTTGTTGTTCTTCTTCTTCTTCTTCTTCTTCTTCTTCTTCTTCTTCTTCCTCTTCTTCTTCCTCTTCTTCTTCCTCTTCTTCTTCTTCTTTTTCTTCTTCTTCTTCTTCTTCTTTTTCGTCTTATTTTTCTTCTTCTTCTTCTTCTTCTTTTTCTTCTTCTTCTTCTTCTTCTTCTTCTTTTTCTTTTTCTTTTTCTTCTTCTTCTTCTTCTTCTTCTTCTTCTTCTTCTTCTTCTTCTTCTTCTTCTTCTTCTTCTTCTTCTTCTTCTTCTTCTTCTTCTTCTTCTTCCTTTGGCTTCTTCTTCTTCTTCTTCTTCTTCTTCTTCTTCTTCTTCTTCTTCTTCTTCTTCTTCTTCTT
>NC_134778.1:41519982-41534982 GCF_046742065.1 Oratosquilla oratoria | reverse complement strand
ATGTCACCCTGGTTGTTCAACTTATACTTGGATGGGGTGGTGCGAGAGGTAAATGCAAGGGTGGTGGGTCAGGGATTGGAGATGATTAAAGAAAATGGAGAAAAGTGGGAGGTGAGCCAGCTGTTGTTTGGGGACGACACTGCGCTTGTGGCAGGATCAGGGGAAGGAATGAGGAAGTTAGTGAGAGTTTGGGAGAGTGTGTGAAAGAAGGAAGTTGAAGATAAATGTGGGTAAGAGTAAGGTGATTAGATGTACAAGGGGTGAAAGTGGCAACAGGCTGGAAGTGAGCATTAAGGGAGAGAGACTAGAGGAAGTGGATAATTTTAGATACTTGGGTGCAAATGTGGCAGGAAATGGAGGAGTGGAGGTGGAGGTAAAATGTAGATTGAGAGAAGCGAGTAAATGCCTTGGTAGATTAAAAAGTGTAATGAGAAATAGACATTTGGGAATGGATGCTAAAAGGAGTTTGTTTGGAGGAGTGATTGTGCCGACAGCACTGTATGGGGCAGAAACATGGAACATAATAGAGGAAGAGGGAAGGAGTTTGATTGTGTTTGAGATGAGATGTCTGAGAAGTATGAAAGGGGTTACTAGGCTGGATAGAGTGAGAAATGAGGTGAGGAGGAGAACGGGTGTGGTAAGGGAGCTGGGAGATAGGGTAGATGAGAGAATATTGGGATGGTTTGGACACATGGAAAGAATGAGTGAAGACTAGTAAAAGTGGTATGGAAGGCAGATGTGGAGGGTGTGAACATAATTGGGCAGCCTAGGATGAGATGGATGGATGGGGTAAAAGGGGTTTTGGGGAAGAGGAGAATGTCTGTTGAGGAAGGACGGGAGAGGACAGAAGACAGGGGTAAATGGAGAATAGTTGTATATTGATGATGTTGTGATGCATGAGGTGGAATGGGTGGGGGATGGGAGGTGAGGTAGTATGTGTAAAAAAAAAAAAAAACGCAGCCCGAAGGGATTTCTCCCCGTCGTCTCCTTTTCTGCATGTGGGGACGGAGAGGGGGAGTCACCGATTTAATGAAGCGGCCTTGATGTGGATGTGCCGTGTCATGCATCACTGCTTCTGATCTAGGGCAGTGGACTAGATGCAGGGATGACCCGTCATCCAGGAGGTGCCATGATAGGAGGGAGGGTAGAGGGTGGAGGGGAGTGGAGTGTATTGGGGATGGAATGGGTGGGAATGGTTTTTTGGCTACCTCCCTTGTAAGGGGAAAAGAGCCTTGGTGTATATATATATATATATATATATATATATATATATATATACATACATATATATATATATATATATATATATATATATGTATATATATATATATGTATATATATATACATATATATATATATATATATATATCAAACGCCGTAGTAATTATGAACAAAAAGGATTATATAGACAAAATGGATGAATTACTTAAGGATCAAGGTACTTATGTCCAACTTTTAAAGTATCCTACTGAATCAGTGAATATTCACTTCAATAAGAAGATAAAAGAATTGTTAAGTGGAAATAGTCAGCTCATCAAAAAGTTTATTTCTATTAGTCCTCCTTTACCTTACAGGTATGGTTTAATTAAGACACGTAAACCAAATTACCCGGTAAGACCAATCGTTTCTTCAATAGGTTCAATCGGTTAAGCTTCGTATAAACTTTCGAAATGGTTGGTAACAATTCTTAGTCCACTAGTTGGAACTATTTCCACTTCACATGTTAAGAACAGTTTAGACCTTATTATAAAACTAGATGAGGTAAAACCATATTAAAAATAAAAATTAGTAAGTTATGATATTGTTAGTTTATTTACTAAAGTTCCTTTGGATGATCTTCTAATCTATCTAAAAGAAGCATGATTTACCATTACCCTCAGCCACCTTAATTGAACTGATTAAATTGTGTGTTAAAGACTGCAAGTTCCAATTTAATGATAAATTTTATTTTCAGAAATTTGGCTTGAGCATGGGTAATCCTCTCTCCCCCGTATTGAGCAATTTATATATGGAGTTTTTTTAAACTAGAATATTAAGTAAGATCATTCCCCCCAACATAAAGTGGCTGCGGTACATTAATGACATCCTATGTCTGTGGCCCATTCAAGTTAATGTAAATTATTTTTTATGTACATACATACATATACCAAGGCCTTTTCCCCCTTCCAAGGGAGGTAGCCAAAAAGGGAAAGGCACAAAAACACTCCCACCCATTTCATCCCTAAATACACTCCACACCCCTCCCACCCTTCCTCTCATCTGAGCACCTCCTGGATGACGGGTCATCGCTGCACCCTGCCCACCGCCCTGGGTCAGAAGCAGTGTCGCAAGACACAGTACATCCACAGCAAGGCAGCTTCATTTAATCGGCGACCCCCCCTCTCCGTCCCCCTTTGCATATAAGGAGAGGACGGGGAGAAATCCCTTCGGGCTGCGTCAAAAATTACTCACACATACTACCCCACCCCCCATCCCCCCGCCCATTCCTCCTCATGCAGTCACAACATCATCCATATACAACCATTCTCCACTCACCTCTGTCTTCCGTCCCCTCCCTTCCTTCCTCAACAGACATTCCCCTCTTCCCTAAAGCCCCTTCACCCCATCCATCCACCTCATCCTAGGACGTCCCCTCATGTTCACTCCCTCCACATCTGCCTTCCATACCTCTTTTACTAGTCTTTCTTCACTCATTCTTTCCATGTGTCCAAACCATCCTAATATTCTTTCATCAACCCTATCTCCCAAATCCTTTGTCACCCCTGTTCTCCTCCTCACCTCCTCATTTCTCACTCTATCTAGCCTAGTAACCCCCACCATACTTCTCAGACACCTCATCTCAAACACATTCAAACTCCTTCTCTCTTCTTCTCTTATGTTCCACGTTTCTGCCCCATACAGTGCTGTTGGCACAATCACTCCTTCATACAGTCTGGGGTATTGGCTGCTTGTTATTGTGGCAAAGTAGCATGCAGTCGATACTTTAGGGTCTATATGGGGCGCCCCTACGGACCAGAGCCACACATCATTTTGTCTATGATAGAAGAAATTCTGTTCATAGAGAAATGATGACACTTTTATACTACGACTGTCCCTCCGTTATGCTGTCCCCCAACCCCTTGTTGCTGTCCTGTACCATTTCTCTGAGTATTCTCTTTCTGATTGGGGGAAGTCCCTGTGGTGGGGGAAAAGAATACTGCCACCAAGTTTCCCACTTGGATCGTAAGAGGCGAGAAGAAAGGGACGGGGAGAGGGACTAGGCATCCTTCTCCCTGTAGCCCCAAGGGGCAATATCCTAAAAAGCAAAGGAAATTTTTTATGTAAACTTAATAATTTGGTCAGTTCCCACAGTGGAGATAGAGGATGAAGGTATTTTGCCTTTCCTTGATTGTAATATCTACCGCCGTGAAAGTGAGTTGAAGTTTAGTGTAAATCGTAAACCAACCAATGTTTGTTCATATATACACTATTATTCCTCACAACCTGATGGCGTAAAACAGTTTGTTTTTTCTTCGATGTTCCTTAGGGCACTACGCATTTGCATCCCAGCGTACATTGATGATGAATAAGATGCATTTACGATATTGGTGCTAAGCTGCAATACCCCACACATGTTCTTGATACAGATTACAATTGTGCTAAAAGAACCTTTCATAACCTTAGGCCAACTCAAACTTTTAATATGAATAACTTGTTCATTCTACCGTACCAAGAGAACCTGCAAAACATTACAATATTACGTAATTTCAACATTGATGTAGTTTTTAACAATAAGAGTATTATAAGACAATTGCTCATAAATAATTCTTTCAATAGTAATAAAGGGTGTGTATACAAAATATTTTGTGAATCATGTAATCAGTTTTATGTTGGTCAGACTGCTAAAACACTCAAAACACGAATCAATCAACACAAGAAATACGTTAGAGAGGGAAACCAATCTAGCGGCATATTCAACCACATGAACCATCTTACCCACCAAGTTGACTGGGATAACGCTAAAGTCATCACATGCAACAGTAACATCACAGAAAGAAATTTAATTGAATACAGTTTGATCAAATCTTGTGAGGGAATAAATGTTAATCTCCATCAAGGTTTGTACAAATTAGATGGTTATATTTGTCATGAGATTTCAAAATTATCTAAATTGTAATATACCAGTTATGAACAATTGTCCCATACTTGTTGATTGCCAAGACGGTATCAAATGTCACGTGTACTTCTTTCATTACCTCTCCGAATTCCCTCTTCACCATGTCTCACCCAGCCATATATTCTGTACCTTGTTTCTTCATTTTATAATTCCTTCTTTGTATAAGCACTGAAGATGTAATCATACAAAAGCGCTCTGCTTCGTTAGTTTACGCATTTGTGAACACACGTTTCTAGTATTTTTATTGCATATATATATATATATATATATATATATATATATACACATATATATGTATATATACATATATATATATATATGTATATATGAATATATATATATATATATATATATATACATATATATATACATAAATACATATGTATATATATATACATGTATATATATATATATATGTATATATATAAATAGGTATATATATATATATATATATATATGTATATATATATATATATGTATATGTATATATGTATATACATATTGCATATATATGTATATGCTTATATGTGTATATATATTTGATATAGATATATGCTATACATATGTGATACATTTACTTATGTATCTCTTATAAACGTTCTCACCTATTTGACATTGTTTACCTTCTTTAATAAATCTTCAGAGGCTGTAACGCTTTTATCACTCCTTATAGATTTTCCAGAAACCTAAGATAATTCTTTTTTCGAATTAATACCTTGTTCAACCTTGTTCGCTGGGTTTTTCTTCGCCTTTCTCCTCTCATTTAATGCCCTTCATTTCTTTTCTTTAAGATTCTTTTGTGAGGGTTGCAAACAAAACTTTACGAGGGTCTCAAGTTTGTTGTTATTGGATAAACATCACAGGCTCTTCTTCGCTCTAATGCTTTTTTTTTTTTTTTTTTTTTTTTTTTTTGGTAAGCACTATTGAAAGCCTCCCTCATGCCCCTCACCCTGCCACGTCAAAAAAGGAAATTCTGGTGGCGCTACATCCTTTTTAACTCCGCTCTCAGACTCAAAAATCTTTTAATTTTGTGCAGAAGTGTTGTCAACTTCGCTCTTAAAATTCCATTCAGGAGGTAAACTGAACTAGAGGTATGGAAATTAATTATTTCACATGAACTTACACCTAGCCGTTTTTCAACCCATCAGACTGCCTGTCTCTTTTTGTGTATGTATACATTCTTCAAGAAAAAACATGTTGAGCTATTAAGAAATGTTTATATATATATATATATATATATATATATATATATATATATATATATATATTATACATGTATATGTAAAAATATACTTATACGCATGTATACACACATACATGTATGCATATATATACATATACATATATATATATATATATATATATATATATCGCTGTTAACCCACTATCGGAGAAGTAATAACGGAAAGTACAGAGAAACTGTATATATCGAGTACTCTCTGTAGTCCTCTTCAGCAGAATGCTTACATAAGGTTAAGGTACAAGTATATATGAAGAAATGAGGGGTACATAGAAGGGGATGAGGAAAGTGGAAGCAAGCTGGAAAAAAATCTACAATGAAGAAACACAAATGAAAAAAATGATGATTCTGATGAAAATCTATAAAGAAGGAGTAGATAAATTGTACAAAAACAAAAATAGGAAAATGTGTATGTTATAGGTCAACTGAGAAGGTTTTGTATTTCTTTATTTTTTGTTATTTCGTGCATGAAAGTATAACTTACAAGAAATGAGAACATTAAAATGCACGTTTTTAGCGTTTTATAATCTTGATTTTATACCAAATAGCATGATCTTAAAAGTACCTGGTTGCAGACGAACTTTTCAATGTCGTAGTTACATTTTCCACCGCTAGGGCAACTGATGACGTCAGGGTTGCCAGCGAGCAACACGATGGGGATTTCATATCGAGTGAAGAACATTTATCGGATTTTGATGCCCTCTCGTGTTCTAATGTGGGTACGGTACAAGGATACATGTACAAACCAATTCGGATATCCAAACAAGACTTAACTGACAAAGAACATGTCGAGAGGGAGGAATCTTCAGAGGATGAACGTCCAGAACGAGCAGGAAATAAGGACTGGTGAATTCGTCGGAATGCATTACTGTATGCACGGTTTACATACATAAATGCACACCACCAACCACACCAGACCAGACACATCATTTCATTGGTTTGTCATCAGACGTGTGGATGAAGGTTAAAAGGCATGAAATGGTAGGTCTAATACCTAGCTGCCGATGATGGGCCAGGACCTATCTACCAGGCCCCAGCATACCCAACAGGGCTGGTTATGATTTTATTTTGTTGGAAAAACATCCACACGACCACCAAGATGACCACGTCCACAGTGCATGGATAGTTCATCTGTTCATGCAAGGAGGTTAGCATGGTTAGGACTATGACATTCATGCCATAGGCCTATGAACAAGCAGAAGAAGTTTTTATTAAATTTTCTAACATTTGCTCAACTTCTTTATTCCAGGTAGCCTATAGCTTGCAGAAATAGCTACCCCCCTGGCCCCCCATTTCCCATTGCATGGCCTTGCTAAAATTCATGAACTTGACTATTTCAGGTGCAGCTGTGGGCATTGTGTTACACAGCAAATGGGCAGAGAGAGTTTGTGTTGCTCTTATTACAGCGCAATCCAAGTAAAAAGGAAAGCCTTAAGCAAAACGAATGCTAGTGCATTACCCAACACCAAATATTTTTAGTGGTCTGCCTGAATCCATATGTTCTTGAATTGACAATGTATAGCTTTATCAATGACGAGGGGCTGATTGGGAATGGCCAACCTCCGCACAAGTAAGTAGGCCTATACATGTGCATGTAGCATTGCAGTATTTCAGTTACATCCATAATGTCCATTGTTGAGTCACTTGCATATAAGTCCAGGCCTTTTGATTTGAATGATATACCATAGACTATATAAAAATTAATGATTTTATTAATTTACAGCAGAATGAATAATCATAAAACTGGAGTGTGAATGTAGTAGTTTCAGAGGGATTAGCTTGTTAAGTGTAGTTGGGAAGGCTTATGGGAGGATCTTGATTGAGAGGATTAGGAGAGGAACAGAAGGAGTAATTGGTGAGGAACAGTGTGGATTTAGGACAGGTAGAGGCTGTGTAGATCAGATCATTGTGGTAAGACAGATATGTGAGAAAGCTATAGGAAAGGAGAGGGATTTTTTGTTTTTGGCTTTTATGGATCTGGAAAAGGCTTATGATAGGGTAGACAGAAAGGCACTGTGGGAGGTTATGCAGATATACGGGATAGGAGGAAAGCTTCTGGGAGCTGTCAAGAGTTTTTATGAGAGTAGTAGAGCTTGTGTCAGGATTGGAAATGGAGAGAGTGAGTGGTTCGAGGTAAAGGTGGGACTTCGTCAAGGATGCGTTATGTAGCCCTGGCTGTTCAACTTATACATGGATGGGGTGGTGCGAGAGGTAAATGCAAGGGTAGTGGGCAAGGGATTGGAGATGGTTAAAGAAAATGGAGAAAAGTGGGAGGTGAGCCAGCTGTTGTTTGCGGACGACACTGCGCTTGTGGCAGGATCGGAGGAGGGATTGAGGAAGTTGGTGGCAGAGTTTGGGAGAGTATGTGATAGAAGAAAGCTAAAGATAAATGTGGGTAAAAGTAAGGTGATGAGATGTACAAGGGGTGAAAGTGGCAGTAGACTGGAAGTGAGCATTAAGGGAGAACGACTGGAGGAAGTGGATAGTTTTAGATACTTGGGTGCAAATGTGGCAGGAAAAGGTGGAGGTAGAATGTAGATTGAGAGAAGCGAGTAAATGCTTTGGTGGATTGAAGAGTGTAATGAGGAATAGACATTTGGGAATGGATGCTAAGAGGAGACTGTATGAAGGAGTGATTGTGCCAACAGCACTGTATGGGGCAGAAACATGGAACATAAGAGAAGAAGAGAGGAGTTTGAATGTGTTTGAGATGAGGTGTCTGAGAAGTATGATGGGGGTTACTAGGCTAGATAGAGTGAGAAATGAGGAGGTGAGGAGGAGAACAGGGGTGGAAAAGGAGCTGGGAGGTAGGGTTGATGAAAGAATATTAGGATGGTTTGGACACATGGAAAGAATGAGTGAAGAAAGACTAGTAAAAGAGGTATGGAAGGCAGATGTGGAGGGAATGAACATGAGGGGACGTCCTAGGATGAGATGGATGGATGGGGTGAAGGGGGCTTTGGGGAAGAGGGGAATGTCTGTTGAGGAAGGACGGGAGAGGACAGAAGACAGGGGTGAATGGAGAATGGTTGTATATGGATGATGTTGTGATTGCATGAGGTGGAATGGGCGGGGGGATGGGGGGTGAGGTAGTATGTGTGAGCAAAATTTGACGCAGCCCGAAGGGATTTCTCCCCGTCTTCTCCTTTTATGCAATGGGGGGACGGAGAGGGGGGGGTCGCCGATTTAATGAAGCGGCCTTGCTGTGGATGTGCTGTGTCTTGTGACACTGCATCTGACCCAGGGCAGTGGACAAGGTGCAGGGATGACCCGTTATCCAGGAGGTGGAGTGTGGAGTGTATTCAGGGATGGAATGGGTGGAAATGATTTCATGCCTCTCCCTTTTGGCTACCTCCCTTGTAAGGGGGAAAAAGCCTTGGTATATGTATGTATGTATTTCTTTCAGGTTGTATATATATCTTGCCTATCGTAATTTATTGGAGTGGTGTTAGCAACGACTGGGCAAATAAATCGCCTGCACCTTCTAGTGTATGCCAGTGACCAAAATAGGAAGAAATGGCCTGCGCCAGATGGACATTACACAGGATTTAAATACCCTTCAGCAATGACTTTGGTTCAGATTCTTGGAATTATATTTGGAGTACTATTTGTCCTTGGTATATGAAAAAATTCAATGTGTTGGACGATTAAACCTGGACCTTTGTTTCTGGATGATGTCAGACTTCTTTTGTTTTTCATACTTAGAACAGACTGGTTCAGGAATTTTCATAGCGGACTATTTGGCATCTCTTACAAGTTTGTATGATGGATATTCAGAACGCAATCTCAGTAATTTACCAAGTAAAATTGGTACATATTCTGTAAAAAAAAAATGAGATTTATGTTTTGTACATTTTATTGTTTAAATTATCAGAACAATACTGAACTTTTAGGTAAATATTTTGGATTTATCATATTGCTCCATTAGAAAGTCCTATGTAATTTCACAGTTTGGATGCAATATGTAGCACAATAATGCTTCATACACTCACCATATGTTAGATCAACCTTCTTCTCTTTCGCCACTCCAACACCTGTTTTGGCTTTGGGATAAGATATAACCCATTGCTCCCCTCCATTTTTTTTTCTGCTTTCTACATGAATTTTCATTTAAATGAAGGGCATCAAGTAGTAGTCTGAAAGTGGAAAATTGATAATGATAATTTTTAATCACCATGTATACAGTTTAGCATTCTCAATATGAATTCAGTCCCCTTGTGCCTGAATTATTGTAGTGAAATTACGTCAAGAGATGTTTGAAGTTACATATGTACTTGCATTCTTCTCATTGCTTCGTAAAAAAGTGCTGGGACTTGGGAGCAAAGAACCACACAACCTTGTGATACGATTCCAGCGTTTATGTTTGTTTCGTCGAATCACTGCTGCAATTTTCGGCGACACGATAAACCATTTTTGAACTAAATATTTGATAAAACCTTGCTAACACACGAAATATGACAGATCACTGATCCAGTTGGCAGCGCGGATGGCATTTTATAATGCACGCACATCAGGCTGTAAACGGCAACCTTGACGTCACAGCCTTACGTGAGCAGCCGAAGGTCGTCAAGGAAAAGTTTGTCTGCTACTGATATTGTCATAGCTCGTAATAATTAGGATATATTTTTGCATTATTTTATGAAAAAGTGACTAAGCCATACATCTAGCAAATATTCACCACCTCTTTGAAAACCTTCTCAGTTGAGATTTAAGTCCTGGCTTAACAGAAGGTGCAGCGAATCGAAAGATAGAAGAAATAAAGAAAGCTTGGAAAAGATGGAGAAAATACAAAAACCTAGGGAGTGGCAAATATATATTAAGCAAACGAATAAATATGTAAAAATACGCAGGAAAGAAAAAAAAATGAAAAAGACATAATAGAAAATATAAGGATCAGTTATGACTATTCTATAAATATGTAAATGGTAAACTAAACAACAAACAGGAAACAGTGAAACTACGCCAAGGGAATATGGAAGACACAGAAGATACAGAAATGGCTGAAGTGATGAGCAAACACATCAAGTCGGTTTTCACTAGAGAAAATGTACATCGGGATGAAGGGAGAGAAGTGGAATCCCCCTCCCCCCTCCATGATGGAAATAATAGTAACACGAAAAGAAATAATGGACCAAATAATAAACCTTAATGTCAGGAAATCGCGCGGTCCGCATGGAATAGCAAGCTGGATATTAAAAGAATGTAAAGAAGAACTAATAGACAAAATATATAACATAATAAGTTGCTCACTCAAAGAAGGAAAGATACCGGAAGACTGGAAAAATGCTGATATCGTACCAATTTATAAAGGAGGAAATAAGGAAGACCCAACAAATTACAGACCGGTTTCCCTTACAAGCACGGTAGCCAAAATTTGTGAAAAAGTTATAAAAAGTAGATGGATAAAACATCTGGAGGAGAACAATATACTAAATCCGAGACAATTCGGATTTAGACAGGGAAGATCATGTACCACAAATTTGATCTGTTTTACTCAAGAATACTAGATATAATACAGGAAAGGGACGGATAGGCTGATTTTGCTTTCCTAGATTTACAAAAAGCTTTTGATAAAGTCCCACAAAAAATATTAAGAAAACTGGAAACCATAGGATGGATACAAGGTAAACTACTGAAATGGATGAAGGACTTTTTTCATGGAAGAAAAATGAGGGTAGTGCTCAGAGATAAGAGTTCTACTTAGGAAGAGGTGATTAGTGGAGTTCCACAAGGATCAGTATTGGCACCAATAATGTTTGCTATTTATGTGAATGACATGGACGACGGTGTGGAATGTTACGTGAGCTTCTTTGCAGATGACGCAAAACTGTTGAAGAAAGTGGTACTGAGACGGACAGACTCACTGCAGAGAGATCTGAACAGGGTCTGGGAATGGAGTCAGAAGTGGGAGGTAGAATTCAACATTAAGAAATGTAGCATAATGGAATTTGAAAAAAAAAAGAGAATGGGTATCAGAGCAATATAGATTTTGTGAAAAGGAGGTAAAAGAAATTGGGATCCGAAAAAGACCTGAGAGTAATCATCACAAAGGATATGTCCCCTGATAAACATATAAACAAAATTGTCGGCGAAGCCTATAACTTACTAAGATCAATAGAAGTGGCTTTTAACTTACTTGGATGAAGAAATGGTAAAGAAAATACTAGTTATATTCATAAGGGCAAAATTGGAGTACGCAGCGACTCTATGGTCACCCATTACTGAAAAGAATATAAGGAAAATTGAGAGAATCTAGAGAGCAACTACGAAGATGGCCCCAACACTATCCAAACTGTCAAATGAAGAAAGGTTGTCAAGACTAGAATTACCAACTCTGTAACAAAGAAGAAAAAGATGTGACTTGTTGAATGTCTACAGAATTATGAGAGGTGTAAAAGTCCTTGATAGAGAAGACTTACTAAATTGGGATAAGAGAAACACAAGAGGACATGGGAAAAAAGCCCAAAAAGGACATTTATAGATGAGACCTGAAAAAGAACAGCTTTACCCACAGAGTGGTGGATGTATGGAACATACTTAACGAAACAATAGTGTGAGCAAAAACAATGCAAGATTTTAAGAACAAATTAGATATGATAAGATACAGAGACAGGACACTACGAGCGCAGCTTCCCTTTCCGTAAGATACAACTGGGTAAATATACACAGACACCTACACAGATGCGCACGCACACACACACACACACACACACACACACACACACACACACACACACACACACACACACACACACACACACACACACACAC
This sequence comes from Oratosquilla oratoria, assembly GCF_046742065.1. NCBI lineage: Eukaryota > Metazoa > Arthropoda > Malacostraca > Stomatopoda > Squillidae > Oratosquilla > Oratosquilla oratoria. Next base: position 41,522,815 of record NC_134778.1, on the reverse strand, counting down.
ACACACACACACACACACACACACACACACACACACACACACACACACACACACACACACACACACACACACACACACACACACACACACACACACACACACACACACACACACACACACACACACACACACACACACACACACACACACACACACACACACACACACACACACACACACACACACACACACACACACACACACACACACGCACACACACACACACACACACACACACACACACACACACACACACACACACACACACACACACACACACACACACACACACACACACACACACACACACACACACACACACACACACACACACACACACACACACACACACACACACACACACATACTCGCACGCACACATTCAAACAGACAATCACACAAACACGCATTCACACGCACCAACTTAGATACACATACATATATACATGCACGTAAGTGAAAATATTAACAAATTTTCTATAAAACCCGTACTTGGATGATAGCAGTAATGGTAGTGATGCAACTTTCGCTAACTTGTACCAATGGTTACTTGCCTTTTGGTCGACACAGCTTCTGCTGCGTTGGTAGGAGGCTACGGCATTCCAGACCAAGTTATTCATGACAGTTTGAATAAATGATCATCATTCTGGCTCTAATCACTCGCCAATTAATTTATGTAAGGGACTTTGCCGTACTCTGGATTAGGCAGGCTCGTCGTTAGTATTTCAGTGAGTGTCGAGTAATTCACTCAAGTTTCTACAAAGCTTGTAGGTAGAGGGCTTCATTCAGCGTCTTATCGTTGTCGACCATCTACCCAAAGGGACGTTTAAGCACTTATGCTCCTGGGTAAAGACGATTTAGTATTCATGAGAGACTTAGACAAATCTCGCTCTTTTTACGTATCTCTCTTCATATTCATTATTACTTGTGTGTTTACATGGGTGTAAGCTTAAAAACGCAGAAGCATATACAAACAACTACACACACACACACACACACACACACACACACACACACACACACACACACACACACACACACACACACACACACACACACACACACACACACACACACACACACACACACACACACACACACACACACACACACACACACACACACACACACACACACACACACACACACACACACACACACACACACACACACACACACACACACACACACACACACTTGTTCATATAAGAACATAAGAATGAAGGAGACTGCAAGAAACCATGACGCCTACACTAGGTAGTTGTATGGCTATTACCACCTGTCATCGCCATCCATAAAGTTGTCTAACCGTTTCTTAAAACAATAGATAGTATCAGCTCTCACAACATGGTTACTAAGTCTATTCCATTCGTTGACAACTCTATTAGTAAACCAATTCTTTCCTATTTCTTTCATAAATCTAAATTTGCCCAATTTAAATCCATTACTGCGAGTCCTGCCTTGTCTTAATATTGTTTGTGTCACCCTTGTTAAAGCCTTTTATCCGCTTAAAGACCTCTATAAGATCACCCCGCACTCTGCGTCTTTCCAGAGAATGTCAGTTAAGGTGCCTAAGCCTCTCTTCGTAAGATAAATTTCTTAGCCCATGTATCATTTTGGTCATTTTCCTCTGTACTGATTCTAGGGAATTGACATACATTCTATATGACGGAGACCAAGACTGTACCGCATAGTCAAGGATAGGTCAGAGGTCATTATCAAACATAGTCAAGGATAGTGCAAAGGTCATTATCAAATTCTATCTAGCATTAATTAAACGCTAGATAGATGATGATAATGACCTCTGCATTTCTATTCGTAATCGTCCTGGCAATGAAACTTAGTGCTCTGTTAGCTTTATCCCTGGAGCTAATGCACTGTTTTCTGGATTTAAGGTCAGGAATCACTAGAACTCCCAAGTCTCTCTCGCACTCAGTTTTCTCTAAAAATGTGTTATCTAAGTTATATCTATTTTCATGATGGTACAATAAGCGAGTCCAAAGATATTTAAAGTTTGTTTCAATTCTTCTCTTACGGACGATTACCGTTCGTAGGTTAAAGATTATTCACGAGATATTTTTAGTTTTTTTTTGCAGATAGACCTCTATAACCACATATATTCTGAAACCTTACAACCCAAGGTACTTGGATAACTATCTTTCATTTGTTTGTCTGTTTGTTTGCTTGTTAACGAACTCCTCCTAGGGTTTTGTAGACCCCCATAACCATATATATTCTGATACCCTATCACTCCAGGTATTTGAATAACTATATTTCATTAAAAAAAAAGTATTTTGGTTAGGGTTAGGGGTTAAAGTTAGGTGGGGTATGGTTAGGTTAGGGATTATTCACGAACTCCTAGGTTTTTGCATATAGACCCCTAAACAGTATACATTCTGAAACCTTATAACCCAAGGTACTTGGATAAATATCTTTCATTTGTCTGTCTGTCTGTTTGTTTGTTTGTTTGTTTGTTTGTTCATGAACTCCTTCTAGGGTTTTGGAGATAGACCCCCATAACCATATATATTCTGATGCCCTATCACTCCAGGTACTTGGATAACTATATTTCATTTAAAAAATATATATTTTGGTTAGGGTTAAGGGTTAAAGTTAGGTGGGGTATGGTTAGGTTAGGGATTATTCACGAACTCCTAGGTTTTTGCAGATAGACCCCTAAACCATATATATTCTGAAACCTTATAACCCAAGGTACTTGGATAACTATCTTTCATTTGTCTGTCTGTCTGTTTGTTTGTTTGTTTGTTCACGAACTCCTTCTAGGGTTTTGGAGATAGACCCCCATAACCATATATATTCTGATACCCTATCA
>NC_134778.1:41494982-41504982 GCF_046742065.1 Oratosquilla oratoria | reverse complement strand
GCACGAGGGGAATCTACTTGAACCTAACACCAAGATATCCTTGTTCAGAGCACGTCACAGAGACATGGCTGAGTTCTTTGAGATGGAAGACACGATGACATTCTGCAGTGACATCAACGGTCTGTTGGAAGAACTTGGGTGTGATCACGATCCTGCAGACTGGCGCCTCTTCATCGACTCGGGGAAGAACAGCTTGAAGGCTGTTTTGCTCCACAATGGCAACGAGAAACCATCAGTCCCACTGGCTCACGCGTTCGGCATGACAGAGACCTATGAGACTATGCGGCAGCTGCTTGATTCCATCAAGTACAATGACTTCAACTGGCACATCTGCGGAGACTTGAAAGTGGTGGCGCTGTTGTTAGGGCTGCAGTCAGGCTACACGAAATACATGTGCTTCCTTTGTCTCTGGGATAGCAGAGACGACAAGAATCACTGGACGAAGAAAGATTGGGAAGAGCGAAAGGAGCATGTACCTGGTCGACACAACGTGAAGCATGTCGCCCTTGTCGACCCAGCCAAGATTTTCCTTCCACCACTCTACATAAAGCTCGGCTTGATGAAAAGTTTTGTACGGGCAATGGATCTGAATGGGCGTGGGTTTTTATACCTCAAGGAGAAGTTTGGCAACACCTTGTCGGAGGCCAAGATCAAGGCTGGTGTCTTTGTTGGACCGCAAATCCGACAGATTATGAAGGACGAAACTTTTCCGACAACTCTAAACCCCAAAGAGCTGGCAGCGTGGAGGAGCTTCAAAGCTGTGACGGACAACTTCTTGGGGAACGAGCGCGCGGACAACTATGAAGAAATAGTGCAGCAGCTGCTGGAGTCCTTCAGGAAACTTGGCTCCAGGATGTCCCTGAAAATCCATTTCCTACACCAGCACCTGAACTTCTTCCCTGACAACTTGGGAGCTGTCTCGGACGAGCACGGCGAGCGATTCCACCAAGAGATTTCACTCATGGAGACGCGTTACCAAGGGCGGCACAACCCGAACATGATGGGCGACTTCTGCTGGTTCCTGCATCGTGAAACTGACACAGAGCAGCACAAACGCAAAGCCAAATGCCTAAAGCATTTTTAATTACATTCTAGTGGAGTTTTTTTGCAATTTCTATAATTTTGAAGCATTCATGATGAAATAAATGAATAAATAAATTTTTGTAAATTTCATTGAAATCCTGACTTCTAGGCAATGGGAATATTTCTGTCACTGAAAATCCTGACGTGATACAGCAAAACGGTTATGATTTTTTAAATCAGCGTACCCAAATTAGTCTTAATCACTTTACACATCTCCAGTAAAAAAAAATTGTTGTTCTGTGTAATTAGTGGTTCTATCATGGAGACTAATGTAAATGCTCTAAAGAGTTAGCAGGAAGAATGGACAGTGGAAGCTGGAAGTTAAGACATGTCAGCGACCTTCTTTGTGTAGGGATTATTGTCCGATCATAAAAGGATGCTGCATAACTACAAGTATGGTCCCTAAGATGTAACTAAATACCCTAATATACTACCTGCATAATTAAAGTAGATGATACTCCATATTAGTAAGAAGTATGAAGTAACAGCGAGGAAGAAAGGGGGGGAAAGAGGGTAGGGGCAAGAAAAATAATATTTTGTCTAACAAGGAAGAAAAGGAAGACAGACGAAAGTAGAAGGGAAAGAAAAAGGCAAAAATAAGAGGAAAGGGAAGGAGATAATTGAAAAGAAGAACAATGGTGGAGGCAAGAATGAGAGGAAGGGAGAGCAATCAGGGATAATTAGTGGATGGCGAGGACAAAGAAGAGGAGGAGGAGGAGGAAGAGGAAGAGCAAGATGATAAAAAGGAAGAGAAGTTAAACAAAAGGAAGTGGTAGAAGCAGGTGAAGAAGGAAGAGGAGACCAAAGTGAATGAAAAGGAAAAAGAGAATTAGTGAAAAAAAGTGGATGAAGGAAAGAAAAGAAAAATAAAGAAGGTAGACGATGTTAAAGAAAATAAATAAGAAATAAAATATAGAACATCAATAACTCGATGGTGATCATAATGATCATGACTATGGTGATGATGATGAATAATGATTTTATGACACATGATGATGATGATGATGACGATGATGATGATGATGATGATGATGATGATGATGATGATGATGATGATGATGATGATGATGATGATGATGATGATGATGATGATGATGATGATGATGATGATGATGATGATGTGATGATGATGATGATGATGATGATGATGATGATGATGATGATGATGATGATGATGATGATGATGATGATGATGATGATGATGATGATGATGTGATGATGATGATGATGATGATGATGATGATGATGATGATGATGATGATGATGATGATGATGATGATGATGATGATGATGATGATTAGGAAGAGGAGGAGGAGGAGCAGGAGGAGGAGGAGGATGGTAATGATGATGGTGGTAGTGATGTTGACGGTGATAGTGGTAATGATGGTAATTGTGACGATGTTAATGATGGCAATGGTGATGATGTTAGTGATGATGATGATGATGATGATGATGATGATGATGATGATGATGATGATGATGATGATGATGATGATGATGATGATGATGAAGAAGAAGAAGAAGAAGAAGAAGAAGAAGAAGAAGAAGAAGAAGAAGAAGAAGAAGAAGAAGATGATGATGATGATGATGATGATGATGATGATGATGATGATGATGATGATGATGATGATGATGATGATGATGATGATGATGATGATGATGATGATGATGATGATGATGATGCAAACAAGGTCATCATAATAAAACAACAGGGCAGGACTCGCAGTAATGGGTATGAACTGGACAATTTTAGATTTAAGATGGAAAGGCAATAATTGGTTTACTAATAGGGTGGTCGATGAATGGAATAAACTTAGTAACCATGTAGTAAGCGCTGAAACTATCAGTTGCTTAAAAAAAAAACGATTAGACAACTTTATGGATGGGGATGACAGGTGGTGATGGATATGGAGCTGCCTAGTGTAGGCCTTATGGTCTCTTGCAGTCTCCTTTATTCTTATGTTCTTGTGGTGGTGATGATGATGATGATGATGATGATGATGATGATGATGATGATGATGATGATGATGATGATGATGATGATGATGATGATGATGATGATGATGATGATGATGATGATGATGATGATGATGATGATGATGATGATGATGATGATGATGATGATGATGATGATGATGATGATGATGATGATGATGATGATATTGATGACGAAAGTAGTGGTGATGGTGATTGTGATGATGGTGATTATGATAATCATGATGATGGTGATGATAACGGTGATGCTGCAGTTGCTGCTGCTGATGGTGATGATAATGATGCTGAGAATGGTGCTGATGGAAATTATAATAACAGCTACGGTAATGATGATGTCGTTGATGCTGCTATTAATGATAATGATAGTGATAATGATAATGATAGGAATGACTGTGGTGCTGCTGCTCCTGCTGATGATGACGATAGATGTTGATGACCGTGATAACAATAACAATAATGATAATGAGGATGACCATTAGCATGATATCTGAATTAGGGTGATAGGGGGATTTTTTGTAGTGGCTTTCTAGGTGGAGAACATGCGACCAACTTGGGTCATTTCTCTCTTCCTTTTGAAGTTCCCGAGGGGAAATACAGTGGTTGGTTGGAACGGTTTCGATCAGTGGGGTTTCTACTAAGTGCGTCTGCTACGATATTGGCCTTACCTATTATGTAGGCAATGTCTGGGTTGAACTCTTAAGATGGTTGTGTGCCACCTTGCAATCTTACCCTGTAAAATTTTCCCCTTGAGAAACTCTGTTAAAGGTTGATAGTCTGTCATAACTGTGATTTTGTATTCTAGGACGAGTTCCCAGAAATGTTTTAGAGCCCAGACTATAACTAGAGCTTCCAAGTGGGTAGAGTAATTACGTTCCGCAGGGTTCAATACTCGGCTCGCGTAAGCTATCACTCTATTTCCCACTTGGGTCTATTTGTTGTATGACTGCTCCTATCCCAAGGGAGGATGCGCCCGTGAACAGAAAGAATTCCTTTGTGAAGTCGAGAAACGCTAAGACAGGTGCCCTGGTTAGTGCGGCTATATTCTCTGAAAGCAGTCTTCTTCTGAGTCCCATTTAAAGCTCTTACGTATGGATTTGGTAAGTGAAGCAGCTAATTCTGTATTTTATACTAAATGTCTGTAATATGCTGCTGTACTTATTTCTTTGGGATGAGAAATTCAGCAATGGCTCTGATCTTATCTGAGTTTGTGTGTATTCACTCCTTGTCCACTGTGTGGCCGAGAAATGTAAATTTCCTTTTAAGGAACTTACATTTTGACAATTGGATCTTGAGTACCGAAGGGTGTCAAGGTGATCTTTCACAGTAGGGGAAAATATTATTAGGTCGTCTAGATAGACGAAAAGTGATTTGCCTAATCTGTCCTGCCTGTCGATAGTGTCAGTTGCTGGCAAGCAGAATTTGCGTGAGGTAATGTGTAGTGCTCTCGGCGGTTTTTCATTGCAAGGAAAATGACGACTAGGATTTGGTTTGCGGGTCGAACCCGCACTAATATCTAGTAGTCTATCTAACATTGTATCTTTTGGGCTCAGAACATTTCGAGTTTTGATAATTGACTGCTAAAATCAAAGTTCTTCATTTGACCGAGATCCGATGCAGGAATATGAAGTTGGGTAAGCTTTGATCCCCTAAAACTCTGGGCAGTCATCGATCACGAGAAGGAGGAACTGGTTAGTCCACGCGGCCGGAAGTCACGTGATCAGGAAAAAGTTCCTGACCACGGTTTGAGCAGAACAAACCTCTCAAGCGTTAGATAATAAATTTTTATTCAGTATTCAAACATTCGTCCCAGGAAACCATCTAGGGCAAATGAGAGAGAGAGAGAGAGAGAGAGAGAGAGAGAGAGAGAGAGAGAGAGAGAGAGAGAGAGAGAGAGAGAGAGAGAGAAGAAACTCCTAATGCAATGACTGAAGGCAAACTGGCGCCTTGCATGCCATGCCATCTTGTAACGTCACATCTCCGTAGTTTTCTTTCCGAAGTGAAGGGTCCTATTCTTATTTCGACTTTGCTTTGTTCTCTCATTTTCGACGACCTGGCATCCTACACTTGACACTACGGGTGAGAAGCTGGTCGTGAGCAATATTACGAGTAGCTAACATATTGCATTTAATTGTCAGGATCCGCTACGTTGTTTTACTACTTCGGTATAGTAATTTGGATATAAATATAATTGTTTCCTCAAGTTTCCCTAAGTGGAAAACCCGCAGCCCCACCGTGGTTGGCAATGAAAAATAAAGATAAATTGATAAATAAACAAGGATAAATTAACAAATAGATAAATAGAAGAATGAATTAGTATATGAATGAATATATATATGAACAAAGATATAGATAAATAAGTAATCAGATAGATGAATAAGTTAGTCTATATGCAAATAAAGAGGCAAATAAATATGATAGATAACTAACTAGCTAAAGAAATAAACAAACAAGTAAACCATTCAGTTAACTAATATGTAAACAAATGGCTTATCATGTCTGCTTTTTTCAGACCATCCGCGAGTCCATCATACGGTACATGCTAGAAACGTGGAGCCGGTTTGTAAATGTACACCGTCAGCTTCGCCCCAAAGAAACATTACCCTGAAGAAGCTCTAAGGCAGTGTTTCCCAAACTTTTTTTGGCCATGCTCCACCACCTAATCACCTCTAGATTCCTGATGTGATATATAATTCTTATTTAAAAATGCATTCCGTTTCAGGTGAAGAAGCTTAAAACACCTATTATAATACAGGCATTAGGAAATCTAAAATTTGGAAAATACTTTTAATTAAAGTTAATAATTGTACTTATATTTCATAAAAGTATTGTTTTAATGCCATGAACACAGAATATACGAAGGATTGGGAAACTTTTCAAAATGAAATTAATTTTTTTTTTTTAAATGGAAGTTATTCGCCAGGTGGCAGTGTAATCGTGGGTAATTTGAAAATCGAAGACAGAATGATGAATGAAATAAATGTGTGATTGCTAAATTTTTATTTATTAGAATGCTACGGCTAATAGATCACAAGAATATAGACTTTGATTACCAAAACACCTAAAAATCAAATTACCTCCCTAAAAAATCAAATTGGGAACCACTGCTCTAAGAGAAGCTGGTCAGAAATAAAGTCTGAACTAGATCCGTGTCTTCTTTGTCCATCTTCCCCAAACAAATGGCTGTTCATAAACCTAATGCTTTAGCGTGCATCTAGTCCATAATACAAATATGTTTGCTGGGCTAATCATGATACAGTGATACATCGTGAATTAGGTCCTTCAACTATTTCACCGCTACGAACAACTTACATCTCTGTCATGGCTGCCTTCAGGCAATTTCATTCACCCTAGAAAATAACTTGATCAGTGAAAAGGCTAAACTGAGCTCTGTTAACCTTTCCACAGTTATTCACGACCTCTACATTTGTTCTGGCTGCCAGCAGTTGATTCTATTCAGTCAACGGAAACCTTAGCTTACCTGCCAATTATACCAGGAAGAGTAGAGGGGGGCTCCCTTACCTGAATAAAATCACCTGGCGACAGTCATGGGTGAATATATAAGAACGACTTTCATATAATCTCTGGGTTCATCTAACAGGGTAGGGGCCTTTGCAAAGGAACTTCCACAGTTGCAACAAATACGAAATCACAACGAATTATTCACTCGTTCGAAAGTGATCGAAAGACATGAAATATATGTATCATATTCAGTATAAGTTTTTAGATATTTCGTTTTGTATTTTTATTAAAACTGTGGTGATGCAGTGCAAGTATGATCTTTGGACTCAGAGAGTACGATAGTGTAAGCATTTTTTTTCAAGCTAATTCGAAATCGCACTGAAAACACTCGGTGGTGCATTTCTTGGCGGAGAGCTGACAACATGGAAATGCAAATTAGTTATATTCTATTTACGAATTGTATCATTGCATAACAGTATTTATGAATCTTATATAAAATCCATGTTCCTCGTTTTTTATCAAATTCGGTCTGTCTGATAATTATTTCATATTTTTTTGGGGGAATGAAAAATAACAGTGTCTATTGTAAGCAACACTGGCGTCAATCAAATCAAATCCAAACATGATATACCGGCTATGAAGCTATATTAATATGTTTAGAAAATTAAATAACTCAATAGCGCAATTTTCTAAAATATTTTCAACAGAACATAAAAATGATTTTGTATCTTATTCGAACGAGAAGTTATAGTGACGTCACATATGAAAGTCAAGGTTGAGAAGTTTGTATTTTGTTCAGCGATGTGGAAGTAGGTTTTTCATACTTATGGAATACAGTGGTGATGGTGCTTGAACAATAGACTCATATAAAATTATTCAGTGTGTTAGTTCAAAATATCAAGAAACTTTTCAAGAGCAAAATAAAAAGTGAGGTGACTCAGTGAAAAGGTAAGGAATATATTCCACTTTGTTATTTTCACGCAAGTAAGATTTCTTCTACATGAAGCTAACTAATTGCAATGCAGTGCTCTATTAAAGTGCATATAAGCAACGTAATAGTAAAAATTATAGTTATAACTTTAATTAGCAGTCTCACGGCCAAGATTTACAAAAAATCGACGTAAATATTCATTGTGAATTTATCTAATTGTAAACAGGTGGTTGGAGATCTGTTCCTTCCGTGATTGTTTCCCTATTGATTTTCAAAATTTATTCATGTTGATTACGGGAATTATTTCTACTTTTCTTTGTTACTTATATTGATGCACCTATGTGGAAAGCTTTGTTTCCTAACATCATTTAAGCAGTTTGTCTTCTTTACTCATTTCATTATTTTTTCGGAAGTACACACCTACGCGATAGAGCATTAGAAAATTAAATGTTAGTTTTTTAAATTATAATACATCACCGTAATATACGTTTTTCTTGGCGAAAGTCAATGAAAAAATTTCGAAAAACAAATATATTACCAAACAAAGCTGCGATCATTGGGTCGATACGCTATGTTGTCTCTCCAGTCCCGCTGAAAGCAAATACACTACCGAACGAAGCTATGACCGTAGGATCTGGAATACGCCCTCAGTGCTTCCGTCAGTACCTCGCGCTGTACACAGTCTTAAAACAGTGCTACGGAGCAGAGATTCACGCATTTCTTAAAGCTATGCAATTACTGTATACCCCGCAGTCCGGTCGGATACGATACCAAAACCGGCCGTCAACATTCCTAACGACGACGATGACAACGACGACCCTGATGACCTATAGAATTACAGGTATCACATTGCTAAATGCAGGTTAGTAAAACCTCTAGGCCCAGCCCCTAGTTCCCAACCTCTAGCCTCTAACCCCCATCCCCCAACCTCCGGCCTCCAACCTATAGGCCCAACCCCTAGCCCATCCCTAGCTCCCAGTCTCTAGCCCCAGCCCCCAACTCCCAGCCCCAACCTCCAGCCCCAACCTCCAGCCCCAACTTCCAGCCCCAACCCCGAGCCCCAACCCCGAGCCCCAACCCTCAGCCCCAACCTAGCCCCAACCTAGCCCCAACCCTCAGCCCCAACCCCCAGACTCACCCCAGCCCCCAACTCCAGCCTCTAATCCCCAGCCCCTAACCCCTAACCCCCATCGCCTAGCTCCCAACCTCTAGCACCATATCCCAGCTCCTAACCTCTAGTCTCCAAACCCCAACTCCCAGCCCCCAGACCTCAGCTCCTAACCCCTAAGCCCCAGTCCCCAGTTCCCAGTCCCCAACCCCAACACCCCAGTCGCCAACCCCAACCCCAACCCCAACCCCAACCCCAACCCCAACCGCAACCCCAACCGCAACCCCAACCCCAACCCCAACCCCAACCCCAACCCCAACCCCAACCCCAACCCCAACTCCAACCCCAACCCTAACCCCAAGTCACCAACTCTCAGTCCCCAGCCCCAACGCACAGCCCCCAGCCCCCAACCCACGTCCTACGGCAACCAGCCCCAGACCCCAACCCAAAGCTCCCAGCCCCCAACCCACAGGCCCCAACCCCCAGCCACCAACCCCCAACCCACAGCCCCCAACCCCCAACCCACAGCCCACAGCCCCCAACCCACAGGCCCCAACCCCCAGCCCCCAGCCCCCTGCCCCCAGCCCTCAGCCTCCAGCCCTCAACCCCCAACCTCTAATCCCCAACCCCAGCCCCAGCACCAACCCCCAACCCCTAGCGCCCTGCTCTCAACCTCTAATCCCAGCCTCCAGCTCCTAACCTTTAGCCCTAACCCCCGGTCCCCAGTCTCTATCCTCCAGTCCCCACCCCACAGCCCCCTTGCCTAGCCCCCAACCCGTGACTCCAGACCCCCCCCCCAGCCCCAGCCCCAGCCTCTAACCCCAATCCTCCAACACCCGAACTTCCAAACCCCGGGCCCCAACCCCCAATTCCTAGTCCCAGCCATCAGCCCCCTATCCCTAACCCTCAGCTACTAACTCCTGGGGCCCAGTCTCCAACCCTAGCCCCCAGCCCCGAGTCCCCAACTTTCAGCCCCCAACCTCCAACCACAGCGTCCAACCTCTAGCCCCCAACCCCCAGCCCCTGGCCTCCAACCCCTAAACCCCAGCCTCCAGCCCTCCAACCCCCAACCCCCAGCTCCCAACCCCCAACTCCCAACCTCCAACCCCCAGCTCCCAATCCATCTCCAGCTCCCAACCCCAGCCCCTAACCCCCGCATTCATACTGGGTCTCCTCATCTCCATGAGGGATCTGGGAGATGAGGGAGGGGATGAAGGGCTCGTGGTCCGGTGAGTGTCATATCAATTTTATATATATATATATATACATATATATATAAATATATTTTAATATATATATATATATATATATATATATAAAAATATATATTTTTATATATATATATATGTAATATACATATATATATATATATGTATATATATTGAAAACTAAATAAACAAATAAATAAAATAGAATAAAATAAA
>NC_134778.1:41477482-41484982 GCF_046742065.1 Oratosquilla oratoria | reverse complement strand
CACCCACAGTACGACCCTGCTTGACCCGACCTAACATAATCCAAAGCAATTATGTAATTACGCATCACAGGTGACTACCCACGCGGTATATACGTCAGTTTCTGGCCGTATGTAAAATCAGTTCAGTTTTACCTTACAAATAAAGGAGAAGAACTCGCCAAACCTCTTTCTCTTCTTATAGTAGTATCATCCCTACACTGGTGATCCGAGTGAGGATCATGGACCCGTCTCCCTTTGCTACCACCCCCACCACCGCTCCAGCTCTCCCAACAACCCCTGGGGGACATTAAATCAAGCACAGCATACGTCAAGGTGTTGTTCATCACCCGCCTCCTGCCCACATCTTACAGAACCAGGAGGAGCATCGACATGTCCCGTCATATGTGGATCTGACGCCTCCCAGTGCCCACCCGATCCGTCCTTGGTAACCACCACCGCAGCAGCACCGCCAGGCAACAGGCGTCAACATCATCAACAACAACGGGACTGCTCGGACAGACAGTCTAGGGAACGACAACAACAACAACGTCGACGTCGGACCATCTCTCCCACAACCACGTTCTGATGCACTGTAGACCTGCATTTCACCTTCGGGAGTCGCCAAGACTCCTGGAGCTTCGTCCTGGCAGATGTCAGGATACCTCTCCTCGGTGCTCACTTTCTCGTTTATTACAGGCTACTGTTACTGGTCAACATTGCCAGCAGTCGTCTGGTCTGCGCAACAGCTCCTGCCTCGACTACCCTCCAAATTGCATCGCAATCAAACACGGCCACCGCCATCGACGCTAGACATCTCACGTCCAACGCTCTCCGAACCCATCTGGGATAACCTCACCATGTCTCCAGCTGAGATGGCTTATCTCGACTCCATTGTAAACCGCATCGCAATCAACCACGGCCTCCGCTATCGACGCTAGGTATTCCTACGCCCAATATTCATTGAGCCATCTGGGGCAACCTCAACATATCTTCAGCGAAGATGGCCAGTGGCCATTCCCTAGCATGCGGAATGCCCTCTTAAGCCAAGGCCATTTTAAGGAAACGCAACAAACATGTGGCGGGGACACACACTATTTCCTCGACGCGACTAGACTTGACCCGTTAGCCATATGCTCACAGTGCGACCCTGCTTGACCCGATCTAACATAATCCAGTGCAATTATGTCATTACGCACCATAGGTGACTACCCAAGCGGTATATAACGGCTCCTGGCCGCATGTAAAACTAGTTCACTTTTACCTTACAAACAAAGGAGGTGAACTCACCAACACACTGTTCTTCTCACCGAAACTCACAGCGGCTATATTAGTGACTTTTTGGAACCCCTCATCTCTCCTGACGGCGTTCGTCCCCAGCAAGATAAAGTCACCGCATTCGACAAGTTCCCCAAACCCACCACCACCGTTTCCTCCCTAACAAAGCGCAAAGGCTGCACCCACTCTATAACGCCCTTTACAGAAAACCGAAGGACTTCCAGTGGAACCCCGCCATGGAAGATGCCTTTGTTAAAAAAAAAAAAAAAAAAAAAAAAAAAAAAAAAAAAAAAAAAAAAAAAAAAAAAAAAAAAAAAAAAAAAAAAAAAAAAAAAAAAAAAAAAAAAAAAAAAACTGACCGTGCCCTAGATGCCCAGCTACAACTGTCAATAGACGTCATCAATGTCACCATAGTGGGTGTACTCGAACAACTCGTCCATAACACACCAACACCCCTCGGTTTCTTCAGCAGGAAACTCTCCATGGCCGAACTCAACTACAGCACCTTCAACAGAGAGCTCCTCGCCATCTGCCACGCCGTCCACCACTTTCACCACTTCCTCGAAGGCTCAGCCTTCATCATCAACACCGACCATCAACCTCTGGTGCACGCTTTCACAAAACAACAGGACTCTTGATCCACCAGACAGCGCTGCCACCTTTCCACCATCTCCGAGTTCAATCGCACCATCAGGCACTTCCCTGGTATAAAGAACGCTGTTTCCGACACCCACTCCCGATTAGCCATTGACGCAGTTCAACTCGGTTTCGACTACGAAACCATCGTCAGAGAGCAACAGGAGGATCCTGAAACACTTGCCTATAGGGTATCCATCACACCTCTTAAGTAGCAGGACGTTCCCTTCCACGACAAACACACTTCTGTGACATCAATACCGGCCACCCACAACCTCTCATCCCAGCCGCCTTCCAACGTAAAGTATTCAATTTAATATACAGCCTGTCTCACCTTGCAGAGTGCGTCACTGCAAAGCTCTTGAAGGAGAAAAGTGTGTTGTTGAGTTCGTATCGTTTATTTGTAAGGTAAAACTGAACTGCTTTTACATGCGGCCAGAAGCCGATATATATATATAACGCGTGGGTAGTCACCAGTGGTGCGTAGTTACACAATTGCAATGGATTAGAATAAGTCGGATCAAGCAGGGTCGCATTGTGGGTGTATGGGTAGTGCGTCAGGTCTGCGTGGGGTAGACAAAGTGTGCTCCACGCCACGTGATTGTGGCAGTTTGTACACGACAATTATCTCTGCAAGATAGACGTTGGACCACCTCTTGCAGGTATCAATTTGTCTCGTATTTTACGGTATGTTTAGTATATTTCCTACATTACGTATGCATACGTTTGGGTACACTTATTTCATGGCACAAAAAGTTTCTAGTAAATGAAAATGCAATTACACTTCGAAGTTTATTGACATAATTGGAAGATATGTGTATTCTAATCACGTGATTCCCTAAACATATTTACATATCACATTCTTATATCTCGGACAAAGCTCTAACCTTGTAGAGTCCCTTCCCTTTAGACCTAATTTATCAAATTAATTTGTGGGGGGTTGGCGCCAAGAGGCGAATGTCTGCGGCCGAAGTAGTCACCTTTGCTCTAAGGCTTGGATAGCCAGAAGAAGTGGGAGTCACCAGTAGTCGTTGGTGGGATGGAACCAGGCCTGATGAGAGCAGTAGTATTTAGAGGTTGTTGCATAGGAAGAAAAGGCAGGCTAGGTAAGTGCAAGTGCAATGAGGAAAGGAAGGAGATGAAGGCAAGTTAGTTATTTTCACACGAGCGATTAAAAGCGTCGACTTTTCTCCATCGACTCGCTGGAAAGGGATGTCGACGAAAAAAAAAAAAAAAAAAAAAAAGCGATACGATGTAAAAAATATCTGACTCTTTCGGTGCATTTGAATTTCGCATTTGGCTGCCATGAGACCATTTTATCTAGACAAGGATAAAGTTGATTTTTTGATCGTCTGACCAGAAATGATCCATAGATTAAATCATGTCACGTCGGTAAAGCAAAATAGTAAATACTACTGGTACAGCAAGGGGCATGGTACAACCCGGGAGTTTTCTCCAGTCTTTCCTGCTCATTAGATTTGTTCTTGCTGAAGTGGCAGGTGAAAGAGGATCTACATAAAAAAAAAAAAAAAAAAAAAACGCGTTTCCCGGGCCCAGAGTACTCGTCTAATGACGGCAAGTTACTCCTTTCGTTTGTGTTTGATGAAATAAAAATGAAAAATGAAAATGTATTATGTAGGCTTTGGTTTGAAATTTTTTCTAATCTCTCATTTTTCTCTCTCGGATTCTTGTTTGTGTACTTGCTCTGTTCGACAGTGTCCCTGCCCTAGGCTCTGTGAATCTCACCAATTTCCTTCTATCTACATACGAGTCACCTTGGGACCAGCGATAGATACCTGCATGTGGTGGTCCTGCAAGATGGACAGCAAATCTACCCATTTCCAAACCCCTCAACTCAAGATCTCTCTTTTTACCTAAACTCTATTTATTATAATTTTTCATACACTGATAGCTGATGACTCCTTTTCCCTCTCCAACACCTTCAGCCGGTGTTATACAAAGTCCCACGCTCGTACAACACATACAGCAGTTCAATTTTCCCCATAGGTGGGAATGTGGGAACACTATGGGAAGTTCTGGGGACAAAGATGAAAAAAAGAGAAAATAGAAGAATAGATAAACAGACGACGGTACAAATACAAGTAAATTATTATCTTTAGGAGAGAAAAAGAACATAGAATGTGTTTTGCCGAAGCAAAAAAAAGAAAAAAGAAAAAAAAAAGTGAAAGCACAGCATATGGAGGGAAGACTGGAGAGGAAAAATGGGAAATGGTATGATGATGGTAGGGGGAAGAAACATCGAGATGGAGCAAGTGGAAATGGTAGGACTGTCCCTTGTAATGAACATAAGAATTAGAAGTAAGTGTTGTGGAAAAACGACATCGTAGTGACGTACATCTCTCCAAAAAACAAGGTCATAGAATGAAGCAGAATACAAAGAATTTATACGAGACACAACCGAGCAACTGGAAAGAACAATTGAAAAAATTGAAAACGTAACTCTAATGGGCGACTTTGACTGTGGAGAGGTAACATGGGAGGAATGAAGACATGTATTCATGTTGGACTATATATTATTGATTAATGAGACTATTGAAAGTCCAATGTACAATACTTGTCTATTGCATACCTACACAAGGACTGTGAGCTCTAGGTGTGGCGGACGCACACGGCTGCATTCCACGAAGCGTTGCGATGGTTGCATTATATTGATAGCAGCGCCCAACTCTATTTGTCTTCGACATTCGGTGCTACATCAACACATGCTTAGCAAGCACTCGGTAAAACGATGGTTTGGCACTGAGGCTCTATAAACATGCTGGAATATGGTCAGATGGAATCTAAAAAACCTGGGGCAACATATTGATGATCATCTTAATAAGTAATATAATGACTCGACGATATAAAGGCGAAGATACTCCTGTAATACTGGATCTGATTGAAACATTAAAGTACCGGTGCCCAATGGGAAAGTGATCATGTGATTCTTATATTTCTCCTGGGAATAGGGAAGAGAGAAATTATAGAAACAAATATGCAAAGACTAACTGTACTATTTTTTTCAAGGATTAGATTGGAGAGAATGAAATTAAATTAAAGAAATAGAGAGTAAACGGATTCTTTTTATGAAAATTGATACTATTGTAATGAAAATGATGTGTACCAAAAACAAATTGGAGAGAACCATGCACAGAAAAGGTTCAATAGGTTATGTGCATTAGCAAAAGAGAAAAAGTGAAAAAAGTGTGGCAAAAATAACTAAAACGGCATAAGAACATAAGAGCCAGAAATGAATATACGCTAATAATAAATTAAAAGGAAAAGAACTTAAGAGAAGGAAGTGGTAGATAGATGTAGGGATCAACTGTTCTTCATGTTTGTAAATAGTATGCTGAAGCACATAAAAGGAACATCTAAGTTGAAATTTGAGTGGATAGTATATGTAAAAACAGTGAATTAAAGCTGTCAGTCAGTATTTGATAAAGGAGATGAGTTTAAAGAAGAAAATGGTGAAAATAAGAAAGATGATACGAACAGCACAGCAGTGGAAGTATGTGGAGTATTTAAAATACTCGAGAGGCTGAAGGTAAGATAGACCCCATGGCCAGATTGGATCTCAAAATGGATACTGTGAAAATATAGACAACAACTACTGAATGAAATGCGTCATCTGATTGTATATTCTCTGGTAGAGATGATGTTACCGTTGAACTGCAAATCCACAAATTTGGTACCAATATTCAAAGGAGAAAACAGTGAGGTACCTTTGACTAGCAGGATAGACAAAATATTTGAGAAAAATGTAAAAGATAGGTGAATGAAATACTTAGAGGAGAAAGGAAAGTTTTCTGTAACCATTCTGCTAGAATTTTTATTCCAGGGTGGTTGATGTGTTGCATAAGAGAAAGGGTTGGGTGGATTATGTATACCTGAGTTTGGAAAAGGCTTTTGATAAGGTGCCGGAAAACAGTTTAATGTGGAGGTGAGAAAAGATAGGCCTCAAAGGAAATACAGCGGAATTGTTAAAAGACTTTAAGTACCAGACATATGTAAACGGTGGTGAGATGAACGTTGAAATGGAAAGAAGTGATTAGCTGGACACCTCAAAATTCGGTTCTGGCACTTGTAATGTTTCTATTGAATATCAGTGATATGATAAATAGAATAGGTAGATATTTAAACCTATTTTCGGGTTATGATAAGAACACGAAAATAAAAAGTAAATATGGGAACTCTTCGTAACCGCTTGGGAATTTCATATTTCCTTTTACAAAGTGACCACCAGCATACATACATAGATGTATGTGTGTGTGTGTGTGTGTGTGTGTGTGTGTGTGTGTGTGTGTGTGTGTGTTTGTGTGCGCGTGTGATTGTGCGAGCGTTTGCGTGTGCGTGTTGGTGTGTGTGGATTTACCTAACTGTATACAAGAAAGGAACAAGACTTATGGGATCCTGTCTCTTACCCTCCAGTTATCATATAAATAAATTAATACTGATTTATAGAGACGCGTAATATCGCTCACCTTCCTCACGCCAAGCAAGCGCTCTCCCATCTCTTCACCATCTCTATCAGTTGGAGGTACCGGGGATCGAACCCGGGGCCTTTCATATGCAAAACGAACGCTCTAACACTGAGCTACAACCCCTTGTATAGACGTCACTGAGTGTGTGAGTGCAAACTTTCGCCAAGGCAGCGTCATTGTTAGTTCGGTCAAACTTTTTAGTTATTCATCAGCTTCGTCAGAGCGACCAAAACCTTTACCATGTTCTTTGCTCCCATGACGTCACATTTGGGTCACGAGTAATGTCCATGACGTCACAGTTGGGTCACGTTTCACGTGTATGACGTCGATTTTTGGTCACATGACGCCACTTATTGAAATAGAAGCGTATGACTTCGATACAGGTAATGTTAGGTCATCGGAAGACGATTTTTGCCCAATAACTGTCCTGTAGATTACAATTGCACAACCGAGGAGGATCTATCACATGGTCTCTCCCAGCAGCCTTACTAGCAATCAACGAATAGAGGAGACAAAAAAAAGGGGCTAACAACGCACGTAAAATATATATAAAGTGTGTATCTATCCTCTAGATGTAGTACCTTGAAAAAGACCAGTGTGTCGAAACGCCGGTAATAAATCTCAAAGCTCTTCTCGTGTTTCCGTTTCCTGTATGTCCTCAAATTTGTCACGATGAATAATCATCTATCAAGAGCAGGAGATGGCGAACCGAGTCCAAAAGAGCACGAGTTTAACATCAGGAGGAAGATTGACAGTTGTAAAAATCGTAGACTTTTTTACGTGAATATATTGAAGAAAAAATTCTCCCTAAATCGGCACCAGTGCAATTAAGTGACAATCATACACCGTTCAGTGACAGTGCTAAGAAATATTTAGAAGAGAGTTGTGAAAACCTTACAAATACAGTTAATGAATTGAAAGAAAATTTCAACATGTTCATCTACCGCACCATATGATCAGCAACTTGAAAACTATAAGCAATGGACAGAAAGTGAAACTTAAAAAAAAAAAAAAAAAATCAGGTCTTTTATGCAAAAATAGTAACTGGAAAAACACGGAAAGACCAGATCTTATAACAAACCTTTCAAAGAAAACCTTAACTAACACAGAAAAAGAAGTCCTTTCC
>NC_134778.1:41464982-41472482 GCF_046742065.1 Oratosquilla oratoria | reverse complement strand
ATTTTGACGCAGCCCGAAGGGATTTCTCCCCGTCCTCTCCTTATATGCAAGGGGGGACGGAGAGGGGGGGTCGCCGATTAAATGAAGCGGCCTTGCTGTGGATGTGCTGTGTCTTGCGACACTGCTTCTGACCCAGGGCGGTGGGCAAGGTGCAGGGATGACCCGTCATCCAGGAGGTGCTCAGATGAGAGGGAGGGTGGGAGGGGTGTGGAGTGTATTTAGGGATGAAATGGGTGGGAGTGTTTTTATGCCTTTCCCTTTTTGGCTACCTTGGTATATGTATGTATGTATATATATACATATATATATATATATATATATATATATATATATATATATATATATATATATATACAGGGTGGGGCAGAGCGACTTGCTTATTTAAATATGGTACCCTGAAGCGATGGTTGCTTCGAGGAGGGTGGGGTTAGGCACATTCGAAAGGACGGGGCGTAAAGTTGTACTAGGCCGCTTTTTTCAGTTAGCATAATGGGGTGGACGAAGGTGGGGCGCGCGTTCTCTGTTGAGGCATACTTTTCCAGCGGTCGCTCAATCATAGCCACACAACTTGCATTCCGTACACATTTCAATATTGCGCCCCATGGTCGTATTCCTGGCCGGCAGTCGATTGTTTCACACGTAAACAACTTAAGAGAAAATGGTGATGTGAAAAAAAAAAAAAAAATCTGGTATTATACCAACACCAAGGTCACCCCAAAACCTTGACGCAATAAGGCTTTCTGTTTTGCGATCCCCTCAATGCTGTGTCCGCAAACATGCAGCTGCTGTTGGGCTTTCTACTCGTTCTATGAAGCGAATCCTTCATGAAGAACTAAAATTTCATTTCTACAAATATGTGGTGCAGGAACTTAATTCACGCGATTTTGTTGCTCGAGAAAATGCATGTGAGGCGCAACTTGGCATGCCTCACGACACTCTTGTTTTCTTCAGTGATGAGGTTCACTTCCATTTTTCGGGATCAGTAAATAAGCAGAACATGCGCTATTGAAGCCCTAGTAACCCCAGACAACTTCTTCAGCGTCCCCTACATTCACAACGTGTGCATTATCGTAACTTGGGATAATTGGTCCATGGTTTTTTTGAAGAAAACAAACAGGCAGTTTCGGTGACTTCTGACTGTTATGTCCACATGATTCAGGAGTTTTTCCTGCCAACACTCAACCAGATGGATGTGGGAGATGCATGGTTCCAGCAGGACGGTGCCAC
This sequence comes from Oratosquilla oratoria, assembly GCF_046742065.1. Lineage (NCBI taxonomy): Eukaryota > Metazoa > Arthropoda > Malacostraca > Stomatopoda > Squillidae > Oratosquilla > Oratosquilla oratoria. The sequence continues at coordinate 41,471,255 of NC_134778.1, read as the reverse complement.
GGCACACACAGCGAGTGTGTCAATGTCTGTTTTGCGGTAACACTTCCCAGGACGCCTCATCTCCTTGAGGGGCGATCTGCAGTCGCCAGATTTAGCACCCTGCGACTATTTTTTATGGGGCTATCTAAAATCACTTGTTTACAACAATCGTCCTAGGACCCTGGCTCACCTGAAGAACAACATTCGTCAAGCTGTCGCCAACATACCCGTCGATGTGCTGGACAGAGTTGAACGAAACTTCCGATTTCGATTAACGCAGTGTATTGAGAATAATGGATGCCATCTGCCTGATATCATATTTAAAACTAGAAAAATATAAAATTTAAATGTTGAACTTGATGCTGTTAAAAAAAATTAAATATATATCTGCATTACTTTTGTTTTAATTGACTTTCCAAATAAGCAAGTTGCTCTGCCCCACCCTGTATACATACAAATATATATATATATACATATATATATATATATATATATATATATATACATATATATATATATATATATATATATATATGTATGTATGCATGTATATGTATATATGTGACCCCAGCTTGAGAACTTGTCTTCTGCCGAGACATCGAGACATCAGCTAGCGAATACCTCTCATTAAATTTATTACTTCTTGTGAAGTTTATGTTTTCGAATAGTGAAAAGTGATTGTGTTGTGTTTTTGTAATTGTATACGTATAGCGCTATACAGTTATAGGTATAAGATAAAGTGTAGTGTTCTAGTAATTCAAAATGAAAACAATAGTCTGTTACTGTACTCCAAATATAGGAGTAATAGTATAAGGTAAACAGAGTAAACTTCGTGTATTTATTTTTTTGAGTGACTGCTTTTGTATCTTTTGTTGATTTATATTTTCTCTTTGCCATTTGTATTGCCGAAGGAGAAGCGAAATGGCTTGTGCATGTCGTGTGGACTTGGAGGACTATCTCAGGTTGTGTGAGGAGGAGATGAGTGAATCCTCCCCACAACCCAAAGAGCGTTCCACCTCTTCCACTTCTGCAAATGCCGTGAACGAGTGGCGCTCCGTGGGGTCCCGTTTGTCGAGCCCGCGTTCGATAAGTGGGTGTCCTGCGGAGCAACCGCTGGCTCTAGCCAATAATTTTGCTCTACTGGAGGATGAGGTGGCTGAAAATCAGGAGTTTTTGGTGGTGGGGGACTCCATGGTGCGAGGCTATGACGACATCCTGCAGCGGAAGACTAAACGACGTTGCAAGTTTGTATGTTAACCGGGCCGTGGGATCGCCGATTGTACCCAAACCATCAGGGAGCAAAGGCGACGAATACGGTTACGATTGTTCATACGGGAAATAATGATGTAGGTAGAGTGAGATCAGAGGAACTTGTTAGGAATTACAAGGGCCTTTTTCAGAAGGTGAAGGGGCGTGGGAGCCGTCACGTAGTCTGTGGGATCCTTCCGAGGAATCTTTGCTGGCTCATGTTGGAACAGTAGAGCCATAGGGATCAATGAGAGGATATCACAATTGTGCACGCAACTGGGATACCACTTTCTTGATCGTTGATATGTCTTTTCCAGGCGTCATGATCTTTATGATTTTGATGGGATCCACCTTACTCGCATAATCAAAGATGTTTTTACAAACCTCATTGTGGGAGTTTGTAATGAACTAGTCCCTTTTTTTAGGTAGAAACTCAAAGGGAAGGGGAAATAGAGTGTTTTGGGGAAAACAGAGTAGGGTATAGTAATAATGTGGAACAATATATCAGTGTAGGAAAAAATATCATTTTAGGAAATAATGTCGGTAGAGGACGAAATATTACATTAGGATGTAATGTCAAAGGACAAAATATCACGATGGTATTTAATAATAGTGGAGGAAAAAATATCACGATGAGATACAATGATAATGGAGGACAAAATATCACGATGGTATGTAATCATAGTGGAGGACAAAATATCACGGTAGGATATAATGTCAGTGGACAGAATATCATTTTAGGAAGAGATTCCGGACAGAATGTCATTGAATGATGGGTGGCCGGTGTGGAACGCGGTGATGTAGGGGAGCAAGGCATGCATAAGAGATCGGATGACCGTGAAGGACCAGATGTCCGTGAAGGGACAAATGTCCATGAGGTATTAAATGTCAATGAAGGACAAAATATCGATATAGAGCAAGGTATCAATAAAGGACAAAAATATAATGTAAGGCATGCTGTTGAAACTCAAAACGTGCCAAAAAGAAATAATCAGGAGTTTTTTAATACCATGTATTTTAACGCTCGTAGTATTATGAGCAAATTCCAAGAAATACAGGCGTATGTCAAAAGCGAAAATCTCGACATGATTGGAATAACCGAGACATGGTTAAATGGTGGAGAGTTTGAAGCTGAATTTAATATTGCGGGATTTAAACACTTTCATCAGGATAGAAACCAAAAGAAAGGTAGGGGTGTTCTGTTGTACGTTAAAAGCAATGTCCATCGCCGACAAATTCAAAGAGAATCCCAAAGAATTCTATAGTTACATTAGAATATTCAAATGAAGGAATGTGTGACATTTTAAACAACATTTTTAGCTCAGTATTCGTAAACAAAACACCTCAAAGTGAACTCCAAACTAAAACCTGTGAAAAGTCTAGGGTGAACTTAGTCGCTACGGTAAATATAACAAAAGAAAAAATTAAAAGGTGTATAGAAAAACTCAAAGTTAATAAAATACCAGGGCCTGACGGTTGGCATCCAAGAATGTTAATTGGAATGAAAAATGAGATTGTTGTTCCATTAGAAATTATTTTCAAGAAATCCATTATATCCGGAGATGTCCCAAAAGAATTGAAGCTAGCTAACATAACTACCATATTCAAAAAAGGTGACCAAAAATAAATGATATCGACCTATAAGCTTGACTTCAATCGTAGGAAAAATTGTGGAAACTATCATCAGAGATGCTATCGAACATCATTTAGAGAGTAACTGTTTGATAAAAGATAGCCAACATGAATTCAGACGGAAAAATTCGTTCGTGACCAATCTACTCGAATACTACAACACAGCTATTTCAAATTATGACAAATGAAACAATATAGATTTAATATATGTAGACTTTGTGAAAGCTTTTGATTCCGTCCCCCACGACTTCACACGGAGTAAGTGGTAGCCTATTAAGTTGGACTAGTAACTGGTTGAATGATAGAAAACAGAGAGTTGTTTTTAATGGAAAAACAAACTTCTAGATGGAAAAATGCTAAGAGTGAAGTTCCTCAGGGTTCCGTTCTTGCGCCACTTCTGTTCATACATACATACATATACCAAAGGATTTTTCCCCTTACACGGGTTGTAGCCAAAAAGAAAAAGACATAGAAACCACTTCCACCCATTCCATTCACTACGTATTCCACTCCCCTTCACCCTCCGCCCTCTCTTATTTTGGCACCTCCTGGATGATGGGTCATTCCTGCATCCTGTCCACTGCCCTGGGTCAGAAGCAGTGTCGTAAGACACAGCACATCCACAGCAAGGCCGCTTCATAAATTCGGTGGCCCCCCTCTCCGTCCCCTCATGTAGAAAAGGAGAAGTCGGGGAGAAATCCCCTCGGGCTGCGTCAATTTTTTTCTCATACATACTACCTCATCCCCCATCCCCCACCTACTCCCCCTCATGCATTACAGCATCATCCATACACAACCCTTCTCCATTCACCCCTATCTTCTGTTCTCTCTCATCCTTCCTCAACAGACATTCCTCTCTTTTGTAATGCCCCTTTCACCCCATCCATCCATCTCATCCTAGGACGCGCCCTCATATTCACTCCTTCCACCTCTGCCTTCCACACCTCTTTTACTAATCTTTCTTCACTCATTCTTTCCATGTGTCCAAACCATCCTAATACTCTTTCATCAACCCTATCTCCCAGCTTCCTTTCCACCCCTGTTCTCCTCCTCACCTCCTCATTTCTCACTCTATCTAGCCTAGCAACCCCTATCATACTTCTCAGACATTTCATCTAAAACACATTCAAACTCCTTCTCTCTTCCTCTCTCATGTTCCATGTTTCTGCCCCATACAGTGCTATTGGTACAATCACTCATTCATATACCCTCCTCTTAGCATCCATTCCCAGATGTCTATTTCTCATTACATTTCTATTTACTTATTACACCTCTATTCATAGTATATATAAATGATATAGACCTGGGACTAAAATGTATTATCTCCAAATTTGCTGGTGATACAAAATTGTGCGAAATGGCCAATTATCACTTAAATCAATAAGATATTCAAGAAGGTTTAGATAAATTACAGCAATGGTCTGAAAAGTGACTAATGAAATTTAACACAAGTAAATGCAAGGTTATGCGTAATTATCAGTAACGTTCTCAAATAATCTAAGCAGTGTATTTCAGTCTCTGAGAAAGCAAATAAGATTCAGGACTAATTACGCGATCTTTTGACGTCAGAAGCTCATCTCTCATTGACAAGCTATATAAATCATTAGTTCGTCCACATTTGGAATATGCTGTTTCCGTATGGTCACCGAATCTCATTAAAGACATTGGTAGATTGGAAAAAGTACAACGGCGAGCCACAAAACTGATACCAAATATAAAAAATAAATCATACGAAAATTGACTAAAACATATGAATTTGTTTTCCCTAAAAAGGCGTCGGCTCAGAGGTGACTTGATACAGGTCTTTAAGATTCTAAAGGGAATTGACATTATAAGTGACAAAATTTTCACACTGAATATGAATCCGACAAAAAATAATGGTCTCAAACTGTCAGGAAATAGATATAATTTGGAATTGGTTAGAAACAACTTCCCCAACCGTGTAGGTAATGAATGAATAAACTTCCTACAAGGGCAGTGCACTATAGTTCAGTTCGAAGCTTTAAGATCCGTTTAGATAAACACCTAAGAGAGATGCTGTTTTCACTGTCATTTAGTTTATATTATTAGCTTATTTTTTTCTTATTATTTGTCTGTTTGTTTATTGTTATATGCTTGATTTTTATTCATTACTATTTATCTGTGAATTTATTGTTATTCATTATTTACCTGTTTATTTATTTTTTAACTATATCTATGCATTTATTTATTCAATTTTTTATTGTTAGAATTATTATAATTTTTATTGATTTTATTTACTTATTTATTAACTTTTTCATTTATCATTAATATAAATTTTCTTTTGATTGCATCCGACCCAGTTATGGACCAAAAGGTCTCCTGTCGGCATGCTCAGCCTTTGTAATCCTTTGGAACATATATGAGTATGCATATATATATATATATATATATATATATATATATATATATATATATATATATATATATATATATATATATATATATATATATATATATATTGGTCCGCTATTATCTGCTGACGGTCAACTTGAATATTCAAATGAAGGAATGCGTAATATCTTAAACAATTATTTTAGTTCGGTATTCATAAACGAAACACCTCAAAGTGAATTCCAAACTGAAACCTGTGAAAAGTCTAGGGTAAACTTACTCACTACGGTAAATATAACAAAAGAAAAAATTAAAAGGTGTATAGACAAACTCAAAGTTAATAAAACACCAGGGCCTGACGGTTGGCATCCAAGAATCTTAAAGGCAATGAAAAATGAGATTGTTGTTCCATTAGAAATTATTTTCAAGAAATCCATCATATCCGGAGATGTCCCAAGAGAATGGAAGCTAGCTAATGTTACTCCCATATTAAAAAAAGGTGACAAAAAGAAACCAAATAACTATAGGCCCATAAGTATGACTTCAATCGTAGGAAAAATAATGGAAACTATCATCAGAGATGCTATCGAACATCATTTAGAAAGTAACCGTTTGATAAATGATAGCCAGCATGGTTTCAGACGGAAACGTTCTTGCGTGACTAACTTACTCGAATTCTACAACACAGTTATCTCGAACTATGACAAAAGAAACAATATAGACTTAATATATCTAGACTTTGCAAAAGCTTTTGATACCGTCCCACACGAAAGACAACTTACTAAATTAACTTTACACGGAATAAGTGGTAGCCTATTAGGTTGGACTAGTAATTGGTTGAATGGTCGAAAACAGAGAGTTGTCTTAAATGGAAAAACTTCTAGATGGAAAAATGTTACAATTGGAGTTCCTCAGGGTTCCGTTCTTGGGCCACTTCTATTCATAGTATATATAAATGATATAGACCATGGACTAAAATGTCTTGTTTCCAAATTTGCTGATGATAAAAAACTGTGCCGAGTGGCAAATGATCACTCAAACCAATTAGATATTCAAGAAGAT
>NC_134778.1:41449982-41457482 GCF_046742065.1 Oratosquilla oratoria | reverse complement strand
GCTTGTCTTTACGAGAGGACGTTGGAGAGGATTGTCTCCCCCTGTCGTCAGTCTTCAAAGTCCATCAACACCTTTCCCACCGCTTAGTCACTCTCTATGTCAACCTCCTTTATTCCTTTTGACAACTTTTTGCACAGAATATAATTGACATTCGACGATTGATCACATCCTTGCCCTTCCACCAGCTGGTGACAAGCACAGACCTGTACCTTCACAAGAGAGGCAACATTCTAACGTTTCTTCCCGGAGATATTTATGAGAACAATATATAGACCATTGTCAGTTGCGTTCTGCCTGTGGGTTCTTAGGCATACTGCATAAATTCGGCAGCAATTAAATGATTATATATATTTTTTTTCTTAAAGAAGTGTATACTTATTCCTGATGGCGTTGTCACACTAGAGTTTTCTTCCTTCGACTGTTGGAGGAAAATACAACCTGGAGGAAAATAATTTGTCTCCAGCATATCAAATGACATTCTATGTATTTTTGTTGAGAAAACAAAATAGTTTGCCATAGTGATTTTACGGCAGAAAAAGCCCTGGATGTGGGCGGTATCGCCGATTAATCGGAGGTTGGAGGAAAAATAGCCCCTTTACACAGCGTTCTGTCTGCCCTGCGATAATTTTCTTTGTATTTACTAAACCTTCACTTTTATTTCAAATTTTTATACGTGGTCTTATACTTGTAATATGTTTCTTAACTACCATTTTCTCATCCTCAGTTTCCTCCTCCGCCTTATCTCTCACCTATTCCTGTTAATGCTCTCTCTCCTCTCTCTTTCATCCTCTCTCTCTCCCCTTCCTCCTCTCCTTCCTCCTCCTCACCATCCTCCTCCTGTCTCTCCTCTTCTCCCTCCTATCCTTCTTACTGTCCTTCCTCCTCTCCCTTCTTCTCTCTCTTCTCCTCTCCTCCTCCTTTTCTCCCTCCTTCTTCTTTCCCTCCTTTTCTCCATCCTACTCCTGCCTCTCCTCCATCTCCTCCTCCTCTGCCTCCTCCTCTTACTCTTCTCCCTACTCCTGTCCTTCCTACTCCTCTTCCTCCTTATCACCCTCCTCCTCTTCCTTCTCCTTATCTCCCTCTTCCTCACCCTCCTACTTCTTTCTTTCCTCTTTCCCTCCCTCTTCCTCCTACCTCTCCTCCTCCTCTACCTCCCCCACTTCCTCCTCTTCCACTTCCTATTCCTCCTGCTCTCCCACATCCTGCTTCTTACTCGTCCTCCTCCTCTCCCTCCTCCTTCTTTTCCTCCTCCTAACTCTCCTGTTTCTCTCCTTCCTCTTACTCTTCCTTCCCTCCTCTTCCTCTTCCTCTTCCTCTTCCCACCATCGCTTCCTCCTCTCTTACAGTCCTTCCTCCTCTCCCTTCTTCTGGCTCTTCTCCTCTCCCTCCTCCTTATTTCCCTCCTTCTTCTTTCCCTCCTTTTCTCCATCCTACTCCTGCCCCTCCTCCTCCTCCTCCTCCCCCTTCTCTTCCTCCTGTCCTTCCTACTGTCCCATCTCCTCTCCCTCCTCTTTATCCATTTCCTACTTCTTTCCCTCCTCCTTCTCTCCCTCCTACTCCTGTCCCTCCTTCTCTGTCCCTCCTTCTCTCTCCCTGCTCCTACTCCTCTCCCTTCTCCTCCTCTCCCTCCTCCTCCTCCTCCTGTCCTTCCTCCTGTCCTTCCTCCTCTCCATCCTCCCTCCCTCCCTCCTCCTCCTGTCCCTCCTTCTCCTCTACCTCCTCCACTACGTCCTCTTCTATTTCCTCCTCCTCCTGCTCTCCCACCTCCTGCTTCTTCCTCCTACTCCTCTCCCTCCTTCTTCTTTTACTCCTCCTCCTCACTTTCCTGTTTCTCTCTTTACACTAACTCTTCCTCCCCTCCACTTCCTCTTCACACCATCGGTTCCTCCTTTTCTCTCTTCTTCTCTACCTCTTTCTCTTCCTTCTCTTGTCTCTCCTCCTCCTCCTCCTCTCTCTGCTCCTCTTCCTCTTACTCTGTCTTCTCCTCCTCATCCTGTATCTTTCCTCACCCTCTCTTCCCCTACTCTCTCCCCCCCTACTTCTCTCTCTCTCCTCCTCCTCTATTTACCCCTCTCTTTTTTCTTCCTCCTCCTCTTTTCCCCACCTCTTATCTCTCCTCCTCCCCCTCCTCCTCCCCTCATCCTCCTCCTCCTCCTCCCCTCCTCCTCCTCCCCTCCTCCTCCTCCCCTCCTCCTCCTCCCCTCCTCCCCTCCTCCTCCTCCTTTTCCTCCTCCTTTTCCTCCTCCTCCTCTTCCTCCTCCTCCTCCTCCTCCCCTCCTTCCCTCACCTCTAATCCTCGTCCTCTTCCTCCTCCTTTCCCCCCCTCCTCTCTCTCTCTCTCTCTCTCTCTCTCTCTCTCTCTCTCTCTCTCTCTCTCTCTCTCTCTCTCTCTCTCTCTCTCTCTCTCTCTCTCTCTCTCTCTCTCTCTCTCTCTCTCTCTCTCTCTCTCCCCTCCTCCTCCTCCTCCTTTTTACTCCACCTGTATTTCTTCCTTATATCTCTCCCTTCTTCTCTTCCATCTTTTCTTCTTCCTTCACCTTCTCCTTTCCTTCTTCCTGCTCCTTCTTCTTCTCCTTCTCCTTCTCCTTCTCCTTCTCCTTTTCCTTATCCTTCTGCTTCTCCATCTCCTTCTCCTTCTCCTTCTCCTTCTCCTTCTCCTTCTCCTTCTCCTTCTCCATCTCCATCTCCATCTCCATCTCCATCTCCATCTTCTTCTCCTTCTCCTTCTCCTTCTCCTTCTCCTTCTCCTTCTCCTTCTCCTTCTCCTTCTCCTTCTCCTTCTCCCTCTCCTTCTCCTTCTCCTCCTCCTCTTGTTGCAATCAAAACAGACTGCAAGAAGTTAGACTGCAAGAGAATGACGTCACAAGGCACGTCACATCACGTTGCATGAGGTTAACGTTTGCTCCAGCAGTATTGCACGCGAACGCACGCACACATTTTAGGAGTAAAGTGGTAGTGGACCACCAGCAAGAACCTAACCTTCCCACGATAATGAGGGAGGCCGACCTCACAACTAGGGCAAGTGCCCATTGGTCAGCTCCATGGGTCAACATCCACAAGGCAACTGTTAAAGACTACCATACGAACGATATTTCTTCTGTATATATATATTTTCCTTCTTGTTCCATTTCATTTATGTCATGTTTACCTATTGTTCTAGGTTAGGTATATTTATTGTAATTAGTCAGCGAAATATTGAGTGTATCACTCAATTAGTTTCACGCCAATTTTGGCCTCTTGTGTACATATGCTATCTGTAAATTGATGAAGTGTCAACCGACACCAAACACTTCCTCGTCACGGCTCAATGTTCGGTGGAGAGATACAGCTTCTCCACGGGTTTAAGCGAGCACACAGTCTCCTCTCTGCTATCCATGCAGAATAAAGTCCATAAAACTCATCACTGTTTACATTCGAAAACCCGCTACTCGTATCTCGCCTGGTCACCGAACTCTACCTCTGAGCCTCCGAAGAACTTATCAACAGTGTAGATGGGAACACAAATCCTGCCACACCCTTCCTTTTTGTCCTCCTCTTCCCTATCCTCCTCCCTATTCTCCTGGTCATCCTTATCCTCCTCGTCTTCCATCTCCTCCTCTTGTCCCCCTATTATTCTTCCTACTCCTCCTTCTCCTTCCCCTCATTTTCCTCTTCCTCTTGTCTTTTTTCCTCCTCCTCTTCCTCTTGGTCTTTCTCCTCCTACTGCTCCTCCTCCTCCTTCTTCTCCTCGCTTTTCTCTCACTCTTCCTTCTCCTTCTTCTCCTCGCTTTTCTCCCACTCTTCTTCCTCCCTCTTTTCCTTCTCGTCTTACCTTTTGCCATATTTGCTCTCTTCCTTCTTTTCCCTCGCTTTTCCCACTTTTTTTACACTCCCCTGTCCCCTACTTCCTTACTCTCTCTTCTCCTTTTTGCTTCTTCTTCTTTATATATTTTTTCGTTGTCCTTTTCACTCTATTCTCCCCTCTCTTGCTCACCTTCTTCTTATTCTTCTATATTTTCACCCACTTCTCTTTTCTCTTCTTCCCTTTATTTTTTATTTGCTCTTTTCTCCCTTCTAAGCTATATTAGTTCTTTCCTATTTCTTTTTCCTTCATGCACTTCTCATTTTCCTTCTCTTATTCTCCATCTCCTCCTCTTCCTCCTCCTTTTTCTCCTCTTTTTTCTCCTCCTGTTGCTGCTGCTGCTGCTCCTCCTCCTCCTCCTCCTTCTCCTTCTCCTTCTCCTTCTCCTTCTCCTTCTCCTTCTCCTTCTCTTTCTCTTTCTCTTTCTCTTTCTCTTTTTTCTTTTCCTTTTCCTTCTCCTTCACCTTCTCCATCAACTTCTCCTTCTCCTTCTCCTTTTCCTTCTCCTTCTCCTTCTTCTCCTTCTCCTTCTCCTTCTCCTTCTCCTCCTCCTTCTCCTCCTCCTTCTCCTTCTCTTTCTTCTCCTCCTCCTCCTTCTCCTTCTCCTCCTCCTCCTTCTCCTTCTCCTCCTCCTCCTTATCCTCCTCCCCTTCTCCTCCTCTTCCTCCTCCTCCTTTTTCTACTCCTCCTTTTTGTCCTCCTCCCACTTCTCCCCTCCTCCTTTTCCATCCACCTTCTTTTCCTGATCCTTCTCCTCCTTCTTCTCCTTCTTCTCCTTCTTCTCCTTCTTCTCCTTCTTCTCCTTCTTCCCCTTCTTCCCCTTCTTCTCCTTCTTCTACTTCTTCTCCTTCTTCTCCTTCTCCTTCTCCTTATTCGCCTTCTCAACCTCCTCCTTCTTCTTCTCCTCCTTCTTCTTCTCCTCCTTCTTCTTCTCCTTCTCCTTCTTCTCCTTCTCTTTCTTCTCCTTCTCTTTCTTCTCCTTCTCTTTCTTCTCCTTCTCTTTCTTCTTCTTCTCTTTCTTCGTCTACTTCTTCTCCTTCTCCTTCTCCTCCTTCTTCTCCTTCTTCTCCTTCTCCTCCTTCTTCTCCTTCTTTTTCTTCTTCTCCTTCTTCTCCTTCTTCTCCTTCTTCTCCTTCTTCTCCTTCTTCTCCTTCTTCTCCTTCTCCTTCTTCTCCTTCTTCCCCTTCTTCCCCTTCTTCTCTTTCTCCTTCTTCTCCTTCTTCTCCTTCTTCTCCTTCTCCTTCTCCTTATTCTCCTTCTCAACCTCCTTCTTCTCCTTCTCTTTTTTTTTTCTTCTTCTTCTTCTTCTTCTTCTTCTTCTTCTTCTTCTTCTTCTTCTTCTTCTTCTTCTTCTTCTTCTTCTTCTTCTTCTTGTACTCCTTCTTCTTCCTCTTCCTCTTCTTCTTCTTCTTCTTCTTCTTCTTCTACTCCTTCTTCTTCTTTTCCTTCTTCTTCTTTTCCTTCTTCTTCTTCTTCTTCTTCTTCTTCTCCTTCTCCTTCTCCTTCTCCTTCTCCTTCTCCTTCTCCTTCTCCTTCTTCTCCTTCTCCTTCTCCTTCTCCTTCTCCTTCTCCTTATTCTCCTTCTCCTTCTCCTTCTTCTCCTTCTCCTTCTCCTTCTTCTCCTTCTCCTTCTCCTTCTCCTTCTCCTTCTCCTTCTCCTCCTTCTCCTTCTCCTTCTCCTTATCCTTATCCTTCTCCTTCTCCTTTTCCTTGTCCTTCTCCTTCTCCTTCTCCTTCTCCTTTTCCTTCTCCTTCTCCTTCTCCTTCTCCTTCTCCTGTTTCTTCTTCTTCTTCTCCTCTTTCCTCTTCTTCTTCTTCTTCTCCTTCTTCTCCTTTTTCTCTCTCCTCTCCTTCTTCTCCTTCTTCTCCTTCTTCTTCTTCATACCCTTCGTCTCTTTTTTCCTTCATCTCCTCCTTCTACTTCCCCTCCTTCTTGTCCTACTTTTCCTCCTCCTCCTCCTCCTCCTTCCCCTCCTCCATCACCTTTTGCTGATCCTTCTTTCCCTTCTCCTCCTCTTCCTTCTTCTCTTCCTCTTCCTTCTCGCTTTTCTTCTCCTTTTGCTTCTTTTCCTTCTCTTCCTCTTATTTCGTCCCCTTTTTTCCTCCTTCTCCTTTTCCTTTTTTTCTTCTTTTCCTCCTCCTCTTCCTTCTCCTCTTTCTCCTCTTTTTCCTTCTCCTCCTCATCCTCTTCCTTGTCCTCATCCTTCCTCTCCTCATCCTGCTTCCCCTCTTTCCTCTCCTTCCTCTCTTTCCTCTCCTCCTTCTCCTCTTTCCTCTCCTCCTCCCTCTCCTTCTCCTCCTCCTCCTCCCCTTCATCTACTTCTTCCACCCCCTCCCCATTTCCTCTCTTTGTCTTCCTCGCCTTCCTCGTATTCTTCCTCCTTTTCATTCACCCTCTTCTACATTTTGATCCTTCTTTCCTTTTTATTTTCTCTCTACCTTATATTTTTCCCTTTTTGTCTTTCTTTTTCTCACTCTTCTTTTTTCCTCTCTCTTTCATCTCTTTCTCCTTCAGCTTAATCTTCCTGTGCCTCTTCCTTTCATCTCTCTTTTTCTCTTTACTTCTCTCGTCACGCCTATTCCCTCCTCCCTCTAACTGCCTCTTGTCTCTATAGCCTCTCTTTGATCTTTGCCTCGTAGGTGCTTCCTGATCCCTCCTTGTACCTCTTTTCAGACTCTTTACAGAGTCTCTTTTCATTTCTACTCTCTTTTTTTTTTTTCCTCCAAATCTCTTCAGTTCGATAGTGCACTTCGGAGATTTTGTTCTGGATTTCCCACCCGAAGCCAGGAGGTCTCGGTCGGTTGAAGTCTTGTTCCTTTTGGGGGACCCTCACCCCTTCCTACTCATCAACAAAGACCTTTGGAGTATTGGTTCTGGGTGCCGGCGTGTGATTTTAATCATCTGGTTGAAGAAGTCATGTGTGATTGACTCCGACTGGTTGAGGACATTGGTTATTTATTTCTTTTCGGTTGGGTGGCTTAGAAAATAAACAAAAAAATGAAAAGAATAATTCAGAGAATATATGTAGAATGAAGTCTCGATTTCCTCTTTTGACATGATGACGCCACAATGATGTGGCTCTGTCTGCCGCCAGGCAATTTGATTCAGTCTAATCAGGGCCACCGGGGTGAAGAACGTAGTCCTTTCACTATGAAATCCCTCCTTGAAATGAACAAATTCGTCTCACGCTAGCCAGAACAAAGTGTATAATATGTCCTCTACCTCCTTCAAGGCCTCGCTGCCTCCGGAACTCCTACTTTCCTTCCCTCCAACCTTCCCTTCTTCCTTCCCTCCCTACTTCACTCCCCCTTCCCACTTTCCGTCTCCCACTCCTGTCTCCCTCCTGTCTCCTCTCCTTCTGTCTCCTTTCCTCTACCTCTGTCCCCCTTTTTTCATATCTCCTGTCTTCCTAGATTCCTGTTTTCCTGTCTACCGTCTCCTTCCCTACTTCACTTCGGTCCTCCATTCTATTTCTCTTCTCTTTTCTGTCTCCCGACTGCCTTCCGTCTCCTTCCACCTCCCTCCCCCTCCCTACCCTCCCCTCCCCTCCCCCTCTCTCCCCTCTCTCCCCTCTTCCTCCACCTCCCTCCCTTCTCCCTACCCTCTCCCTACCCTCTCTCCCCTCTCCCTGCCCTCTTCCTCCACTTCTCTCCCCTCT